>NC_066580.1:437839850-438527350 GCF_024323335.1 Lathyrus oleraceus | reverse complement strand
CTTTATTCAAAGTCACTTCAAATACTAAGCTCAAATCTCTAAATTGCTCAATCATTTCTAGCTCCCTGACCATCATCGCCGACATGTGCAAAGATTTCCTGCTCAAAGCATCTGCTACCATATTGGCTTTACCAGGATGGTAATTCAAACCAAAGTCGTAGTCCTTCAAAAATTGTAATCATCTCCTATGTCTCATATTAAGCTCCTTCTGATCAAAACGACACTTCAAACTCTTGTGATCACTGAAAACTTCAAATTTGGAACCATATAAGTAGTGCCTCCAAATCTTCAGAACAAAAACAACCGCAACTAACTCTAAATCATATGTAGGATAATTCCTCTCGTGAATCTTCAGTTGTCAAGAAGCATAAGCCACCACCTGCCCATTCTGCATAAGCACTCCACTTAAACCCATATTAGATGCATCACAATAAACAACAAACGATTATGTAGGATTAGGTAGAATCAACACTGGTGCAGTTGTCAACTTCTTCTTTAAAGCTTGAAAAATTTCTTCACATTATAGATCCCATACAAAAGGTTGACCCTTCCGAGTCAATTGCGTCAAAGGTAAGGCCAACTTCGAGAAACCCTCAATAAATCTCCAATAATAACCAGCCAAGCTGTAAGACCCCAATTTTGGCCCTAAGATCCCTCATGGCCCATATCATATCATATCATGGCCTCAAGGATCATTGCATACCCTAGCTTCCCTCCTAGTGGGTGGGATACCTTGTGAGTGTGATTTCTTGATCACCGAGCATGTATAGCATTTGTATATCATTGCTTTTCATATGTTTACTAACCAAAAGTACAAAAATATTGTCATCTAACCATGTTTCTTGCAGATGAAGCTAACCAGGTCAAAACAGTCAAATCAGGCCTTGAGCAATAGATGGTGACCATTCTTGAAGAATTTGGACACCATGATCATTCATAAAGAGTTCTTTTAAGTTGTGATATCATTTGGAACCAAGATCCCATGTGAAAGAGGCTTGAAATTCATCAGAACTTGGCCCAGTCAACCAAAAGTCAACTGTGGTCAACTGTGGATTTAATCAGTGATTTGATGATTGGAAATGGTTATAATGTCTCATTCATGTCCATATAAACTTCATTTGGCATTTCAAAGACCAAGGTTGAAGGAATTGAAGTCAGACAGACAGTTTCCCAAAATGGCAAATGGACCTGTGATTTTCAGCTGCCCAAAATGGAAAGTTTTTCCCCTCAAGATAATTTCATGATACAAGCTTCAAATCAAAATTTGTCCAACATGAAAGTTGAAGATCTTGTTCTCACAATTCCAAAAAGTCCAAGAACTTGAAAATCCCATGTATGGTTTGCAAAATATGGCTCAGTGAATTTCAAAAAAGACCCGTAATCAGGAGGGCATAACTACCACATGGATTGTCCAAAGTGCAAGTTCTTTATATGCACAAACTCCATTTGATATGTACTTTCATGGTGCATAATTGGATTTTTTCAAAATTTGCTCAATGCAAAAGGTCAAATTTCAACTGGACTGTTAATTGAACCAGGGGCAAAATCGTCCAACTTGTGAAATAATTGGAATTTTTGAGTGGGGATTTTTGCAACACCTCACAAATGGCATTTGAAATTTGTTGGAATATTCACAACATGCCTAGGCCTTGTGGTTTGAGAATTGGATTTGAAAATGAATTGAAAAAAATGGACACATAAGCCATCACATGGTGAAATTGGAAAATATGAGAAATTTGAAAATAAGGCCTATACCAACAGCTCCCAAATGATATTTGTGGTTTGCTCAAGGTGTTAATTTGCTGTTAAGAAGCTTCTAATGAAAAAGAGCTTAAAATCCAATGCATCACATAAGCATGTTTACACTAATCTCTTTTTTTTTCACTAATTATAATTGAACTTGGATTAAGCATTTCATATATAATGTTAATTGCTAACAGAATTTGAGACTAATCACAATTTGCAATCACAATTTCATCATTCATAACAGAAAATCAAAACACCAAAATCTAAAAAATCCTCTCATTCCTCTCAAAAATTTTCACAACATTTTTGGCTCGAATTCACCAATTTCAGGGATCTTGCAGCAATATCTTGTTGAATTTGTCTTCTATACTAGTGCTGGATTTTCTGTTTGTAGGTAAAACTCAAGAACCATCCACAAATCGCCATTGTAGAATCAACCTGCATATCCTATAACAGTCCAAGAATTTGTTCAATCCGGAGATTTTCGAGCTGCAAGAATGTCATCATACTCATCCTGAAGCAACCTCTTGCATCTGTTTCACGTTTTGGAGCTCGATCGCACGGTTCCGCCGGTACTGCACTCAAGAAGGTTGGGAATCGAATCTTGTAGTTGTCCAAATTGAGTTAGGGATGTTGTAGATTATTCCTTGTAGATTGCATATCAACTTGTAGATTAAGATTTCGCTGTAAATTGAGTGAGTTGTTCGCATTCTGAGTTTCGATGCCGTTCGTTCTTCTCTTCGATTCGTCCTGTATAGTAGGTTATAGACAAATTGGCTTCCATATTCGTGATCGTGACGCGAAACCGGTTCGACCGGTATGTGCATCATGCATTTCCATGGCGATTTGGCCAAAACCTGGAAATCCAGCGAAGAACGCTGATGAAGACGATGAACTTCATCCATTTTCTGGAAAAAGATGCTTCGTAGATCTTGTATCCGTCCGTTTCGTTTTCGTTTCATGTTTCTCCATTGCCAGATCAAATCCCCACCGTCCCTCACATCTAATTGAAACGGCAACGTATTAGGCTGGGGGCTAAGTATTACATTTTTGCCATCAGCTACTAATTCAATTAAATAAATCCAAATAAATCTAAATAATTCCAAATAAATATTAAATAATTATTTAAAAACTTCTAAAAATCACAAATTGCTCAATTTTAATCCAAAAAATTCAAGGATTTTTTTGTTGATCTTTTTTTTTCTCTACTTTTTTATAGAATAAAAAAATAGAAATAGTGCTTGGTAGAAAAATAAATTGCCATAGGGATCTTTATAATGTACACCATTTTCCTATGCTTTGCCATTTTAATTATAGAATCAACATGCTTAACCCAATTAATTGAAATTTTAGATACTAATTCCTAACTCATCCTTCTGGATTTTTTGACATAGGTTTGGTAATTTTTGGGCCTATGGTTTATTATATATGAATTATTGAATTTGGATGTGTAAAAAATGTGACATAGTTGATATGCTGAGTTTCCCTAATCTTTTACCATGCTTCCCTCTGGCCAATGGCCCTAAATTTTTGCATGAAACTCCTTTAACATGTTTGCTACCTCTGTGAATTTTTGTGGATTTTTACAATCCATTTTCAATTTGATTCATATTTTTCCTTGCTGCCTAGCATGTTAGAGCTTCATTTGTGTAACCTTTTGTATATATGTTGCCATATTCTCATACCTTATCCAATGACCATGAAAATTGATAGGATAGTTCTTAACACATGCAGCTATCTTTTGGCTTTGGTCCTACTAATTTCTAATGTAACATTGCTGTTTACCATCTAATTGAAGTTGGTGTATAATTGTAGGCCTCATTTGATTGCATTTTTGCATGCTTTGTCATGTCGATTTAATTCCTATTGATCTACTAGTCCAAATGACTTGAAAATTAACATGTGGCTTGCTGAATGTCTTCTGGTTAGAACATAATTTTTGTGGATTTTTTGGTGCCATTTTGGCATTTATTTGAATGTGATCTTGCTGGTTGCTTGTAAGAGACTCCACATTGCATCTTTTGCCTTCCATGTTGCATAAATAGAAATAGGAGCATAGTTTGAATATGGGACCAATTGGGATCCCTTTGTATTTGATGTTACTTGAATTTGATCATGAATTGGCTGCTGTTTTAAGATTTTTCCATCTTTTTGACCCTAGGCTAGTCCTAGTGGTCATGTTACTTACCTTTGAAGTTAATTGTGCCTTTTCAGGTTAAGGAGTTAATGATTAAGGAATTTGCTCCACATTATGGATTGTGTTACTTGACACATATGACTAATGTATTTGTTTTATAGGATGTTTGGTTCATGTGAGCCTTGTGCTATGCACATCATTATTTGTATAATTGTACTTTGTTAATTGATTCTTATGTTGTTATCTGTTTATGAATGGGATGCTGATTTTATTGGATTGTTTCCAGGTACCCTTTAGTCGCTCAGTTCTCTTAAGAACTTGCTTTGCTTTGCTTAAATAGCAACTTGCATTGAGGTATAGAACCTTCTTCTTCATGTAGTCTGGAGACCCGGTCTGTTATTTGGCCGGGCAAATTGTCTGAAGTCCTCCTTAAGAGGCATTGATTGTGTATGTTTATATTTGTCCCAAGCAGGAAAAGTCCTCATTTGAGGCAATTGGTGGAAGGTAGAGATAAGTAGCCTATCTCCCACTATTCAGTGAGTCTTCTCATTGCTCCCATTACATGGTTGTAGCATTGAGATCCATACCCAAGATCTATCGAGTCCAATCGGGGAAAGAGTTCCATCTTTCTGAACTCCCCCACATTCTTATATTTACATGCTCTCTCGGACATGAGATAGAAGCAATGAGGCACACCCCTCATACCCTTTCATCTGCTTCACCTGAGCCCCTCAATGGCCGGGTTAAGAGCGACACTTACCTATTACAGTGGACTTTCATAGTCAAACCCTTTTGATTGAGCCTCCTTGTTTGGTTATAGAGTGTGCTATATGACTATTTGTGATTGATTACTTGACTCATTTATACGTGATTACTTGATTGCCTTAGTGCGTTTACTATCATTCATTGCTCCTTGTAGCATGTCCATTATTTCATACCTATGTGATTTGTTTGCTTGCCCATTGAGGAACCAGTTATAAGTCCCTGTAAGTTGGCATCTGTTCCCATGACATGGAAGAGATAGAGTGTAAGACCTCATTGGTCACTCATATCTTCTTTGCTCTCTGTTTGAGCATTGTTGTTGTATGTGAGGATTCATTGTAAGTCCCTGTGATGTGGCATTTGTACTCCTAGGATCATACTGTGGAGGTTAACATAAGTCCAGATAGATTGGCAGTTGACTTCCCTGTTTTGTTTTATTCTGATGGAGATTAGTGTAAGTCCATAGAGTGGCTTCTGATATCCTTACTTGTTTTAGGAGACAGGTATAAGACCATTGAGTGGCATCCAGTATCCGCTTTTATTTAATCTCATTTAATCTCATCTGTTACCATGTTCATGTTATTGCTCATTTGTAGCCTATTCCTAAGGACCCACTTGAATCATCTTCTATGTGATTTCAAGAGGTGGACCCTCCTAAGAAGTTTTACCTTCACTCTCCCATTCCTTTCATTCCATTGTGTCCTACCTTTTCACACATACTTTTAAAAACTTGAAATAAGTGTTGTGCAAACATTCTCACCTTCTTTCCAAATTAGAAACTTGGACCTTAAGTCCATGATTTTCCAAACTTCATTTTTGTAAATACTTCATTTTGAATTGACTTTAATCATACTTTGACCTTTTTGTAAATAATCCAAATAACTTCACCCATTCAAATGATTTTGTGGCTTTGTCCATGTTTGTTAAGTTTTCATACATTAGCTATAGGTTTGATTTACCCTAGTTGGTTGATATTAATCTCACCTATTTGTCCTTAGTAGATGAATTGTAAGTCTTCCTTGCCTATTATAGGGTTAACCCCTCTCTGGCAAGTTGAAGCTTTTCTCACATGGTGGACTAGTTGTTATACAAGGTTGAGTTTTCTCCCGTGGGTAACGTAAGACCTTTGAGCTTGTGTTTTAAAATTGAATCCACTAACTTTTTGGAAGTTTTTTAGCCGAACTACGAGGTTTTGATCCTTACCTTTGATGGAAGGTACGTAGGCAATGGTTATCCATCCAAACACAAAAATAATTAACATGTACATTCTTTTCTCATCATCCCACTCATGTTTGCACAATACTTATGTCATGACAAATAATAATTTTCAAACAACAAGTGTGAAAAGGGCTCCCTAGGAGTACCTAGGACGCATTGGGTGCCTAACACCTTCCCATTGCGTAATTTACCCCTTACCCCGATCTCTGATCTTTTCATTAGTTTTCTACGTGTAAAACTTCTTAGGTTTTTGTTCGCTTTTTAACCAGTCCTTAGGATAAATAAAAGTGCGGTGGCGACTCTATGTTATTGTATACTTTGCTTATGATTTAATCAATAGATCATATAGTAACGAATACACCGCTACAGAAAAGTGGCGACTTCACTGGGGAATAATATATCCTTGGTGGTATTGCCTACTTTTCACCATTGTTGTGTGATATATTATTATTTGTTATTTGACATATTTTTGTACAATTTGGGATAACTGTATTGATTGTAATGTTTGAATTGCTTGATATACAAATGCTGTTTGCTTTGGTGATCTGTGAGATGAGTTCTATACCCGAACTCGAGTGCACTCTAGGATAGGAGAATGGCATAGTCTTGTTGACTGGTGTGGAGTAGTCCTTAGCCAGTTGACTTGCGAGTCCATTCACTTGGTGGAGGTCATGTTGGATTAATAATGTCACACAAGTTATTTGTGGTTAGGCATTATTCTTTCAATCATGTGCCTTAGAAGCCAAGGACCTTAGATTACCAAACCCATCTTGGCCTATTTTTAGGACGTAGTGCGGAGGTCGTTCAGATGTAAGTTCTGATGCGATTGTCACGCGATACTACACTCATAAGAGTTTCTCTTGAGAATATTCTTGGAATACGAGTATTCGTTCCTCCGATAATATTCGAGAGATGGGACGATGATTATGGGAACCTCTGGTAGAACATGTCTGGCAGGTTTAAACCCTAGTACATTCCCTTTGGGTGGTTCTTAACCAAGACTCCATGCTCGTGACTCTCAACAAACCCGTGATTCGTGGTTGAGTCGTTCAAACATCGTTAATATCAATGGATCCCGGATCAGGTGTAAAACCTAAAATCCACCAAAGTGGCTGGTTGATATTAAGGATGTTTGAGCCGGTTCATGTACCGTTAATATCAATGGAACTTGGGTGTCGATAAGGTGAAAAACCTAAATCCACCAAAATGGATGATTGATATTAGGGATACGTTGAGCTTTCCCATGACCTTTGTTTGGTGTGCTTTGCTTGATCCTTGAGTGTGATTGTTGCATTCATACATTCATGCATTCATCTGCATCCATATCATCAGATAAAAAGAAAATTTTCAAGGAACTCAAAGGAGTTTATTCGCAAAAATTTTCAAACATGAAAAAACCGGGAAAATTTTTTCACCTGATCTATCTGATGAGATATTCTCATACATGATCAAAATGCTTAAATATTTCAAAGTTTGCAAGTAAAACCCTCGAGTTCCTTTGAAATGAAAAACAAGCATATGCATAAACACTTCATGCATCATTTGTATAAGCGGGTGTTTTGTTCCGGGCTCCTGTCCTGTGGTCTGACCCTGCGATCTTCATTTATTTTGGAGACGCACTTCCCGGTATTACACAGAGCCAGTCTCTGCCGGATTGATGGATCATGTTGAACAAGGGAATTGTGAACTCAGAGAGGTATTTTGCCAGACTTAGTACTGTTGATGGATTTATTCCTGGTTAACCAATCCCGGGCTGGCATTGGCTTTTGTTCTGGGGCATATAATGAGCACGGTCTGTTCACAAGTGGAGGATTCATCCATGATGATCAGTCTGTAGAAGAAGAAGCCGCTGCTATCATTGAAGAAGATGCAGAGGATATGAGCAATTTTGTTATTCCTGGTGGTGTCTGCCACAATTGGGTCGCTGTGGACGTTCCAACAGTTATCCATAGATCAGAGTAATAATGCTTACTTTGTTTAAAACCCTTCTCCCATGCCAAAAGGAGAAGTGATGACATTATTGGCAACATTTAAATACAATGATGTTTTCATTCAATTAATGCATTGTTAAACATTTGTTTTTCCATTTGTTTTCACTTTTTGCTTTTGCATGAAATCAGTGATCACAAAAAACCTGAAAAACAAGAAAACAACTTTTTCATCTGCATAAATGATTTGCTTGTTTAAATACCAAAGCTTTTCGTTATCCAGAATCATTATGCAGGGATTTCTAAACCCATTGAACATAATGATCCAACGCCATCTCCCAAATTTGAATTCCTTGTATTCGAGGCAAAGGAAGATGATGTTGAAGGGGATTCCTGATGAGATTACCCGAACACTTGAGCAATGAAAAGCAGATCATTCAGTTGCGTCTCAAGAACCCAGCAACAGTCAAACTGGGGCATTACAAATGTAATGTAAAAAAAAAAGGAGAGAGAAGAGGGTGAAAAATCAAAATGCAATGAAAAATCAGGAAAATTTTTTCAAATAGAAAAAATAAAAGAATGATACCCTCAAGTCCCTAGTTGACTGATGCTGAATGGATTCAGAGTCATTATGACCAACTGAATTTGATTGAAGAGAAGCGATTGACCGCCATGTGCCATGGTCAGCTATATCAGCAGAGAATGAAGAAAGCATTCGATAAGAAGGTCAAGCCTCGTGTGTTCCGAGAAGGTGACCTTGTGCTCAAGAAAGTTTTGTCTTTCGTGCCCGATTCCAGGGGCAAGTGGACTCCAAACTACGAGGGTCCATATGTTGTTAAGAGAGCCTTTTCAGGCGGAGCTTTGATGCTTACAACAATGGATGGGGAGGATTTCACTCGTCCTGTGAATTCAGATGCAGTCAAGAAATACTTTGCCTAAGAAAAAAAAGTATATACAAATGAAAAAATAGAATAGCTCGCTAAGTTGAAAACCCGAAAGGGCGGCTTAGGCAAAAATGAGCGTCTCGGTGGAAAACCTGCAAGGGTAATCCAGGCAAAAGTTAGAGACTTGATAAAAAAAAAAGCATATTTGCATCCCGCTAGATTGAGTACCTCACCCTGGGGCAATCTAGGCAAAAATTAGGGATCAGGCAAGTAACTGCATCCTGACAAGACGTTTCTGTTTCACCAGCCGTCTTTTCGTCAGAAGATTCTCGATTCGTCGTCAACTGAAGCTTCGAATACATCGAGATTCAAATTGGTAGAGAAAGGATCATTATGTTCAATGTAGCCCTCTTCCAATATATATCACTGATTTCAAATTTGTACAGATCTATGGAATCTTGCCATTTGCAGGCTACCATTCCATCAAATAAATTTGAGCTTTTATCCAATTATTTGCACTCTTATTTGTTTCAATTCAACAAATGTTTTGCATGTTTTACTTGATAAAAATATCATTGTTTTAAAAACAAATTTTTTCAAAATTATTGTTTTAAACAAAGTGAACATTCACAAATGATAACAGGATACTCAAAGAATTTCCTCAGTGCTCTCCCAAGGGTGGCATGGTTTCCAACAGGTAGGACATTTGTTCATACTCCTGGTTTGGTTTGTATCCTTCTTCTCCAAATTTTGTTGTTGGGGTTGTTCCCCAAGCAGAGATTTGTTGTTGGGGTTGTTCCTTAAGCAGAGCTTCTGTGGATTTTGACTCCCCGAAGTAGAGTGATGTATTGAAGACTCAGTCTGTTCTCCAGCAGTAGTCTCTCCCCGGCTTGATTGCTCAGTCGTTCAGAATATTTGTGGTTAGTGGGTTGATATCCCCGTATCCCGTATTTCTCCCTAAGTGAGTTGCCAGCATAATTGTAAGCCGAGTCGTTGGTGGGGTTGTTCCCCAAGCAGAGTGTTGTTGAAGACTCAGTTTTCTCCAGCAGCGGTTTTCCCCGGCATGGATGCTTTCCTTGTGGAAGATTCGGCGGTTGATGGTTTGTCACCTTGGCGCCTCGTCACTTTCTCCAGTGGATCGCTATCCCCAGATATTGGTCTCCTTGGCACGGGTAGAGCAGTTATTGATGTCCCCATCTAAGTCGCGAGCAGAGTTGTTGTCACTCTCCCCAGCGCAGTTGCCAGCGGATTTATCTGTTTTCTCAGCACGGTCGCTTTCCTTTTGGAAGACTCGGTAAGTCGGTGGTTTGATACCCGATACTTTACCTTTTCCCCGGCAAAGTCGTCAACAGAGTGTTTACTTTCTCTCTATCAGAATGGTTGATCTCCTCGGCAGAGCAGGATTTATTTTCCTACTCCGGGGTTGATTGGGTTGATATCCCAGTATTTTCATCCATTTCTTCCCAGCATTTGTCTGCAGAGCGGTTGTCGTGGCAGTATTGCCTGTTGAACCTCCTTCAATCCCCGGTGTGGTTGGTCGATAGCTCCGTCATCCAGAGATTGGATTGGTTTCCTGATTACTTTTTGATCCTCAGTAGAGCGGCTTTTATTGCAGAATCTGCTGATGTGATCCATCAGATGTGTGTTCGCCCCGAGTAGAGTGGTTTGTTGCAGAATCTACTTGTTTGGTGCATTTCCTTCCTCAGTGGGTTGTTCCCCAAGAGAGTAGTTGATGATATCCCCAGTAGAGTTGCTTGTGCAGCCAAACTCTATCCGGGTGACCTTTGCTCCCTCAGTGGGTTGCTCCCCGATGGAGGTATGTTGGATCCGTTCCCACGGCAGTGTTTGCTAGGATCCCCTGCAGGACTTTGATGTTCTCTTGTTCCCCGACAGATTTGTCTTTGTGGCTCTTTGCCTGTTGTGACTTTCTGTGCCCTAGTTGGGGTGATCGCTGATCCATTACTCTGAGATTTGGTATTCTCTTGACATCTCTGATTCTTTTGCTTCTGCTTCCCAGCAGTACCCGCAGATCTTTGCTTTACAGCCTATAGATCTCCACAGATTGGCTCTCCAGCTGTTCTTCCCCTGGAAGTATAATACCGGACGTTTGATTCCTGGACTGTTGTGTTAGAAATGTCTGTTTTGTCAGCATTCATCAAACATAAATCACGCATATTCATGCATATTCATAAAACATTCAGATATTCATGTTGCATTTTTGCCATATATCCCTTGTTTGTTATTCCCTGCTATGGTGATATAGATCTTTATAGATCTTCCTAAGCAGATGTCGGGTGTTAAATCTCTCCATATAGAGTCAACCCATAAGCAGAAAGTGTCTGTCTTTTCTTCTGCAGTTCCCCACTGAGATATACCCTCGTGGATGACGGTTTCTTCCGTTTCCTCCCAACACATATATTGGGATGGATGTTCCTATGTGAGTTATATCCTCATTAGGACGTGTCTTGATTCAGTCTGTCTTTTCGGATCTTTCCTGAATTGACATTTGTCGTCTGTTCCTTGTGCTTCCCAGTGGGTTGTCCCCCAGCGGAGTTTTCGGGCCTCTACCCTTATACCGGTAGTTGTAAGTCCTATTGTTCCTTGTCCTCTTGGCGGAATTTGTGGTTATATACCTTTCATTCCTCCGCAAGAGTCGATTGTGGCCCCTACCCTCATACCGGTAGTTGTAAGTCCTATTTTTCCTGGCTTTCTTGGCAGAACTTGTGGTTATATACCTTTTGGTCCCCAGCCAGAGTTGTTGGTTTTCTACCTGATAATCGGTAGTCGTAAATCCTAATTCCCTACTCTCCAACAGAGTTTGTGGTCTGTTATAAACCTCATTTTTGGTTTCTCGTGCGGATTTGTGATTTATGCTATCCCCACGCAGAGTTTGTGGTTTTCTACCCCATATTCGGTAGATGTAAACCCTAATTTGTGGTTATTCCCACCAGAGTATGGCTTCTACCCCGTATTCGGTAGTTGTGAGTCCTATCTCTTTTCCCCTAGCAGTGGTAACCTTTGTGGTTCGGTCTGGCTGATGGTGGATCTTCTGTTGTTGTGGTTTTACCCCTAACAGAGTTCTGTTCCCGGTGGTGATTTATATCCCCAGTGGGGTTTGTGGTCTTCTACCCCGTATTCGGTAGTTGTAAATCCTATGTCGCTGTGATTTTCCTCTCCAGCGGAGTGGTATCTTATGATACATGTGGATAATTGCCGGTTGCTAGCAATCTTATCCTCAGCTGAGTCTTTGGTTTCTTACCCAGTAGTCGGTATTGTTAAACCCCTTGTTTCCTCAGCCAGATTTTGGTCTTCTGCCCCGTATTCGGTAGATGTAAACCCTAATTCCCTTTGTGGTTATCTTCATTCAATATTCGATGTTGATATTCCCCCCTGCTTTTGGGTAGTTGCTCTTGAGTAAGCACTTGTATTCCCAACAGTCTTCTGGATCATTGCCGGATGCTTGCAATGTTATCCTTTTGAAGTCGCCAGTGGGTCTTCTCACCGTTTGCTAGTGATTTGTTCCCCAGATCATTGACTGTTTATCAATGTATCCCCAACCTTGCGGATAATTGCCGGATGCTTGCAATTAATCCCCAGTGAGTCTTTCATTTACCCTTTTGTTGGTAATGTTGTTACTCCCTTTGATTGGTCATCATTATATGCTTGTTGGTATCCCGATGCCTTTCTTTTCGGTCGATTTATCCTTTATTAACCCTTATACCGGTTGTGGATAATCTTCCATGCGAGTATACTATCCACGTTCTGACGGTAATGGATAATATATCTCATGCACTCTTCAGTCGAAGCCTTTTGTGTTTCCCTAGTCGAGTAAGATTCGTTGTTTCCCTTGGCGGAGTCAAATATTTCTTTGTTGTTGGGTAATTGCCGGATGCTTGCAATTTATCCCTTGAGTTGTCTGTCGTTTACCCGGATGCTTGGTAACGATTGTCTCTCTTTTTGGTTAGTCACCTATTATATACTTCGGTATCTCTGGTGTCTTTTCCTTTCGAGTATATTATTCACGGTCTGCCGGTAATGAATAATATGTCTCATGCGCTCTTTGGTTGGAGTCCTTTGTTGATTTTCCCCAGTAGAGTAAGATTCGTATTCTCTGCAGAATCGAATATTCATCCTTTAACCAGTTTGTGTTTCGGATGTGTGTTTTGGCATATATACCAATTCACGCGTGCGGTAGATCACCTATTATATACCTCGGTATCTCTGGTGTTTCTTACCATGCGAGTTTATTATCTACGTTCTGACGGTAATAGATAATATATCTCATGCGAGTATTCTTATCCACGGTCTGCCGGTAATGGATATTATATCTCATGCACTCTTCGGGTTTGTGTCCCCAGTTGAGTAAGATTCGTTTTCCCGTTGTGGATTCGAATGCTCCATCCTGTAAGTCGATTTGCTTTTTCAAGCCCTCCTTTCGGATGATGAGTGTCTTGGCATATATACCAATTCACTTTTTTCGGTCGGTCACCTATTATATACCTCGGTATCCCTGGTGTTCCTTCCTTTCCACTCCCTATTATGACATTGGTCCCTTGTGGAGTCAGATTTTCCTGAGTTTGTTACCCTTATACCGGTAACACCTCACTTCTTGTTGCTTTGCCAGGAGAGTCTCTTTGTTAGACATTCCCCTGCGGAGTTTCCTTTGGTGATTTTTTTTGCTGTATGGGTGTTTCCCCAATATGTGCATTTCCCGGCAGGAAGATTCTATGTGAATCTTTTCCTGGTCCAAGTCCGGATTTTTATCCGAAGTATCCTTTATGGATAAGTTGAGTCAGCTTATGTCTTTCCGATGGATTTATTTTCCTCTGGAAATCTTTATTCCCCAGTGTGAGTCCTTTGCTTCCCTAGCAAGTTCTCCATTCCGATGTCTGTTATCCCCAATCGGAGTCGTGCCTAGTTCGCGCTATGTCAGTTTTGTCATTACCCTAATCAAAGTCGTGTCCTGCTCACGCATTCTTTTCCTTACTATCCCCCAATAAGAGTCTTATTAGAGTCTCTGTTCCTGGTGAATGTATTACTCCGATGGACCGTCTTTTCTTCTGTGTGAACCATATATTCCCCACAGAATTTGTTTTGCATGCATACATCTGCATCATGAGGTCTCTTAGGGACCAAAATTTGTCTCATTACTATTATTTAAGCCCATTCTACCGCGTCGAGATGAAGATTTCTAAACTTCACTTCTCCGGATAGAATGACCTTAAATAGGGGCATCTGTAAGACCCCAATTTTGGCCCTAAGATCCCTCATGGCCCATATCATATCATATCATGGCCTCAAGGATCATTGCATACCCTAGCTTCCCTCCTAGTGGGTGGGATACCTTGTGAGTGTGATTTCTTGATCACCGAGCATGTATAGCATTTGTATATCATTGCTTTTCATATGTTTACTAACCAAAAGTACAAAAATATTGTCATCTAACCATGTTTCTTGCAGATGAAGCTAACCAGGTCAAAACAGTCAAATCAGGCCTTGAGCAATAGATGGTGACCATTCTTGAAGAATTTGGACACCATGATCATTCATAAAGAGTTCTTTTAAGTTGTGATATCATTTGGAACCAAGATCCCATGTGAAAGAGGCTTGAAATTCATCAGAACTTGGCCCAGTCAACCAAAAGTCAACTGTGGTCAACTGTGGATTTAATCAGTGATTTGATGATTGGAAATGGTTATAATGTCTCATTCATGTCCATATAAACTTCATTTGGCATTTCAAAGACCAAGGTTGAAGGAATTGAAGTCAGACAGACAGTTTCCCAAAATGGCAAATGGACCTGTGATTTTCAGCTGCCCAAAATGGAAAGTTTTTCCCCTCAAGATAATTTCATGATACAAGCTTCAAATCAAAATTTGTCCAACATGAAAGTTGAAGATCTTGTTCTCACAATTCCAAAAAGTCCAAGAACTTGAAAATCCCATGTATGGTTTGCAAAATATGGCTCAGTGAATTTCAAAAAAGACCCGTAATCAGGAGGGCATAACTACCACATGGATTGTCCAAAGTGCAAGTTCTTTATATGCACAAACTCCATTTGATATGTACTTTCATGGTGCATAATTGGATTTTTTCAAAATTTGCTCAATGCAAAAGGTCAAATTTCAACTGGACTGTTAATTGAACCAGGGGCAAAATCGTCCAACTTGTGAAATAATTGGAATTTTTGAGTGGGGATTTTTGCAACACCTCACAAATGGCATTTGAAATTTGTTGGAATATTCACAACATGCCTAGGCCTTGTGGTTTGAGAATTGGATTTGAAAATGAATTGAAAAAAATGGACACATAAGCCATCACATGGTGAAATTGGAAAATATGAGAAATTTGAAAATAAGGCCTATACCAACAGCTCCCAAATGATATTTGTGGTTTGCTCAAGGTGTTAATTTGCTGTTAAGAAGCTTCTAATGAAAAAGAGCTTAAAATCCAATGCATCACATAAGCATGTTTACACTAATCTCTTTTTTTTTCACTAATTATAATTGAACTTGGATTAAGCATTTCATATATAATGTTAATTGCTAACAAAATTTGAGACTAATCACAATTTGCAATCACAATTTCATCATTCATAACAGAAAATCAAAACACCAAAATCTAAAAAATCCTCTCATTCCTCTCAAAAATTTTCACAACATTTTTGGCTCGAATTCACCAATTTCAGGGATCTTGCAGCAATATCTTGTTGAATTTGTCTTCTATACTAGTGCTGGATTTTCTGTTTGTAGGTAAAACTCAAGAACCATCCACAAATCGCCATTGTAGAATCAACCTGCATATCCTATAACAGTCCAAGAATTTGTTCAATCCGGAGATTTTCGAGCTGCAAGAATGTCATCATACTCATCCTGAAGCAACCTCTTGCATCTGTTTCACGTTTTGGAGCTCGATCGCACGGTTCCGCCGGTACTGCACTCAAGAAGGTTGGGAATCGAATCTTGTAGTTGTCCAAATTGAGTTAGGGATGTTGTAGATTATTCCTTGTAGATTGCATATCAACTTGTAGATTAAGATTTCGCTGTAAATTGAGTGAGTTGTTCGCATTCTGAGTTTCGATGCCGTTCGTTCTTCTCTTCGATTCGTCCTGTATAGTAGGTTATAGACAAATTGGCTTCCATATTCGTGATCGTGACGCGAAACCGGTTCGACCGGTATGTGCATCATGCATTTCCATGGCGATTTGGCCAAAACCTGGAAATCCAGCGAAGAACGCTGATGAAGACGATGAACTTCATCCATTTTCTGGAAAAAGATGCTTCGTAGATCTTGTATCCGTCCGTTTCGTTTTCGTTTCATGTTTCTCCATTGCCAGATCAAATCCCCACCGTCCCTCACATCTAATTGAAACGGCAACGTATTAGGCTGGGGGCTAAGTATTACATTTTTGCCATCAGCTACTAATTCAATTAAATAAATCCAAATAAATCTAAATAATTCCAAATAAATATTAAATAATTATTTAAAAACTTCTAAAAATCACAAATTGCTCAATTTTAATCCAAAAAATTCAAGGATTTTTTTGTTGATCTTTTTTTTTTCTCTACTTTTTTATAGAATAAAAAAATAGAAATAGTGCTTGGTAGAAAAATAAATTGCCATAGGGATCTTTATAATGTACACCATTTTCCTATGCTTTGCCATTTTAATTATAGAATCAACATGCTTAACCCAAATTAATTGAAATTTTAGATACTAATTCCTAACTCATCCTTCTGGATTTTTTGACATAGGTTTGGTAATTTTTGGGCCTATGGTTTATTATATATGAATTATTGAATTTGGATGTGTAAAAAATGTGACATAGTTGATATGCTGAGTTTCCCTAATCTTTTACCATGCTTCCCTCTGGCCAATGGCCCTAAATTTTTGCATGAAACTCCTTTAACATGTTTGCTACCTCTGTGAATTTTTGTGGATTTTTACAATCCATTTTCAATTTGATTCATATTTTTCCTTGCTGCCTAGCATGTTAGAGCTTCATTTGTGTAACCTTTTGTATATATGTTGCCATATTCTCATACCTTATCCAATGACCATGAAAATTGATAGGATAGTTCTTAACACATGCAGCTATCTTTTGGCTTTGGTCCTACTAATTTCTAATGTAACATTGCTGTTTACCATCTAATTGAAGTTGGTGTATAATTGTAGGCCTCATTTGATTGCATTTTTGCATGCTTTGTCATGTCGATTTAATTCCTATTGATCTACTAGTCCAAATGACTTGAAAATTAACATGTGGCTTGCTGAATGTCTTCTGGTTAGAACATAATTTTTGTGGATTTTTTGGTGCCATTTTGGCATTTATTTGAATGTGATCTTGCTGGTTGCTTGTAAGAGACTCCACATTGCATCTTTTGCCTTCCATGTTGCATAAATAGAAATAGGAGCATAGTTTGAATATGGGACCAATTGGGATCCCTTTGTATTTGATGTTACTTGAATTTGATCATGAATTGGCTGCTGTTTTAAGATTTTTCCATCTTTTTGACCCTAGGCTAGTCCTAGTGGTCATGTTACTTACCTTTGAAGTTAATTGTGCCTTTTCAGGTTAAGGAGTTAATGATTAAGGAATTTGCTCCACATTATGGATTGTGTTACTTGACACATATGACTAATGTATTTGTTTTGTAGGATGTTTGGTTCATGTGAGCCTTGTGCTATGCACATCATTATTTGTATAATTGTACTTTGTTAATTGATTCTTATGTTGTTATCTGTTTATGAATGGGATGCTGATTTTATTGGATTGTTTCCAGGTACCCTTTAGTCGCTCAGTTCTCTTAAGAACTTGCTTTGCTTTGCTTAAATAGCAACTTGCATTGAGGTATAGAACCTTCTTCTTCATGTAGTCTGGAGACCCGGTCTGTTATTTGGCCGGGCAAATTGTCTGAAGTCCTCCTTAAGAGGCATTGATTGTGTATGTTTATATTTGTCCCAAGCAGGAAAAGTCCTCATTTGAGGCAATTGGTGGAAGGTAGAGATAAGTAGCCTATCTCCCACTATTCAGTGAGTCTTCTCATTGCTCCCATTACATGGTTGTAGCATTGAGATCCATACCCAAGATCTATCGAGTCCAATCGGGGAAAGAGTTCCATCTTTCTGAACTCCCCCACATTCTTATATTTACATGCTCTCTCGGACATGAGATAGAAGCAATGAGGCACACCCCTCATACCCTTTCATCTGCTTCACCTGAGCCCCTCAATGGCCGGGTTAAGAGCGACACTTACCTATTACAGTGGACTTTCATAGTCAAACCCTTTTGATTGAGCCTCCTTGTTTGGTTATAGAGTGTGCTATATGACTATTTGTGATTGATTACTTGACTCATTTATACGTGATTACTTGATTGCCTTAGTGCGTTTACTATCATTCATTGCTCCTTGTAGCATGTCCATTATTTCATACCTATGTGATTTGTTTGCTTGCCCATTGAGGAACCAGTTATAAGTCCCTGTAAGTTGGCATCTGTTCCCATGACATGGAAGAGATAGAGTGTAAGACCTCATTGGTCACTCATATCTTCTTTGCTCTCTGTTTGAGCATTGTTGTTGTATGTGAGGATTCATTGTAAGTCCCTGTGATGTGGCATTTGTACTCCTAGGATCATACTGTGGAGGTTAACATAAGTCCAGATAGATTGGCAGTTGACTTCCCTGTTTTGTTTTATTCTGATGGAGATTAGTGTAAGTCCATAGAGTGGCTTCTGATATCCTTACTTGTTTTAGGAGACAGGTATAAGACCATTGAGTGGCATCCAGTATCCGCTTTTATTTAATCTCATTTAATCTCATCTGTTACCATGTTCATGTTATTGCTCATTTGTAGCCTATTCCTAAGGACCCACTTGAATCATCTTCTATGTGATTTCAAGAGGTGGACCCTCCTAAGAAGTTTTACCTTCACTCTCCCATTCCTTTCATTCCATTGTGTCCTACCTTTTCACACATACTTTTAAAAACTTGAAATAAGTGTTGTGCAAACATTCTCACCTTCTTTCCAAATTAGAAACTTGGACCTTAAGTCCATGATTTTCCAAACTTCATTTTTGTAAATACTTCATTTTGAATTGACTTTAATCATACTTTGACCTTTTTGTAAATAATCCAAATAACTTCACCCATTCAAATGATTTTGTGGCTTTGTCCATGTTTGTTAAGTTTTCATACATTAGCTATAGGTTTGATTTACCCTAGTTGGTTGATATTAATCTCACCTATTTGTCCTTAGTAGATGAATTGTAAGTCTTCCTTGCCTATTATAGGGTTAACCCCTCTCTGGCAAGTTGAAGCTTTTCTCACATGGTGGACTAGTTGTTATACAAGGTTGAGTTTTCTCCCGTGGGTAACGTAAGACCTTTGAGCTTGTGTTTTAAAATTGAATCCACTAACTTTTTGGAAGTTTTTTAGCCGAACTACGAGGTTTTGATCCTTACCTTTGATGGAAGGTACGTAGGCAATGGTTATCCATCTAAACACAAAAATAATTAACATGTACATTCTTTTCTCATCATCCCACTCATGTTTGCACAATACTTATGTCATGACAAATAATAATTTTCAAACAACAAGTGTGAAAAGGGCTCCCTAGGAGTACCTAGGACGCATTGGGTGCCTAACACCTTCCCATTGCGTAATTTACCCCTTACCCCGATCTCTGATCTTTTCATTAGTTTTCTACGTGTAAAACTTCTTAGGTTTTTGTTCGCTTTTTAACCAGTCCTTAGGATAAATAAAAGTGCGGTGGCGACTCTATGTTATTGTATACTTTGCTTATGATTTAATCAATAGATCATATAGTAACGAATACACCGCTACACAAGCCAAGAATTTTTTTAATCTCAATAGTCGTCTTTGGAGCCTCCCACTGTAACACTACATCAACTTTCGAAAGATCCACCACTATACCGCCACTGGAAATTACATGACCCAAGAAGCTGACTTCCCGCAACCAAAACTTACATTTAGATAGTTTCACAAACAACTTCTTTTCTTTTAAAATCTGAAGTACAATACAAAGATGTTATGCATGATCTTCATCTGATTTATAGTAACTAAGAATATCATCAATGAATACCATAACAAACTTATCCAAGAACGGGTGAAAAGTTTTGTTCATATACTCCATAAATACACCAGGCGCATTAGAAACTCCGAACGACATCACCAAATATTCATAGTGACCATACCGAGTTCTAAAGGCAGTATTAGAAATAGTTTTTACAAAAGGTTTTGACAAAATGAGATTATCCCTATTAACACTTGTGGGATATTATCATATTGAATTGACCAAAAGTTTTTTTTGGGAAAAACCAATTTGGTCAAACATTCAAGGATCAATACTTTTTAATAAAATAATCACAAACATGCAATTTCATATTATACTGTAACATCAAAATTCAATTGTATTAACAAATCATAAAAACAATTTTTTTGATCCAAAAATCATATCGATCACCTAAAGTGACCAAATGAGATTATCCTATTTGGGTACAGATCGTAACAACAATCGACTCCCAAAAAGCAAAGTTTCGATATAAAACATATTATTCATACAATACGTGACCAAAAGGGTAGGACCAAACCCATATGGTCATAGCAAATCAGTACAATAAAATACTTGTATTTTGATTCAATACATTTCACAGAGATAAAAATAACAATAACCTGACACTGATGAGAGGGTAAGGGAACCCTCATCATTTTCCTGTCTAAAATCCACCCTATAGTAAACAATCTTCCCCCTTACCTTATCGATGGTGTCCCCAGACTCAGATGTGCCATTTAACGATATGCCTCAAACCTTAATTTTTACACTAACTCTCACACTCTCCCTTATGATATATATATATATATATATATATATATATATATATATATATATATATATATATATATATATATATATATATATATATATATAATATATATATATATATATATATATATATATATATATATATATATATATATATATATATATATATATGTTTAATCCAACATTAAGATTAATTCTCAAATATTTAATCCCAAACGAAATATTTATTTAATCGATAAATAAAATAAAATAAATCTTAAATTAAATCATTATTCAATTAAGCGTCATACCTTTAATATTTAAACAAAATATTTATTTGATTTTAAAAGAAAAATATATTTTTAACATAAGGTGTCACACTATATTTAAATAATTAAATAATAATTATAAACCTCATAATTATTATCGTTATTTATAATTAAATAAAATCTATCGCTCTCAACCAAATATTTAATAATTATTAAATTATTAAAATACCCTTGAATACTCTAAAACATCATAAAACACTCAAAAACACACCAACATCACATAAATAAATTATCATATAATTCATAAAATGCTATAATTAAATAAAAACAATTAAATAAGTTAGGGGCGTTACATCTACCATGTCTCTAGTTGCACATCTTGCACTAATTACCTTTGTATTGTTTACCCCGACATTCTAATTCCTTTTAGCATTTTTCTTGATATCCTTAATCTTCATTTTACGATTATATTACAAAGAATTGTCATTCCTCTTACTCAACCACTTTGTAGTCATCATTTTCAAATTTAAATCCACTACAAATGTGAATGTCAATTACTTTCCTCAAATGTCAAGAATCCTCCTTTATCAACTTGGCATAATACACTTCTCACTCATATCCCTCTTTACATCAAACCCTAACCCTTTGTTTTTCATTTTTAATAAACTTAAGGTTCATACTAGATTTGACAACATAAATTGTTATTGTTTCCTTAAAATCACACTTGAAAGTAAAATATGTTCCTAAATCCCATTTATAATTTGCCATGTATTTCTACAACTTGAAAATTGGTTTCTTTTTCCTACTTGTTATGATATTCTCATATGTTTCACATCCATTTTCTAACTCATAACCATCATCTTCACTCTCATCAATTTCTCCATTGTGCTTGTGTTTTATGCTAGTACTCTCGTAACCATTCCCATAATATAACATATTATCCATTTCCTCTTCCATAAAATCATCATTAGAGTCTTCAAATGCAATATTCAATGCACTATTATAATTAAAACTCATATCATCAATATCATCCTCACTTTCAAAACCAACCATGTCACCCTCATTCATGACACTTACATTAACTTTATTATTCACATTACTATCATGGCCTCTACCTTCATTCAATTAACCTTCATGCACCTTGCCAAATTGACCTCTACCTTCATTCGGTTCACCATCATGCACTTAACTAGATTGGACTCTACCTTCGTTCAATTCACTATCATTCACCTAACCAGATTGACCTTTACCTTCATTCAATTCATCCCATTTCACCATTTCTTCATACATTTTATAAATTAAATCTTCTTCATCAAGATTTATAATTACCCCGGGGTTTATATCTTCTTCTTCTAAAGGTCAGTCATAAAACTCAGGATGAGACAATTGATGTTGTATATAAACATCAACACTCAAGTTCACCTTACATAAATATGTAATATCTTGTGCACCCTTATCATCATCCAAAATATGCATCCCAAATGTTGGATCCTTGTACCATATAATATATATTTCCCTATATTTCAGTCCTTAACTATACATGCCAACTCGAAATAATCTCACTTATCAACATCATATTTCAATTCTGAAATTGTTCCTTCATACTTAGTTAGTTCATCATTTACAAATGACTCTCCATGATGAATAAACACATGGAGAAATTCTTCCATTTTTACTAATTTAAAACAAAACCTAAATTATAATGGGGAGAAAGGGGTGAAAACTACACAAACAACTAAATCGACCTCAAAACCTAAAACGACAACATGTTACTTTGAACCCTAAACATAATAAGTATGCAAAGATTGAAATTTTATAATAGAATTAAAAGAAACACAAAATACCTAAAATTATAGGAGATTTAGTTAAACCATAAATGAGAAAGAGGCTAGAAATGGATAATCGTCTTGAAATTTGTATGTTCACTACGCATATGCCATCATATTATCCATAAACCGTTGTTCGAAGCTTCACTACACCTATGTTGTCGTCTTCTCTATTGTCTTTTCCTTAACAATTCTCTACAACTGAATCACTTTTGTTTCAAGACTAGGTATGAATCACTTTTATTCCACTTATATTTTCTAATTTCATTTTCACATCAGAGCTAACATGGTCATATTAAACTTAACTTTGATTAATAGAGTTAACAAAAAGGATAAACATGATAGTTTGAAGAAATAAGGGACCAAAATAGTATTTTTAAAAGTTAAGGGATTAAATTGACCATGAGTTAAAGATAAGGAACAGAAAAAAAAAGTATTATGTCTAAAATTTAATAATTGAAGATCTTGTAAAGAAAGATGTTATGATAAAAATATTAGATCAAATTGAAGGTGTTAAAAGAAAATAGTAATAATGGATGATATAACTAAATAGAAAAATAGAAAAAAAACACTAAATACCTTTTTTGGTCCCTTATTTTTATCTCGGGGTCTATTTTGGTCCATTAATTTTTAAAAAGACCAATATAGTTCCTTATGTTTTCAAAAACCATCATTTAAGTAATTTCTGTCTAATTTTCACAAACAACGTCTATTTTTACACGCTGGCATCCGACGTGACATATGTTCATACGTGTGGCATCTGATGTGACATATGTTCATCGCCAAGGTCATCAAAATTCTAAAATTTTACCTCCATCCCGGATTCAAACCAAGGTCACCTTCATTGTTGATGATTTAACTTGCATCCAGTTTTGTTATCAAGTTACACCTCTGGATGCAAGACAGTTCCATTGAGCCACTTCTATCTTTTATTCAGTATGCCAATGATGGAGATGTCTTATTAGAACACATTGCAACTATCAACCAGTTAATAAAGACCCGACTACTCATATTCAAAGTAAATTAAATGTTGATTTAATGAAGTTAAAATACAAACCATTTATTTTTTATCCAA
Organism: Lathyrus oleraceus; assembly: GCF_024323335.1. Classification (NCBI taxonomy): domain Eukaryota; kingdom Viridiplantae; phylum Streptophyta; class Magnoliopsida; order Fabales; family Fabaceae; genus Lathyrus; species Lathyrus oleraceus. The sequence goes on along the minus strand of NC_066580.1, from coordinate 438,503,682 downwards.
TATCTGATTGTGTTAGTGTTTTTTCATGATTTTTGTGAGAATCCAGCTCCCAAAAGGTATTTCTTTTGGGAATTGAGTCGGAAAATGTGTTAGTTTTCTTATGAAGTCTTTGAATTTCACAATATTTTACAGATTTGGATATTCGACAAGTGAAGTATTTTTTAGTATAAAAATTTAACAAGCATGGCAAATTGGTTGACAATACAACTTTCATATTTTCTCCTTTCAAAAAGCCTAGTAAGTATTCCATACGAAGAAATTGCATAAAAACAACGAGGATAGAGAAAAGTTTCACCTAAAAAGCTAGCTCACACTACTACAAAATGCACATAATGTAACATGTTACTACCTCGACTATTAAGCCAATCGAAGTAAGAGATCTTATTTAGTTGCCTTCATTTTTTTTATTAAAAGACATTTCACTACGATCCATATTAATAATCGTAGTGATATGTTAAGACATACAAGCTTCAAATCTTAGCCCCAACAATTTTCCTTTTTTTGGTTACAAAATGGGTGTGTCACTTATAATCTTAATATTTATATTAAAATTAAAATATCTTTTACCATAATATAGAATAACAACAGTTGTGAAATATACCTATATTTAATCACTATCATTTTTATCAACCGTAGTGAAAAGTATAACATATATTTAAGCGAAATTTCGTTCTTTCAGGACAGAACATCTCTCTCTTAACAAAACCCCAACACTTTCTCACGCATTATCCTTACTCCATGAACGGTTGCATAACACTTATGCACAAAACTCTAACATATCTTCTTCAACTCTTATGAATCAATGACAGATGTTATACAAACTCATTTCTTTCACTTCCTCTTCATATTTCAGGTATGTAGACGTTTTCACATTTTATGTTATGAGATGTGATATTTTTGATGTTTTTTGGGATATATTAAATTTTTCTTGAGCTATGTTGTTGATAATAAAAGTTTAATGTTGTTGATGATTTTGTTTTTGTTGAGCTATGTTGTATGTTGTTTAAGATATGTTGTGTTATGAGTTATGTTGTTGATGATAAAAGTTGTATGTTATTGAGTTATGTTGTATGTTGTTTAAGGTATGTTGTTGTTGATAAAAAATTGTATGTTATTTAAGTTATGTTGTTGATTATAAGAGTTCAATGTTGTTTAAGTTATGTTGTTGTTGATAAAAATTCTACGTTGTTGAAGATTTTGTTTTTCTTAAGCTATGTTGTATGTTGATCGGGAAAATAGCAAGTGTACTATTTTGCCAATGTAGTAATAATAGGTATGTTTCCCAAGGATCGATCTTGAGGATTGCGCAACAATATAAGTGTAAATTGTTACTCAATTGAACAAAACAAATAGTTGGGGTTTTGTAAAAAGTTACTGTAAGAGAAAGTAAAACAGAATAAATCTTTTCATAGTTTATAATAATATGCCAAGGATGGTGTATGAATATCTCTTGCAATGACCCTTGAGTGTGTATCTCCTTAATAATCCAAAATGTTTCAATTACCGGATCTTAACAATATTTCCCCCTAAGACCTCAGAGGGAAACCTTTGATCATTCAGTCTAATATCTAAGTCCTTAGGCGATTATGATGAAACCAAGCAATTACAAATTAACAAGAATAAACCGATAACCATAGGGTATCCCTAGTCCTAGGTGATATCTACTATGGTTTCACTGTACAAAAACCTTAACAATTGCAATCCTGCTAATTGTTAACCATATAACAATCCTAATTTTTCTGATAAAGAAAGCATTACGAACATTGCATAGTGAAATTAACAACAAATATCATTTATTAAGGAAATTATAAATTCAGAGTCATTACACGATCAATTCAGGGACACCCCCTGGCAATGGGGGGTTTAGCCTATCATATTATTCAAATAAGATACAAAATAAAATGTAGACATTACAAAATTAAGGGAATTTTGTTGTTCTTCAATCACATCCGCTCTTGAAGGATCTCCGTTCTTTGCCGCTTTTGACCGCTTCAATCTTTATCGTACCAAATCTGTAATCGTGAAAAAAGTCCTCTTCTCCGTATTCAAAAATCCCCTAAATACTTTTTGATCACTAATTTGATGTAGCAAAAGTCCAAAATTCCCTTCAGGATCAGCCGTGCCAAAATACAACAAAAACTGGAAAATGAGGTGTCCAAACCAACACTGACCGTGTCAGGTAACACGACAAGCCGTGTTGGTTGTCTGACCACCAATGCTTGACATGAACCTTCCAGGAAGGCTGAAACGGGCACCCGTGTCAGCTCCATTTTTTATGCTCCTGGCTCTCCTCTCCTGACACAGGCCGTGTTGGGCAACACGGGAAGCCGTGTCATCCAATTTCCTCTTCCGACGGGTCCGGAACATCCGATTCCCTTGGCGATCCCTCTGGTATTCTTGCTTACACCTGAAACTAGTAAAACTACCACAAAGAGACATAAAATGGAGTATAATGATGCAAACCAAATATAATCAACAAATTGAATAAACAATGCAAAACATCTAATTTACTAAACAGAATGACAAAACAGGTATACTAATGTGTTACCGACTTCGTGAAATTATGTTTAATGAGTGTCAGAAAACAAGTAGAATTGGAGATCGATCACAACCCCAAACTTATCTCATTGCTTGTCCTCAAGTGATGCTCGAGACATCAGGACGACCACCCCTAAATTCTGCATCCACAATGCTACTGTGATCTTTCGTGATTCCCTGTTCACTTTTTATTTACTGTTTTACTCTTTCCCGACTTCGGAGTTCCGCTACACTTTCACATTGACGTACCTTTTGGCCTGTAACTTTTCACACTCTCACCAAATCTCTCGGGATGGAAGTGTTTTGACTCAAGAACAAAGCATGCAAAGTCAACTCTTAGGTTTGAATCACATATACCTTCATAACAAAAACACACAACACATACTATTTGAGGGCTTATTGGATTGTAGTGGGGCTGAGGTGCAAGGTGAGGAAACTTAACAAAACAAAAAGGGAAAAATTAGGGGTTCAGGCTCAGAGTCCGTGTTGCTACCCTCATAACTGTTTTTAATCTTTTAATCATGAGGTTTTTCTTTTTGGCACCGTTCTGGTTGTGATTCATTGGCTCTTATTTTTTTTATTTTCTTTTTATTGCTCTGGTGAGTGCGCTTTTTGTCAACCTCAATTCTTCTAGATAAGTGCTTCATGATACTTCTCATAATTTTTCATTTCTTTTTTTTTCTTTTGAAGTTTCGTACTTTTCTAATTTTTTCTGCACTTATCTACTTTCCATCGGTGTCCTAAAAATTTGATGAAACCCCAAACTTAGGATTTTCCACAGATCCGGGGTAAACAACACTTATCTAAGTAAGGTATGGTAGTGTTTGGGCTTACGGTTATTTACAGTGGTTAAACAACAAACAAAAGGAAATGTGGCTCGAATTGGGTGAACGAATGGTAATAATGGCGGGTTGCTGGAAAGGCTCCGGGTTTAAATAAAAAAATTGCCTTAATGCGTACATGTGTGTTATGAAATTCCAGTATCTCTTATGCAAACCCAGAGAGACAAAGACATACCTGAAAAGCTCTCATGGTGACAAGTGTTTGGTCTTTTTATAGTTCTCACCATGTTTGGTATAGCTTGCAGGCTTCCAAGATACCTCTCAGTGTGATGTAGCTTCGTCTTTGCTTCGGTTACAGAGTATTCCTGAGTAGTCCAGTGACAGAGAGTTGCGTTCGATTATTCAAATCAGCAACATCAACTTTTGGGGGTTTCCAGAAGAGCAAGTAGATGAGTGTGTCCTTCATCCAATCGCTCAAAGCCTCATTATTCATCCGACACAAATGTCCTCTATCTGTAACACACAGAATACCACACAACTAATTACTTTAAACAAACATAATAAAATGCTGACAATACTAAGAACAAAAATAACAAATACTACCCCCCCCCCCCCCACACACACATGAACCAACCATTATCTACAATGTTTAAGCCAAGATAGAGAAGGACTCACACAGGCTCATTGCGGTGGAGGAAATTGCAACATCAGCCATTGCATCATCGCATGCATATCATCCATAAGAGTCCCTTGACGGGCTTGCTTTATGCCTTAATGTGTTTGATCCGCTCGAAGATCGTCGATCTCTGTCTGCATCCACGACCATTGGTTCGGTGTCACATATGACGACCCGACACCTGGGTGCATGGTGTCCTCTGGCGGAGCAACAAACTGCTCATGTTCTTGCACCTCTTCCTGCACCTCTTCCTCTTGTTGGTCACCTGCAACAAATGGGTCAACAGTGTGCTCATCCATATCATCTTGGACGACACTCTCATATAGCCAATTGGCCGTGTTGGCAATGCTAATTCGTGCAGGGTCAGGAAGGGCCATAATAAATTGACCAGAACTCATTAAAGCATAATAATCAGAAATTTGTGATATCATACCTTGCTGAACCAATGTGTTCATGTCCAGTTTATGCTTACCTTCCACTGGCGTCTCATTTAGTGCAGCAGGGTCATAGCCGAAATGGTGGGCAATCTGTGTGATTATAACCCCCGATGGAAATTCCCCCTTGGGCTGCTCTCCCCACTCGACCCAGGTAATCCGCTGCAAATGCTGCAATGCTCACATCAACTCGATTTGCCATGGAAAACAGAAAGAAGAGCTCCCTCTGGGTAGCCACACCTGTGCTATCACCCTTATCGAAAATCGTGAAAGCCAATACATTTTGAGCATACCTGAAACAAGGGTTCTGAATGTCAAATGCTTTCGCCCCTTTAGCAACATAATCTGATCGTCCCGTGATGGCCAACCAGAAAGTCTTAGCATCAAAACTATATGGTACGGCTCCAGGGCCATATAAGGGTAGGCGGAGAATCTCACCCAGCTGCTCCACTATCAACTCGTAGTCGACATTGTATAACCTGAAATTCATCGTTCCCCTAAAGTACATCGTTGTACCTGTTCATCCTTTTTTAAATTGAACTCAATGGTGCTCAAGAATTCTAAAGTGATGCGCTCATAGGTAGGCGCTTCACAATGCACAAATTCAAGCATGCCGAGGACATGGAACATCCTATCTAATTCTTCCGACAGACCCAATTGAAATGAAGTATCAGAGCATAGGTACCTTGTCGGTGTTATCTCACGTTTAACGCGAGAAGAGTACATTCATTTGCGCTCCAGGTTATCGAAGATTATTGTTGAGAATCATGGGGATACGACTTCAAAGCGAAGCGCGATCGCACGCTCGCAATGATGGACTGAACAGAGTCGCCACCGAACTTTATTTATTCCTAAAAAGGAAAGGGAAAATATCGATAAAACCCAAGACAAAAGAAAGGATAAGATATGGTCATCGCAACCAATATCAGGGTTCGGGAGTCGATTACGCAAGGGGAAGGTATTAGCACCCCTCACGTCCGTTGTACTCAACGGGAACCATTAGGTCAGTTGTGTGCATTAATGTTAGTTTGAAATGTTAGGCTTTTCAGTTTATTAGGTGGGAAAGAAAGAGTAAAAGAGAGGAAAATGTTTTTGGATTTTTTAACGAAGGACTAAACCTAAGTTTTTTATTAATGGGCCTGACAAGATTTACAAATCCTGCTCCTACGTATCTCAAAAGAGAAATCAAGGCTTACGTAGTTCTGGGTAGAAAAATGTTTGTTTGTTGGTCGATTTTAGCGAAGGCTATACTGTATTAATCGACGAAAACATTGTTTTACCCAAAACAGATGAGGAGTGAACGCATACCACACATCGAACGGATTTATAAATCTACATTCGGAAAAGCGTCATTTATCTCGACTCAACAATTGTGGCCAAAACATTGTTTTGTATCACTTAAGACAAGATACCTTTCGTTTATGAAAAGGTTTTTTGATTAGTCGCACGGCGGCGAAAAAGAGTTTGATTGGTTGGATTTATTTTGAGTGATGGCGAGAACTTGGATGAGCGAGATATACATCTCGAATCCTAGCCTCAGGAGTGCACGGTATACACCATGTTCCATTTCCATCTTTATTGAAAGAGTTTAAGGTAGGAATTAGGTATTTTGAAGTTTGAAAGACGAGTACTTGTGACCTACAAGCTCTTACAGCTTGGGTCTAGTACTCGGGACTACGTCTGGACATTCCATCCAGGCAGTCTGTTTCTTTCCAATATTTGTTAAGAAAATGATTCGAATATTTATGAATGTTTTGGAGGGAAGACGAATATTTATGGCTTGCAAGCTCTTACAGCTTGAGCCTAATATTCGGGATTACAACTGGATATTCCCTCCAGGTAATCTTTTTCTTCCAACTTTATTGAGAAGATGGTTTGAGATATTTGCAGGTGTTTTAGAGAGAAGACAAATATTTATGGCTTACAAGCCCTTACAGCTTGAGCCTAATATTCGGGATTACGACTGGATATTACATCCAGGTAATCTTTTTCTTCCAACTTTTATTTAGAAAATGATTTTGAATATTGGAGTATTAAAGAGAAGACGAATATTTATGGCGTGCAAGCTCTTACAGCTTGAGCCTAATATTCGGGATTACGACTGGACATTCCATCCAGGTAACCTTTTTCTTCACGTCTTATTTAGAAAATGATTTTGAATATTAAAGAGAAGACGAATATTAACGGCTTACAAGCTCTTACAGCTTGAGCCTAATATTCGGGATTACGACTGGACATTCCATCCAGGTAATCTTTTTCTTCACGTTTTATTTAGAAAAACGATTTGAATATTAGAGAGAAGACGAATATTAACGGCTTGCAAGCTCTTACAGCTTGAGCCTAATATTCGGGATTACGACTGGACATTCCATCCAGGTAATCTTTTTCTTCACATTTTATTTAGAAAATGATTTGAATATTAAAGAGAAGACGAATATTAACGGCTTGCAAGCTCTTACAGCTTGAGCCTAATATTCGGGATTACGACTGGACATTCCATCCAGGTAACCTTTTTCTTCCAACTTTTATTTAGAAAATGATTTTGAATATTAGAGTGTTAAAGAGAAGACGAATATTTATGGCTTGCAAGCTCTTACAGCTTGAGCCTAATATTCGAGATTACGACTGGACATTCCATCCAGGTAACCTTTTTCTTCACATTTTACTTATGAAAATAGTTTGGAGTTACTAATGATTAATGTACAAAGATTTGAATTTATTGAAAAATTATGTTGGTATTGCTCAAGAGCTCATTGTAAGAAGGCCCAAGAGTAAGCCATGTGAGGTTGATGGCGATGCTTAAAAAGCAATCGACTTACAAGGGTGTGAAAAAGGGGCTCGATATTAAATCGAGAAAATTATGATTTTTTAGTTTTAAAATGGTGTCGAATATATGATGAAATTAATAAAGAAGCATGGACATAAAAGATAATATTATAAGAAACAAAATACTAAAAGACAATAAAATAATAATAAAAAAAATAAAAATCTAAAAGAAAATGAAATAACTAAAAAATACTACGTATGAGTATCGAACTCACTCCACCTAAGACTATGGAACTACCCCCTCTCCACTAGGCTACTTAACAACTAATTGATAATCTACTGCTAACTTAAATATATAAACTAAGGTAAATTAAAAGTATGAATTAAAATAAAAATAAGAAAAGGATAGTCTAATAATGGATGATTAAAAAAAAAAGAAATCCCAAAAGATGACCCTAGCCGCCTGGCTGTTGGGTTTTAGAGATTAGGAATTGGGAATGCTAAACAATAATTAATTACAGTTAATACTAATAAACCAGATTTAATGACCAAAATGCATGGTAACGTTCACTTAGTGGGATTTTAAAAAGTCTGCTTAAAAAAAAAAGAGCAAATAAAAATTAAAAAAAGAAAAGTGAAGTCAATCGTCCTCCATCCTCACCTTCGTTCTCTGTACTCTCCCTATCTCACTTTGCAAAATCCCTCCATCCTCAACCTCGCGTCTCTATCTATCTCACTCACCCATCGTTATTCTCTCGTCTCCCTCTCTCAAACGAAACACACAAAAAATTTCCGGTAGAGAAACGAATAGGACGGCTCACCTTTGGCAGCGACGGTGAGCTTAACCCTCTTCTCTCCGCTAGGTTCCTCCTGCAGTCAACAAGATCAAAGCTTCGCTTCCAAAGAGGTTCGTTTTTTTGCTTGGCCGGTTTTAGGGTTTTTTAAACTTTCGCCGTTTTTCTCCTTTCCGCCTCCAATCCCCTTTCTCTGTTCTCACTCGCTTCCTTTTATATTCACAGCTTTAGGGTTTTGGTTTGATGCCCAATGGTCTCATGGAGAAAGTTTTCAGAGATGCTTTTGGATGCTCAGAGGTGACTTTCCTATCTGATGATGGATCTCGAATCGGTAATTTGTACTCAGCTCTTTCTGATCGCTTTTGTCCCAATCCCAAATTTGGGATATTTTATTTTTGAATCCTAACGCCCTGCTGATTTACCTGTTCTTTACTGCAGTGAAAACCGGAATACTCATGTGCGATTTAATGCTTGCAAGAGAAAATGGTGAACTTGGGAGATTTGCTCATCACTGTGCGGCATGACCTCTCAAGAACAGTCTCTCTGAATGACACAACAGGGTCGGATTTGACAATTTCAGCCCCACCCATGAAATCATCCTGCAAGTCCTTCAAACAGATTTCTAGATGAAGCTCTCCTGCACCAGCAACAATGTGTTCTCCAGACTCCTCAATGGTACAAACAACCATAGGATTAGGCTTAGCAAGACGCTTGAGACCTTCAACAAGCTTAGGAAGATCTGAAGCAACCTTGCACTGAACAGCAACACGCACAACAGGTGAGACAGAAAACTTCATAGCACGAATAGGGTGTGCATCGACTTCCTTCTCATTTGTTAGAGTACTCAATAGATCAGACCAGAAATCACTAATACCCACCCATTCCTTACGGCCTTCATATGGTACCTTGCATTTTTCAACAGACAAAAGATGGCCACATAATCTCCAAACTTTGGTAAATTCCCTAATAGTTTTTCTTTGGTGTCTTGTAGACTGACTCCATCCACCGCCTACAACGCCGTTGATGCTTCCCAATAGACCAATCTGACATTGTAAGCAACTGCACAATGTGAAACTGCAGTATGGATCGGGGATCCTCTTTGTCTAGCTTTGACACTAAATTTGAGATGATCATATTAGAAGATTGAAACCCTTCTGCCATTTTCTCAGTTTTCAAAGGATAGGAAGACTTCTTCGCAACAGTGATTGATGAACTCGTTACAGCTAGCCTGTTTGCCGAGCTCTCCTGGGATATAGGAGAAGCAACTACCTTATTTGCAGACATTTCTTTTGTGATGTTCCCATTTGCAGTTTCAGATTTACAGTTTGTAACATCTACATCATTATTCAAAGCATATTTATTCTGTACCAAGTTATGCTTCAATAGACAGCAACTAGATACCACGCCATGTTTAGATGATTCAACTGTCCGAAATGCAATTGGGTCACTATCACAGTCTGTAGCAGCACAAGGCGGGTTGGAAATTACTACTTTCGGAATTCCAGATGAACCCAAAACATGTTCTGAATTAGATCTACTACAAGGAAGTTCATGTAGAGAAAACTTCATACGTTTTAACATTTACAATCTCATCATTCAGGTCTTCACAAGTTAAACTCTCGGCCAAACACCCCAGGGCAGTCTCATTGGAATGCTGAATTTGGGTATCATCTTGGGCAGCAGGTAATCCACTTTCTTCACAAAACTTGAGAATATCATCTTCATATTTTGATGCTGCTGTTTTGGTTTTTTTGTTTTGGTTTTTTCTTGCAGGCCTAACAAGCCTCAATGCCATTTCAGCGGCCGTATCTCGTTTAGTCATGTCCACATAAGCTTCAATTGCATCTTGTTTACGTCCAAGAAGCTGTTGGACATAGCCCAAATGTACAGCAATAGGAGACAACTCATTTTCTACATCTTCATCAGGCCAGTTATCTTCCATCAGGCTCTCTTGTCCAGTTCTGCCATAACCAAGGCAGCAACAGAATTTATTTCCAACATATCAATCTTGGACTTTTGAAGCTTCTGGTAGATATCTAAGCAAGCATCCATTTTTCCAAGACGATACAAGAACTGATCAGCGTGACGACCTTGCATCGGAGGGCGTCTTCGTCACCAGGTGCAATTACAAGAATCTGACCTGTGAGTTTGACAGCATTGGTGAAAGCGGAAGCTTGGATGTGTTCTAAAAATTGTGGATGTTGTGTTTTGCAGGTTGCATTGTGGAGAATGAGGAACAAGCCACATAGCATAAGCGTGCCAGTAACAAGAAACCGTCTTGCAATTACCATGATATACACATGGACCTGCATTTCAAAAACTGAGAGCAGAAAATCCAAGAATTGCAAAACTAGCATAACTGCGGCTATTATGATGAGCGCCATCCTCACAGATTCTGATAGATCTTGAATGTTGTCTGAATTCTCCTTTTGATTTTTCCTTTGGCTTTGGGGTATTGACTATCGTGATTTGGCTTGATCTTCGCAGGTTATGTGGGCTTGGACTTTTGTTTCTGCAGGACTTTGTTGAAGAAAAATTCTGAGCTGTCCGCCGAATCCGACGATCATCCTCAATGAAACCAAACTGCCTCGAGGCTCCATGGATTATTTCTTCTTGGTTCCTTGTGCTTCATACACTGACTCTAGGCCAAGGTTAACGCTTGCTTCATCAAAAATGAGATACTTGGACATGAGCTTTTGTAAACTCAATCTCAAATTTTGTAATGCTGGAATGTCAAAGGCTAACTTCTTCATGGCCAATTTAACATATTCATCTTTATTTTTGGCAATCACTCCCCATTGTTGTACACGTGAATCTTGTGCCTTCATATCAAATATTCAAAAAATTTGAAGTGCAGGTGGTAGCATGGTTCATCATTGTTAACAAGAACCTCCAAATCTTGAAGAACCAAAAGTGAAAATGGATTCAATATTAATATCAGCAACTTTTTTAGGATTGAACAGGATAGAAACACGAGTGAAAGGTTTTCGGAGAGGTGCGGAATCAACATGTGTGATGGATTGTAATAATGTAATTGATCATTTGAATGGAATAAAGTACTTTTGGATGAAATTCATGTGGCTATGATTTGCACTAATTGACATTTGGAATGAATTTGAATATGAACTGTAGTGCATATGACTTGAATAGCAACTGAATAATAAATTATGGTGTTGCAAATGTACTGTATGTATGAAAATGAAATTGGATATGTTTGGGACCTAAATGTTATGAAATGTATGTATGTATTATTTGATTTGAAATGCACCATGGATGGAAAATGGATTTTGGATTTTGGATTTTGATTATAAAAATGGATGTGGATTTTTTATGAATAATCCAAAACTAACTTAAATATCAATTTAAATGATAATAACAAATCAGTCAAAACCAAATTAAAATCAAATTAATTTATAATTCATTTAAAATTACTTGGATATCAACTCTAACATTCATTTGGAAATAAAAATCGATTAGAGTTTTAATCATTAGTAAAAATAAATAATTAAGATTAAATTGACAATTGGAATTAAACTTAATTTGAAATTAAAATCAAATTAAAAATAAAAAAAAGAGTCAAGATATTAAAATCCATTTTATGTTGATGAATGTATGCAAAAATGCAAAAAATAAAAGAAAAAAATGGAAAAATTTCAGGGTCAAAATCGGGGTATGACAGTTGCCCCTATTTAAGCGTCTTCAACTAGAGGATATGAAGCAAAACACTCTTCATATGATCATAGTGGGAGATGATTAAATACTGAGAAGACCCGAATTTTGATCCTGAATCCCCATGATATGATGTGATATGATATGATATGCCATGGTATGTGTCGCATCCTGCGAAAAATCAACCGGCGAGCCTAAAAATAAAAAACACACAGAGCCGCCACTGCGCGTTATTTATCCCAAGATAGGGAAAGGAAACGCTCAGAGAAACCTGGAAAGACATGGTCTCGCGACCAGAGAGAAAAGGTTCGGGAGTCGGTTACGCAAGGGGAAGGTATTAGCACCCCTCACGTCCGTCGTACTCGACGGGATCCACGTCCTAGAATAAAGAAAAGGTTGCTAAACAACACACACACACACGGGGAACGCAGGTGGGGTTAAGAGGAACGGGCTCGATAAGGTATCGCACCTTATGCCTACATATCTTGTCTGGAACAAGAATCAGAGCCTCTGTAGTTCGGCTTACGCACGCCAAACAACACAAAACAACACACAAGCAAGGGTGGCAAACATGGAGCCCGACAACCACTGGATGGAATTACGTCGGCATCCGAACCAAAACACACTCGAAAGGGCAAACTTGGAGCCCGACAGCCAATCACTGGGCTTACGTCGGCATCCGAACCCAAACATACAATCAGATAACAAGTAAACGCACGCAAAAAGAAAAAGGTTGCCCGGAGTGGTCTCGCACGACCACCTGCCTACATACCTTGTCTGGAACAAGGATCAGGGCGATGTAGTTCCCCTGAAAGGGACTAAATTGCTAACCAGAAACCGGGGAAAGATACACAACTAGGGAGCTGAGACTCGAGCCTAATGTTGTCATGCATCGTTAACCCTAAGTTCGGTTTTCTATCCTACTTGCATAAGCAAACTAACCTAACCAGGAAAGAAGCTAGCACACAAGCATACAATTATACATCATCAAATGAGAACAGGCATCTCAAACAAACATGTCAATCAAATAATCACAAAACACCCACTATAACCAAACAAGAGGCTCAATCAATGGGGTTTGACCGCCGAAGCGAGTCGTCTGTACAGGCTGGTTTTGCTCTTAACCTTGCCATTACGAGGCTAAGGTGAAGCAGATGAAAGGATGAAGTGAGGATCAGACCTCACAGCTCTTATCCCTAACCAGGGAGAGCTGACAAATGAGCATGGGTCCAGAATAGGGGAACCCTTTTATACTCGATGACTCTGACTCAATGTGCACTGCACAGATCTTGGGCTTTTGATCTCAATGCTACAACCATGTAATGGGAGCAAGGAGAAGACTCAACTGAATAGTGGGGGGTAAGCTGCATACCCCTACCTTCCACCAATTGCCTTATTTAAAGGACTTTCACCTGCTTGGGCTTAAAAATAAACATACACAATCATTGCCTCTTAAGGAGGACTTCAGACAATTTGCCCGGCCCGGTAACAGCCGGGTCTCCAGACTACATGAAGTAAGAAGGTTATACCTCAAATGCAAGTTGCTTAAGCAAAGCAAAGCAATAGTTCACAAGGAACTGAGCAACTAAAGTACCTGGAAACAATCAAACTCAGTCAGTAATCAATCAGACAAATTGTACAGCAAACAATCAAACAATTTAAACAATACAACACAAAGCAAGCTCAAGGCTTAAGCCCAAGCTCCAACACCTACAAAACAATGTTATGTTAGTGTACAAACATCCACAACATCAATTAAAATCAACTTGTATCATTCTCCATGTACATTGCTTTTTTGATCCTGAAAAATCAAGCAAATATTAGCAACTAGACCACTAGGCCAAGCCTAGGGTCCAAAAGCAACAAAAAAGTTAAAACAGCAAGGCATTCACAATCAAAACTCAAATTAAAGTCAAACAAGAGCAAACATCATTGGTCCCATGTCTATATCATCCATTATGTTCAATTCATGCACAAAACAAGGCACATTGGTTCAAATGAAGCACCAAGCATACAAACAGAAGTATTGCATTCAAATCCCTATCAAAATAAATCCAAAAATTCTCAAATTAAATACACCTAAACAGGGGTCAATCAAGGTCTACCATGTCAAATTTGAGCTTAATTGGGCAAATGAAACCATGTCAATGAAAATCATCAAAAACAGACACAATTTCATGCTTCAATTCACACCATCAATGCATACATCCAATTCAAAAATTCATATCTCATTGAAAACAAAAAGAAATGGATGAGACCAAAACAGGGAGGTCACACAATGTGTCTAGTTCATGCATATCAAATTTCATGGCCATATAATACAATATGAGGATTTCCCAATCAATCTACCAACATGTGTCACATGAGCTTGCAATTTCAATCACCAGAAATGAAAAATCATGATCAATTAGAAAAGGCAGTGAAAAATTCTACAAAAATTCATACAACATCCTAACATGTCAACAAGTCATCATGCAAAATTTCAGCCAATTCCAACATGCATAGGTCATCCAATTAAATTCAACAAGTTGACATCAAGAGGTGTGACACAAATTGTCACACCTAAGTTCCAGAATTTGCTGCTCTCTAACCAGGTATCAAAAATTCATGAAATTTACATATAAATAATCCTCAATGAGTCAAGAACCACCACAAAAATTTTCAGCCATTTATTTTATGATATGAGTATTTCATGATCAAATTGCCAAAATGTATCAAAATGTGATATACATTAGAAAAGCCTATGCCAAATAAAATATTTGCCAAGCACAACTTTGACCAATAGGTCAAAAAAATCCTACACAAGTCAACAAAGCCATAGAAAAAATTGCCATATTTTTAGGAATTTTCTACAATTTTTGGTGAATTTTTGAATGTCACATGAATTTTTAACAATTAAACAAATTAATTAAAAAAACACAGTGGCAGTTTTGTAATTTTTTTTGGCGCGGGCGGGAAACGCCATTTTCAAATTTTCAAATGGCAATTTGGATCAAACACTCCTTTTCATCGTCTTCCACAAGCAGAATTTTCCAGAAATTTCAAAAACGGATGAACATCGAATCTTAACGAAAATTGGCATGCTTATAACCGTTGAACTCGTCTTTCCACATACAATCCAAATATCACACTATCCAAACCTAATTGTTCCTAAATCAACCAGATCGAAGCACCTAGGGTTCGTGTTCATACCTTCAAACTCAGATTTCTCTCCCTAGGGTTCACTATTCTCAAAACCAAACACATACTCATAACCTACGTTCATCACTCTTTCTAACGCATATGAGCATCAAACAAATGGTGAAAGTCGAATTTTCGAGTTACCTGGAAATGGCAGTGCAATTTGATGCTCCTCACGTGCTTTTCTCCACAAACAGCAGTAGAACAATCCTCCAGATGCTAAATCCAATGCTTAGGTTTGATGGAATAGGCTTCTAATGCTCCAAATTCGAATTTGCCATTGTTGAGGTGGTTATGGACAATCACGATTTGGCTTTCCTCTCCTTCCAAACTACCAAAACAGATGGTGAGGATGATGATACCAATCCAAATCAAAAAGAATCTTGAGATTTCGTTGAAGAATGATGAAGAAATGTGGATTTGAAGGTGTTTGTGTTCTTGATGAAAATGGAGAGAATGAAGAGTTTCTAGATCCAATCTTGGTAATTGTGCATTCTGTTGTGATTAGAGAGTGTTTATGTTTATATATGTGAGCTTAATTATCCCTTAATCAAGTTAATTAGCTAAATGGAATTGTTAAGTGAAAATGCAATTTCCAAATGAGGGTAAAATTGTAATTTCACCATGACAGCTAGTGCCACCTGTTTTGACACCTCACACAATCTCTAAATATCATATGTGAACCATTGCAACTTGTTTCATGCTCATTGGTTGCTCCATTCTCAAATTCACTATGTGTATGCAAAATGACCAATTTTCACCATTTCACTTTTCAAGCCAAAATCCAATTCTCATGCCTTAGCCATGAAATGAATATTCAAACACACTCTAAATGCCATTCCTGAGGTGTTGGAAAAAGTCCCATTCAAAAATTCCAATTATTTTGACATTTGGACGATTTTGCCCCTGGTCCAATTCAGCTGTCCAGTTGAAAAGTGACTTTTCGCCTTGGCCATCTTTGGACAAATCCAATGATGCACCCTCAAAGTACATGTCAAATGGAGTTTGTGCATATAAAGAACTTGCAATTTGGACAAAGTATGTGGTAGTTATGGCCTCCTGATTACGGGTCTTTTCTGAAATTCACTGAGCCATATCTTGCAAACCACACATTGGATTTTCAAGTTCTTGGACTTTTTGGAAAGGTGAGAACAAGATCTACATCTGTCATGTTGAACAATTTTTCATTTGAAGC
This sequence comes from Lathyrus oleraceus, assembly GCF_024323335.1. Taxonomy (NCBI): domain Eukaryota; kingdom Viridiplantae; phylum Streptophyta; class Magnoliopsida; order Fabales; family Fabaceae; genus Lathyrus; species Lathyrus oleraceus. The sequence continues at coordinate 438,487,648 of NC_066580.1, read as the reverse complement.
TTCCTTGGACTTCTGTTTTTGAGGTCAAAAACTTTCCATTTTTGGAAACTTCAGCTACAAGTCACTTTCTATTTTTGGCAGTTTTTGTCCTGACTTGATTTTCTTCATTTTTAAGCTTTGCAATGTCATTCAACACTTGTTCCAACATGAATGAAGTGTGTCTAACTTGTTTCCACCTCCAAATCCACCAGATCATGTACAGTTGACCACAGTTGACTTTTCAACTGACAGATGAATCAGGCAATGCACAGATCAATTTGAACCCCAATCTCCAACTGAAATGGCTCAAGGGTGAAACCCTAGCCTCAATAATCACCATATAATCACAAAATGAAACTCATAACCATCAGAAACCTCATCTCCTGATCCAGCCCTGATTGGCCCAATACAGCTGATTAGGGTTGGATCAGTGGTCAAAACCCTAATCTCAAGGAATCTTCTTCAATCTTCTGATGACATCCAACCATGATGATGATGATGTATCATTGCAATCAAGATGAAGACCAACATCCATTGAGAATCATGAAACCCTAATTCACAGCCCAATCCTCAGATGGCCCATGATCAATCAGTAAACCCTAGGCATACACTTTCTGACTTCCTCATCCTCTGATCAAGACTTGGGAAGATGGCTTGCACAATGTAACCACATGATATGCAATATGAAATGCCTAATGACCTAAAATGATATGCAAATATGTTAATGCTAGTCCCAAGAGAGGAGGGCAAATTTTGAGGTGTTACAGCTGCCCCTATTCAATCCACTGTGAACCTGTCGATACGAAATAGCCTCGGCTTTCGGATGATCAGGATGAAGAGTGATTGAATACCAAGAACAGACGAACAATTTGCACTCTGATGGGATAATAATTAACAACGCCTGTCAGCATCGGCGAAGAAACAAACTCTGAACAACGTCGACCTGGATACCCAAAATAAATGGTAACACAGGGATAACCATGGCCTGAACACCACACATCCACGCGGGATTCTCAACTCTTCTTTTTCTTTTGCTTTTCTTGAACCCCGAAATTTTTCTTATCTTTTTTCTTTCCTCGAACCCCGAAATTTTCTCTGCGCAAACGATCCTCGGATCTCTGCATTTGAACCCCGGAAAATGCCTTAGCACTCCTTCTTTGCCAAAATAATGAACCCCATCTCCAGTTTGAACCCCAGTCGCCTGACGATAACTCTCGATCGCCAGAATGAACCCCGTTCTCCAGAAAATGTCGCAACATCTCCCTTTCTCCATTTGAACCCCGGAAAATGCCTCAGCATATCCTTTCTCCATTTGAACCCCAGGAAAATGCCTCAGCATATCCTTTTCTCCATTCTCTCGTGATAATTTCGCTGGCAATGTCGGAAATAACACCAAACCACTCTGAGGGCGACATGTCAGAGGGTAACCCTTCACAACGGAAGGTAGCATGTGTATCTCTTCCTCAGAAGACACCTATAACGACCTCCACTGGCATCCGCCAAGGCCTAAAGTGACACATGAATAGAAGACACTCCTAAGGACCTCATCCCGGATACAATCTTCAACTCCAATCTCCATTTGAACCCCAGAAAATGCCGCAACACTTCCTTTTCTCCAGTTGAACCCCGAAATTGCGCTGACCGCAAAACGTCCTTTGACTTTATTTCCATCTCTGTCCGACGGAAACATTTCCTCCAATATCGCACTACTGGGGAACATTGCTGATCTGTCGTCATGGTACCACACTCCTTAGAGTAACATTTTCAACCAGACACTGACTGATGACTGGGAGAAAACTCGACGTTTACTGGACATCAAACAATGATGTTGACAGGACATCGATCCATGATGTTTACAGGACATCGAACAATGATGTTGACAGACACCAAACAAAGCTTGACCAGACATCAAACAAGGATGTTGACAGGACATCAAACGAGGATGTTGACAGGACATCAAATAATGATGTTGACAGGACATCAAACAAGGATGTTGACAGGACATCAAACAAGGATGTTGACAGGACATCAAACAAGGATGTTGACAGGACATCAAACAAGGATGTTGACAGGACATCCAACAAGGATGTTGACAGGACATCCAACAAGGATGTTGACAGGACATCAAACAATGACCGACCAGACATTAAACAATGACTGGGAAATAACTCGACGTTTACTGGACATCGAATGATGATGTTTACTGACACCAAAGAAAGCTCGACCAGACACTTACTGATGACTGGGAAATACTGTTGCTCCAAAATCCCGATGCTGAACTCCTCGAAGTATCGTCTTCACTGTCCGGCAAACCAATCCCAAGCGGTAACCACGGCTTGAGTCGCGTTGATCGCGTAACGTCCTTCTGACTGTATCCCCATCTCTGTCCGACGGGAACATTTCCTCCAATATCGCACTACTGGGGAACATTGCTGATCTGACGTTGTGATGCTAATCTCCTCAGAGTAACATCTTCACCTTTGGTGAACCCCAAATCTTCAAGCGGTAACCACAGTTTGGGTTGCGTTGAATACATCCCTTTTCCATCTCCGTCCGACGGAAGGAGTCTTCTCCAGTGTCGTACCACTGGGACAATACCTGTGATCCAATCATGAGGCTATACTACTCGGAGCAACACTTTCATTTTCTGGCAAAATACCTCTCAAACAGTAACCACGGCTTGAGACTAGCTGACGTTTGCAATGATGCATGCTTGATTTCTTCTGCGTAATGCTCCATAATTATGGAAATGCTACGCGATTATTTATTTTTCTATGCAATATGCAATGCTTATTCTACATGATGAATGCATAAAAATATCCCCCTCAAGGGAATTTTCTGGGGAAAACGAGACTCTCTGCTGAGGACCTCGCCACTGCTCCGATTTCCACCCTGCCGGGGATAGCACTGCTGCTAGGAAATAGACAACCCTTGCTGGGGATACAGATCCTTTGCACCCAACCCTCTCGAGGACATGCTGGTGATACAGATCCTAACTCTGCTAGGGGAACCCTCACAGATACCTCCGCTGGGGAAATGAGCAATCCCCATCCCGCTGGGGGAATACCATCCAGACCCTGCTAGGGGAACGACTGCTACTCCGCTGGGAACGACCCATTCAGTCCACATACAGGATACCCTCGGCTAGGGATGCAAATATTCGTCTGCTACGGAAACTCGTTCAATCCACAGGTAGAATGAACACTGTTGGAGAGATATGTCATTGAAAAAACCCGCTCCACTCGGGGAACTAGCTGGGGAAATAAGAAAAGTTGGCACAACACCTGTCGACTCATCGAACCAAGGTATCCACCTCCTAATCTCGCACCAGCTTTCCACTTTTGAGAACTCCCAGACTCGTCTGGACCTTTTCTGCTCCATCATCTTGCATTCCAAGTCGTTCCGCACTCGACGAGAGACGTACTCCTGGGATTTATACATAAATTTCAATTTTCCGACTTTGAAGAGTCTTCTTGATTAATTTCAATGGTCGTCGGGCGTCTCTCGTCGTCTCTCCGTTCCTCCTTCGTCCCTGATCGAACTCTGCGGGGAATTACAAACTTTCCAGTCTTCCGACTTTGAAGAGTCTTCTTGATTATCATCAAGGCTCGTCATACGTCGCAACGTCGCTTCGTCGTTTCTTCATACGTTCGTCCCTGATCAGACTCTCATGGGGATCTCCCTTGTCAAAGCTTCCACATCACAACCTGCAAGTGAGTGAAAAACATCTAACAGTTCCTGCAAAACAGATCGTTAGACAAAACCGTGCCCCAGGCGTGTCAAGATTTCAACACTTGGGTCACTCAACCTTCCAAATAAGATTTCAAGCTCTCAATCTTATAAACATGCATCGGAAGGAACCTGTATGTGTTAAAATGCAAAGATTCTTTATCAAAAATTTCTGGATGTTTTTGCAATCAAAGCGGTAACGAAAAACAAAAACAAAATTATTTGACTGAATGTGCATTTTATTGATTGAAAAAATGTGGCTCAAATGAGCAATACAAAAGGAAGCAATTCCTGAAAAGAGGTAATTGCGCACAAAAGGAAAAATCTATCCTAATGGCAACGTGAAACCCGTGATCTCATCGAGTTCCAACTCGGTTACACCCCATATGTCCTCAGACTCTCCATGCTTTCTGCCTTCTGAACAAGACAATTCTGACTGATCCCTACCGGGTATTATCCAAGATGCTTTAACCAAAGCGTAAACGATCATGCTGGACGTAGTTGTTCGTTTCAATCCCTCTTTTGCCTGGACCGCCCTTTCGGGTTTTCAGTCCACCGGGATACCCATTTTTGCCCAAGTCGCCTTCTCAGGTTTTCGACTTGCCGGGTGTACATTTTTCATTTATATCCCTAACTTTTGCCCGAACCTTTTTCTGTTTTTGGTTCGCCGGGATGCCCATTTTTGCCTGGACTATTTTGTTCTTTTCGTCCAGCGGGTCTCTTTTTATACGAAGTATTTTTTAACTGCGTCCGCATTCACAGGGGATGGAAAATCTTCACCATCCATGGTCGTTAACAACAAGGCTCCTCCAGAGAAAACCTTCTTGACCACGAATGGACCTTCGTAATTCGGTGTCCATTTGCCCCTTCGATCGTTTTGAGGAGGAAGGATCCTTTTCAGCACCATATCACCCACGTGATATACCCGAGGTCGCACCTTCTTGTCAAAAGCACGCTTCATCCTTTGCTGATACAACTGCCCATGACAGATGGCTGCTAGCCTCTTTTCTCCAATCAGGCTCTCTGAGTGAGAAAGGCGTTTGCCCCAGCAGACATACGTACCACGGTACGGTACCCAGGATACCATCTTCCTACTCAGTCACCATCGTTGGTACATTCCATCGTGCCCCGGGAAGCACTACCTCATCCACCTTATCTTCCCCATCAGACATCAGAACCCGTTCGGATTCAGGGTCAGACCCCTCCTCCGGGATCGGTCACTCTCAATCTTTCGATTAGAGCACCTCGAGATGTCCTCATCAGGGAACTTCAAACTTCATTGGTTGATAACCCTCAATGGGTTGCGGAGCAATGTAATCAGACAATACACTCCTTGATTGCTTTCTGAGAGTATTACAAACCAGTCAACATTCTTTTGCTCCTCTCACGACCCATCCGGCCAATGCTGGATTCTCAAACCCATACTTAATCGGATCCATCTTGGAAATCCACAAAGTGGTATGATCCAGCATACACTGTCTCAGTCGGCGAGCAGCCTATGCCAAAGTACAGCAAGTTTTCTCGAACGGTGAATGTACTGCTTCACAGTCGATAAACTTTTTGCTAAGGTAAATTGCATGCTCTTTTCGACAAGACTTGTCATGCTGACCCAATACACCTCGTAGACCCCTTGAAGGCCGTCGAGTACAGATTTGACAATTGCTCCTTCCACAGAAGGTATCAGAATCAAAGGTCCCTGCAACTTATTCTTTTATTTTTTCCAATGCCCCTTGGCAATCATTATCCACCTGACCGTTTGATCTTTTCTTTTCAACATTTTGAATATGGATTTACACGTGGTTGTCAGATGAGATGTGAACCATGACAGATAGTTCAATCTTTCCAAGAAACCACGAACCTACTCTTTTCTTTTTCTCGGTCCAGGCGTTTTTTTTTTTTTATTATTTCTTTTTTAGCAGGATCAACCTCGATTCCCTTCTTACAATAAACCCCAACGATTTACCGGATCGCACTCCGATAGTGCACTGATTTGAATTCAACCTCAGCTTGAATTACCTCAACCATCCAACCGACTTGCCCCGGTCCGCCAAATGCCCCACTTCCGATTGGGACTTTGCTATCATGTCATAGCATTCGATTCCATGATGAATCATATCATGAAACAAAGTCACCATAGTTCTCTGATAAGTGGCATCGGCGTCCTGCTTCTCTAGAGGACAGTCTTCTCTCCATGGTAGCTTGTGAGCAACGATATCGGTGTTCGACCCTGGCGTATCCTGACACGACCAAGCGAAAATATCCACATGCTCTTCCAACAAGCCTACCATACTGCTTTCGATTTGCCTCTGAAACGGCGCGGATTTTCATTTCCTTCCTGACCTCGGCGGTGCATGGAATAACAATCTCAATCCGCTCCTCAGGCGGCTGAATCTCCTTCTCCCCTTGTTTTCAGCAATCTGGCCAATCCCAGCAGATCACAATCTTCTTCGTCTTCTTCTTCAGCAAGATAGATCGAATTGTCGAAGTCATATGAGGGGTAACCAAATCGTTATCAATGAGATCCGGAGAATTATTTTTCGACGTCGGAACGAGACAAAACAAAAAGATGAAAAATGAAAATAAACATTGCCATTTTTATTTTGTTTTAAACTGCAAAAATAAATGAAAAACAAGGAACACCGTTTTTTGACTGAAAAACATCCTTTTATTAATGAGGCAGAAATGCAAATTATGAACATGAGGTGGCCCTTACAATGGACCATTACGTGTCGGGCAACACGTATGGCTTTCATGCAAATAAAACTGAAAACAAGAAATATTACTCTTCCGGACGAGTAACAATGTTGATCTTTCAAACCCTCCAGTTCAGGATTTGCTGCCCTGGTGCACACGGTTTTACCCAACCATCCAGCTTGCAGTCACTGTTGTTCTCTCCACCCACTGCACAGGTGTAATCTGCATCTTCAGCAATTGCACTCACCGTCGCTTGACCATGTACCGGCATGGGATTAGCATTAACATTCGGTGATGGCAATGTAAAATTGAGGGCCTTGGAATCCACCAGGTCCTGGACAACATTCTTGAACGCTCTACAGCCCTCAATGTTATGCCCCGGTGTTCCAGAATGAAATTCACACTGGGCGTTCTCATCATAGTTAGGTGGCCTCTGATCCGTTCTCATCGGAACCATCGCCCTCGGCTGGACCAACCCCAAATCCCTCAACTTTTTGAACAGCACGGCATATGACACGGGCGGCTTGTCGAAGTGACGATCAACTCCTTTCCCTTTCACCTGGTACCCGGCTCTCGATTGCGGTGGCTGACGTTGCTGTCTGGCTGACTGATTACCAGCAGGGATGTTTACCGCAGCAGCATGCTGATAATAACGACCCCCACTATATCCTCTTTGCTCATACACAGCACTCGAGTCACCCTCATTCTTGCGCTGACCGTTCCCGAATGGTTTCTTTGATCCCGATGACGAAGCATTACCACCCTGGATCTTCCCCATTTTCAGCCAACTTTCAATTCGCTCACCCGCCACCACAATATCAGCAAAGTTGGTGACGGGACAACCCACCATTCTCTCGGCAAAGACCCCTTGCAAAGTACCCATAAAGAGATCAGACATCTCCCGATCCACCAAAGGAGGTTGCACTCTGGCAGCCAACTCCCTCCATCTTTGAGCATACTCTTTAAAGCCCTCATTATGTTTCTGAGACATACCCTGCAGCTGGGTACGACTCGGAGCCATGTCTGCATTAAATTGGTATTGCTTAAAGAAAGCATCTCCCAAATCTTGCCAGCTTTTGATATCGGACGATCTCAACTTGGTGTACCATTCCAAGGAGCCTCCAGACAGGCTGTCCTGGAAAAAGTACATCCACAGTTTTTGATCCGCGGTGTATGCTGAGATTTTGCGGACAAATGCCTGGAGATGAGTTTCCGGGCAAGAACTGCCATTGTATTTGTCGAATGCGGGCGCCTTGAATTTCTGAGGGATTACAATCCCCTCCACCAGCCCCATGTTGGACATATTTACCACCCCAGGCGTGGCATAACTCTCCAACACCTTAATCTTTTCAGCCAGCAGCTGGATCTCCTTGTTCTGAGGTGGAGCACTGTAAGGCACAAACGGTTTGTTCTGCATCGGGAACTGATCAGCCTCTCTATCCTCCTCCTGATCTTCGGCAAAACCATAGAATGGAGGCACAAAGTTGTCTTTCATATTCTGACTAGGCCCAGGTTGACCAGCAGCACCAGCATTATTCACCAGACCAACTGTTTCTCTTTTTTCACCGTCTCTGGATCCACCCGGCCCCTGGTTGGAGACACCATCCAGGTTAACACCGCTGTTTGCTGCTGAAGCCCGCTCGAGCTTTTCAACCTTATCGGCCAGAGCTTTCTGACCAACTGCAAAGCCTTGCATGATATTGATCAGTTCACTCATCTTATCCTTTAACTCGAGAATATCTGCGTTTGGGAGATCCATCAGTCGAGGAGTATTGCTTCTGGTGAAATATCTGTGAGGTCGGGTTGAGTGCAGAGGTACAGTTCTGCGAGCACGAGCAATGATTCCTGCAAAACAGCAAACAGGTTAATATGCATGAATGCAACGTCTATCCATATGAAGAAGATTCTGTCCTTTGATTCTGGTTTCATCGAGACAGATAATATTTCACCAATAACATTCTGACATTCAAATGTCTCTCAACCAGATTCTCAATCCATAATGCTCCCCATATGGCTAGACGTAGGTTCGATGCAGATGAATGCAAAATGAGAATGATGCAGATGTATGCAATGCACTGGGCCATCCTCCAAGTCATCTGATCCTCTGTTGCGCTGAATCACAGCCCGGATCTCTGAACTAATCACAACCATCTGAGGAATCTGTAACCACAAATCCAACTCAAGGGTTCCGAAATAAACGGAAGATACATCATCATCACCACTGGTCTCTGATCAGACACACCATCACCATCTGAATCGGCCCAGGGAATCCGAAATAAACGGGTCCCCACTGATAAATATCTCGGCCCGGGGAATCCGAAATAAACGGATCCCCACTGATAAATCACGGACAGCACTCCGGCGTCACGGCAACAAATAACCATAAATCCGACTCATAAATATGTCTCTGAATCACAGATCAAAAAGTCACCATCTGATTATGCATCCGAACAATCACCCTCCCCTCACAGGTAAATTCTAAACAGGTCACCCTAAGGCGGATAATAGTCTCAACGATCGGGCGGAGATACTCAATGGGTTTGCCCTTGCGGGTGTGCCATTGTAGCTCCCTTAAGATCGTCTAAACCAAAGATCCGGGAAATGATCGGTCATCAGAGTCAACAGCCCAAAAGAGATAACCCAACCAAAGTGGAGAACCCCACTGGAAGAGCACTTCTCAGATGAACCTCGTCCGACTTGTGGTATGTCACGTCGCAACAATATGCCCAACCGACACATGAGCGACGTGAGACCACGCTAATCCTAGGTGTATACTCGGGCCTGGGTTTTAGCCCCACTCAGAACACCCACCCCAAAGTAACAGAACCACCTGCAGAGGAAGATGGCAACAACATGATAGTATGATGCATGCAGACATTAATGCAAATATAGATAATGGTTAGAATAATAAATGCAATAAATAACACAATACAAGCAACCAAAACCAATCCTAGAACGCTAGGAAGGACTCGCTTAGGGACGATGGACCAGCATAGGTCTACATCCAGAAGATCCCCAGCAGAGTCGCCAGCTGTCGCATCCTGCGAAAAATCAACCGGCGAGCCTAAAAATAAAAAACACACAGAGCCGCCACTGCGCGTTATTTATCCCAAGATAGGGAAAGGAAACGCTCAGAGAAACCTGGAAAGACATGGTCTCGCGACCAGAGAGAAAAGGTTCGGGAGTCGGTTACGCAAGGGGAAGGTATTAGCACCCCTCACGTCTGTCGTACTCGACGGGATCCACGTCCTAGAATAAAGAAAAGGTTGCTAAACAACACACACACACACGGGGAACGCAGGTGGGGTTAAGAGGAACGGGCTCGATAAGGTATCGCACCTTATGCCTACATATCTTGTCTGGAACAAGAATCAGAGCCTCTGTAGTTCGGCTTACGCACGCCAAACAACACAAAACAACACACAAGCAAGGGTGGCAAACATGGAGCCCGACAACCACTGGATGGAATTACGTCGGCATCCGAACCAAAACACACTCGAAAGGGCAAACTTGGAGCCCGACAGCCAATCACTGGGCTTACGTCGGCATCCGAACCCAAACATACAATCAGATAACAAGTAAACGCACACAAAAAGAAAAAGGTTGCCCGGAGTGGTCTCGCACGACCACCTGCCTACATACCTTGTCTGGAACAAGGATCAGGGCGATGTAGTTCCCCTGAAAGGGACTAAATTGCTAACCAGAAACCGGGGAAAGATACACAACTAGGGAGCTGAGACTCGAGCCTAATGTTGTCATGCATCGTTAACCCTAAGTTCGGTTTTCTATCCTACTTGCATAAGCAAACTAACCTAACCAGGAAAGAAGCTAGCACACAAGCATACAATCATACATCATCAAATGAGAACAGGCATCTCAAACAAACATGTCAATCAAATAATCACAAAACACCCACTATAACCAAACAAGAGGCTCAATCAATGGGGTTTGACCGCCGAAGCGAGTCGTCTGTACAGGCTGGTTTTGCTCTTAACCTTGCCATTACGAGGCTAAGGTGAAGCAGATGAAAGGATGAAGTGAGGATCAGACCTCACAGCTCTTATCCCTAACCAGGGAGAGCTGACAAATGAGCATGGGTCCAGAATAGGGGAACCCTTTTATACTCGATGACTCTGACTCAATGTGCACTGCACAGATCTTGGGCTTTTGATCTCAATGCTACAACCATGTAATGGGAGCAAGGAGAAGACTCAACTGAATAGTGGGGGGTAAGCTGCATACCCCTACCTTCCACCAATTGCCTTATTTAAAGGACTTTCACCTGCTTGGGCTTAAAAATAAACATACACAATCATTGCCTCTTAAGGAGGACTTCAGACAATTTGCCCGGCCCGGTAACAGCCGGGTCTCCAGACTACATGAAGTAAGAAGGTTATACCTCAAATGCAAGTTGCTTAAGCAAAGCAAAGCAATAGTTCACAAGGAACTGAGCAACTAAAGTACCTGGAAACAATCAAACTCAGTCAGTAATCAATCAGACAAATTGTACAGCAAACAATCAAACAGTTTAAACAATACAACACAAAGCAAGCTCAAGGCTTAAGCCCAAGCTCCAACACCTACAAAACAATGTTATGTTAGTGTACAAACATCCACAACATCAATTAAAATCAACTTGTATCATTCTCCATGTACATTGCTTTTTTGATCCTGAAAAATCAAGCAAATATTAGCAACTAGACCACTAGGCCAAGCCTAGGGTCCAAAAGCAACAAAAAAGTTAAAACAACAAGGCATTCACAATCAAAACTCAAATTAAAGTCAAACAAGAGCAAACATCATTGGTCCCATGTCTATATCATCCATTATGTTCAATTCATGCACAAAACAAGGCACATTTGTTCAAATGAAGCACCAAGCGTACAAACAGAAGTATTGCATTCAAATCCCTATCAAAATAAATTCAAAAATTCTCAAATTAAATACACCTAAACAGGGGTCAATCAAGGTCTACCATGTCAAATTTGAGCTTAATTGGGCAAATGAAACCATGTCAATGAAAATCATCAAAAACAGACACAATTTCATGCTTCAATTCACACCATCAATGCATACATCCAATTCAAAAATTCATATCTCATTGAAAACAAAAAAGAAATGGATGAGACCAAAACAGGGAGGTCACACAATGTGTCTAGTTCATGCATATCAAATTTCATGGCCATATAATACAATATGAGGATTTCCCAATCAATCTACCAACATGTGTCACATGAGCTTGCAATTTCAATCACCAGAAATGAAAAATCATGATCAATTAGAAAAGGCAGTGAAAAATTCTACAAAAATTCATACAACATCCTAACATGTCAACAAGTCATCATGCAAAATTTCAGCCAATTCCAACATGCATAGGTCATCCAATTAAATTCAACAAGTTGACATCAAGAGGTGTGACACAAATTGTCACACCTAAGTTCCAGAATTTGCTGCTCTCTAACCAGGTATCAAAAATTCATGAAATTTACATATAAATAATCCTCAATGAGTCAAGAACCACCACAAAAATTTTCAGCCATTTATTTTATGATATGAGTATTTCATGATCAAATTGCCAAAATGTATCAAAATGTGACATACATTAGAAAAGCCTATGCCAAATAAAATATTTGCCAAGCACAACTTTGACCAATAGGTCAAAAAAATCCTACACAAGTCAACAAAGCCATAGAAAAAATTGCCATATTTTTAGGAATTTTCTACAATTTTTGGTGAATTTTTGAATGTCACATGAATTTTTAACAATTAAACAAATTAATTAAAAAAACACAGTGGCAGTTTTGTAATTTTTTTTGGCGCGGGCGGGAAACGCCATTTTCAAATTTTCAAATGGCAATTTGGATCAAACACTCCTTTTCATCGTCTTCCACAAGCAGAATTTTCCAGAAATTTCAAAAACGGATGAACATCGAATCTTAACGAAAATTGGCATGCTTATAACCGTTGAACTCGTCTTTCCACATACAATCCAAATATCACACTATCCAAACCTAATTGTTCCTAAATCAACCAGATCGAAGCACCTAGGGTTCGTGTTCATACCTTCAAACTCAGATTTCTCTCCCTAGGGTTCACTATTCTCAAAACCAAACACATACTCATAACCTACGTTCATCACTCTTTCTAACGCATATGAGCATCAAACAAATGGTGAAAGTCGAATTTTCGAGTTACCTGGAAATGGCAGTGCAATTTGATGCTCCTCACGTGCTTTTCTCCACAAACAGCAGTAGAACAATCCTCCAGATGCTAAATCCAATGCTTAGGTTTGATGGAATAGGCTTCTAATGCTCCAAATTCGAATTTGCCATTGTTGAGGTGGTTATGGACAGTCACGATTTGGCTTTCCTCTCCTTCCAAACTACCAAAACAGATGGTGAGGATGATGATACCAATCCAAATCAAAAAGAATCTTGAGATTTCGTTGAAGAATGATGAAGAAATGTGGATTTGAAGGTGTTTGTGTTCTTGATGAAAATGGAGAGAATGAAGAGTTTCTAGATCCAATCTTGGTAATTGTGCATTCTGTTGTGATTAGAGAGTGTTTATGTTTATATATGTGAGCTTAATTATCCCTTAATCAAGTTAATTAGCTAAATGGAATTGTTAAGTGAAAATGCAATTTCCAAATGAGGGTAAAATTGTAATTTCACCATGACAGCTAGTGCCACCTGTTTTGACACCTCACACAATCTCTAAATATCATATGTGAACCATTGCAACTTGTTTCATGCTCATTGGTTGCTCCATTCTCAAATTCACTATGTGTATGCAAAATGACCAATTTTCACCATTTCACTTTTCAAGCCAAAATCCAATTCTCATGCCTTAGCCATGAAATGAATATTCAAACACACTCTAAATGCCATTCCTGAGGTGTTGGAAAAAGTCCCATTCAAAAATTCCAATTATTTTGACATTTGGACGATTTTGCCCCTGGTCCAATTCAGCTGTCCAATTGAAAAGTGACTTTTCGCCTTGGCCATCTTTGGACAAATCCAATGATGCACCCTCAAAGTACATGTCAAATGGAGTTTGTGCATATAAAGAACTTGCAATTTGGACAAAGTATGTGGTAGTTATGGCCTCCTGATTACGGGTCTTTTCTGAAATTCACTGAGCCATATCTTGCAAACCACACATTGGATTTTCAAGTTCTTGGACTTTTTGGAAAGGTGAGAACAAGATCTACATCTGTCATGTTGAACAATTTTTCATTTGAAGCTTCCTTGGACTTCTGTTTTTGAGGTCAAAAACTTTCCATTTTTGGAAACTTCAGCTACAAGTCACTTTCTATTTTTGGCAGTTTTTGTCCTGACTTGATTTTCTTCATTTTTAAGCTTTGCAATGTCATTCAACACTTGTTCCAACATGAATGAAGTGTGTCTAACTTGTTTCCACCTCCAAATCCACCAGATCATGTACAGTTGACCACAGTTGACTTTTCAACTGACAGATGAATCAGGCAATGCACAGATCAATTTGAACCCCAATCTCCAACTGAAATGGCTCAAGGGTGAAACCCTAGCCTCAATAATCACCATATAATCACAAAATGAAACTCATAACCATCAGAAAACTCATCTCCTGATCCAGCCCTGATTGGCCCAATACAGCTGATTAGGGTTGGATCAGTGGTCAAAACCCTAATCTCAAGGAATCTTCTTCAATCTTCTGATGACATCCAACCATGATGATGATGTATCATTGCAATCAAGATGAAGACCAACATCCATTGAGAATCATGAAACCCTAATTCACAGCCCAATCCTCAGATGGCCCATGATCAATCAGTAAACCCTAGGCATACACTTTCTGACTTCCTCATCCTCTGATCAAGACTTGGGAAGATGGCTTGCACAATGTAACCACATGATATGCAATATGAAATGCCTAATGACCTAAAATGATATGCAAATATGTTAATGCTAGTCCCAAGAGAGGAGGGCAAATTTTGAGGTGTTACAGTATGCCATGATATGCATGGATATGCATGGATGCATGATTCTTTTTGTAATTTTATCTGCTAGGGATATGATGGACCCTTGACAGGAGATGCTATTAGACAGACCAAACTGTGGGGAATACTGATGATCCACAGGGAGACAGACAAATGGTAAGTAACAACTTGCTGGGGAAACAGTCCTGTTGGAGAATCAGACACACACTAGGGAATATTCAAAGTGAGATTTGATAAACGACACTTGGGATACAAGAGGTTTCGGTAGTAAGTTCACACATGACTTACTAAACCCGAATGAAGGAAAAGATGCTACGACAGGTTCATATATGACCTGACAACGCTGGGGAATAATCAAGGAGAAAACTCTTCAGAACAGGTTCATGTATGACCTGACATCGGAATAAGGGTTCAATAATGGGTTCATACATGACCTGAATGGTATTGAACAAACAGAGAAAAGATCTTCAGAGCAGGTTCAAGTATGACCTGACACCGGAATAAAGCTCAATGACAGGTTCAGATATGACCTGAATGGGATTGAACAAAGAATCTTCAGAGCAGGTTCAAGCATGACCGGACCCCGGAATAAAAAGGTTCAATGACAGGTTCATACATGACCTGAATAGGATTGAACAAAGAATCTTCAGAGCAGGTTCAAGCATGACCGGACCCCGGAATAAAAAGGTTCAATGACAGGTTCATACATGACCTGAATAGGATCGAACAAAGAATCTTCAGAGTAGGTTCAAGTATGACCGGACCCCGGAATAAAAAGGTTCAATGACAGGTTCATACATGACCTGAATAGGATTGAACAAAGAATCTTCAGAGCAGGTTCAAGCATGACCGGACCCCGGAATAAAAAGGTTCAATGACAGGTTCATACATGACCTGAATAGTATTGAACAGAAGGAAAAACTCTTCAGAGCAGGTTCAAGTATGACCGGACCCCGGAATAAAGCTCAATGACAGGTTCATACATGACCTGAATAGTATTGAACAAAAATTGGAAAAACTCTTCAGAGCAAGTTCAAGTATGACCTGACCCCGGAATAACAACAAATGGACTCTAACCGTAAGCAATGGACTACAACCAGCTTTTAACGGATTTTGCCAACAACAATTGGACTTGAAAATGACCGTGAAAACCGGATGTTGGTTTAGGGATACCAAAGACAAGCTGGAATTAGAGGTCAAAGGATCTGGGATCGACAACAAGACCTAGGTCAATGCACAATGAACACGAAAATACCTTCCGGCTATGCATGATTTGAATGCATGATTTGAATGCATGATATATGAATGATCATGATTATGAGAATGCTGACGCTGGGCAGACTGGGAGTTTGTAAAGGCTTTTTATGGAAGCTCATGATTCCTCAACACCGAGAACTCAACCAAATATTTGTGATAGATGTTGTCAAAGGAGGATTCTATCCAGTTTGATGGCCATAACTTAGCCAATGGATCCTTTTGGAGGATCAATGAATCGTGCTAGCATAATTTTCGGGCACTCGTCTTAAACTCAATAGTTGTTGACGTATGGCAGAATTTGTTTGAGCAGTTTGAAAGCACGAAGAAAGAGGTTCTGCCCCTCTGTGGCTCATCTTGCCCCAGTTTGTTGGGTCTTTGGAAATGTTCACCTTGAAAGTGAGTTTGGAAACAACTTGCCATGAGACCACCTCGAGAGGGCTTGCCCCAAGTGTTTGAAACTTGCAACGATCCGAACTTGACTAACCAAATGTTGGAATGGTAGACTCTTGGTTGACTGTCTTTTGGATAGGTGGACTCATTGAGCTCTGAGGTGGCTTGCCCCGGTCTGATTCTTGAAGCAGATTACTCTTGGCTAGAGGACCCTTAGGGTGATTAACTGATGCTCAAAGTGATTTGCCCCTGACTAGACTTCTTTCACTTTATCAATTCTTCCACTGTGTATTGAATTTCTTTGATGCTGAGTGTTGACTCGCAAATAAGATTGTTCATTCAAAAATGGTAATTTTAATTCAATGCTTATGCAAAAATTTGAAATCAAAATTTATTGATATGAACGGGTAAAATACAGTGAACGAGTCGTTGATAAGAACACAATGGTGATCAAGTCATTCACAGTATACAAGTTGGTGCTATCAAATGATTTACAAAAATCGTTTGGAGTCAAGTTAACACAAACTTGTTATAGTATGCTTTCAAAATAAACCCTGCCTCAATTAGGTCTTTTAAGGGTTGTAACGTGGTCTGGTTCGCGGTTTCTTGAAACAAAAGGATATAAGGCTCAAAATTTGTTTTTACCCACCCCTTCTTCTTGATGATCTCCAGTTCCTACGTTCAGTTAATTCGATACACGCATCCGACTTCCAAGAGGGTTCGAAGGTGTGATGAGGATTCAAGACGAATTTTCTTGAAATGGCAGTCACCTTGTTTTGTTTTTGTCGAGGATTTTGGTGACCTCTTTTGATTGATTTTCTTTATCCCTAATTTTGCCTGGACCGCTTCTTTTGAAGCTTTTGGTCCATCGGGATGCCCTAACTTTTGCCTAAGTCATCTTGTGGTATTGACCTAGTGGGCTTTTTCTATCCTCTTTTTTTTATGCGTGTGACTGCCACATTATTGGTGGATGAGGATCAACCAACACTAATTTCATCTTTTCTCAACTTCTTCGACACTTCAACATGTGCACGAAGGATGACATGTGGTTGAACCTAATTGGAGGGTGTTCATATGGACAATTTTTTTTGAAAGATCGAATGCACGATCAAACTATCTGAACACAACTACCCTGCCCCAGGTTAAGATTAAGGGTTTTAGATCCGAAATAAACACCAACTTCTAGGCTCAAAGTGGTTGTCTAGGGATTAACATCCTTATCACTCCAGTGTTTGGGGATTTGAAACAATGCCTTACATCATCGACAAGGTTTTACTCAAAAGTATACCACAACAATTTCAGGTGTTTCGTTTTCATCATCCTCCTTCCAATCTTTGTTAACACAACAGTTTGATAAACAAAAGTGAATGAGAGGAGTATTTTGTTTTTGTTTTTTAACATAAATGAAAAACGAGTGAATACGAATGGATTAATTCAAAAGATGCATAAACCTTTCATTAATCTTACCAATTCAAATAACAACAATGCTTAAAAGCAATTAACAATCGACATGCAAAGAAACTACAAAAGAAGTGTTGAAACAACCAAATGATTGCCAGCTTTAGGGAATTGATTTCTTCAAACTTGAAGATTGGGATCAACCAGCTTTTTGACATGATGATCTTCAAATTCTTTTCTTTCAATCTCATCGTCGAACGCAACCCTCTTGGATCCACTACTCACTTCTCCTTTTCTTTCATTGGTATAGGTCGTGACATTGGAAATCCAAGGCGGTATCTCAATGCTCTTACCAGGAAACAATGATAGCTCACTAGCCACATCCCTGACATCTTCCTTGTGGAACAAAACCTTGAGGGTTTTCAAGGGTCCTTTCCCTTTCTCATTATCTGGCCCAGAAATCAAGGTATATGTACTTGAGCCTTCCTCCTTGAGTGTTGGTGACCCTATGTTAATCAATCCTTGCAGCTTGAGCTTTAAACTCTTGCATTCCTCGATGGAGTGCCCCATTGTTCCAGTATGGTATTCGCGCTTGATCTTCGGGTGATCTTCTTCAAAGACTAAACTCTTCTTGTTAATCAGTCCTCGTACCAAGGCTTTTAGCGCACAACAAGAATCTAGGTTATGTCCCAATGCCCCTTTATGGAATTCACATGTTGCATTTGGATTGTACCATGGCAGGTCTGGTGACACAGGCGTGAGAGCTCGAGGTGTCACCAAAGCATTTTGGATCAGTTGCGGGTAGAGCTTGCTATATGGCACCGGAATCGAGTCATTGTGATCCTTGTTCCCCTTGTTTTGATTCTGATTTTTGTTTTGAACCTGGTTCTGGTGACTTTGAGGAGCAATAGCCAGAGGATGTTGCTGATGACGTCTTGAGGGAGGTCCATATACTGGTAAATGAGGAGTTGCCACATAGAATTTCCCTTGACCTGGGGTGACACCAGATGGATGCGGGGTAGTAGCTCTCTTTGTTGCAGCAGCGTATATTGGGTGACCCTCTCTTCTCAACAAGACTTGCAGGGTTTCCAAAACCCATCTCATTTGGCTCTTCAAAAGATTAAGTTCCTCCTTCAGTGCTTCTTGGCCTTTGCTTAGCTCGTCCATCATCTCCTGACACATGGTTCTTTGTTCTAAACGCGTGTTGAGAATTACTTTGCTTCGACGGACAAAAGATGGATGAGTTTTTTTTTTTGGTATTTTGTCTGGAGAATGACATGCATTATGATGCGATGCAAATGCAATGAATGCAATGCAAGCCATGCACATTTGTTTTTTTCATACACGGGTTCAAAAGTCCGAAGTATGGATACATTTGATTGCTTTTCCAAAACGGGGTTCTCACCGGGTATGATCTAGGGCTTTGTTACAAAGGATCCCTAGAGTCATGGATCCATTAGACTGTTTGCTACCTGCGGCAACTTACTTGCCGGGCATCAACTCCATCTAAAGAATCTACTCTAAGTGAGGTTCTCGCATCGATCCAACGAGAAATACATCTCGCAGACCCACACTACGCAACCATCTTTCCTAGTTGGGCAAAGAACTAAGGTTCTACAAATGGTTCTCAGAGTCATGGATCCTAAAGAAAATATCGAAGCTTACGGCAACTTACTTGCCGAGCGACAACATCCTCTCAAGAATCTACTCTAAGTAAGGTTCTCGTACCGACCCAACGAGAAATACATCTCGCGGACCCGCACTACTCAACCTCGTCCTATCTTATGTTTTTACTCGAGACTCGGGTAAAAAGTCTTTCCCACATGGTTTGCAATCAGAGTATCCAAGTACCAAACCATAATCAAACCAATACGGCAGATTCATATCAATATGACAATAGAGATAGTAAAAACAATAAAGAAAAGCCACATAGGTAAACAAACAAAGGCACACAAACGACCTAACTAGGCTTGACTCACTTAGGGATTTGAATACTCCCCAGCAGAGTCGCCATCTGTTGAGAATCATGGGGATACGACTTCAAAGCGAAGCGCGATCGCACGCTCGCAATGATGGACTGAACAAAGTCGCCACCGAACTTTATTTATTCCTAAAAAGGAAAGGGAAAATATCGATAAAACCCAAGACAAAAGAAAGGATAAGATATGGTCATCGCAACCAATATCAGGGTTCGGGAGTCGATTACGCAAGGGGAAGGTATTAGCACCCCTCACGTCCGTTGTACTCAACGGGAACCATTAGGTCAGTTGTGTGCATTAATGTTAGTTTGAAATGTTAGGCTTTTCAGTTTATTAGGTGGGAAAGAAAGAGTAAAAGAGAGGAAAATGTTTTTGGATTTTTTAACGAAGGACTAAACCTAAGTTTTTTATTAATGGGCCTGACAAGATTTACAAATCCTGCTCCTACGTATCTCAAAAGAGAAATCAAGGCTTACGTAGTTCTGGGTAGAAAAATGTTTGTTTGTTGGTCGATTTTAGCGAAGGCTATACTGTATTAATCGACGAAAACATTGTTTTACCCAAAACAGATGAGGAGTGAACGCATACCACACATCGAACGGATTTATAAATCTACATTCGGAAAAGCGTCATTTATCTCGACTCAACAATTGTGGCCAAAACATTGTTTTGTATCACTTAAGACAAGATACCTTTCGTTTATGAAAAGGTTTTTTGATTAGTCGCACGGCGGCGAAAAAGAGTTTGATTGGTTGGATTTATTTTGAGTGATGGCGAGAACTTGGATGAGCGAGATATACATCTCGAATCCTAGCCTCAGGAGTGCACGGTATACACCATGTTCCATTTCCATCTTTATTGAAAGAGTTTAAGGTAGGAATTAGGTATTTTGAAGTTTGAAAGACGAGTACTTGTGACCTACAAGCTCTTACAGCTTGGGTCTAGTACTCGGGACTACGTCTGGACATTCCATCCAGGCAGTCTGTTTCTTTCCAATATTTGTTAAGAAAATGATTCGAATATTTATGAATGTTTTGGAGGGAAGACGAATATTTATGGCTTGCAAGCTCTTACAGCTTGAGCCTAATATTCGGGATTACAACTGGATATTCCCTCCAGGTAATCTTTTTCTTCCAACTTTATTGAGAAGATGGTTTGAGATATTTGCAGGTGTTTTAGAGAGAAGACAAATATTTATGGCTTACAAGCCCTTACAGCTTGAGCCTAATATTCGGGATTACGACTGGATATTACATCCAGGTAATCTTTTTCTTCCAACTTTTATTTAGAAAATGATTTTGAATATTGGAGTATTAAAGAGAAGACGAATATTTATGGCGTGCAAGCTCTTACAGCTTGAGCCTAATATTCGGGATTACGACTGGACATTCCATCCAGGTAACCTTTTTCTTCACGTCTTATTTAGAAAATGATTTTGAATATTAAAGAGAAGACGAATATTAACGGCTTACAAGCTCTTACAGCTTGAGCCTAATATTCGGGATTACGACTGGACATTCCATCCAGGTAATCTTTTTCTTCACGTTTTATTTAGAAAAACGATTTGAATATTAGAGAGAAGACGAATATTAACGGCTTGCAAGCTCTTACAGCTTGAGCCTAATATTCGGGATTACGACTGGACATTCCATCCAGGTAATCTTTTTCTTCACATTTTATTTAGAAAATGATTTGAATATTAAAGAGAAGACGAATATTAACGGCTTGCAAGCTCTTACAGCTTGAGCCTAATATTCGGGATTACGACTGGACATTCCATCCAGGTAACCTTTTTCTTCCAACTTTTATTTAGAAAATGATTTTGAATATTAGAGTGTTAAAGAGAAGACGAATATTTATGGCTTGCAAGCTCTTACAGCTTGAGCCTAATATTCGAGATTACGACTGGACATTCCATCCAGGTAACCTTTTTCTTCACATTTTACTTATGAAAATAGTTTGGAGTTACTAATGATTAATGTACAAAGATTTGAATTTATTGAAAAATTATGTTGGTATTGCTCAAGAGCTCATTGTAAGAAGGCCCAAGAGTAAGCCATGTGAGGTTGATGGCGATGCTTAAAAAGCAATCGACTTACAAGGGTGTGAAAAAGGGGCTCGATATTAAATCGAGAAAATTATGATTTTTTAGTTTTAAAATGGTGTCGAATATATGATGAAATTAATAAAGAAGCATGGACATAAAAGATAATATTATAAGAAACAAAATACTAAAAGACAATAAAATAATAATAAAAAAAATAAAAATCTAAAAGAAAATGAAATAACTAAAAAATACTACGTATGAGTATCGAACTCACTCCACCTAAGACTATGGAACTACCCCCTCTCCACTAGGCTACTTAACAACTAATTGATAATCTACTGCTAACTTAAATATATAAACTAAGGTAAATTAAAAGTATGAATTAAAATAAAAATAAGAAAAGGATAGTCTAATAATGGATGATTAAAAAAAAAGAAATCCCAAAAGATGACCCTAGCCGCCTGGCTGTTGGGTTTTAGAGATTAGGAATTGGGAATGCTAAACAATAATTAATTACAGTTAATACTAATAAACCAGATTTAATGACCAAAATGCATGGTAACGTTCACTTAGTGGGATTTTAAAAAGTCTGCTTAAAAAAAAAAAGAGCAAATAAAAATTAAAAAAAGAAAAGTGAAGTCAATCGTCCTCCATCCTCACCTTCGTTCTCTGTACTCTCCCTATCTCACTTCGCAAAATCCCTCCATCCTCAACCTCGCGTCTCTATCTATCTCACTCACCCATCGTTATTCTCTCGTCTCCCTCTCTCAAACGAAACACACAAAAAATTTCCGGTAGAGAAACGAATAGGACGGCTCACCTTTGGCAGCGACGGTGAGCTTAACCCTCTTCTCTCCGCTAGGTTCCTCCTGCAGTCAACAAGATCAAAGCTTCGCTTCCAAAGAGGTTCGTTTTTTTGCTTGGCCGGTTTTAGGGTTTTTTAAACTTTCGCCGTTTTTCTCCTTTCCGCCTCCGATCCCCTTTCTCTGTTCTCACTCGCTTCCTTTTATATTCACAGCTTTAGGGTTTTGGTTTGATGCCCAATGGTCTCATGGAGAAAGTTTTCAGAGATGCTTTTGGATGCTCAGAGGTGACTTTCCTATCTGATGATGGATCTCGAATCGGTAATTTGTACTCAGCTCTTTCTGATCGCTTTTGTCCCAATCCCAAATTTGGGATATTTTATTTTTGAATCCTAACGCCCTGCTGATTTACCTGTTCTTTACTGCAGTGAAAACCGGAATACTCATGTGCGATTTAATGCTTGCAAGAGAAAATGGTGAACTTGGGAGATTTGCTCATCACTGTGCGGCATGACCTCTCAAGAACAGTCTCTCTGAATGACACAACAGGGTCGGATTTGACAATTTCAGCCCCACCCATGAAATCATCCTGCAAGTCCTTCAAACAGATTTCTAGATGAAGCTCTCCTGCACCAGCAACAATGTGTTCTCCAGACTCCTCAATGGTACAAACAACCATAGGATTAGGCTTAGCAAGACGCTTGAGACCTTCAACAAGCTTAGGAAGATCTGAA
Organism: Lathyrus oleraceus; assembly: GCF_024323335.1. NCBI lineage: Eukaryota > Viridiplantae > Streptophyta > Magnoliopsida > Fabales > Fabaceae > Lathyrus > Lathyrus oleraceus. The sequence goes on along the minus strand of NC_066580.1, from coordinate 438,464,657 downwards.
GCAACCTTGCACTGAACAGCAACACGCACAACAGGTGAGACAGAAAACTTCATAGCACGAATAGGGTGTGCATCGACTTCCTTCTCATTTGTTAGAGTACTCAATAGATCAGACCAGAAATCACTAATACCCACCCATTCCTTACGGCCTTCATATGGTACCTTGCATTTTTCAACAGACAAAAGATGGCCACATAATCTCCAAACTTTGGTAAATTCCCTAATAGTTTTTTCTTTGGTGTCTTGTAGACTGACTCCATCCACCGCCTACAACGCCGTTGATGCTTCCCAATAGACCAATCTGACATTGTAAGCAACTGCACAATGTGAAACTGCAGTATGGATCGGGGATCCTCTTTGTCTAGCTTTGACACTAAATTTGAGATGATCATATTAGAAGATTGAAACCCTTCTGCCATTTTCTCAGTTTTCAAAGGATAGGAAGACTTCTTCGCAACAGTGATTGATGAACTCGTTACAGCTAGCCTGTTTGCCGAGCTCTCCTGGGATATAGGAGAAGCAACTACCTTATTTGCAGACATTTCTTTTGTGATGTTCCCATTTGCAGTTTCAGATTTACAGTTTGTAACATCTACATCATTATTCAAAGCATATTTATTCTGTACCAAGTTATGCTTCAATAGACAGCAACTAGATACCACGCCATGTTTAGATGATTCAACTGTCCGAAATGCAATTGGGTCACTATCACAGTCTGTAGCAGCACAAGGCGGGTTGGAAATTACTACTTTCGGAATTCCAGATGAACCCAAAACATGTTCTGAATTAGATCTACTACAAGGAAGTTCATGTAGAGAAAACTTCATACGTTTTAACATTTACAATCTCATCATTCAGGTCTTCACAAGTTAAACTCTCGGCCAAACACCCCAGGGCAGTCTCATTGGAATGCTGAATTTGGGTATCATCTTGGGCAGCAGGTAATCCACTTTCTTCACAAAACTTGAGAATATCATCTTCATATTTTGATGCTGCTGTTTTGGTTTTTTTGTTTTGGTTTTTTCTTGCAGGCCTAACAAGCCTCAATGCCATTTCAGCGGCCGTATCTCGTTTAGTCATGTCCACATAAGCTTCAATTGCATCTTGTTTACGTCCAAGAAGCTGTTGGACATAGCCCAAATGTACAGCAATAGGAGACAACTCATTTTCTACATCTTCATCAGGCCAGTTATCTTCCATCAGGCTCTCTTGTCCAGTTCTGCCATAACCAAGGCAGCAACAGAATTTATTTCCAACATATCAATCTTGGACTTTTGAAGCTTCTGGTAGATATCTAAGCAAGCATCCATTTTTCCAAGACGATACAAGAACTGATCAGCGTGACGACCTTGCATCGGAGGGCGTCTTCGTCACCAGGTGCAATTACAAGAATCTGACCTGTGAGTTTGACAGCATTGGTGAAAGCGGAAGCTTGGATGTGTTCTAAAAATTGTGGATGTTGTGTTTTGCAGGTTGCATTGTGGAGAATGAGGAACAAGCCACATAGCATAAGCGTGCCAGTAACAAGAAACCGTCTTGCAATTACCATGATATACACATGGACCTGCATTTCAAAAACTGAGAGCAGAAAATCCAAGAATTGCAAAACTAGCATAACTGCGGCTATTATGATGAGCGCCATCCTCACAGATTCTGATAGATCTTGAATGTTGTCTGAATTCTCCTTTTGATTTTTCCTTTGGCTTTGGGGTATTGACTATCGTGATTTGGCTTGATCTTCGCAGGTTATGTGGGCTTGGACTTTTGTTTCTGCAGGACTTTGTTGAAGAAAAATTCTGAGCTGTCCGCCGAATCCGACGATCATCCTCAATGAAACCAAACTGCCTCGAGGCTCCATGGATTATTTCTTCTTGGTTCCTTGTGCTTCATACACTGACTCTAGGCCAAGGTTAACGCTTGCTTCATCAAAAATGAGATACTTGGACATGAGCTTTTGTAAACTCAATCTCAAATTTTGTAATGCTGGAATGTCAAAGGCTAACTTCTTCATGGCCAATTTAACATATTCATCTTTATTTTTGGCAATCACTCCCCATTGTTGTACACGTGAATCTTGTGCCTTCATATCAAATATTCAAAAAATTTGAAGTGCAGGTGGTAGCATGGTTCATCATTGTTAACAAGAACCTCCAAATCTTGAAGAACCAAAAGTGAAAATGGATTCAATATTAATATCAGCAACTTTTTTAGGATTGAACAGGATAGAAACACGAGTGAAAGGTTTTCGGAGAGGTGCGGAATCAACATGTGTGATGGATTGTAATAATGTAATTGATCATTTGAATGGAATAAAGTACTTTTGGATGAAATTCATGTGGCTATGATTTGCACTAATTGACATTTGGAATGAATTTGAATATGAACTGTAGTGCATATGACTTGAATAGCAACTGAATAATAAATTATGGTGTTGCAAATGTACTGTATGTATGAAAATGAAATTGGATATGTTTGGGACCTAAATGTTATGAAATGTATGTATGTATTATTTGATTTGAAATGCACCATGGATGGAAAATGGATTTTGGATTTTGGATTTTGATTATAAAAATGGATGTGGATTTTTTATGAATAATCCAAAACTAACTTAAATATCAATTTAAATGATAATAACAAATCAGTCAAAACCAAATTAAAATCAAATTAATTTATAATTCATTTAAAATTACTTGGATATCAACTCTAACATTCATTTGGAAATAAAAATCGATTAGAGTTTTAATCATTAGTAAAAATAAATAATTAAGATTAAATTGACAATTGGAATTAAACTTAATTTGAAATTAAAATCAAATTAAAAATAAAAAAAAGAGTCAAGATATTAAAATCCATTTTATGTTGATGAATGTATGCAAAAATGCAAAAAATAAAAGAAAAAAATGGAAAAATTTCAGGGTCAAAATCGGGGTATGACAATTATATCGTGTGAATTCAGATGATGGATGGTCCGTTTCCGAGGCCTCGATGATCCCGCTTCAGTTTGATTCCCTTTAGAAATTCGCTTCAGCGGCATGATTGATTCTTGCAACAAAATCTTATGACTCAAAAATAAAGTATGGAAAAAGGAAAAAAGATTACCATGGCCTTGTAGAGGATGGAAAGTAGAGCAACTTTTGTGAAGGGTGTCGGCGATTTGGATGGAGTAATGCGGCAAAGTTGTGAGCTTTTTGTTGGTGAGGTTATGGAGAACTTTGAAAAACAATGGAGGAAGGAGAGAGGTTTGGTGAAAATGGGAGAGAGAAGGTGAGAAAATCAGATTTAATGGATTAATTGAGGGTAAAATGAGTTTAAGTGGTGGAAAATCCGGGTGGGGTCCACATAATCCAAAAAATCCAAAATTTGAAAAATATTACCGTTCAGCTTGACACGGGCCGTGTCCCGTGACACGGGCAGCTGTGTCAGACCACTGGTTTTTGCCTACACCTCTAGTAGAGCTGAAACGGGCCATGTCAGCTGACACGGGCGGCCGTGTCAGCCTACTGGAAAAATCAGCTTCCTCGGTACCTTGCCTGACACGAGTCGTGTCAGGTGACACGGGCACCCATGTCAGGGCCCTGTTTTTCCAAAAAACTTGACTTTTTTCTCTGTTTTCCCTTGCGCTGTTTGCCAATTGTCTTCTATGAGTTTGGCTCAAACCTTTTCTTCTGCACTGTGCGATTTACTTGCGAACCTACAAATAACAATTGGAAACATACCAAATACTGAAATAATTAGAATAAAACCGCGTGGGTTGCCTCCCACGAAGCGCTGTGTTTAACGTCGCATGACTCGACGATCGTCTCTCTTATCCTCTAAGACGAACATTATCGATCATACCACTTTCCTGCCCCTTGTAGTAGTGTTTCAACCTTTTTATGTTTACCTTATATGTATCCCCATTACTTGGATTTTTAAGTTATATTTCTCCACGGGGAAACACTCTGTGAACCAAAAACGGACCCGACCACCTGGATTTCAACTTTCTTAGAAAGATCTTTAATCTGGAGTTAAACAAGAGCACCAGTTGTCCCTCGATAAACTCCTTTCTCTATAGCTTCTGATCGCGCCATTTTTTTGTCTTCTCCTTGTAGAGTTTGGCATTCTCATATGATTGATTTTGAAACTCCTCTAACTCGTGGAGCTGAAGGATTCGGGATTCACCCGTTTTGGCCACATCATAATTTAAGAGTTTGGACGCCCAAAACGCTTTGTGCTCCAACTCTAGTGGCAAGTGATAAGCTTTATCATAAACGAATTGATAAGGAGACATACCTATGGGCGTTTTAAATGCCGTTCTATACGCCCATAGTGCATCTTATAACTTTACTGCCCAGTCTTTCCTAGATGCACATACAATTTTTTCCAGTATTTGCTTTATCTGCCTGTTGGACACTTCGACCTGGCCACTCATTTGAGGGTGATACGGAGTGGCGATCTTGTGTTTAACATTATATTTCTTCAGCAAATTCTCCAACAGTTTGTTCAAAAAGTGAGTACCTTCATCGCTGATAAGTGCTCTCAGCACCCCAAATCTCGAAAAGATATTATTCTTCAGAAAGGTTACAACCACTTTAGAGTCATTGGTGGGCAATTCCACCGCTTCCACCCACTTTGATACGTAGTCTACTGCTATCAAGATGTAATTCTTCCCAAATGATGGTGGAAACGGCCCCATGAAGTTTATTCCCCAGACATCAAACAATTCAACTTCCAGTATAGTGTTTTGCGGCATTTGATTTCTCTTAGAAATATTCCCTGTTCTTTGACATCTGTCGCATTGTTTGACGATGTCTTGGGCATCTTTGAAGAGTGTGGGCCAATATAGACCTGACTGAAGGACTTTAGCCGCTGTTCTTCCACCACTGAAGTGTCCTCCATAATCCGAGTCATGACAAGCTCTAAGTATATCCCTTTGTTCCTCCTCCGGGATGCATCTTCTGACCAGCCCATCCACTCCTCTCTTGTATAGGAATGGGTCATCCCACAAGTAGAACTTGCAATAATGAGCAAACTTTTTATTTTTGTTAGAATCAAAATCGTTAGGGATAACACCCCCCACCAAATAATTCGCGTAGTCTGCGAACCAAGGGATACCGATAACAACGAGGATGTGTTCATCAGCGAACTCATCCTTTATCGGTCTCTTTTCTTCTGTTTCTTAAATTGGTGACATTCGGGATAAATGATCTGCCACTGTGTTTTCACAACCCCTTTTGTCCCTAATCTCTGCATCAAATTCTTGGAGGAGTAAGATCCACCTGAGAAGCCTCGGCTTAGAGTCTTGTTTAGCAAACAAATATTTCAAAGCGGCATGGTCAGTATAAACGAAAACCTTCGATCCTAACAAGTATTGCCTGAATTTGTCAAATGCATAAACCACGGCCAACAACTCTTTCTCAGTAGTTGCATAGTTCATCTATGTAGGGTTCAACACGTGACTAGCATAATAAATGACATGTAGTAACTTCTCTCTTCGTTGTCCTAGGACTGCCCCTACAACAATATCACTAGCATCACACATGATCTCAAACGGAAGAGACCAATCTGGGGCAATAACTATTGGTGATGAAGTCAACTTGTTATTCAATGTCTCAAAGGTCGTGGTGTATTCTTTGTCGAACATAAACGCCTTATCCTTAACCAATAGAGTGGTCGACGATTTTGCGATTTTTGAGAAATCTCTTATGAACCTGCGGTAAAAACTTGTGTGTCCTAAGAAACTCCTGATACCCTTCTCATTAACAGGAGTTGGGAGCTTAGATATCATTTCCACATTTTCTTGGTCAACTTCAATTCCCTTGTAGGAAATTTGGTGACCCAATACTATCCCCTCTCGCACCATGAAGTGACATTTCTCCCAGTTCATAATTAAGTGTGTTTTCTGGCACCTGTCTAAAACAAGAGAGAGATTAGTTAAACAGTTATCAAATGAGGATCCAAAGACCGAAAAGTCATCCATGAAGACTTCCATATGCTTTTCGAGCATGTCGGCGAAGATGGAAGTCATGCAGCGTTGGAAGGTGATTGGAGCATTACACAACCCGAATGGCATTCTTCGGTATGCAAACACACCATATGGGCATGTGAATGCTGTCTTTTCTTGGTCTTCCGGAGCAACTGCAATCTGATTATACCTGGAGTATCCATCTAGAAAACAGTAGTATCATGTCCAACTAACCTTTCCAACATTTGGTCAATAAATGGAAATGGGAAGTGGTCATTCCTAGTTGTTGTGTTCAACCTTCTGTAGTCAATGCAAACGCGCCACCCGGTAATTGTCCGAGTAGGGATTAACTTATTTTTTTTCATTCTTTATTATTGTGGTCCCCCCTTTCTTAGAGACAACATGCACTGGGCTCACCCAAGGGCTGTCAGAAATAGGATATATAAGAATTACGTCTAAAAATTTCACCACCTCTTTCTAAACTACTTCTTTCATTGATGGGTTGAGTCTTCTTTGTGGTTGGACTACCGGTTTGTGGTCTTCTTCCATATTTTATGCATGCACAAAGTAAGGCTAATACCTTTCAAATCCTCAATTGCCCATCCAATAGCATTTTTGTATTTTTTCAGGACTTGGATGAGCTTTTCTTCTTGGATAATCTTTAGGCTCGAGTTTATGATAGCATGACATTTTCCTTCAGAATCGAGAAAGACATATTTGGGGTTCTCAGGAAGTTGTTTAAACTCTATTCCCTTATTTGGCTCTTCATCCTCCCCACTAGTTTGAGGTAGTTGTAAATCCTCCCACCGGTGTGGTCGAGATCCTTTCCACGGGGGTTGTGCATCCAGCAAGGCTAGCACTTCAGATTCCCCGTTGTCCACTTCTTTATCACTATCGAAAATGGACAAACTCAACACTCTTTCCAAAGGTGATTGTGGTGCATTCAAAGGACTATCATACGTCATTACCTGATACAGAACCTCTATAGTATGACTGGTAAAAATATCATCCTTGTACCTCATGGTGTTTCGAACATCGATCTTCAATTTCTTATTATAAACCTTCAACATCATGGTCCCTTCTTCTATGTTGATCAAGCACCTTCTCATCTCTAAAAAGGGTCTCCCAAGAATGAGAGAGATCTCTTCATCTTCCGGCATTTCTAGAATTACAAAATCCACCGAAAATACAAACTTGTCAATTTTCACCAGAACATCTTCAACAATACCATACAGTTTCTTGACCGAATGATCGACGAATTGGAGTGTCATTCTGGTATCTTGCACAACCCCTATACCAAGCTTCTTATAAATGGATAACGACATGAGACTCACACTAGCTCCTAGATCAATAAGAGCTTTGTTGAATGACATATCTCCAATAGTACAAGGGATGGTGACAGCTCCTCAATCTTTCTTCTTTATTGGAATCTTCATACCCTACAAAATAACACTACAAGTTTCGGTTAGAATAATTGGGTTGGTGTCGGCGGTACGCCTCTTCGAAATGATGTCCTTCATGAACTTGGCATAAGTAGGCATTTGTTCAAATGCCTCAAACAACGGAATGTTAATCTCAAGCTTCTTGAACAACTCTAGGAACTTTTCAAAGTTTTTCTCATGTTGTCCCTTCTTCTTGTTTCTGGTGGGAAAGGAATCTTAGCAACCGGCTTAGGCTCAATGACTATTTCTTTCACTACTGGTTTCAGTTCTACCACTTCTTCCCCCACAACTTCATTTTCTTTGATCTTAAGATCCACTTCGGTCAGTTGATCTTCCTCTTCATCCACCTCCTCAACTACTTCATCAGCTTTACCACTTCTTGTTGTCACAACGCTCACATTATCATGCTCTCTAGGATTTGTCACAGTTGCACTAGGTAGAGCACCTTGTGCTTGGGAACTCGAGGCTAATTGCTGAGCGATTTGACCCATTTGGACTTTAAGATTTTTTATGGATGCTGTGGTGTTTTTATGATTGTTCCGTGTTTCTTCTTGAAATTGAACATTATGATCTACCATTCTTTCAATGGCAATCTCCCAATCAGCTTTCTTAGGGGCTTATTGTTGCTGTTGTTGATATTGAGTTTGGTATTGACCGTGTTGAAGAGCGGTCCCTTTCTGGTCTTTCCATGAGAAGTTGGGAACCCGGATTGTACGTGTTGGAATAAGGATTATTCTGCTTCAAAAATTTGATTTCCTCCACTTGTTGAGGAGGTGCAAAACAATATACAGTTTGGTGCAGACCATTACAAATTTCACAACAGGCAATAGGAGCCGGTTGGACCTGTGCCACCTGTTGGGTACCTATATTCATCGCCTTTAGTTTCTTCTCAACTTCCGCAGCTATAGTATCTTTGATACTGATTTTATTGGTTTCCAGCTTTAAATCTATAACTCCTTCTGGTTTGCTTTGACATCTATCGTACAACTCTAAGTGCTAATTAGCAGCAATAACTTCAATGATCTTCTTGATACCGGTGGTTGTTGAAAAATTAGTGGAGCCACTGGTTGCGGTATCAATGAACTGTTTGGTCTTTATTTTGAGACCATTCACAAACATCTACATCTGTTCGGTCGGATCCATATTATGAGTTGGGAAGGCGACCAGGACTCTCTTGAATCTCTTGTAAGCGTCTCCCAAAGTTTCCCCGTCCTTCTGCTTAAAATTCAGAATTTCATGCCTCTTCCATAGAAAAATCGGCGCTGGAAAATAAATACTCATTCAGGAAGGATTTTTCCATTTCTTCCCAAGATGTGATGTTACCGACAGGTAGAGAATATAACCATTATTCGGCTTCTTCCACTAAGGCGAACGGAAACATTCTCAATTTCTTAGCTTCTTCGGTGTGACCATCAATTTTTAGAGTGTTGCTCATGGTCAGAAATCTCTGCAAATGCTTCATTTCAAGCTAATTAATAGTACTTAAATGTATCTGGAAATTAGCCACGTTCACTGGTTGGTTGACAATAGTTAATCTGTCGGTTGGTGCATTTGCACCTCCGTAGTCACCCAACAGTCTTTCTGGTGGCGGTGGATTATCTGTCATTGTTTCGATCTCTCTTTCTGAACCCGAATCTGAACCTGAATGACTGGAAGGTTGTTCTTCGTCTGATTTTAATCTAGCCAATCAAGCTTGTTTGAGTCTTTCCAGTAAGGTTCTCTCGATTTCTATGTCAAAAGGAAAATCAACCGAGACCTTACCTCGCATACAAATATCAGACATAAATTACTTGATATAATTGAAATAAATTATTAAAATAACAGAAAATAAATTTTAGTTGCAGAGCAACAAAATTTCAATTGAGATAATTTAAGCTTTATATTTGGTAATCCCCGGCAACGGCGCCAAAAACTTGATCGGGAAAATAGCAAGTGTACTATTTTGCCAATGTAGTAATAATAGGGATGTTTCCCAAGGATCGATCCCGAGGATTGCGCAACAATATAAGTGTAAATTGTTACTCAATTGAAAAAAACAGATAGTTGGGGTTTTGTAAAAAGTCACTGTAAGAGAAAGTAAAACAGAATAAATCTTTTCACAGTTTATAATAATATGCCAAGGATGATGTATGAATATCTCCTGCAATGACCCTTGAGTGTATATCTCCTTAATAATGCAAAATGTTTCAACTACCGGATCTTAACAATATTTCCCCCTATGACCTCAGAGGGAAACCTTTGATCATTCAATCTAATCTCTAAGTCCTTAGGCGATTATGATGAAACCAAGAAATTACAAATTAACAAGAATAAACCGGTAACCATATGGTATCCCTAGTCCTAGGTGATATCTACTATGGTTTCACTGTACAAAAACCTTAACAATTGCAATCCTGCTAATTGTTAACCATATAACAATCCTAACTTTTCTGATAAAGAAAACATTACGAACATTGCACAATGAAATTAACAACAAATATCATATATTAAGGAAATTATCAATTCAGAGTCATTACACAATCAATTTAGGGACATCCCCCTGGCATTGGGGGATTTAACCTCTCATATTATTAAAATAAGATACAAAATAAAATTTACACATTACAAAAGTAAGGGAATTCTGTTAATCTTCAATCGCATCCGCTCTTGAAGGATCTCCGTTCTTCGCCGCTTTTGACCGCTTCAATCTTTATCGTACCAAATCTGTAATCGTGAAAAAAAGTCCTCTTCTTCGTATTCAAAAATCCCTTAAATAGTTCTTGATCACCAATTTGATGTAGCAAAAGTCCAAAATGCCATCCGGGATCAGCCGTGCCAAAATACAACAAAAACTGGAAAATGAGGTGTCCAAGCCAACATTGGCCGTGTCAGGCAACACGACAAGCCGTGTTGGCTGTCTAACCACCAATGCTTGACACACACCTTTCAGGGAGGCTGACACGGGATGTGCCAGCTGACACGGGCACCCGTGTCAGCTCCCTATTTTATGCTCCTGGCTTTCCTCTCATGACACGGGCCGTGTTGGGCAACACGGGCGGCCGTGTCAGGGCTACTGTGTCATCAAATTTCCTCTTCCGACGGGCTCAAAACGTTTGATTCCCTTGATGATCCCTCCGGTATTCTTGCTTACACCTGAAACCAGTAAAACTACCACAAAGAGACATAAAATGGAGTATAACGATGCAAACCAAATATAATCAACAAATTGAAATATTAATGCAAAACATCTAATTTACTAAACAGAACGACAAAACAGGTATACTAATGTGTTACCGACTTCGTGAAATTATGCCGAATGAGTGTCAGAAAACAAGTAGAATTGGTGACTGATCATATGTTTTTTAAAGTATGTTATTGTTGATGATAAAAGTTGTATGTTCTTGATGATAAAAGTTGTATTTTGTTGAGTTATATTGTATGTTGTTTAAGGTATGTTGTTGATAAAAATTGTATATTGTTTAAGTTATGTTGTTGTTGATAAAAATTGTATATTGTTTAAGTTATGTTGTTGATGATAAAAGTTCAATGTTGTTTAAATTATTATTTTGTTGATAAAAAGTTCTATGTTGTTGATGATTTTGTTTTTATTGATAAAAGTTTTATGTTGTTGATGCTTTTTGTCATTGTCGCGGCGCGAAAAATACCCAAGCGTAAGGAACGCTCGAAATATAAACAAAACAGAGTCGCCACCGAATTTTATTTATTCCCAAAGAGGGAAAGGGGAAATATCGATAAAACCCACAAAAATCAAAAAGAAATGGTCGTCACAACCAAATCGGGTTCGGGAGTCGGTTATACAAGGGGAATGTATTAGCACCCCTCACATCCATCGTACTCGATGGGATCCATTTAGTTAGTTTCGTGTTAGAGTGTTAGTGTGATATCGTTTGTGATCTTCTACTTATCGGCTGAGGAAATAGAAATAGAGAAAGGAAAGACTTAGGGGTGTTTTAATATTAATGTGCCTGACAAGATTTCGCAATCCTGCTCTTACGTATCTCCAGGTGCTATGAAGAACTCAAGGCATACGTAGTTCTACCTAAAGAGAACTACTGGGCGGATTGCTTTTAAAGAGAGTGATGCTTGGATCATATTTGAGCGATTAAACCTTTACTTGCTGCTCGCTCTTGGAGGCTGAAGCCTTTGTTTGTTTCGCATCAAAACAGATGTTGCATACTCTTTTCTAAAAATGTTTTCGGGGTCGCACGAGGGCGGAAAATAAGTTTGATGAGTTTGAGTTGATTTTAAGCGGAGACAGGCATCCAAGCAGGGAGCTCTACTGCAGTACTCGAATGCCCGAAAAGGAAGAGGCCTAAGCCCAATCACTCTCTTTTCATCCAAAAGTTTATTATGAAAATGTGTGGCAAATTAGGTCAAAATTCATTAACGGAAGACGATTAATCAAACATAGAGCTCTACAGCAGTGTCCAAATAATCGGCAAAGAGAAGGTCGATACCCAATCAGTTTTTTTCTTCTATAAGAGAAATGATCTAATTCTAGTAATTATTGTATTTTAATATGGAAGACGAATGTTTGCACATTGAGCTCTACAGCAGTATCCTAACATCCGAAACAGAGAAAGTCTAAACTTAATCAGTTTCTTCCATTTTTATTGTGAAAAGCTTTTGAAAATAGGGGACGACTTGACGTTGGATCAAGCGTCTGAAGTTGACTTATGAAAATAATTTGGATGTGGCGGGGGCATATTTGACTTTGTAATCAATTTGGATTTGATTTAGGACAGAAGACTCAACGTTGGATCGAGTGTTTGTTTTTGTTCTTTTCTAAAAAAGGGTTGATTTTAATCTTGGAATTAACAATCAACTAATACAATAAAAATAAACGAAAGCAGTAAAATTTATTACACATTTTCGGGAATGGGGGTACATTTTATCGAATGGGAATACAACACAATAACTGAATCATACAAGTTTTAAAAGACAATTGCAAAAATAAAAGAATCTCGTTGTAAGAAGGCCCAAGAGAAAGCCAAGGGACTCAATGTTAAAATCATAAATTAAACTTAAAAGAAATTTAGCGTTTTGTTAAACAATCATAAGGCGATTTATGCAGGAATCACCATATCTAAGTTGGTCAACACAACTCTACGCGTGTAAGCAATTTCTGAAGTTTAAATTGAATTTTTAAATTCAAAATTGCTAAGCATCTGTAAAAAAAAAACCGATCGGACAATAAAATCATTTTTTTTAACAATTGAAAACAAATAATCAATTAATCAATAAATAAATATGGCAATAATGATAAAAAATAAAAATAAATAAATAATAAATAACAAAAAAAATAAAAATAAATATTAATTAGCAATATTTAAAATTAAAAATTAACAACAATAATTCATTTATAATAATAAATAACATTAACAATAATAATAATAATACATAATGATAATTAAAAATAATATAAATAAATAATGATAATAAGCAAAAATAATAAATATTAACAAAATAATAACAATAAATAAACAAAAATAATAAATATTAACAATAATAATAATAAATAAATAATAAATAAGCAAACAAATAGATATTAATAATAATAAATAAGAAAAAACAATAAACATTAATAATAATAATAACAATAATAACTGAAAAAAATAATTAACGAACAATAATAATAATAATAATGACAGTGATAAATAACAAACTTTAAATATCAATATTTAATAAATAATTCAATAATATTAATAATACATGTAACAATACTAAAAAACAATAATATATAATGGTTAATTATAATAATGATAATAATAATAATAATAATAATAATAATAAGTTAATAATAATATTAAAAATGATAATAATAGAAATAGGAAATAATAATAATAATAATAACAATAATAATGGAAATAATAAAGAAAGAAAGAAAAAAAATAAACAATAAAAATCATAATAATAGTAATAATATTATAATATAATAATAGTCATACTCAAAATAATAACAATCAGTAGAATATATAAAATAAAATAAGAATAAAAAAAAGAAAAGAAAAAAACATAAATGAGTGGGACGTTGGATATTAGAGAGAGAGAAAGATGATTTTTAAGACCACCAACCCCTGCCTGAGACGTGGCAGGGGAGCATTTAATTAATTAAAAAAAAATCACTTTTCCTTCATCCTTGGAACACTCTTACAGTAACAACAACATATTTTCTTCATTTTCTTTTTATAAAACAACTACCTTTGCTCTTTTCTTTCTTGAAAAACAAAACAAAATTTATATCTATTTCAAGCCCCACTCATCATGGTGAATAAAAAACAGCATGAAAATTCAACAAAAACAAAACTTGATTGCTTCTAAGACACCTCTCTCTCACTTGGTTTTAATGGGAACAACATGATCTTTAGAAAAATTTCAAAGTAACAAACTCTCATATCAAAGCAAAAGCAAAAATTTATGAAAGCAAAACAATGAAAAGGAAGAGAACGACTACCAAGTTAAAGCTCGTTTTCGCAAGTGGTGACGAAATGGCAAGTTTTTCGGCGATGTCGTAAAATGGCGATGACGTGTTTGAACCGTCGGTTTCACTATATTTCGTGGTGATGGAGTTGTGTGTTTAAACCGTGGATGATGGTGATAATGGAACTGTTTGGTTTATGAAGCTTGAAGATTTTGAGTGATGGTGTTATTGTTGTTTTATGAAGCTTGAAGTTTTAGAGTGATGATGTTGTTGTTTATGAAGTTTTTTTTTAGTTTTTTTTTAGTGATGATGAATGGTGGTCAGTTGAAGAGAGGATGAGGAAAATATATTAAGGTTGATAATGAGAAAGTGTTGTTTAGGTTGTAGTTGGTATTAGAGAGAAAGGGAGAAACAAGTCTTGTAGTGAAGTGTGAGTTGACAATGCCTGCTGTACCAAAGTTGCAGAGAAAAGAGAGCAGAGATATTTGTATCAAAGTGGCATCTAAAACCATCATGAAGAAAGAGCACGTGAATGGTGATGAAAGAAAAAAATCTTAAAGCTAATGTCAGGTATTATCATTCCAATGGTTCAAAATGATCCATTTTTTTTTAAAATAAAATAAAAGAAATGTCAAGAGGTGATTGATCCTCAAATTTAATTTAAAATAAATTAATTATTTTATCTATACTAATGAAATTAAAAATAGAGAAAGCATAAATTAAAATTGAATAAAAAATATTGATAATTTTAAATAAATCTCCATTTTTATGGCAATGGAACAAAAATAATCAGTAAAAAATTGAATAAAAATCGGGCGTAAAAATTTTCAAATAAATAAATCAAATGCATAAAAATGATAAATGCGAAATAAAATTTTCGGAAACATACAGGTATCAATCAAATTTTTAAATAAAAATTGATCGGTTTAAAAGATCAGACTGATTAAAATGCATCCGAAAAAGTAGTCGAAAAAATAAAACGAGCACACCAGATTAAACTACGTGAACCGTAGATTAAGAAAACTGACATCTTCAAGCTCAAATTTTGAATTTTTTCGCCCTCTAATCCGACATACAGTTGAGAAACGATTCGATCGGTCTGTCTGTATATCCGAAAAAATTATTCTGAACGATATTCTAAATATTATACGGAAAAAAATGCATGTTATGACAAGTATAAAATGCAAACGTCTTGTAAATGAAATGAATTGCTGACTGGATAAATGTGAACAGACAATCAGACGTAAACGAATCGCTCCTGGATCATTTGCTCTTGATTCTTAAACACAAACAAAACTCTACAAAGATCTAGATGACGACAATACTCTTGATTGTCACCCTCTGAACCTCTGAAACAAAATACAGCTAAATGAATAATGCACTGAGATTTGAGAAATCAAATCTTTCGACCTCTCAATCAACAGATGAATGAATGAATATCATTAAGATTAGATAAAATGCCAAAACTCCTGGCTTTTCACCTAGATCCTGATGAATGCTTTTAACTGATGAAATACACGATAAAATGGATTGATTTATGCTATGCTAATGTGAGTGAAAAACTCAGGGCAAAATTTAGGGTATGACAGTCATACCCCAACTTTTGCCCAATTAATTCATCTGCATTCATCCATTGACATTCATTCAAATGAATCATTCATCTGTATCTCATTATCTGAACTGATTCCTTATGGACATTTCATCTAGTCATAACGATTTCATTTCCCATACATAAGTCAGGATTAATAACCACTTTATTTTGATTTATCTGTTCTTGTCAGTTCATGCATTCATTACATGTCCATAATAGAAATTGGTGACGAATTTCACCTAACCTTAGTCAGATTAATTATTTAAGGTTTTTTTTCGTGAACTTTAATAAGGTTTTAGTTGATGAATTATATTGAGTGCTTCTAACATGAATGATTAGAGATTTTGTTTTGTGATTATTATGTAAGGTTTTAGCTTTGATTAATTAGGGTTATGTCCTTGCGTTCCATTTCAAAATAAGCTAAAGTTCTAATTGATCTTGTCTTGTTTTATTTTTGTTTAATAAGTTCTAGCGGGAAAGCTTTTATGTTGATTGTAAATAATAATAATAATAATAAAAATAATAATAATAATAATAATTTATTTTTAAATTTGAATTGAGTCAAGAATTAAAAATATAATAATCATGATAATATTGTTTTTTTCCTACCAATTTGAGTTAAGTAAGTCGAAATACATGGTCACATTTTAAAAGAAATAAACACTATGTTTTATACTAAAGTTTATGTTAATTATATTTTTGTATATATTTTACAAAAAAAAAACAATTACAAAAGTAAGAATTTCCATGTGTGGATGGTCCCTAAGGCTTGCTTTTTGTTTGTTTCTGTTTGGCTTCATGTGTGAGACATCTCTCCTTTTCCACTTCTGATTTCTGATATTTCTGTCACATACACATTGCTGCAGCTAGTTAGCACAGTTTTGAGGAAGATAACACAAAGCCAAAAAGTCTAAATAAGAAAGCAGGATGCATGTTTCCTAAAACATCAGTATAACAAAATTTATATAAGTATGATGAAACAACTCTGAATCTCAAAAAAGTTAGGCTAACTCCATTACCCTTTTATCATAAAACAAACCCTAATGGCATAACTTGGATGAATATAAAAAGGGGAAGTTCTAACCGCAAGAGAAAAGGGAATTCAAATTAAAAAAAAAACAGCCATAAAAATTTCAAACAAACACTCACATCAGAAAAACACATTAGTAGAGAAACTCTTTGAATCGAGCCGTCACATATTTTCTTCTTCAGTGCAAAAATCTCGGGCCATAACTCACAACATATAGAAACACTAATTCGAGTAATAAACTGGTTCCCATTATCAACATGAAAAAATAGTTGTAATATGACAATCATCATACAACATACAAGAAGGCAAAGTTAGAATAGAGTTAAGAGCACACCTGAAGTTGTTTCAAGACGAACTTCTCATTTGTTAGTATCCCTTCACGAGCTTTTGTTTTCTTTCATTTTTTCTTTCTTTTCATATTCTGCATTTTTGCTTCATTGATGCTTGGATGGTCTGAGATAATTTCAATAACTGTTAGGAATTTAGCTTTGTTTGTGTTCATTCTCCTATTTCGATTTGATCCTCACGTGTGATGATTGTTGTAGAGGTTGAGCATTTGAATCGTGTTTTAAACAGGGATATCGGTTTGTTTAGGGAGTTGTTGATTTGATTCTCTTATGTAATCGGTTTGTTCTTGGGTATTAGGAGGAATAAATGAGTTTAAAAAATGATAATTTGTTTCCATTTTACTTTAATATATTTTAATTAAAAGATAATGTATATTTGACTTTTCCACTTTACCCAATGTTTCTTTTCTCTTTTCCTGTACCCATTTATTAATTTGGACAAATATTAATGTGAGTTGTTCAAGGTGTGACCTAGAAAGGATATGGGCGGCGGTTCCAAGAGGAAAATTAGGGTTTATTTATTCTTTTATTTTTGGTCTTTTAGAATTCTTAAATTTTGGGTTGGGCTGGGTCGAAATCAGCCCGTTTGATTTCCTTCACCACCCTTACTGCCAATAAACACCCAAGCTCATTTTTTATATTTTTTTAGACATTAATAATTTTTTTATATATTATCTAATAAAGGTTTTAAAATGATAATAATATGAATTAAAAATGATTTTTTTTTCTTTTTTCCTTCTGTACCCTTTCATTTTATACTAATAATTTCTTAATTATTTTTTTATTGTTATTTCGGTCTTTATTAATTAAATGATTGATCACTCTTATTAAATCGATTAATATGAATATTTTCTACGTAGTTTTTCATCATTACTTTCAATTATTTTAAATTATTTATTTTGCTATTTATTTATGTACTTGTTGCAAAATTAAATAATTAATTATATTAAAATAAGTAAAATAAGAAATATTGGTCTAACACCAAGTTTTTTTTAAGTATCCGATTAAATTGTTATGTGCCCCAACTTAAATTGTCTTATCATTTAAGTGTTATGTTTAAAACCTTTTTCTGGTAAAATAACACGAAAGAAGAGGACCATTGGAATCTAGCATTCCGGTGGAACTCTCGAATGAGCAACTCATTTTGGGTTAGCCGTTCATTCTTTTCTTTTATTTCTTAAAATATTTAAATCAACTTATTATTTCTATTTATTTTATTTTTAGTTTAATCCTAGTATTTTTTTATACAATATAGTTCTCGTCGATTAATACAAACAAGTTTTCGCTAAAATCGACCAACAAACGAAATTTTAATATTTAGAACTACGTAAGCCTTGAGTTCTCTATTGAGATACGTAGGAGCAGGATTGCGAAATCTTGTCAGGCCAATTAATAAAAAACTTAGGTTTAGTCCCATTCGTTGCAAAAATCCAAAAACATTCTTCTCTCGTCTATTCTTTCTTTCCCACCTAATAACTCGAGAAGCCTAACATTTCGAGCTAACACTAACGTGCACAATTAACCTAATGGTTCCCGTTGAGTACAACGGACGTGAGGGGTCTTAATACCTTCCCCTTGCGTAATCGACTCCTGAACCCTGATATTGGTTGCGACGACCATAATCATTGTCGTTCTTTCCTGGGTTTTATCGATATTTCCCTTTTCCTTTTTAGGAATAAATAAAGCTCGGTGGCGACTCTGTTCAGTCCATCATACGAGCGTGCGATTGCGCTTCGCTTAAGTCGTATTCTCATTTTTCGAGGTGCGACAGATGGCGACTCTGCTGGGGACAGGAACATCCCTAAGTGAGTCAACCCTAGATCAGTTAAGTTTTTGTATGTGTGTTAGCTTTGTTTATTTATTTTTCTTCCTTTGTTGTGTGATTTCTTTATCCCCACTTTATCGCATCTGTATATCTGTATATATGTTCATATGTGGGCTTTGGGATTTTTGATATCATGAATAAAGCTTTACACCCGAGCTTTGGAAAAAGAAGAGAGAACATATAAGTTTAGAATTGGAAGTTGTGTAGTGTTAGTCCCCAAGGGCCACTCCTTGTGTGTCTAGCATGAAAACTCCCCTAGAGTAGACATGTTTGTAGATCTCGTTATAAGACAACTAGCCTATCGTGTGACGTTGATTCATGAAGGGTCCATGACTCTAGGAGCCCCTCTTAGAACCAATTTCTGCTTTGGTGGTTGCGTAATGTTGGACTCCAAGGGCCTCTTCTTGTTGCACCCAACATGAAAACCCCGCTTAGAAGAGGCCTTTCGTCACTCTTGTCATAAAGCGGCTAGCCTGTTGCATGATGTTGATACGATTATGGTCCAATACTCTAGGAACCTTATTAAAAATGTAGAAACTATCCTATGAGTGGGTTTATGGGTAACCAAC
The DNA here is from genome assembly GCF_024323335.1 of Lathyrus oleraceus. Classification (NCBI taxonomy): domain Eukaryota; kingdom Viridiplantae; phylum Streptophyta; class Magnoliopsida; order Fabales; family Fabaceae; genus Lathyrus; species Lathyrus oleraceus. Next base: position 438,445,489 of record NC_066580.1, on the reverse strand, counting down.
TTAGAACTATCTATTAAGAAGCCTACCAAATAGGGTGTTTTGAGTTACCTTATGATATCCCAAAACCAAATACCATGCATTCATGATCATTTGCATAACATCATGACACTCATACAAAATTTTGTTTTCAGGGAATTTTTGAATACGCAGTTGCTAGCACAAAAAGTTTGTAATGGGTTCAGAAAGAAGGAAAGCATTACCATTCAAAGCCAAAATGCTAGATATTGCCAACATATCAAGACTTTTGAATGAACTTCCCGCATGCTTCAGGGTTACTTTGCAAGGAAAGTTTGGCTAGATTTTGGATCTCCTCTCAGTAGATGTTCAAACACCAGCCATCACCGCTTTGGCTCAGTTCTATGATCCTCCGCTTCGAAGTTTCTTATTCCAAGACTTTCAGTTGACTCCAACCTTGGAGGAATTCGACCGGCTCTTGGGATTTTCTATGAAAGGAAAGAAATTGTATAATAGAATTGGTCAGGTACCTGAGGTAGAGTTGCTAGCCCTTGCACTCCACATCCCCATATCTGACGCAATGGCTAATTGGAAGAAAAGGAAGAACCTCTTTGGTTTTTGGAGGGCTTACCTAGAAGAAGAAGCAGAAAGGCTGTTTTTGATACATCATTGGGATGCATTGTCAAATGTACTAGCTCTTCTCATATATGGGCTAGTATTGTTCCTAACACATGAAGGTTTTATAGATTCAGCTGCCATAAGTATCTTGTGGGCCGTTTGGAAGGATAAACAAAGTTTGGTTCCTCCACTACTAGCTGACACTTTTCATACTTTGTGTACATGACATCAAAAGAATAATGGAATGTTGATATGTTGCCTTCCATTGCTCTATAATTGGCTTATCTCATATGTGTTCAAGCCTAATGCTCACATCAGTGAAATGTCCAATGGGGAGTGGGCAAGAACTCTAGTGTCTTTGTCTAGTAAGGATATCATTTGGTACCGAAACAAGCTGAATGTTGAAGAAATCATTATCAGTTGTGGTAGTTTCCCAAATGTACTACTAATAGGATCTAAAGGTTGCATCAGCTACAACCCCATGTTAGCTCTACGACAGTTTGGATACCCTATGCGTGGGAAGCCCGATGATAAAGAGTTAGAAGAGACGGTTTTGAATGATATGGGAACCAATGATCCTTTTCTCCTCCGTAAGATCATCCGATCTTGGGAAAAGGTGCATACCAAAGGAACATAATTAGTAAAGAAGAATGGTGCATCAAGGGTTCCTTATCAGCAATGGGTCTCGGAGAGGATCAAAGTTGTGAAGCTCCCTTTTTCTATAGAGATTCCTCTAAAGTCTACTTCACCAGAACCAGTCCCTGTTTCTCTTGAAGAGGTGGAAGAACTTCGAGCATGGTAGCTAAACTTGGAAAGGAGAAAGAGGATCTGCAATCTGAACTCTACAAAGAAACTGGGGAAAATATGATTCTCAAGAGGAAGAGTAACCAAAGGAAGGAACTTTTGGAGGAGAGTCGTAAGAAGAACAGAATTGAGCAAGATCTCAAGGAAAGAGTCTTGGAGTGCCTACATCAGGCTGATAATGGATTAGGTTCACTACATGATGAGTTAGCTAAGGCCAAAAGAGATGGACAAGAATGGAAGCGTTGGTGGGACCTAGCCACTAAGCAAAAGAAGGAGGTAAGGGAGGAGCTTGAAACGCAAATCCAAGAACTGAAGGAGCAACTTCGAAGCTCCGAATCTGAAGTGGTGCGTGAAAGACATCTTAAGGAACGAGCCCAAAGAGCCTTTCAAATATGTCCTAAAGCCTGGGAAGAGAAGTGTGATGAGTTGAATACCAACAAAGATCTAACTAGTTATTGGAAGGAACAATATGAGTCTCTGAAGAGTCAAGGCATGGGTTGGCTAAATCATAGGAAGCATTTGAATGAGATATTGGATGAGTATGAATGCACCATCAACCTTCTGCAGCCAAGTGTTGCTGCATACCGTACGAAGTTGGCTAACCTCATAGAGTTTTGTAATGGTGTGGCCATAGACTTACCATGGAAATTAGAAAATGCTCTAGAGGACATGGATGAAAATAACACTCATCCTTCGGCTCGTGACCTTGTTTTGCTTTGTGAAAGGATGATGTGAAGATTCAAAGAAGAATTGAAGGCCCACAAAGAGCGAGTTGCTAAGAAGACTCTTTAAGTTGTTTGCTTCGTGTTATTTCCAATTTTTGTATTTGGCTTAATGTTTTGTACCCACTTTTACTGTATACTCCGTACTCTTTGGCTTCATTGAATGAATGGGTATTGAATTTTTGCATCAGCTTCTGACTATTGTCTTCTGTTTTTGTTCACATTACTTTCAAAGTGTGTGCTCAACAACTGCAAAGTTTATAAGAATACCTAAAAATAAATAAACATAAAATGCATTCATACATACATTCATGCATTCTCCATATAAATAAATTAAAACTCATTCCGTTTTCTCTATTCAGTTGTTACACACTGAGTCCTCAACACCACTACAACACAAGAGCCAACGCTCTTCAAAGAATGGAAGATCAAGAACAAGAATTGGAGAGAGTAATCTCATAACTTGAGGACCTACGAGGAAACATGGGTCAAGTCATGGAAATACTACAAGTCATTAAGGCCAAATTGGACACCCAAACGACAGTCGTTTCAGAAATCACCAGTCCTACGATTGAACCCCAACCTGCAAGGATAGTGCCTGCTACTTGGCCAGTCTTCGGTTTACCTCCCGACTTTACACCTCCAGTTGAAGGTGCCCCTGGCATTGTACAATCCACTCAGCAAACAGTCCCTCTACCAACCATCAATGAAGCTCATTCCCGTGGTCCACACATTTGCGCCACCCTTTGTCCACGCACATGTGCAACCTTATTTTAAAGATCAACAACATGCTCCGAATTTTTCTGACGAAGATGATGAAAGGCATGAAGGCATAAGAGGAATGAAGGAGAATTTTCAGATTCTTGAGAAAAGGTAAAGGGCTACGGAAGGTGACCAAGTTTTTAGAGTTGTTGCTAGGGAGATGTCCCTAGTGTTTGGTCTCGTGATTCCCGCAAAATTCAGAACCTCGAATTTCGATAAGTACGAGGGCCACTCATGTCCTAAAAGTCACCTCATTATGTACTATTGGAAAATGGCGGCGCACGTGGAGGACGATAAACTTATGATACATTGCTTCTAAGACATCTTGAAGGGTTCTCCCTCTAAATGGTAATTAAGCCTTGATCAAAGTAGAATTTGTTGTTTCCATGACTTATCTGATGCTTTCATCCAGCATTATAAGTATAACATGGATATGGCCCCGGATAGGAGGCAATTGCTCAGCATGTCCCAGAAAGACAACGAGTCTTTTAAGGAATATGCGCAATGATGGAGGGAAGTGGCCTCACAAGTCGAACCACCCCTTGTTGAGAAGGAGTTAGCGGATTGGTTCATGGATACAGTAAAGTCCATGTTCTATGAAAGGATGGTGAGTAGTGTATCAGCAAGTTTCTCTAACTTGGTTGCCGTGGGCATAAAAGTCGAGCTTGGATTGAAGAATGGCAAAATGATAACCACCACTGAAACATCCGATAATAATGTCAAAAAGTTTTTCGGAGGTTTTCAAAGAAAGAAAGAGGGCGAAACAAACGCATTGTCGACCAGTCAAAGAAGGATTCACTCGTGGAAGAAGTAACAACAACAAATTGCTCAACAACAACCAACTTATCCAGTGCAGTATATTCAACAACCGTATGTGGCAGCAGTCACGCCAACTTTCAACCAATCACAAGCTCGTGTCTATCAACCTATTCAACAAGCACCAGTATACCAGCAAGCACCCATGCCACCCGCTTATCAACATCCAAGGGCACAGGCTTCGCGTCCACAAAATCTTCCAAATCAAAATAGGGTAAAAAGAGGAAGACCTCCTTTCGCTTTCATCCCTATGACGTACACTGAGTTATACCCATCGTTGTTGCAGAAAGGGTTGGTGACTCCCATACCTTTGGGTCCCCCGCCAAATCCTTTACCTCCATGGTACAATCAAGATGCCCATTGTCCTTTCCATGAGGGTTCCCCTGGGCATGATTTAGAGGGATGTTATACTTTAAAGCATATTGTGCGAGAGCTGGTTGAGAAGAAGATCCTTTCATTCCGAGATGTTGGACCCAACGTAAAAATTAACCCTCTGCCGATGCATGGTGATGTTAATGCCATTGAGGATGTTTCTGATGTTTGTATAATAAAAAATGTTGGAGATGTTAAAACTCTGTTGCTATCACTCCATGCAAGATTGGTGGGAGCTAGCTTGACTGATACCTGTCACGACAACTGTAAAGAATGTGCCGTTTATCCAAGGGGATGTAAAGTGTTACGAACTGATATTCAAAACTTGATGGATCAAGGTGTTTTGCAAGTTTGTGGTCCTGCAACAAACGAGGAAGTTTCAGTCATTGAACCCTTTTTCAATCTACCAGAACCTGTTGAGATAATTTATCAAAGAAAAGATGTTGTTCATCCATCACCCGTGGTAGTTTCAATGCCTACCCCCTTTCCCTTTGAAAGCACCAAGGCGGTGCCTTGGAAATATGACATAACTGTGGTAGATGGAGTGGTAGATGAAGAACCCAAAGATGTTGAAGGTGAGAAAATCTTGGAGAATGTTGACACCAATATCACGAACATCACAGGGACAAGCAGAATGACCCGCAACGGTCAGATTTATACTCCCAATGTCAATATAATCCCTCAAGAACCAACAAGGGAAGCTACAACTGCAGTTCCTGCCCCAGAATATGGAGGGGTACAACCGGCGATGCAATCAGATGAAGCGATTGAATTTCTAAAAATGATAAAGAAAAGCGACTACAAGATAGTCGATCAGTTACATCAAACACCGTCAAAAATATCTATCTTGTCCTTGCTTCTGAATTCCCAAGCTCATTGGAAGGCTCTACTGAAAGTGCTTGCTCAAGCTCATGTTACTCAGGATATAACGGCTGGTCAATTCGATGGGGTGGTCGCCAATATCACATCTTGCAACACTCTAAGTTTCAGCAATGAAGAGCTACCCAAGGAAGGGCAGAATCACAACCGCGCCTTACATGTATCCATAAAGTGCCAAGAAGATGCTCTGGCCAAGGTCTTAGTTGACACTGGATCATCCCTCAATGTTCTACCAAAAAGAGCACTTGCTAAATCATCTTACCAAGGGTCGGAGACCCAGTGCGCTCGTGGTAAAAGCGTTTGACGGTTCCCGAAGGATAGTAGTTGGGGAAGTGGAGCTACCAATCCAAATAGAACCACACGTATTCCCCATTAATTTCCAAGTCATGGACATAAATCCCGCTTATAGCCACCTTTTGGGACGTCCGTGGATACATGCTGTTGGGGCAGCAACTTCTACATTACACCAAAAAACAAAGTTTGTCGTCAACAACAAGCTCGTCATTGCCTCCGGTGAAGAAGATTTCATCATTAGTCAACTCTCCTCTTTCCGTTATATTGAGGCTGATGAAGATGCCTTGGAGACTTCTTTCCAAGCACTTGAAATAGACAATGCCACACTTGCGAAAGTAAAGGATCATGTTGAGGAAGCCAGTTTGTCGTTTGCCTCTTTGAGGAGCGCGAAGTCAGCAGTTGAAAGTGGAGGTCCTGCAGGTTGGGGGCAAGTCGTCGATGTCAGCAAGAAAAAGGATCGTTTCGGTTTGGGGTACAAGCCTTCTACTAAGGAAGGATCCCTGGTCCCTGCAAAGGACCGCATACGGAGCATTCAAGAAGTCTTCCTAAGCACATGTTTTATTCATGGGGATCAAGTTGGTGCAGTTGAAGATGACACTGAAGATGGAGAAGCATCAAATTTGGTATATCGGTGTGAAGGAGCCTTAACAAATTGGGAGGCAGTTGAGATTCCAGAAGTTTTTCTCGTGTCAAAGTAATTGTGTTTTCCTTTGTTTTTTTTCAAAATCCTTAGCTCTGCCCAAGGCTAATGGATCATTTGTAGGGCCACTTTAAATTTCAAAATCATTATGACAAATAAATAGCATTTTGTTCAAATTCTTATCGTTCATTTATTTGTTTTTCTTTCCTTAAAATGACAATCCTTTCAAAAAACTACAAAAACATTTTTAGTTCTTTTGCATTTTATTTCCGCTTTTCTAAAAAAACCATCATTTAAAAAACATGCAGGATAATCAATAAACCAGTTCAATTCGATGACCCCACTACTTCCTATAACTTTGAATTCCCCATCTACCAAGCGGAAGAGGATAGTGAGGAAGATTGTGATTTCCCTGAAGAAATGGAAAGGCTGCTCAAGCATGGGTCAAAGGCCCTTCAGCCACATCAAGAACCGTTGGAGACAATCAACCTTGGCATTGAGGAAGAAAAGAAAGAGGTCAAAGTTGGGACTACACTTGGGGCAAGCATCAAAGAAAGGTTGACCAAGTTGCTACTAGAATATGTAGATGTATTTTCTTGGTCGTATCAGGATATGCTAGGTTTAGATACTGATATTGTTGTCCACAAGCTGCCACTACAGCCAGATTACCCGTCGGTGAAGCAGAAGCTCCGAAGAGCAAGACTCGACATAGCTATAAAGATTCGTGACAAGGTGAAACGCCAATTTGATGCTGGTTTTCTAGCAGTTATACAGTACCCTCAATGGGTAGCTAATATCGTACCAGTACCAAAAAAGGATGGAAAAGTTAGGATGTGTGTTGATTACAGGGATCTAAACAAATCTAGTCCAAAGGACGATTTTCCCTTGCCGCATATTGACACTTTGGTAGACAACACCGCTAAGTTCACAGTCTTCTTCTTCATGGATGGATTCTCAGGTTATAATCAAATCAAGATGGCTCTAGAAGACATGGAAAAGATCATATTCATCACCCCTTGGGGAATATTTTGCTACAAGGTAATGCCATTTGGTCTCAAAAATGTCGGGGAAACTTACCAAAGAGCAATGGTCACTCTTTTCCATGATATGATGCACAAGGAAATTGAGGTTTATGTAGATGATATGATTGCAAAATCCCAAAGTGAAGAGGATCATATAGATCACTTGCAAAAGCTATTTAAGCGTCTTCAAAAATTTTGACTACGGCTGAATCCTGCTAAATGCACCTTCGGTGTCCAATCTGGAAAGTTGCTTGGTTTCATTGTTAGTCAACGAGGAATTGAGGTAGATCCAGACAAGGTTAGAGAAATATAAGAAATGTCTGCTCCACATATAGAGAAAGAAGTTAGAGGATTCCTGGGACGTTTGAATTATATCTCTAGGTTTATATCTCATATGATTTCTACGTGTGAACCTATATTCAAGTTGCTTAGAAAAGATCAAGCAGTTGAATGGAACTCTGACTTCCAAAGGGCTTTTGAGAAGATCGGACAATACCTGCAAGAGCCCCCTATTCTAGTTCCACCTGCTCGGGGGAAACCACTCTTTATGTACTTAACTGTGCTTGAAAAGTCAATGGGATGCGTGCTGGGACAACATGATGAAACCGGCCGAAAAGAACATGCCATCTACTATCTGAGCAAGAATTTTACCGATTGTGAAACCCGATATTCACTCTTGGAGAAAACTTGTTGTGCTTTAGCATGGGCCGCTCGCCGTCTAAGACAATACATGATTTGTCACACTACTTTGTTGATCTTAAAAATGGATCCAATAAAATATATCTTTGAAAAGTCTGCTTTAACTAGAAGACTCACCCGTTGGCAGATGTTACTGTCTGAGTATGACATCCAATATGTATCCCAGAAAGACATTAAAGGAAGCGTGTTGTCTGGGTACCTGGCAAACCAGCATGTTGAAGATTACCAACCGTTGAAATTTGACTTCCCTGATGAAGACATTATGGTAGTAAAAGATTGTAAAATCCCAGGACCTGATGAAGGACCGGAATCCGGATCTCGGTGGAAGCTCATGTTCGATGGTTCCTCAAATTACATGGGGCATGGCGTAGGAGCCGTTCTATTGAATCCGAATGGTGGATACACTCCTTTCACAGTAAGGTTGTGTTTTTATTGCACAAACAATATAGCAGAATATGAGGTGTGCATCCTAGGCATCGAAGCGATAATTGGCCTCCGAATCAAAATCCTCGAAGTATGTGGAGACTCAACCTTGGTGATATACCAAGTCAAGGGCGAATGGGAAACCCTTGATACCAAGTTGATCCCACATTATGCCTATGTCATGGAGCTGATAAAATACTTTGACGAAATTACTTTACGTCATATCCCTTGGACTGAGAATCAAATAGGTGATGATTTGGCTATGTTGGCTTCAATGTACCAAGTTAGATTCCATAATGAAGCGCCTCTCATTCAGATAGAGCGGAAAGTTGAGTCTGCCTACTGTCAGTTGATTGAAGAGGAAGCCGATGGTAAACCTTGGTTTCACGACATCAAATGCTTTTTGCAAAACCAAGAATATCCAACAGATGCAACAACCCTTGACAAGAAAACATTAAGGAAATTGGCATCCAAATTCTTCTTAAGCAATGGTGTGTTATACAAGAGGAACCACGACATGATTTTGCTCAGATGCGTGGATGGACATGAAGCCGACCTGTTGATCAAGGAGATTCATGAAGGATCCTTTGGAACTCATACCAATGGGCATGCCATGGCCAAGAAGATTTTGAGAGCTGGTTACTAATGGTTGACCATGGAATCTAATTGCTTCAATTATGCCAGAAAATGTCATAAATGCTAAATCTATGCCGACAAGGTACACGTGCCTACGACCCTACTAAATGTTTTGATGTCATTGTGGCCTTTCTCAATGTGGGGCATCGACATGATTGGCGCCATCGAGCCTAAAGCTTCCAATGGTCACCGCTTCATCCTGGTTGCCATTGATTACTTTACCAAATGGGTAGAAGCCTCCTCTTATGCTAATGTGAGAAAACAAGTGGTTGCACGGTTCCTCAAGAAAGAGATTATTTGTCGTTATGGAGTTCCAAGTCGGATCATTACAGATAATGGGACGAATCTGAACAATAAGACCATGAAAGAATTATGTGAAAGCTTCAAGATTGAGCACCATAACTCTTCACCATATCGTCCAAAGATGAATGGCGCTGTTGAAGCCGCTAATCAAAACATCAAGAAGATCCTGTAGAAAATGGTGAAAACCTATAAGGATTGACACGAAATGCTACCCTTTGCACTGCATGGATACCGGACTTCCGTCCGCACTTCAACAGGGGCAACCCCATTCTCTTTGGTATATGGGATGGAAGCGGTTCTCCCAATTGAAGTGGAGATACCTTCAATGAGAATCTTGATGGAGACCAAGCTAGAAGAGGCTGAATGGATCCAAAATAGATTTGATCAATTAAACCTCATAGATGAGAAGCGAATGACTTCTTTGTGCCATGGACAATTATAATAGAAACGACTCAAAAGGGCTTTTGACAAGAAAGTACGTGTTCGGGAATTCAGAGAAGGAGACCTCGTGCTCAAGAAAATCTTGCCAATACACAAGGACTCGCGTGGGAAGTGGACTCCCAATTATGAAGGCCCATATGTTGTGAAGAAAGCCTTCTCCGGAGGTGCCTTGATTCTCACAACTATGGATGATGAAGAGCTCTCACACCCCGTGAATTCTGATGCAGTTAAAAAATACTATGCCTAATAAAAACCCGCTAAGTCGAAAACCTGGAAAAGAGATTTAGGAAAAAAAAGGGGCGATCCAGGAAGAAGTTAGGGATGAATAAAAAATGATAGCTCGCTAAGTTGAAAACCTGAAAGGGCAATTTAGGCAAAAAAAAAAAAGAGCATCCCAGTGGATTGAAAACCCGAAAGGGCGATCCAGGCAAAAGTTAGGGGCAAAAGGCATAAACTGCATCAGATGTTAGTGATCGATACAAAAAAACCAGAGACGGAAGATCAATCCAGTTACTCCCCTTAGAAGCAAGGTTTTGGGGAATCATATTTATTAGGGATATTAGTGGTCACTGAGTTCAACGTAAACCTTTCCTTATTGCCATTTTCAAAATTGTAACATTCCTTGGAGCTACGCCATTTGTATGCTACCATTCTTGAATAAAATACAAGTTTTGCCTATCAATCATTGTTAATTGTGTTCTTCTGTGTTTTTCTTTGTTATGCAAAGTGTCATTTATTTGTTAATAATGAAATTTTGAAACTTGAAAAGAATTTGAAATTTAGTGAAAGGAACAAAATTACTTTGATATATGTGAAAATCAAGAGAAAATCATTTGTTTTTCTGATAGTCTCAAGATTGCATAAATACTCCCGGATCACCAACAAAAATCTCCATGGAACACAACTTATTAATCCTCTAGAAGGATGGCCCTTTGGTTATTTATAACTATAAATCTTGATAGATTCTCCTCTGGATATGCCTATTACTTGTACGGGTTTAAGTTATTGGTGTTGAGGAATCAAAATCTCCTTTGTCTCCCTACAAACTCCAAGTCTTCCTATTGTCAGCATTGCATATCATGATCATTCATATATCATGCATAAAACAAAAATTAAATCATGCATGGTTTAAAATGTACTTTGTACTCATTTGTGTGGCCTCTTCGGTCTCGTCGTTGATTGTTATCCCTTGACCCAAAGACCATTTGTCGCTAGCACTCCATCCAAAGTCCAATCATCATTGGCATCCTATAAGGTCCAGTTGTCACCGGTGTTATCTCCAAACCGATTGTCATTGGTATGTCAAGTTCAGTTGTCATTGATATCTTATTTGAAATCCAATTGTTATTTGGTACCCTTAAAATCTAGTTGTCACTAATATCGTTTCAAGAGTTCAATTATCATTGGCATCTCCAAAATTTAGTTGTTACTGGAATTATCATAAAAAATCTAGTGGTTACTAATATCTTTTCAAAATCCCATGGTCATTGGAGTTTATCTAGAGTCTAGTAGTAACTGGCACTTTGGTCTTAAAAACCAATTGTTGCTGGCTTTTTCTAAAAGTCCAGTTATAACTGGCACTCCGTTTGAAAAATCCAATCGTAATTGGTACTTGAAGTTTGGTTGTTGCCAACATCATTTAAAGTCCAGTTGAAATTGTCACTAATCCGTTAGAAACTGGTTGTAACCCATTGCTTACGGTCCAAGTCCAATTGTTGGCACATACAGATAGTTTGATTACCCTGTTTTTCCTGATGGTTCCTAGAAAGTCATGAGTGACTCTTTATTTTAAGGAATTCCCAGAAGCTTTGATGTTATTCTTGTTGAAAAAACTCCAATGATATTTGTTTTGATTGATTTCTTCATAAAGAATCATCAATGTTTTTTATGGATGATCTTTCTAATGAGAAAACTCCAATGTTTTGTGTGGATGACTGTCTAATGAGAAAGCTTCAATGTTTTGTGTGGATGATCTTCTAGTGAGAAGACTCTAATTTTTTCTTGTCTTGGATAATTTCCCTATTAGGAATCTCCAAAATATCTAATTGGATGAATTTCTTATGAGAAATCTCCAGAACTAACAAATATACTCTAAAGTGTCGCCAGGTCATATCTGAACCTGTAAATAAATCATACTTTGAATATTTCTTATGAGAATCTCGAGAACTGTCAGACACATTCTAGAGTGTTAGATCATGACTGAACCTATTGATAAATCGTACTTTGGATGTTCCCCAATGATTTGTCATCCCTAATAAGTCTTCACCCGTTGCCTTTGACATTTCCTATGAATTACCACTATTGTATTTCCATTATTCCCCACAGGTCTATCCATCACCCATAATAAAAAAATCATGCTAGGGCTTATCATATCCCTATCAAACCAAAGAGAAGTCTTTCAACTCATAGCATATCATGTCGTTGCATATAAGGGGCAAAACTCGGATCTTATGTATTTAAATACATTTTACCCTGATTTCATGAGGATTGTCATCACTCATGCTATCGGGTAAAGATATTTAAATAGGGGAAACTGTCATACCCCAAATTTTGCCCAATTAATTCATCTGCATTCATCCATTGACATTCATTCAAATGAATCATTCATCTGCATCTCATTATCTAAACTGATTCCTTATGGACATTTCATCTAGTCATAACGATTTCATTTCCCGTACATAAGTCAGGATTAATAACCACTTTGTTTTGATTTTTTTCTTCTTGTCAGTTCATGCATTCATTACATGTCCATAATAGAAATTGGTGACGAATTTCACCTAACCTTAGTCAGATTGATTATTTAAGGGTTTTTTTCGTGAACTTTAATAAGGTTTTAGTTGATGAATTATATTGAGTGCTTCTAACATGAATGATTAGAGATTTTGTTTTGTGATTATTACGTAAGGTTTTAGCTTTGATTAATTAGGGTTATGTCCTTGCGTTCCATTTCAAAATAAGCTAAAGTTCTAATTGATCTTGTCTTGGTTTTATTTTTGTTTATTAAGTTCTAGCAGGAAAGCTTTTATGTTGATTGGAAATAATAATAATAATAATAATAATAATAATAATAATAATAATAATAATAATTTATTTTTAAATTTGAATTGAGTCAAGAATTAAAAATATAATAATCATGATAATATTGTTTTTTTTCTACCAATTTGAGTTAAGTAAGTCGAAATACATGGTCACATTTTAAAAGAAATAAACACTATGTTTTATACTAAAGTTTATGTTAATTATATTTTTGTATATATTTTACAAAAAAAAACAATTACAAAAGTAAGAATTTCCATGTGTGGATGGTCCCTAAGGCTTGCTTTTTGTTTGTTTCTGTTTGGCTTCATGTGTGAGACATCTCTTCTTTTCCACTTTTGATTTCTGATATTTCGGTCACATACAAATTGCTGCAGCTAGTTAGCACAGTTTTGAGGAAGATAACACAAAGCCAAAAAAGTCTAAATAAGAAAGCAGGATGCAGGTTTCCTAAAACATCAGTATAACAAAATTTACATAAGTATGATGAAACAACTCTGAATCTCAAAAAAGCTAGGCTAACTCCATTACCCTTTTATCATAAAACAAACCCTAATGGCATAACTTGGATGAATATAAAAAGGGGAAGTTCTAACAGCAAGAGAAAAGGGAATTCAAATTAAAAAAAAAACAGCCATAAAAATTGCAAACAAACACTCACATTAGAAAAACACATTAGTAGAGAAACTCTTTGAATCGAGCCGTCACATATTTTCTTCTTCAGTGCAAAAATCTCGGGCCATAACCCACAACATATAGAAACACTAATTCGAGTAATAAACTGGTTCCCATTATCAACATGAAAAAATAGTTGTAATATGACAATCATCATACAACATACAAGAAGGCAAAGTTAAAATAGAGTTAAGAGCACACCTGAAGCTGTTTCAAGACGGACTTCTCATTTGTTAGTATCCCTTCATGAGCTTTTGTTTTCTTTCATTTTTTCTTTCTTTTCGTATTCTGCATTTTTGCTTCATTGATGCTTGGATGGTCTGAGATGATTTCAATAACTGTTAGGAATTTAGCTTTGTTTGTGTTCATTCTCCTATTTCGATTTGATCCTCGCGTGTGATGTTTGTTGTGGAGGTTGAGCATTTGAATCGTGTTTTAAACAGGGATGTCGGTTTGTTTAGGGAGTTGTTAATTTGATTCTCTTATGTAATCAGTTTGTTCTTGGGTATTAGGAGGAATAAATGAGTTTAAAAAATTATAATTTGTTTCCATTTTACTTTATTATATTTTAATTAAAAGATAATGTATATTTGACCTTTCCACTTTACCCAACGTTTCTTTTCTCTTTTCCTGTACCCTTTTATTAATTTGGACAGATATTAATGTGAGTTGTTCAAGGTTTAACCAAGAAAGGATATGGGCGGCGGTTCCAAGAGGAAAATTAGGGTTTATTTATTCTTTTATTTTTGGTCTTTTAGAATTCTTAAATTTTTGGTCCTTCACAACCCTTACTGCCAATAAACACCCAAGCTCATTTTTTATATTTTTTTTAGATATTAATAATTTTTTTAGATATTATCTAATAAAGGTTATAAAATGATAATAATATGAATTAAAAATGATTTTTTTTTCTTTTTTCCTTTTGTACCCTTTTATTTTATACTTATAATTTCTTAATTATATTTTATTGTTATTTCAGTCTTTATTAATTAAATGATTGATCACTCTTATTAAATCGATTAATATGAATATTTTCTACGTAGTTTTTCATCATTACTTTCAATTATTTTAAATTATTTGTTTTGCTATTTATTTATTTACTTGTTGCAAAATTAAATAATTAATTATATTAAAATAAGTAAAATAAGAAATCTTGGTCTAACACCAAGTTTTTTTTAAGTATCCGATTAAATTGTTCTGTGCCCCAACTTAATTTGTCTTATCATTTAAGTGCTATGTTTAAAACCTTTTTCTGGTAAAATAACACGAAAGAAGAGGACCATTGGAATCTAGCATTCCGGTGGAACTCTCGAATGAGCAACTCATTTTGGATTAGCCGTTCATTCTTTTCTTTTATTTCTTAAAATATTTAAATTAACTTATTATTTCTATTTATTTTATTTTTAGTTTAATCCTAGTATTTTTTTAATACAATATAGTTTTCGTCGATTAATACAAACAAGTTTTCGCTAAAATCGACCAACAAACGAAATTTTAATACTTAGAACTACGTAAGCCTTGAGTTCTCTATTGAGATACGTAGGAGCAGGATTGCGAAATCTTGTCAGGCCAATTAATAAAAAACTTAGGTTTAGTCCCATTCGTTGCAAAAATCCAAAAACATTCTTCTCTCTTCTATTCTTTCTTTCCCACCTAATAACTCGAGAAGCCTAACATTTTGAGATAACACTAACGTGCCCAATTAACCTAATGGTTCCCGTTGAGTACAATGGACGTGAGGGGTGTTAATACCTTCCCCTTGCGTAATCGACTCCCAAACCCTGATATTGGTTGTGACGACCATAATCATTGTCGTTCTTTCCTGGGTTTTATCGATATTTCCCTTTTCCTTTTTAGGAATAAATAAAGATCGGTGGCGACTCTGTTCAGTCCATCATGCGAGCGTGCGATTGCGCTTCGCTTAAGTCGTGTTCTCATTTTTCGAGGTGCGGCAGATGACGACTCTGCTGGGGATAGGAACATCCCTAAGTGAGTCAACCCTATATCAGTTAAGTTTTTGTATGTGTGTTAGCTTTGTTTGTTTATTTTTCTTCCTTTGTTGTGTGATTTCTTTATCCGTACTTTATCACATTTGTATATCTGTATATATGTTCATATGTGGGCTTTGGGATTTTTGATATCATGAATAAAGCTTTACACCCGAGCTTTGGAAAAAGAAGAGAGAACATATACGTTTAGAATTGGAAGTTGTGTAGTGTTAGTCCCCAAGGGCCACTCCTTGCGTGTCTAGCATGAAAACTCCCCTAGAGTAGACCTGTTTGTAGATCTCGTTATAAGACAGCTAGCCTGTCGTATGACGTTGATTCATGAAGGGTCCATGACTTTAGGAGCCCCTCTTAGAACCAATTTCTGCTTTGGTGGTTGCGTAATGTTGGACTCCAAGGGCCTCTCCTTGTTGCACCCAACATGAAAACCCCGCTTAGAAGAGGCCTTTCGTCACTCTTGTCATAAAGCGGCTAGCCTGTTGCATGATGTTGATACGATTATGGTCCAATACTCTAGGAACCTTATCAAAAATGTAGAAACTATCCAGTGAGTGGGTTTATGGGTAACCAACTTAGAACTATCTATTAAGAAGCCTACCAAATAGGGTGTTTTGAGTTACCTTATGATATCCCAAAACCAAATACCATGCATTCATGATCATTTGCATAACATCATGACACTCATACAAAATTTTGTTTTCAGGGAATTTTTGAATACGCAGTTGCTAGCACAAAAAGTTTGTAATGGGTTCAGAAAGAAGGAAAGCATTACCATTCAAAGCCAAAATGCCAGATATTGCCAACATATCAAGACTTTTGAATGAACTTCCCGCAGGCTTCAGGGTTACTTTGCAAGGAAAGTTTGGCTAGATTTTGGATCTCCTCTCAGTAGATGTTCAAACACCAGCCATCACCGCTTTGGCTCAGTTCTATGATCTTCCGCTTTGAAGTTTCTTATTCCAAGACTTTCAGTTGACTCAAACCTTGGAGGAATTCGACCGACTCTTGGGATTTTCTATGAAAGGAAAGACACTGTATAATAGAATTGGTCAGGTACCTGAGGTAGAGACGCTAGCCCTTGCACTCCACATCCCCATATCCGACGCATTGGCTAATTGGAAGAAAAAGGAGAATCTCTTTGGTTTTTGGAGGGCTTACCTAAAAGAAGAAGCAGAAAGGCTGTTTGTGATACATCATTGGGATGCATTGGAAAATATACTAGCTTTTCTCATATATGGGCTAGTATTGTTCCTAACACATGAAGGTTTTATAGATTCAGCTGCCATAAGTATCTTGTGGGCCGTTTGGAAGGATAAACAATGTTTGGTTCCTCCACTACTAGCTGACACTTTTCATACTCTGCATACTCGACATCAAAAGAAGAATGGAATGTTGATATGTTGCCTTCCATTGCTCTATAATTGGCTTATCTTATATGTGTTCAAGCTTAATGCTCACATCAGTGAAATGTCCAATAGGGAGTGGGCAAGAACTCTAGTGTCTTTGTCTAGTAAGGATATCATTTGGTACCGAAACAAGCTGAATGTTGAAGAAATCATTATCGATTGTGGTAGTTTCCCAAATGTACCACTAATAGGATCTAAAGGTTGCATCAGCTACAATCCCATGTTAGCTCTACGACAGTTTGGATACCCTATGCGTGGGAAGCCCGATGATAAAGAGTTAGAAGAGACAGTTTTGAATGATATGGGAACCAATGATCCTTTTCTTCTCTGTAAGATCATCCGATCTTGGGAAAAGGTGCATACCAAAGGAACATAATTAGTAAAGAAGAATGGTGCAACAAGGGTTCCTTATCAGCAATGGGTCTCGGAGAGGATCAAAGTTGTGAAGCTCCCTTTTTCTATAGAGATTCCTCTAAAGTCTACTTCACCAGAACCAGACCCTGTTTCTCTTGAAGAGGTGGAAGAACTTCGAGCCATGGTAGCTAAATTTGGAAAGGAGAAAGAGGATCTGCAATCTGAACTCTACAAAGAAACTGGGGAAAATATGATTCTCAAGAGGAAGAGTAACCAAAGGAAGGAACTTTTGGAGGAGAGTCGTAAGAAGAACAAAATTGAGCAAGATCTCAAGGAAAGAGTCTTGGAGTGCCTAGATCAGGCTGATAGTGGATTAGGTTCACTACATGATGAGTTAGCTAAGGCCAAAAGAGATGGACAAGAGTGGAAGCGTTGGTGGGACCTAGCCACTAAGCAAAAGAAGGAGGTAAGGGAGGAGCTTGAAGCCCAAATCCAAGAACTGAAGGAGCAACTTCGAAGCTCCGAATCTGAAGTGGTGCGTGAAAGACGTCTTAAGGAACGAGCCCAAAAAGCCTCTCAAATATGTCCTAAAGCCTGGGAAGAGAAGTGTGATGAGTTGAATACCAAAAAAGAGCTAACTAGTTATTGGAAGGAACAATATGAGTCTCTGAAGAGCCAAGGCATGGGTTGGCTAAATCATAGGAAGCATTTGAATGAGATATTGGATGAGTATGAATGCACCATCAACCTTCTGCAGCCAAGTGTTGCTGCATACCGTACGAAGTTGGCTAACCTCATAGAGTTTTGTAATGGTGTGGCCATAGACTTACCATGGAAATTAGAAAATTCTCTAGAGGACATGGATGAAAATAACACTCATCCTTCGGCTCGTGACCTTGTTTTGCTTTGCGAAAGGATGGTGCGAAGATTCAAAGAAGAATTGAAGGCCCACAAAAAGCGAGTTGCTAAGAAGACTCTTTAAGTTGTTTGCTTCGTGTTATTTCCATTTTTTGTATTTGGCTTAATGTTTTGTACCCACTTTTACTGTATACTTCATACTCTTTGGCTTCATTGAATGAATGGGTATTGAATTTTTGCATCAGCTTCTGACTATTGTCTTCTGTTTCTGTTCACATTACTTTCAAAGTGTGTGCTCAACAACTGCAAAGTTTATAAGAATACCTAAAAATAAATAAACATAAAATGCATTCATACATACATTCATGCATTCTTCATATAAATAAATAAAAACTCACTCCGTTTTCTCTATTCAGTTGTTACACACTGAGTCCTCAACACCACTACAACACAAGAGCCAGCGCTCGTAAAAGAATGGCAGATCAAGAACAAGAATTGGAGAGAGTAAGCTCATAACTTGAGGACCTACGAGGAAACATGGGTCAAGTCATGGAAATACTACAAGTCATTAAGGCCAAATTGGACACCCAAACGACAGTCGTTTCAGAAATCACCGGTCCTACGATTGAACCCCAACCTGCAAGGACAATGCCTACTACTTGGCCAGTCTTCGGTTTACCTCCCGACTTTACACCTCCAATTGAAGGTGCCCCTGGCATTGTACAATCCACTCAACAAACAGACCCTCTACCAACCATCAATGAAGCTCATTCCCGTGGTCCACACATTTGCGCCACCCCTTGTCCACACACATGTGCAACCTTGCGTTCATCAATTAGGGCTATGTCCTTGCGTTCCATTTCAAAATAAGCTAAGGTTCTAATTGATCTTGTCTTGGTTTTATTTTTGTTTATTAAGTTCTAGCAAGAAAGCTTTTATGTTGATTGGAAATAATAATAATAATAATAATAATAATAATAATAATAATAATAATAATAATTTATTTTTAAATTTGAATTGAGTCAAGAATTAAAAATATAATAATCATGATAATATTGTTTTTTTCTACCAATTTGAGTTAAGTAAGTCGAAATACATGGTCACATTTTAAAAGAAATAAACACTATGTTTTATACTAAAGTTTAGATTAATTATATTTTTGTATATATTTTACAAAAAAAAACAATTACAAAAGTAATAATTTCCATGTGTGGATGGTCCCTAAGGCTTGCTTTTTGTTTGTTTCTGTTTGGCATCATGTGTGAGACATCTCTCCTTTTCCACTTCTGATTTCTGATATTTCTGTCACATACACATTGCTGCAGCTAGTTAGCATAGTTTTGAGGAAGATGACATAAAGCCAAAAATTCTAAATAAGAAAGCAGGATGCAAGTTTCCTAAAACATAAATATAACAAAATTTACATAAGTATGATGAAACAACTCTGAATCTCAAAAAAGTTAGGCTAACTCCATTACCCTTTTATCATAAAACAAACCCTAATGGCATAACTTGGATGAATATAAAAAGGGGAAGTTCTAACAGCAAGAGAAAAGGGAATTCAAATTAAAAAAAAACAGCCATAAAAATTTCAAACAAACACTCACATCAGAAAAACACATTAGTAGAGAAACTCTTTGAATTGAGCCGTCACATATTTTCTTCTTCACGGCAAAAATCCCGGGCCATAACTCACAACATATAGAAACACTAATTCGAGTAATAAATTGGTTCCCATTATCGACATGAAAAAATAGTTGTAATATGACAATCATCATACAACATATAAGAAGACAGCGTTAGAATAGAGTTAAGAGCACACCTGAAGCTATTTCAAGACCGACTTCTCATTTGTTAGTATCCCTTCATGAGGTTTTGTTTTCTTTCATTTTTTTTTCGTATTCTGCATTTTTGCTTCATTGATGCTTGGATTGTCTAAGATGATTTCAATAACTGTTAGGAATTTAGCTCTGTTTGTGTTCATTCTCCTATTTCGATTTGATCCTCGCGTGTGATGTTTGTTGTGGAGGTTGAGCGTTTGAATCGTGTTTTAAACAGGGACGTCGATTTGTTTAGGGAGTTGTTGATTTGATTCTTTTATGTAATCGGTTTGTTCTTGGGTATTAGGAGGAATAAATGAGTTAAAAAAATGATGATTTGTTTCCATTTTACTTTAATATATTTTAATTAAAAGATACTGTATATTTGACCTTTCCACTTTACCCAACGTTTCTTTTCTCTTTTCCTGTACCCATTTATTAATTTGGACAGATATTAATGTGAGTTGTTCAGGGTGTGACCTAGAAATGATAGGGGCGGCGGTTCCAAGAGGAAAATTAGGGTTTATTTATTCTTTTATTTTTGGTGTTTTAGAATTCTTAAATTTTGGGTTGGGCTGGGTCGAAATCAGCCAGTTTAATTTCCTTCACCACCCTTACTGTCAATAAACACCCAAGCTCATTTTTCATATTTTTTAGACATTAACAGTTTTTTTTATATATTATCTAATAAAGGTTATAAAATGATAATAATATGAATTAAAAAGGATTTTTTTCTTTTTTCCTTTTGTACCCTTTTATTTTATACTAATTATTTTTTAATTATTTTTTTATTGTTATTTTGGTCTTTATTAATTAAATGATTGATCACTATTATTAAATCGATTAATATGAATATTTTCTACGCAGTTTTTCATGATTACTTTCAATTATTTTAAATTATTTGTTTTGCTATTTATTTATTTACTTGTTGCAAAATTAAATAATTAATTATATTAAAGTAAGTAAAATAAGAAATCTTGGTCCAACACCAAGTTTTTTTTAAGTATCCGATTAAATTGTTCTGTGGCCCAACTTAAATTGTCTTATCATTTAAGTGATATGTTTAAAACCTTTCTCTCGTAAAATAACACGAAAGAAGAGGACCATTGAAATCTAGCATTCCGATGGAACTCTCGAATGAGCAACACATTTTGGGTTAACCGTTCATTCTTTTCTTTTATTTCTTAAAACATTTAAATAAACTTATTATTTCTATTTATTTTATTTTTAGTTTAATCCTAGTATTTTTTTTAAAAAGAATAAAAAAAGGATAACAAATATAGAAAATAAATAAAAATAGAATCAACTTTTCATTAAAACTATACTTTTGAGCTTCTTTTTCTTAAACCACCAAATAAGATGAATATTAGTAAAAACTTGAACTTTTTTTTCTTTATATCTCTTTTAAAATAAAAATAAATAAATACATAAGAGTTTTCCATTTAATTTTCTAGTGTTTTAGATTATGTTATAAAAGAATTTTTTTTAAGTAAATTTAGTTATTTTCTTGTATTCTAGATTATGGTATAAGAAATTTAAAAAAGGTTAACTTATTTATTTTCTTATATTCTAGATTATGTTATAATTTTATTTTTTTAAAGTTAATTTATTTATTTTCTTGTATTTTAGATTATGTTATAAAAAATAATTAAAAAAAAGCTATTTTAGTTATTTTTATTATTATTATTAGATTATGTCATAAAAACAAAAACTAAACACATGTATTTTATTTTATTATTAGACTATGTCATAAATAAAAAAATTAATCATAAAAAATAAGTTTATCATTTTTTTTAAATTTTAGATTATATCATAAAATATCATTAAAATGGTGCTTACAATTTATTTTCTTTTAAATTATGTCAAAAAATTCCAAAAATAAATTTACCATTTATTTTCTTTTAATTTTAGATCATGTCATAAAATTTCGAAAGATAAGTTTAATATTTATTTTCTTTTAATTTTAGATCATGTCATACAAAATTTCAAAAAATAAATTTACCATTTATTTTATTTTAGTTTTAGATAATGTTATAGAAAATATTTTTAAAAAAGTTAATTTAGCTATTTTCATTATTATTTTTATATTGTGTTATAAGAATATTTTAAAAAAATTAATTTAGTTATTTTCATTATTATTTCAAATTATGTCATAAAGATATTAAAAAAGTTAATTTAGTTATTTTTATTATTATTTTTAGATTATGTTAGAGAAAAAAATAAAGAGTTATGTTTAATTTATTTTCTTTTGTTATTATTTTAGTTGGATTTTTTTTAAAGAGAATAAAAAAATATATTTAATTATCAGACCTTTTTAATAATATGCATATGTCTACTATTAAGTTGGTCTTATTTTCTCACTTTATTTTCCTAGACATGAAAAAAATATATAATTGTATTTTTCTCCAACTTTATTTCTTGCTATTTTCTCTAAATGTTTGAATAACTATAGAATTATTATTTTCAAATAATATCGTTTTCTTTGTAGTTTTATTCATTATTGGTAGAATATTACGAATAAATAATTAAATAAATATCTAGTAATGATGTTGATTAATTAATAGAATAAAATACTTATGACTAATTTCTCAAACTTTGATCATACCCCAAGTTATACCTTTTAATCGGATTTATTTGTTTCTTATCTTTATTCAAACGCTTTATTATTTAAGTTAAAATATTAAAACCTTTTTTTTCAAATAACTCGAAAGAAGAGGACCATTGAAATCTAGCATTCCGGTGGGAACCCTCGAATGGTCGGTCATGAGCCTCGCGTTTTGGGTTAACCATTCATTCTTTTTTTTCGTCCCTAAAACACTTTAATTAACTTGGACAAAATAAGGGCCGTTGGGATCAAACATTCTGCCGCAACTCTTCGAACAATTGATTATTATCAAGCATTCGTTGTCCATCAAACAATTTTATTTAATTTGAATGAAAAAGGACCATTGAAATCTAGCATTCCGGTGGAATCCCAATTGATTGATTCTGAGACTTAAGTCTCGTTCTCATCAAACATTTATCATTCATCTATAAAATACATCCAACGTATCAAACTTTTTTTTTCCGTCGTGCGATTGATCTTAAAACCTTTTCATAAAAGAAAGACATTTTGTCTTAAAGTGATGTAAAGAAATGCTTCGTCCACAATTGTTGAGTTGAGATAAGTGACATTTTTTCGAATGTTGATTCGTAAATCCATTTGATGTGTGGTATACGCCCGCTCCTCATCTGTTTTGGGTAAAACAATGTTTTTCGTCGATTAATACAATATAATTTTCGCTAAAATCGACCAACAAACAAAATTTTAATACCTAGAACTACGTAAGCCTTGAGTTCTCTATTGAGATACGTAGGAGCAGAATTGCGAAATCTTGTCAGGCCAATTAATATAAAACTTAAGTTTCTTCCCCTTCGTTGCAAAAATCCAAAAATATTCTTCTCTCTTCTATTCTTTCCCACATAATAACTCCAGAAGTCTAACATTTCAAGCTAACACTAATGCGCACAATTAATCTAATGGTTCCCGTTGAGTACAACGGACGTGGGGGTGCTAATACCTTCCCCTTGCGTAATCGACTATTGAACCCTGATATTGGTTGCGACGACCATAATCATTGTCGTTCTTTCCTGGGTTTTATCGATATTTCCCCTTTCCTTTTTAGGAATAAATAAAGTTCGGTGGCGACTCTATTCAGTCCATCATGCGTGCGATTGCGCTTCGCTTAAGTCGTGTTCTCATTTTTCGAGGTGCGACACTTTTGTTTATGATATTGATAATGTTATTACTTTACATTGCAGTTATCATGTTGCTCATTCTACATGTTTCTAGAAGACGAGTTTATTATATCGTATATGATTTAAGTGTTTTACCAATCCTTAATTTTAATATATAACATTTCGAATTGAATTAGAAATTAATAATATGAAAATTAGGTTATATTAGAAAATAATTTACATTAATCAATATTTTACGAGATTTCTTCCGCCCATTATCCATATCTCGCTCTTTGACGTATATAATTTGATTTAATGTTTGTAGGTCTTCAATAAACAATTTCTTTTTTACTAGTTTATTCTTCAAAGTATTAACTTTGTAGAATGAATTGGTAAAAGATGAAGTGTGTGATCGAAGATCAACAAACATTAAATCAAATTCTGTCAGTCAAAGGGTGAGATATTTATAATGTATTGTAGAAAGTTTGAAAAATATTGAATAATGTAATTTGTTCTTTTAATATAAATTAATTTATTATATTATTAATTTTTAAATCAAATTGAAAGATAATACATTTATTGACAAGTTGATGAAATAAGCAATGGAGATAACCTCAAGTATACATATACATTTGTTAATTATAACAGTAATAAATTTTTGTAACCTGATACACTTGACCTCCACATTTTATTAGAGTGTTATTTTATTTACAAATCTATTATATAAAATATATAGATTTTAAATAATAATTTTTTAAAAATTATGAAAATTTTTAATTGAAGACCATAAAAGTATTTTATTATAAAAAAATATTTTAAAAATCTGAAATCCAATTCAGCTCCATAAACTTAAAATTGAATGAATTTGCAGAAGATCCATTACGGGAAGGGAAGAAGTAGATAGTGTAGCTCTGTTAGAGTGACAGATTGAAGTGAAATGGTGAAAGTAAGCAAAGAGGTTATGCAAAAAGCGGCGACACTACTCTCCGATTTCCTCGTTTGTCCTCTCTCCAAACAACCCCTCAGGTAGGTACCTCACTTTCAATTTCTTTTCAATTTTACTAACTAACTGCAAAACCCTAATCAAATTCAACATCTTTTTAGGGTTTGCGAGGAATCAAATTCCCTTATCAGTGATGCTATTGCCGTTTCATTTCCCGTCAGTTCTATCATCTTCGTTATAATGAAATTTTGTTAAATAAATGGGTTTAGGGTATTTGGATTGGTGGTATGGAATGTAATGGAGTGGTAAATAATGAGATTCTATTGTTTGGATTTGCAAATAATGAATGAAGTGGAATGTAACATGATGAAATTCATTATATCTCGTTCCATGGAATCCTCCATTTTTTATTTCATCTGATTTGGGGTGTATGCAATGAAATGAGGTATTATTAATAAAATACCCAAACAATAGAGTGGAATTTATATTCCATTCGGCTGTTCTGTTCTATTGTGCTCCGCTCCGATCTATTCCATCAATTCAAACATAATCTTTCTAAACATAAACCCATTCCCTAAATCAAATATGCATCTAGTTTTAGTGCTGACTTATGTTACATTTTCTTATGTCTACCTGTTAGATAAAGAATGGGATACCTTGCTTGGTTCCAAGAGATGGGAAGATACTTGAGGAAGAAGATGAAGATGCATCAAAACCAGATAATGATGCCAATTTATATGCAGGAAATGAAGATGATAAGGGAAGAAGTTCCTAAGAGGATGATCTGTGTGAGACGCTTATGGTTTGATATTTAGTTTCACAGGGATTATGTTGCCCTCCCCTCACTCTTCCTCGCGTCTCTTTCTCCACATAATGATCAAATTCTCTGTGAACACGCTGTTGATAGAATTGTGTGTGACAGAGAAGTTATCTTTTAACACTCCCAGGAGGACTGAAGTATGATTCTTCCTTCTTTGAAAATATTTATGAAAATAAATCTCAGTTTCCCCTTCCCCTTCACTGGTTGAATATTTTATCCAAGCTGAGTGACTGATTTGTATCTCTTGGACCTCTCTCTTTAACTTAACGATGATTCGAAGTTTAAACTTCATACATTTTTGTCCGTTGGTAGTGATACATAATACTTCTATAGAAGATAAAGATAAGGCTCTTTGTATATTAGGGGTTTGGGTAATAGCTCTGCAAAACAAACTTTATTTTTAGAAGCAAATGTTGGTAAGTTAGTGATTATGTTAGTTTTCAGATTTTGAACCTTGGATCTCATGCCGATAACTTCTTTACTGTCTTTTAGTTCACCAATCCGAGTATCGATTTGGGACCAAAACTGACTCTCTTATTGCTTGCTGACAATCAAGCTAAATGTCATATATTGTGACTTTATGAACAAGAATGAGAACGATTGAAGGTTAGAACATACAAGATAGCCTTTCTTGCACTTGAAAGCAATGGTCTGCCTCAATGAGGGCTGATCTGGTGGCTTGACTTGAGTTTTACTGCTTACCTACCTGTCTATTTGTTTTCTCTTTTTATTTAAACATCAAATTCCCCCATATTTTAAACAGTTTCCAATTTGAGCTAGTTCAAATTTATGGCCTCAAATCAAATAATCTTATCATGTTTTCACAATTTCTGAAAGTTTTTCTTATGTCATTTACAAAACTACAAAGGCAAGTTCTCTGTTTTTGTCCAAGCTGATAATTAAAGCTAACATACCTGTGTCATTTTGTTTGCATGGTGATAGAAAACACTACAGTAATTCACCAAAGAAAAACTATAGTGAAGTTATTTGACTAGTAAATCTTATATTGACAACTTGACTATAACTTAACATCTTCATTCCCTTCTAACGTTTTACACAAACGACCTACCAACAACTTAGTTTGTAATCAGCTAAACCGAGGAAGGGAAAAATGATTCAAGATATTTCATATATAGTTGTGTAAAAAATGTGAACTGTAAAATAGAAGTTCAAAATGATGACTTATCTTTAGATTCACATTGTTGTCTGATGAGATGTATCTTCTATTTAGTTTTGCGTGTAGTGCACAATTTAAACTCATTATGCTATTTATAAGAACCGTGATGATATGATACTCTGCAAATTTCAAGAGCAATCAAGTTGTCTGCTGAATCATAAATTACATCGTCAACTTGCCTTGTTGCTTAAAAGACTATAAAGTCATCTACTAGGACTTAACTGAATATAACATGTAAACGGAGAGCCGTCTCAGACTTTTGAGAGAGATCGTGTATAAGAAGTTGTCGTTACCTTCAGTTGAGTCGTGAATTTTTTTTAAAAAAATTATTTAATCGTAAATTAACTATGAAATATGTGTATGGGAGACCCTTTTGCAATAGTTTAATCATGAAAAATATGAGACCATGTGCTGTAAACTGTCTTGAATACTCTCAAAGACGGTTATATGTAGAAACTATTCATATAAAATATCTTAGATGTGTAAATGTAGAAACTATTCATATAAAATATCTTAAAAGAAAGTAAAAGAAAGGAATAAGGGGGGAAAAGGGTTAAAAAGTACTTATAATCTAACCCATGAATACATATATATACATGACAGTAGTTTATTATATATAGGTCAAGAGTAACACTCTTGTGTTGGTGTAACCACACTATCTATGGACCATAGAAACTGTCACACAAACATCTACCACCCTTCCAAACCAAGCAAAACAACACAAACAATGACTAAACAAGACCTATAATTGTGCCCTTGCAACTCAATATCTTAATAAGGGTCTAATAGCAATGCTTACCCTTCAAAACTCAAGATGACACTCAAAGCCTTTGTATCCCTGGTCTTCAATTTAATTGGCCTGGAAGAGGATGCAACTTTACCTTACTACCTTGTTGCCACCTCAATTGTCCCAAACAAGATCAATCAACAATCATCAGAATCTTCAACAACAACAACAACATCGAATGTTATTGAGAAAAGTAATGATGCTGGATTATGTTGTGTGTGCTTATCTATGTTAAACAACAAAGATGAAATTCGTGTTCTTCCTTGTTCGCATGAATTTCATAAGGTTTGTGTGAATAGTTGGCTAAAGGGTCATCATAAAACATGTCCATTGTGTCGTTTTTCAATGGGAGCTGAAGAAAAGACTCATCATGCTGAAATGTTTTCTGAAGAGATGCTGATATGGTTTTCTTCTTTTCATATAGCTGGTATGTAAATGTAATCATTTAGATTTCACACCAAGTTTGCTTGGCCTCTTGTAATTTGGTTGCTGCAAGTGTTATGAATATGATTGTAAGTAAAATTCAAAAAAATTCCATTGCCGGGAATCGAACCCGGGTCTCCTGGGTGAAAGCCAGATATCCTAACCGCTGGACGACAATGGAATTCGTGTTGTGATTTATCAATTGTAAATAAATATAAAGTTAAATGTTTTCTTAAACATGTGAAATGCCATTGCTTAAGAAAACTATCCAAACATTTAAGTTTAAGAGACACAGAATCAAGTTTATTTCATATTAAACTATCTGGTTAAATTAAAGTTTTAGGACCTTTTTTCGTATATATTCAAATCGGATAGTATTATTTTCTAAAATAACATTTTTTTTAATGCTATCAGAGCTTATTATCTAATATGCTAATACATACATATATGTTAGTATAGAAATCTATTGGAAATGTGACGCCTTCTATTCTGTACTAATTTAAAAATACAGTATTGTAAAAAATAAATATGACAAAATTGTTTTAAATTTAAACACTAATAGAGATTAAAACATAAATTTGTAAAAATTACCATGACTAATTTTTATTGCAAAACATAATAATGCCGAGTTTATTGTATTATATGCAGTTGAATAACTTACATATTCTCATCTTCTCTATTCTCTACTATTTATAGACAAGTATGACCAGAAGCCACAACAAAAGCCTTAGCTTCAATATCTCCAAAAATCAGACCATTCATAATCGAGGAATATGTTTCTTTTATTGAATATTCCTTTTTGGACCATCTCCACGTATCCTTCACATTGTCCTTCATACAATTCTTTGCACCCCTTCTCTGGTATCCTCCTTTATTTCTTGTTTTCATCGTCCAAAATACCTACCCATTTGATGTTCCACACCAATCACTCGCTTACTAGTGCTTCCTTATGAATCGCTAGTCTTTATAGACCCAAATATAATCCCTTCAACCTTTTTTCCCCATCCCATGGATCCTCCCAAAATAATTTTGAAAATATATTTCAGTTTAGAGATAACATTTCTCGGAGCCTTAAAGAAAGAAAGGTAGTGGACTGGTAAGGCATCCAAGATAAACCGTGGAAATATTTGACTAAAACGTTGGAAATCCACCACAGCCTATGGAGAATTTCTATCAATCTTGATGAACAAAATTGTTATCACTCACACAATAACAATGAAAGGAGAAGAACAACGGAGAAAGAAAATAAAGAACGATGAAGGAGAAGAAGAATATTCTGTAGAGTTTCTCTATATCCATAACCTGTGGAAAACTTCTTTATTCACTTTGCAACTGCAAAATATTGCGAATACAATGTTGTGAATGCAACATTCACTTCATTACAAGAATAAGGGTTACTCCATCTATTTATAGATTTAAGTTAGCTTACACCCCAAACCAAAGTCCAAAACTATAAAAATCCAAAATAGTTAACACTACTAAAATAGGCCTAAGTCGAAATCCAGTGTAAAGCAACATGCTTCGACATTTCGACACACTAACACAATTTAACACACTAGGTGATTCGAAACTTCCTTGTTCTATCAAGCAACCTGATTTGACATAAGGAATTACAATTCAACACGCCACCTAATTCATTGTGTCTAGACTATTTACATTCATCATAGCTCTTAGTCTTCTAAGCACTTCGATCTGCACTCCCTTCGTCATGATGTCTGCAATCTGATTCTCAGTTTTGCAGTGTTCCATATTCATCTTCTCATCTGCTACCTGTTCTCGAAGATAATGGAACCTCATCTCGATGTGCTTGCTTCGACCATGTGCTACCAGATTCTTCGCCAAATTGATAATTGGCATGTTGTCGATCTTCATGGTAATTGCTCCATGACTCTTCGCTGTTATCTCTTCAACCAGATTCACCGTCCATATTGCTTGACATGCACAAAGAGAAACAACTATGTATTCTGCTTCGTACGACAATAATGCCATTATTGGCTCCTTTCTCGAACTCCAAGCAACTAGTGCACCACCTAGCATAAACACATAGCCAGCAACGGATTTTCGACCCCCAACATCACTACACCAACTTGAGTCGATGTATCCCACTAATTTGCATTCTTTTCCTTTATCAACTGCAGGAAACAAAATGCTATAGTCGAGAGTTCCTTTCAGATACCTTGTATCCTCTTCGTCACTGCTAGATGTGATACATTTGGCTTCTGCATGAATCTACTCACCATACCTACACTATATGCAAAGTCAGGCCTTGTGTCACAAAGGTATCGAAGTAACCCAATAAGTCTTATATATTGGGTTGGGTCGACATCATCTTCATCTGAGTCTTTCGAGACTTGTAATTTGGGCTCAGTTGGAGTCGAAGTTGGGTTGCAATCTTGCATCTCAAATATCTTGAGTATTTCGCCCGCATACCTTCTTTGATGCATCATCAAACCTCAACCACTCTTGTAGAATTCGATGCCAAGGAAATATGAAATGTCACCCATATGTGACATTTCAAATTCCTTGTTGAGATCACCTTTGAAGTCTTCGATCTCCTTCTTGCAGCTACCTGTTATCAACAAGTTGTTAGCTCATAATTTCTACGCCCATTTTAGAATTACCAAAAGGGAAATCCCATGGGAAGATGTTTCGACCATGTGGAGATGTTTCGATCATGTAAAGATGTTTCGACCGAATACAGTATTAGGGAGATCCAGTCGAAAGTTCCTGGGTGATAAGGGCCAGTGTGCAGTCAGGACTTAGAAATAGTTCTTCAAATATTTGAAGACGGTTTCGATTGGAGATTAAAAATTCAAATAAAGGAGAGAACTTCGCTCTTATCTGAAACTGCTGAAGGTACACGTGGAGCATAATGGATAGTTGCATCCATGCAAAGTGCCATGTGTCTCAACGTGATTGAAGGACCGTTAGAAACGATTATTTTGATTCAGTATAAATAAAGGATTTTAGTATTAGGATCGGGGGTGTACCAAAGTGTGTATAGAGTCTGTAAAATTTACCAAGTACCCGTGTGAAGAGGAACCGTAAATTAAGAAATATACGTTCGTTTACACCATTGTCAGTTATTTTGAAGTAATACAATTTACCTTTACTTTTCCATAAATACTTCTTTATTTCAAACAATCTTAATCGTTCTTTAATTCAAGCATTTACCTTTGCTATTTGGTTATCATCAGTTCTTTTACAATTTTTTTCTATAATTCATATTAGTCTTTTACTGTCTGAGTTTTAAGCATCAGTACCACAGACACTGTCAGAGTGTTTATATTTACTAGAATTTACTTTAAAACAATTAGCACATGTCCTAGGATCAATCTGATTGATCCTGTGAGTAACCAAATTTAGTAATTTCGAAGATCAGCGGTTGTTTACCAATTTTCACGGTGAACAAATTGGCACGCCCAGTGGGACAGTGCTAACGTTTTTTTAGAAAATTGGAATTGTTTTTATTTCTGGTTGTTAATTCATTTTTCTCCTTTTTCGGAAAGAATTCGTTGTATGTTATTAAGGAGTGGTAAGGTAGCCATAAACAACGAACAAAGACCAAGGAGAGAATCCACTATGAGGATGGAGAATTTAAATGCGCCAGATAACCAAAATTCTCAAAATCCATCAACCACCAACATAACACCCCCTTCTTCTTCGATAGCGGCGAACACGACCACAATGCGTGTGTCTGAAATAGTTCCATCTATGGAGAGTTCGATGCCAACACATCCGATCTCCCATACTGAACCAATTTTAACTTACATTGGACCTAGGGGGCCTCCATATACTCCCCCACCAATTGGAAATGTTCCAAACAAGCCTTTGGTACCCCCTGGTTTCTCGATACCATTTGTTGGTCGAGAACAGCCATATGGAATGCCAACTTCAGTGATGGTAAGTTTACATAACACTGGTTCGACCTTCTCAGAACCAGTGGTTAACATAAACTCTCAAGTACAAGGGTCTGGGGTTAACATGGGTCGAAATAACCAATCTTTAGGTTTGAGACACCAGACACAACTACCTAGTCTTACCAATAACTCCGCAGCAGTGTGGAGACAACAGATGGACGAAAGAAACCATGAGATGATCCAAATGTTGACCCAAATATTGACCACCGTATTAAATCCTCTAATTCAAAATACGGCTCAGTCGAATAAACAGATGACAACGCAAGTGGCGCAAATGTCTAAATTCCTGGGTGTACCACACCCCAGCGACACCCTCTTAAGTGACACCCTCTTAGGGATTGGGTAAGAGAAAACCAGGGGGCAACCTTCGAAAAAGACCTTACTATCAACCAGGTCCCACAAAATCAACCGCAACCAAAGATGGTGAATCAGGAAGTAGGAGTCAGACCCCCTAGGATCAAACCATAAATACCCAAATAAAGGGAGCCAAGGGTAGTAATGGTAAATAGAAACCAAAACACCGATAATATCATACGGCAAGTTCGACATGATGATTTGGCAGCAAATAATAATCTAGCAGCCATGGTCGAGAGGATTATGGTTTGAAATTGGGTAAACTTTGGCCTTCGAAGGCCAAATTATACATCACCTTTGTCAGAGTATATCTTACAGGCAGAAGCACCCCCTAGAATAAAAATCCCCAAAAAATTCACTAAGTTTTCTAGGGATACTACTGAATCCACTTCCGAACACGTGGCTAGATACTTAATTGAGGCAAGAGACATGTCAAACAATGAGAACCTTAGGATAAAGTTTTTCCCAAGTTCTCTCACAAAGAATGCCTTCACATGGTTCACTACCTTGCCACAAAGTTCGATCCATACTTGGAATCAACTAGAGAGAATGTTCCATGAGCAGTTTTATATGGGACAAACAAAGATAAGTCTGAAGAAATTGGCTAGTATCAGACGAAAGTTTATTGAGCCAATTGATGACTATCTGAATAGGTTTAGATTACTCAAATCTAGGTGTTTTACACAAGTGCCAGAGCATGAACTGGTCGAAATGGCCGCTGGAGGCCTTGACTATTCGATTAGGAAGAAATTAGATACCCAGTATCTGAGAGATATGGCCCAACTGGATGATAGGGTTCGATAGTTAGAACGCTTGAAGGAAGAAAAGGCTAGAGTAAATAAAAATAAAAGGGCAACCTATGTCGATTTCAGAAATGATGATGAAGAGTCATGTAATGGACTTTCAGACTTCGACGAAAATGAGACCGACCTTGCTGAATTGAAGCAAGGGTCATCTTACACGTGTAAAGATTTGGCCCATTTGAATGGGAAAAATCCCATTGAACCAATAAAGAATGATAAATTTCCCAAGAAAACTTATACTTTCGACGTTACGAAATGTGACAAAATTTTCGATTTGTTAGTTAAGGATGGTCAAATGACAGTACCCCCGGGTGCTAAAGTACCTCCTTTAGAACAAAGAAAGAAAGTAGGATTTTGCAAATACCATGGTTTTCTGGGTCATAAAACATATCAATATTTTCTTTTCAGGGATCTTGTGCAAAATGCCATCCAAGAAGGGAGACTCAAATTTGGAGACAAAACTTAGAGCCAGATGAAGATCGACTCCGATTCTGTGCAAGTGGCCAATTCCCATTATACGGAGCCAGAGGAATTAAACCTAGTCGAAGTCATTGATGATTTCGACATGATTGAAGTCACTAAAGACTTTGTCAATAAACCTGTTATGGCTAAGGTTTCTAAACGTATTAATCATGAATCTCTTAATGACTTCATTCAAAAAGTTGTGGGAGATTCCACCAACAAGAACGTTGATGTCTCTGACGCTGGAATCACTAAAGGTTCCAATCTGATGATAGTCACCAAGGAAACCGCTGATGGTTTCGTGCAGATAGATAAGGCCACTGAGGGCCTTCAATTACAATTCCAAAAGTTGGACATCACCGAAGATGTCAACATGGAGGTTAATATGGTCGAGATATCCCAGGAGACCTCCATGGAAGTTGACGATGAGTGTCGACAGGAAGAATATAACAAAATCGCCTTCCCTAAAGAGGATGAAACATTGTCTGACTTCCTCCAAAGGTGCCAGAAGAAGCAATCGGAAGATGCAATGCTGGGTTAAGCTTGCTTTGTGATAGCTTGTATCCTTTATTTTAAGGGATTACTCTTCCCACCCTAGTGAAAAAACAAAATTTCCCCTTGAATATGAAAATATACTTCCAGACGCACCTCATTTCACCCATTTTCCATTCGTAAGTGAGTCAAACCCTAGTTTACGATGAAAATTGATACGATGGTGCATTTTCGTGTAAATCATGGAAGTGTATTTCCAGAAACTACTGAACTAGAAACATATGCAGAAACAAAGATAAATTAACATTTAATAATTGTTATGACATACTTAAAAAACAAAACATTACATAGATAATTGTTAACATAAATCGAAAAATACATTTCATCATCGAGTAAGACATTTCAACATCTTTAAAATATATTCGGTTGATTTCACAATCCTTGCATCCAGCTCGAATAGACCTTTTGTTTCGTAATATTTAAATGTACTCCACATAACAGTTAAATTTTCATCCGTCTTTAGCTTAAAATCGTTGAACTATATCTTCTCATCAATGTCAGTAGAGAGTGAATGATAATAGACCTTCATAACTCTTCGATTGTGTGTGTACAAATTTCCTAGTTTTGATTTTAGATCGACAAGAATGATGATCTTTGAGAATCTAAACTGAAGAAGGGGCTTCTCGTTGTTGAAGTAGACAAAAGTGAGATATGTATATTGAGATATTGCATATATTCTATTGAGATATTGATAAATGTGTGTGTGTGTGTGTGTGTGTGTGTGTGTGTGTGTGTGTGTGTGTGTGTGTGTGTGTGTGTGTGTGTGTGTGTGTGTGTGTGCGTGTGTGTGTGTATAAAGTATGTTTTAGATCAATATGGACCTTAGAAACCCAATTCTATCTCAGGGGATATTTTGGAAATGTACTTCTGGATAAATCTTGTTTCGTAAAGTAAAATTAGGGTGAGTCCAAATATGCATTTACGAATAACCATTGTTATATTTTTTATAACAATATGGTATGGGTCCGGAAGTACAGTTCTGAATAAAAACCCTATTAATATATATTTTTTAAACAATGGGGTGCGTCCATAAATATATTTCTAGATTTACCCTTCATAGTTCACACAAAACCTGCTATAGAAACAAAACCTGTTATAAAAAATAAAAATGAGGAAAATTTTGGGAAACTGAAGCATCCTTGAAATCTATGAAAATGTATACATTTGACGTCGTTAATACTAATCCAAGATTACATACAAAACATGTTTAACCCCTTAATACATTGTTGGTGAAAATATAAAATGAATCAAAACATGTTTCACCGTCTAAATCTATATTTATGGGTGATTCTTCCTTTGACTTTTGTTTATTTGTTTCTTTTTCAATTTCACTCAACTTGGAGAATTCTTGCATCTTATCCTTAAAATGATTTGACCAAGTTCCAACTCCCTTTGTTGAATGATTTGTCCATTAAGGTGATCCTAGTGGTATATGGCATCCCAGTTTCAAAACAACTTGAACAAAATGCATCGATTTGGAAAACCACCCAATACACATAATTCAATTAGATGGATTTTGAGGTGGCGCAGTCCGCAGTGGACAAAATGTTTCAGAAAACCCGTATATTTTTATATCAATACACACCCTATTGTATGCACTTGTTATAAGATGTATCATTTCATGAAAGCACATCCTTTTTTCCTCCAATGCCAAGTCGCTAACACAATGAATAAGAGATTCATGAATTGCGTGAAAATGTTCTTTTTCCTAAATAGTGTTAAGTATGATTATTTATGCCCCTTCAACTCTTTCATAAGTTGTTAGCCAAGAAATGTATGATTATCCTCTCCTTTATCAAGCAAAGTAAAAATAACTTGATAACCACAATTACCGCCACCATTTACATTAACAATATGTTCAATGTATTTGTGCATAAATACCAAAATCTCTTTGATGTATAATATTTTGGGTAAAGGTGGTATAATATATGATTTTCTAATGGGGGCACCTTTGATAACACATTTTTTTTAAGATTTTGAAGTTGGAGAATTCGAAAAAAGTGTGTCAACATGTTCAAATAGGAAGGATACCTCATTGTTGAGTTGTCACTCGGTGTTGGGTCGACCTTCTAAGGAGCACCTTTTGTTTTCACTGATTGAGATAGTGGTTTCAAATTTATGAATTTTCAAATTTGTTTTTGAAGGAGAATTGCGGTCCAAAACGCAGCGGAAATTAAAATTTCTCCTTTAGAGATCCTTACGAATGGTCATGATCAGTGATAGAATATTTACCTCTTGTGATGATCGAAACCTTTGGTGCAGATCTCTTATGACGATCAAAACCTTTGATGCAGATCCACGAAGCGATCACGAACGTTGAACGATGACAACGTCTCTACTCAGTCCACACGAACGGATTCCTTCAATCTCAGTGCTAGCTGGTACGAGTGAAGGCTTTGAGTGAGAGAGAGAGAGTGAGAAAACGAAAATAATGCAACCGCGCTTTATGCTTCTGCACAAGGGTTCTATTTATAGAACCACTTGTGTGGGCTTCAAGCTAAAAACCCACTTAAGTGTATTTTGGCCCATATCTTATAATATGCCCAAAATCACCTAAGCTCATGGTACCTTACCATATTTCGTATTCTACTCAAGTACATCGTACCTTACGATGCTCTATAACTCACTTAAGGGCACCGTACCTTACGGTATTCCTTAGTTACTCTATCTCTCATCAATCCGTCCTTTGTGTGTGACCCTGTAGGTTTTCGTGACGTTGGCAATTATATTAAATCACGCATTTAACATAATAAACAGTGAGCGGTATCTAGCAACACATCACTGCTACCCAAGACACGAAAATGTCATGTGATCTGACAAAACCATCTGTGATAATACTTATGTGTATAATTACCCTTTTGCCCTTATGTCTATATTGAACACAAGGTATAGACCGTGTCATCCTTGTCCAGTTCAATATTGGGCCCATAGACATTTATCCTGTTACGCAGGATGGGCAAATTCCATCTAGGACACTCATGTCCCTCAGCATGCTTTGTGGAGTACCCATCAACTGTCTTTACGGTTATCCAGTTACAGACAATGTTGGATCAACAATAAAGCACTCGACTCTACATCTAGGATCCATAGTGGTTTCAGGTCGAAGAGTGGAATACACTATTATCACCATGAGAATAACTTATGACACCTTGCATAACTTTCTATATAGTATTCTCATAGCGGGTCAATCTGGTATAAATATTACTCCTAATATTCATACCTATGTTTAAGACTTGATAACTCTTTATCCATGATCCATGAGATGTGATCATCAGTCTACAAACATAATAGTCTTAATGCTTTAATGTTATCCCACTTCACACTAAAGCTCGACTACGGATACTTTAAGAATAGTGTCCTTATGTTTAATGTGTTCTCATGATTAAGTCACACTTAATACATCAAACGGACTATCTACTCCAGGGACTTTATTAATCAACCATAATAAAGAAAATGCCTTTTATTATTAATAAATAATTCGATACAAGTACCAAAAAGTATTGGCCTCTAGGGCTTACACCAACAGTTTTCACCTTCTAAGAAATCTTCCTCATTTGTTCTTTGATGTGGAGTTTCATGTTGTCATTGGCTGTCAAAAATCTCTTTTGTATCACTTCTCATTTGGCCAAGATAGAGATATTTGATTTACCGTCCTTCAGAACACCATTATCATTAAACCCGAGCCTTTTCGAGTGAGTGCAAACCTCATCCATTCGTATTGAGCTATCAAGTTTCAACAAACATGGGAAACCATACATCTTCCTAAGTGTACAACCATACTTCGAGCTATCAGAACCTACTTTCTCAACTCGTTTGGCTTCGTGAAAAATAAAATTCAATCCTGCCCTAGAGATGTTGCTGACCAACTGTGAATAAAGATTGTTGTCTTTGAGTCTATGTTCTAACACTGTAATATTGCGATCAAATGATGTATCTATCTCATTATGCTGATTTTGGATCATTTGGTTCACATAGTCTCAATCCTTACACAAATCACTCTTAATATTTCCCAACCAATTCTTCAATGTAGCGTGGGAAGATTCAACTCAGTTAGTTATTGTATTTCTAAAGGTCTAATAGATCGGTCCAAGCACAATCAATTTCTCCTTCGCCTGGTCTAGAATTTTACTTTCAACAGATTTCAAGAAATCCAGATATTTCTCACAAACCTTCCTGAAAAGTATAACATAATCAACATATAACTCTTTCATAAAATATTTTATTATAACATTTCATGCATCAATTATTCTTTCCAGTATCACACTAACTTTGACCATTTTCCATTTTCACCCTTTATTTATTTGGTCCCTACCGCAAGTTTAAGTTGATTTTTCACATTCTTTATGATGTGCTACATATAAAGTAATGCGTATGAGTAAGAAGCATTTTTGTCATCGTATTCATCAACGCGGTATCACGGTCGATGACAATGACCTTCAGTGTGTTTTCTTTGTCCTTCAATATTGTTCGATAAAGTTCTAAAGCCCAAGTAACATTGTCCTTTTTTTTCGCTTTCCAAAAATGCAAACCTAGCGGAATAAGTCTTTTCGATAGAGGTAACATCAATAATTTCCAATAGTGGAAATTTGTACTTGTTGGTCTTATACGTTGGATCAATAATGAACACAATGGAAAATGTGTTGAACAACTTTATGGAATCAAGATAAGTCCAAAATATATCTCAAACGATTTCACCATCCTCACGCACTCGGTACCTAAATACATAATGGTTATCATCCAGAAGTTTCCACAATTGTTACGTTTCGGTCCTATCTCCTCTAATCGCCTAGTTATTTCGGGCACGAATATTATATACTTGCTTGATATTTGAGATATTTCTGGATCTTTTACGTTTCAAAGTTGCAAGTATGATTTTGGGCTACACCATGTTTAATGTCATGTCATAAATGATTTCTTTCTCTTCAAGCATAAGGCAACATGCAATGGGATGAACAGTTAAATTGTGACACATGTCATGATTATGTGTACTGCAAATCACATTAAATCTTTATTTATTATCTGCTAAAGATATCCACACAACATAAAAAGACACTCATATTTTCTCAAAACGATGTCATCTCATTTCAACTTTCGGATATGAGTTGCGTATTTACCACTTCTTTCACATCTCAGTGTCACAAATGCAAATCTTCTCTCTGAAATATTATCTAACCTTTCAATCACAACGTTGAATCTCAATTTGGATGCCTCCTTTAGGATTCATCGGAACATATGACTACCAACATAAAACTCTTGTCCATTTGTAAATCAGTTGTCAATATCTACCTTGACATCAACATATTTGGTATATGGACACACAAAAAAGTATGGAAAAAACATCAAAGTGTATCATATTTAAGGAAAATAATAAAATAAGATATTCAAAAAATTGAGCGAATTGAAGTCAGAATTAATCCGAAAATATACTTCCGAATGATCTTCAACAAGAATCCGAAAATCTATTTCCAAACCATAAATTCATTTTTTCAGCTAAAAGATCATAGTAGTATAAGCAACAAGGAAGGAAATACATTAATTTTATTTTAAATTTCAACTTTTTTTATTCATTTTAATGTGATAAAATATAATAATAATATTTAAATATATAATAATTTATTGAGAATGGAAGAATATTTTTAAAAGTTATGAGAAAAAAGAGTTTTTTATCGCGAGGAAGAAAAACATACAATGCCCTATTTTATTAAATTTCTCACTTCACAATTTTCAAAATACACTTTTAAATTTATCACTAATATTTTAAGTTTGTCACTAAGATGCAAATGTTAATTTTTAAAAAAAATTCTCGCTTTGATGATTTAAAGAATATATTTTTCAAATTTGTCATAAAATTGTATAATAAATAAATCTTTTGATGAAGTGTAGATTCATTTCTGAACTAAATTTTAAAAAAATAAAAAATGTGTCCCATTGTTGTGTTTTGATGTTAAATGAATCTTTCGAATTAAAGTGGAAGAAGCAATTTGTTATTTTAATTGTTTAAATTTGAACATTTATAGTACCATGCACTCATTTGTCATAGTTGGGGATATAAAACAAAACTTCATGTCAAGTCATGTCTTGCAAACACCCATCCAGCTAAGCATATAGTTGTAGGCTAAACACTAGTGAGTAATGCCTAGTCTATGCTGCTTTTAGGTCACACTTTTCATCCTTTCCTCTCCAACATCATTCACTTTCCGCATGAAGAAAATTTTGTCAAACATTGACCCAACAAACAAAAAATGCAAAACGTCAAAACTAGGGAGCATAACAATAATACCATAAAAAGACCATTCAAATTAAGTTTCCCCATTGAGAGGCCCCTGCTACTGGGAATGGCAAAAGCACATTCCACTTTCCTGCGTGTATTCCTCAAAATAACTTATAACTAAACAACGTGGAAAGATTCACAACCACAATTACAATTACATCATGGTACACTACACTCAAAAGGGTAACATTTTGTTTACACCACAATTAGTTAGATACCACTGCTCGTTCTTAAAATGGAGCTGTTAATGTTCGATGTAAGCTATTCTTCTTTGGTGCACTACTTGCTGCTTCCCATAACTGCATTCACATTGTCACAACACAAACATGTCCTACTATTATTCAACTATTATAGTACAATACGAAACCATAATATACTTACTAAAAAACATTGTGACATTAATCATGTACCTCTTGTTGTTGTCTTTTGAGCTTTGCATTCTCTTCCAGCAAAAAATCAACTTTTTGCTCCAGTTCGGTCGTGTAAGCCTGAAATAACAAATAAAATGAGACATGTTTGCGACATATCTTCAACTCACACATTTGATTATGAGAAAGAAAGAAAGAAGTAATCTTTTCCTGTTTTCTAGCTCGTGAACGTGCAGCAGATTCACGATTCTTGATCATTCTCTTATTTCTCCTTTCACCTGGACTAACATCAGGTGGTTCACCAAATCTCTTTCCAAAACAGGTGAAAGCATTAGATACGACACCGACGTTTGGATCAAATGGTGTGGGATTTACGACATGGGAAACCTTTGAAACAGTAATGTTACGTTGTTGTTGATGTTGTTGTTGAAATAACAACTGAGAATTGTTATCCTTGTTGTGTCTGATAAGAGTGTCGAAGGGAAAATGATCAGGCCGAGTGTTTAAACTGAGAGCAGTGACAAGTGGTGGCGGGGCAGTTGAAACAGTAGGGCAAAAAAAAGAAGGATTTTGATCTGAAGCAACAGAAGAAGATGAGTTGTTAGAAGAATAATGATGATCAATGTTTTTTGGTGGGTTTATGTTAAGGGGTCGAGCGAGGAAGTCTTGAAGGATAACACCACCAAAAGTGGAGGAATCGCGAGTACTCATAATCATGGGTCGTCGTGTGTTTTGTTCATTCAATGAAGACATGTTTATGTCTTTCCACAACTCTTCCATGGTTTCTACTATGTTCCTACAAGAAAGAGTTGATGAATTTGTTATGGTGATATTTATGTATGTTAATTTTGTTGGAAAGAAATGGACAAGGACAAGAACAGTTTCGAGAGAGTTTGAATGTTATTGATGATGATGACTTGTGTTTGGTGGGATAGGGCAATGTGTTAGGACATAAAAAGTGGGATTTGAAGAGATTGGGGGAGAGAGAGAGAGAGAGAGGTGTGACTGAAGGTCTGAAGTCTGGAGAGTGAAGTGGTAGAGTACCTGTTACTCATCCGTTCTTTCTAGCAAGATCAGTGAGTACGAAATGATTACCGCTACAGTCATATCAATACTAAAATATTCATATTTAAACTACATCAAACACATTCTTTTCTTTTTTTTTCCACTTTATTTTGTTTTTTACACAACTTTTCTATTAGTGTTTTGGGTTGTTCGCAAGTTTCGGAACACGAAGGCTTAATTACGAAATATCAAACTCCTAAATATATACAGTAATAGGTATACCCTCTTTTTCTTCGTGAATAATAAACTTTTAAACGCATAATAAATATCCTCTCTTTTCTTTGTGAATAACAAACTCTTAAATGTATAATAGATATATTTTCTTTTTAGGTAACTTCTTACGAGAATGTCACATTAATAATTTAATGATTAATTGTATTCTATGTTATGAAATTTTTACAAAAATAACTCAGTTTTTTAAGGAAATTCTCAAAATATCCCTGATTTCAAAAAAAATCTCAAACTACCACACTTTTAGGAGGAGTCGCCAATTGAATTGTAGACTCCTCTTAAAAATTGAATGGAGGCGCCAATTGGATTGGCGCCCCTGTGTAGGACTTAAGAGGAAGCGCCAATTCAATTGGAGCTTCAGTGTAAAATGTAATTTTTTTTTGTAAATGGTATACGTGATAGATAAATTTGATATAAGATCAATTGATATTAATAAAAATTGTCGTTTACACAAAGAAACCTAATGGTGATGACCAGGATCACCTAACCGATCTCCGGTCCCACATCCTCTAGCTACCCTAACCCGTGGTCCTAACCCATGTTGATGATTCGGTACTAGTGTTTGAGCATCTGAGGGGTCAGGAGCGTCACTTCCAACTACAAGAGAAGACCTGTTGAGGTAGTCAGATAAGTCGGCATAGTCTTCAGTATGCATCGATGGTGTACCGCCGTAGCTGAGCTCATGACCCATGCCAGAGAAGTTGGGTTGTGGATGACTCATTGATGGGTGACCGGGACGGTTGAAGGGAGACATGGGTGTGAACGATGAGTCGAGGAAAGGTTGGAAACATTGTTGGGGTGTTTGGTAGAGATAGGGTTGTTGGATGTTTTGGTTTTGTGAGGTTTGGGCTTCTTGGCTATGGTAGGAGGAGGGGCGGTTGGTGTTGAATGATCGTTGGGTGTTCTGGCTTAGGCGACTTTGGTAGGGTGATGAGGTGGCTGCGAAGCAATGTTGAGTCTCAGGTTGATGGTTAATTTGTTGGTGGTGGTATGGGGTATGCTCTTGGTATTGGGGTTGGGTGTATGATATATTTTGGTTGTATGTTTGTGTGTTGGTTGAACAGAACGTTTGACGGACAGGTGGTTGTGTGTATCCGGTCTGACACTGTTGTTAGGGGTTTGATGTTGAGGTGTCAAGTGTGTAAGTCATTTGGCATGGGTCGTACAAGTACATATCCTCGGCGATGAACTGAAAACCAACCGATATGTACCAAGCCATATAAGTACGACTTGGTTTTTCTTTAGTTGGCATGACTGCGTCAGTTAACACATGGTCATGACGGTGCTTCCATTTGCGACACTTTGATCTTGCGAAGCTTTGCCATGGATTGAAGTTCCATTGATCGTTAACTTTGCGCAGATGCCATTCTCCTAGGCTAGCTGGGGGATCTGGGATGTTTTGGGGCATACCGAACTGCAGCTTCACACGATCACTGTTGTGCATCTCCACAGTTGTGAACCGTATTATCGGTGTGCATGCAGTCCATACGGCCGCGTCTTCAGCGTTGACCTGATGGTCATGATCCAAATTAAGGTATGGACGCCAAATGAACAGAAATGTGAAAGAAGATAAGATTATAATATAGGTAGAAGAAGTTAACAAAATATAACAAAATTATTAAGTTATTTTCCTTACGTTGTATCGGTCGAAGGTGATCCGACAGGTTGCGATACTGAGTAATACAATGTCTTGGACATCTGTTGTAACCCATACCACGTGCAGACCA
Organism: Lathyrus oleraceus; assembly: GCF_024323335.1. Lineage (NCBI taxonomy): Eukaryota > Viridiplantae > Streptophyta > Magnoliopsida > Fabales > Fabaceae > Lathyrus > Lathyrus oleraceus. Next base: position 438,402,328 of record NC_066580.1, on the reverse strand, counting down.
TCTACACGAAAAAGTCAACAAATATTAGTTAGAGATAATAATATTTAAAGAAGTAACTAAAGATATAGCAATTTAAACAACTTACTTTTGTGCATACGAAAATGTGAAAGGATTGTTGTTGAGTGGTGCTAGGGACGGTAGTCTTGACCAACCCCATGCTTGTAGCAAAACAGCACATCCAGAAAATGTAGATGTGTCTTTGTGTGAGTTTTTGCATAAGGAGCTATAGAGATAGGCTAGACAAGCAGATCCCCAACTGTAACTTCCTATTCTATCTACATGTCTAAGTAAAGGTAAATACGTAATATGCATGCTAGAATCACTACCTTTGGGAAATAAAAACGAGCCAATTAATAGCATAATATAACACCTAGTTTTTATTATTCGAGCATCTTCGGTAGAATGCTCATCTAAGTATAAACTATTATAGTACGACTTAAGGCGTGAAAGTAGTATACCTTGACCTCTTGCGTTATCATCTAACATATGGATTTGCACGACGATGAAACATCCAACAATGTTTTCTATAATCCGTATCCGAGATCAGAAGGCGAATTAAAGGTGGGAGACATGTTTCGTACCAAAAAGAATGTGTTCTAGCTATCAAAACATTACACATGAACAACTCTGCTGATTTTACAGTGAAACGCACTGATTCTAGAAGGTATGTTATCGAATGTCGTAGCATGCTTTGTAAGTTTCATTTGACTGCGTCTTACAAAAGAAAAACGACTCTTGGGAGATCGCTTCAATAGACCCACCTCACAGTTGCATTGCAACTAACGTTGAACAAGATCACCACAAACTAAGTGCATCGTTGATATGTCAAGACATTCTATCGTTGGTTAATAAAGACCCATCCGTGAAGGTGAGTATAATTATATCCCATATCATAACAACATATAATTATACTCCATCTTACAAGAAAGCCTGGATTGTGAGGACAAAGACTGTTGAACAAGTTTTAGACAACTGGGAGTATTCATACAAGGAATTGCCACGGTTTTTATGGGCACTAAAAACATATGTCCCAGGAACTGTGGTAATTATGGAGACATTGCCAGCGATGATGCCAGACGGAACCTGTGCTACAGGTAATAGAATCTTTCACCATCTCTTTTGGGCATTTGACTCGTGCATCAAAGGTTTCGCATTCTGCAAACCTATTATTCAAATTGATGGCATTTGGTTATACGGAAAATACAAGGGTACTTTGCTCATGGCGGTTGCACAAGACGGCAATAACAATGTCTTTCCCATTTCCTTTGCTCTTGTTGAAGGTGAAACGACTGGTGGATGGGTTTTCTTTCTTCGACATCTCAGAACGCATGTGGCTCCACAAGCCAATCTCTGTTTGATTTCTGATAGACATGCTGCCATTGAGAGTGCCTACAACAACCATGACAACGGATGACATGATCCTCCTTCTACCTGTGTTTATTGCATCAGACACATTGCACAAAACTTCATGTGTGTTATAAAAGATATGAATCTTCGCAAGAAGGTGGTGAATGCTAGGTATGCTCTAACTCATCCGTCATTTCGATATTATCCTGATGAAATTAGACTGTCTAATGAAGATGCATGGAGATGGCTAAATAACATACCAGTAGAGCAGTGGACAAGGGCATTTGACGGAGGTTGTCGATGGGGCCACATGACAACAAACCTTGTGGAATGCATGAACGGGGTATTCAAAGGAATTTGAAATCTGTCGATAACCGCCTTGGTAAGATCGACCTATTATAGGTTGACTTCTACGTTCGCAACTAGAGGTAAAAGATGAAGTGCGATGTTAATGTCCGGGCAAGTATTCAATGAGTGTTGTATGAAGGTCACGGAAGAGGAGAGCATCAAAGCTAGCACACACGATGTAACAGTCTTTGACCGTCATAGGCAAAATTTCAACGTCCAGGAAACAATGGATCACAACGAGGGGAGACCAAATTTAGCCTATGTTGTTAGACTAAACAGAAGTTGGTGCGATTATGGAAAATTTCAGGCCTTCCGCATTCCTTGCTCCCATGTCATTGCAGCATGCGCTTATACTCGTCAAGACGCTTACAACCATTTATCTGATGTGTACAAGACCGTCACCGTCATGAATGTATATAATCAAAGCTTTTCGGTACTACCAATGGAGGAATACTGGCCTCCATATGAAGGCGATATAGTTTGGCACAACGACGAGATGCGTAGAAAGAGAAAAGGAAGGCCAAACAACACACGTATCAGGACAGAGATGGATTCCACAGATAAAATGATAAGATTATGTAGTATCTGTCATCAACCAGGACACAACAAGAACAACTAACCCAATCGAGGAGCATCATTTGGGTCTTAAGCTTTTTGTAACATTATATTTTTGTAACCTTCAATCATTATATATCATAAGTTTTTGTTACAACGAGGTTCACAACAAACATCGGTACAAAATAAGCTATCTGAAAACAGAAATATTTCTAACTGATTACAACAATCAAATTGATGTCATCTCGACCGAACATCATTTCCCTAGCATCCTTATCAATCTTCATTCGCACCCAACCAAAGATACTGTCGAGTCTCTCAATACTTCTAATTTTTTTCCCTTCTGGTATTTTCTCATCTAACCAACGAAACAGCTCCCTCTTCAATTGATCGAACGTAGTGATGTTCCAGAACAACATCAGCATCTGAGGTTTGTCTCTCGCATAAATCACCTTTCCGTATCGGCGATGAACACCAAACATGATTGCCAAATGATTAATTGAGATATGGAACAATGACTCACATAACGCATCTATTTATAACACAAAAATTGCATTTTACACTGAGGCTCCAATTGAATTGGCGCCTCCTCTTAAGTCCTACACAGGGCGCCAATCCAATTGGCGCCCTAGCCAATCCAATTGGCGCCTCCATTCAACTTTTAAAAAGAGTATCCAATTCAATTGGCGACTCCTTCTAAAAGTGGGGTAGTTTGAGATTTTTTTTGAAACCAGGGGTATTTTGGGAATTTCCTTGAAAAAATGGGTTATTTTTGTAAAAATTTCCTATGTTGTTCCACACGCATACAATTATCAATTATCTCTTTTATTTAAAGAGGAAAATGCCCCACTTCATAGATACTTAAATTTTTTATTCAAACTTTATTTTTCACTCTCTTACTGATTTGAGGGTTGAAGTATTAACTTTGCATGTCGGCTCCCTTCTCCACCGCATCGGAGCTTTGAATCACCGCAACAAACTGTGAATCCACCCTCTCCAATAAATTATAGTTCCAGTGTGGAAAATTTTGTAGTATCTGTGGGAATTAACTTATGATTCATGTGATTCTCCCCGATCTAACTTCTCTAAATTCAAGCGAACCTCCTCCGATAGAAATCCATATCTTATTCGATCGAAGCGTATATCTCCAATTTCTAGTCAATTCAGTCAGATTCATATTCAAACTTTCCTCCATCAGATTCGTCAATGATGTAAGCTTCCAAAGATACTTGTCATGTTGTTCGACGACAAGTCGATGCAGCTATTGAAGCTAGTGGGGGACGTAGTGGGTCGGACAATCAAGTATTAGCAATTGCTCCTTATGCCCCCCACTGCAAAATTATGCCCATCCTATGGAAAATCGGTTAGTGTTTCAACCTTTTCCATTCCTTTGATCTGCATCGCAGTTTCATCTAGGTGAACCTTCATTCAGACCTATGCTACCACCTACAATGTTCGAACGAGAAGTGCTCCCTAACTTTCAACTCTTGTAGGCTAACATTGGCTTGCAGCGAGCCAATGGACTATTGAACAACGACTACCAAATGGTTCAACAACAGAACTCCCAGGCCTTGGCAGATATGCTAACATGGATTGAACAAAGTTTACACAATGTCAATCTGAGGAACAACACCGTACAAAAGGAGGCTTCGCACAAAATCCACCATTTTTGAACCAATAAGGGATCTAGAAGTCTCCAAAGTTGACGAAGACACATGCAACATTGTCTTTCCTTGGTCCCGAAGGAAGGAGCGGTATCCATACTCCTCCTGAAGTTTGTCGTCATAAAATGAGGGAACAATATGAAAAATATGCTCTCGTTTAAACACGTAAAGAGAACCTTGGGTCCTTGCATCTTCAAAAACAGAATCCCAAAGTCACTAAAGAAACCTCCAAAAATTTCGAGCTACAACGAGACTGGAGATCCAGGCAAACACGTCAAGCATGTGGACGACCAAATTTATGGATCTATGGGCTTGTAGAAATGAAGCTAATGAACCCGATGTTGTTGACTATTTTAATGTTTTGATTATGACAACAGTGATGTTTGTTGAAGTTGGTGGTCATATCTTTCCAACTCTTTGATGATGATAATTAACTTGAAGATATCGCAAGCCTCATAAAGTGGAAGATTCAAGGTTCCAATGAAATGCTTATATGATCAATGTATATGGTAAGGGAACTTGAAAACTTCAGAGTTGTGAAAGTGATAAAGTGTGAAAGCCTGTTTGGTCGTGTCTGTCTGAGTGACCAGAGTCTTGTGAAAGTAGAAGAGTAACTCCTAAGATACTAAGGCAAATCACACACACACCTAAAATGTGTTTAAGGCCTCATTTGTTTGATAAAATCATCTAAAAATCTTTTTGAAACCTATTTGACTGATAAGGAGAGTGTCTGGATTGACTGGGAGACTTTTTCCACTAAATAATTGATTAGACCTATATATTTAATCGACTATTTTCTCTTGGTTGAGTCTATAATCAATTGGGAAAGTCTCTTAATGATTGGAAATGACTAGAAATCAAAACCTTCCATATTTTGCTTGAATAATTTATTAGGTCATTAATTCGGCTCATGGATTGTTTACTTTTTAAACATCATTTTCTCTTATATAAATGATGTCTCTCCTCATTCATAATCAAACTAGAATATGAAGTTTTACTATTTCTTAATATTTTATCACTCTCATCATCTCTCTTTAATATTTCTCTTTCACCAAAGTTGCATTAGTGTCTATTGAGTGAAAACTACTTGTAAAGAAAATGTTGTAATGGTGTCGTACCATTATTTTATTTCAAAAGTGTCTTTCTCTTGAAGAATAATATTTGGTTATTGATATCAACCATTGAAAATCTCTAATTGGTTATAGAACTCCGCCTAGTAAAAATTATTTTTAGTTATTGAGATTAGCCGATAAAATCTCTACTTAGTTGTGAGTTCAGCCCGTGGAAAAGCTCTCTTTGGTTTGTGGGATAAGCCAATGTAAAATCTATCGATTCACTTGTAATGAAGGTTTGTGGGCATAACCTGCAAAAGTTGAAGATTATTATTTCTATGGATCTATGTGCTTGCAAGTAAAAATTGATAACCTCAAAGGACCCTCTTTGAAATTTTGATGGTGACAACAATTGTTGAAGTTGGTGGAAATACCTTTCAACTCTTTGATGATGGTAACCTAACTAGAGAAACATCTCAAACCTCATCAAGAAAAGAGACTTCAGATTGAAGTGCTTATATGATTGATGTATATGACAAAGAATATTGAAGCCTCAGAATAATGAAAGAGAGGAAGTGTGAAAATACGTTAGGTTGTGTACATCTGTGTCTAAGTGACTAGAGTTTTGTAAAAATAAAGAAATAGCTATTAAGTTCTAAGGCAACAAACACATTCACTTAAAACAAATTCTAACATTTTAATATCTTAAAAATATTTTCAAGATAGAGCCAAGTGATTAAGAAATTGTCATTTATCTTCTAAAAGATTTTTTGAACTACCGAATCGATTGGAATATTTTTTGAACCAACCAATCAATTGAAGCATTAAGTCAATCGATTAAAGAAGGCCTAAATAATTATCCAAACGATTAGGGCATCATCTTAATGACTTATAACAACTTTGTATCCTTTCTTTCCTTTTAAACTTTGGTAATTGATTATCTAAAGGGCTGGAAATCGATAATAGCAACATGCCAATCGATTAACTCATCAATTATTCCCATGGATACTTTCTTTTTCTAGTTTTCCCGTCACCTATATAAAGGAGGATTGCCTCGTTTTCATTTCACGCCACATTAAAAAGCTTTACATTTTATTTGGAATTTTTCTCTCTATTTTCTCTTTTTCTCTCTTTAAAAATATTTCTTTGTCACCTAAGTTGCCTTAGCACTTCTGAGTGAAACTTTGCTTGTGAGAAAGTGTTTGTAAGTGGTCATGCTGGTTATTTAATTCTTGAGAGTGTGATACTCTTGGGAGGTTGAGTTTGTTTTTTTAGATAAACCAATCATAAAATCTCTATTTTGGTTTCTAGAATTTCTCCATAAAAAGGTTTATTTTCGTTATTGAGATAAACCTGAAAATATCGAAAAAGATTCATTTGATTTGCGTGTGGTAAAAGCTATCTCTGGTTGGGGATAATCCTGTAAATATATCAAGATCATATTGTAATAAGGTTTGTGGACATAAGATATAAAAGCTCAAAATTTATAGTCAAAATCTCAAGAATATCTCTTAGGGACAGAACTAGGTCATTGTTTGGACAAACTTCGATAAACCTTTCTTGTAATCTCTTTAACTCTTGAACTCTTTAAATTATGCTATTTATTTTACTATCTTTTATTTACACTACTATTAAATTTTTCATTAATAAATTACTAATGAAGTTTTAAGTATAATTGAAAAAACCACTAAATCAATCGCAAATTTTAAATATCACAATCTCCCTTCTTTTGCTTGAGGTCACTTGTCCAACATGTGGCATCAGAGTCTAACTCATATTGAGGACTAATCATTTAAGGAAGGAAATGTATTCAAGCTATTCACTAAACAAACTCATATCCTTCTATAGAGAAGGGTACATTTTATGGAAAGAGAAAAAGAAAATTTTCATAGAAGGGATGGATCGTGGTATTTGGAAGGCTGTGAAAGAAGGTTCATTTGTTCCTACACACAATGTCAATAGTGTTGTTGTAGACAAACCTGAAAAGGATTGGACCAAAGATTATAAAGAGAGTATGCAGTGCGGTTTGAAATAAAAAACTGACATCACTACTACTCTCATTCTTGATGAGTTTTTGTGAATTACTAACTGCAAAACTACAAAAGAAATGTGGGACATCCTCCAAACTACCCATGAAGGAACTACTGAGATAAAGATAACAAACACATTAAACCATAAGTGCGAACTCTTCAGAATGAAACCTGAGGAGAGCATAAATCAAATGTAAACATGATTCCCCCATATCATGAGTCATATGATAACTCTAGGAAAAACATTCTCATGTGAGGAAATAGTCATGAAAATTCTTAGATGTCTAAATTGTAGTTGGAAAATCAAATTAACTTAGATTTATGAGTCTAAAAATTTAGTGACTATGGACACACAAACACACACACACACACAAGTGAATTGTAGGAACACGAAATGGAACTCAAAAGGCTTTCTATAGATGAAGAAGGAGAAAAGAAGAAAAAAAATCTAGCACTTAAAGTTAAGGAATTAGATTCTGATGGTGACATGTATCTCGTAAAGAACTTCAAGATATTCATGGGCTCCGAGGATTGGACTCCGAGGTGAATGTCCAGACAGGGACTAGCCTTTTGAAAGGGGCTTGCGACACATGAACTGGGATTTTGAAGAGGTTTACCATAAAGGAACTGGGCTTTAGCATGCTATGTCAAATAGGGACTTTGTAGTAGGTACGAAAACCTCATGGTGTCCAATAAGTACAACAGCAGGGATGAATTTTTCAAAATATGGCTACCCAACGCGGGACTCCCCAAACTCACATCAGGTATTTCACGATAATCAAGATGCAAAGTTTTGACAAATATGGATTTCTCGCGCAAAAGGCAACGAGGACTTATAAAAGATAAGTTTAAAGTAGACACCTTGGGAAACCCTACTGGGAATGACAACTAGGGGGTTTATAAAGATTCAAATGAGGTTGATAAAGATAAATATTGAAATCAAAGATAACATCGATAAAGATTCATAAAATAGATCGTATATAATGTCATGATCAATAAAAATACATACTATCAAATAAACTTACATATAAAACTCCAATAAGAAAGGTACAAAGATAAGAAGGAATATGAAGAAACATCCATCGCGATTTCCCAACGATAGAGGCAAATCCAACTCCGAGTCTTCAAGATTGCAACCCCTAATGTTGTTTCTAAGCCTATCTACTCAAAAAAATGTTGGTGATGGAGTGAGAGGAAAAAAATACCAAAACCATGACCCTAGAAATGAAAAAAAATATGAAAATATAGTATGCTGGAAAGTGAAACCGCGCTTAACAGTGGCAGATCCCGCTAAGCACGCTCAACCGCAACGCGAAAAATCAGAATCTTATTTTTGTCATAACTTGAGAACCGTAACTCCGATTTACGCATGGTCAGAAGTGTTGGAAAGGTTATTAAATGCTCTATATTAAAATGACTAAATATGATTGCTTAAATACCTACAAAAATGAGATAAAAATAATCAAACTCAATGATAATTACATAATAACGTAATATTTACACTAATACGTAAATTATACACAATGTACACAAAACTGGGGATTATTAATGAAAAACAAATGAATTAAGTCGATGAGTGCTAATTATTTCAAACTCAAAATATCAACAATTTAGCATTCATCATTATCCTATGTTTGTACTCAAGCTCGGGTATAGAGGTTTTCTCTCATGAAACATAGCCCCAACCCAACAGAGAGTATATCAGGAATATCCAGAATATGCAAAATATTTAAAGCAATAAGGAATGCAATAAATAACATAAAGATAGAGCGATTAAAGCGATACAGATAAAGACCCAAAGCATACAAAGAAAGCAAACAAAGCTAGGCTCGACTTGCTTAGCAAATTTCCCAAGCAGAGCCGCCAGCTGAAGCTACGCGAAATATACCTGAACTCATCGCACGCTCAAAGATACAACAGAGTCACCATCTAAATTTATTTATTCCCGAAGGAAAGGGAAAACATTGATAAAACCCGAGGGAAGAGAAAAAGGGTAAGAAAGTTGGTTATACAAGGGGAAGGTATTAACATCCCTCACATCCATTATACTCAACGTGAACCGTTTTCGTTGTTCTTTGCAAGAACGGGTGTTACTATCTAAAGATTACTCATGAAAGGGGTAAAGGAAAATAATAATAATAAATAAATGTGCTCGCCAAGGATTCTAATCCTCATGCCTACGTATCCTCATAGTGTTATAAGGAAATCAGAGCTCTATAGTTCACGGTAGAAAATAAAAATGTGTTGGTTGTTTTAATGAACAATGTCAATATTCGCGTTTTACTGTCAACTTGCTTGTATGCTCGAGCATGGGATACTTAAAAATTTGTTTGTTTGCGATAGAATGGATGCGCCTGGATCGCACTCTAGCAGTTAAACATTACTTGTATGCTCACGCATGGAGGCTTAAGCTTCGTTCACGGTAGAACGGAAGTAACATGTCCTTTCTGAAAAGTTTTTAAACAAGAAAATGATGCCCAAAGGCAAAAATGAGTTTAATGAGTTAAGTTTGCTTTTATTCTGAAAAGAAAGTCTTAATTAGAACTGTACTAAAGTCTATGAACGAAGGCAAATACTTTGAGTAGCTAGGGCCTAGACCCCGTACTCAAAGAAACTCTAGACAATGATAGGAAAAATCTCTCTCATCATTCTTCATTGCTTAAGGCTCGTGGTACACAATTTTAATCGTATTGTGAAGTGTTTTGAGTTTATTTACAAAAATGATTTTAGTCTTACAAGAGAAATAAAAGAAAAGGAAGAGAAACCCTAGAAGGTTGAAGTCTAATCTTCAATCTGCATCCCACATCTGTGTAGAAGAGTACTTAACAATTTTTATAGTTGAATCACACTAAAGCCTATGAACGAAGGCTGATACTTTGAGTAGCTATGGCCTATACCCCGTACTCAAAGGTACTATAAACAAGGGTAGAAAAAATCACTCTCTTCATTCTTCATTACTTAAGACTCGTGGCGTACAGTTCACGTCATAACTATTAAGTATGTTGAAGAAGAACCTTTGTTTGTTGATCTTGCTGATGCAATATTACTTGTGAAGAAGAGACTTGATAATCATTTGATTCAAGTCACACTAAAGTCTATGAACAAAGACAAATACTTTGAGTAGTTAGGGCCTACGCCCCATACTCAAAGGTACTCTAGACAAGGTTAGGGATAATCCCTCTTATAATTATTCATTCCTTAAGGCTCATGGCACACAATTTGAATCAAGATTGATAAGTTTTGATACTCCCTCATTGTGCTTGAATAGAAATCCATTATCTGTATGCAATGTCTGACTTGTATTGACTATGAAGTCTTGAACTTGATGATAGCTTGAGATCTAGTGCATCCAGTACAACTTTAATACAAGGTACTTGATCTATCAAGTGATTAGGGGTCTTTTGATCACTTGAACATGCTTGGGGAATTGAGCATAGTTCAAAGGATTTGGTTGATCAAAGTGAACTTTGATTAGCTGAATCTATCAGGGGGAAATTAGTTGAAAATTTATGCATAAAGAGATAAGGACTAGTAAAACCATAGGGATTAATCATCTGAACTAAATATTAAACACCTAAATCTAAGGGAACATACCATGGGTTAGGGCGTTGTAGCGGGAAATTCATGATCATCGAGCTATTGATAAGCTAGAGATCAATTAACAAGAGCCGCCGCCGCGCTTTTATTGTTTCCAAGGGAAAAGGGGAAAAGTACGAACAAAACCCAAGAGGTAAGAAGTTTTCAAATAAAAACTAATAAAAGTCAGAGATCACAGGTAAGGGGGTTGGTTACACAGAGGGAAGGTGTTAGTACCCAAAGTGTCCTAGGTACTCCTAGGAAGCCCTTTTTGTGTGCATATGTATTTTGTACAAAGTGATGTTTACGAACAAATAGAATGGGGCGATGAGAAAAGAATTCATTAATTATATTTTTGTGTTTGACAAGACCTTCGGTCTTGTGCCTACGTACCAACATAAAAATGAGGGATTAAAACCTCGTAGTTCGTGATACAAATTTTAAAAATGGATGCATTGATTTTAACAAAATTTAAGTTTGAAAGGCACAAAGACCTAAAATGATTGAATAAGTTAGTTCTTTTTGGCTTTTTTTGAAAATTTAAGTCAAGTATAGTTAAATTTGTTTATAAGTTTGATTTAAGAAAAGAAGTTTGAAGGTGCAATGACATAAGGCCAAAGTTTCTACCTTTTTGCAAAAGTGGTCAAAGTTTAGAACAAAAGTAGCTCACACAAAGAAGTTTTTGAAAATGGAGGGAGAGATTTGAAATTAAAGAAGTGGGGAGAAGATGAAGAGACTACCCTATGCACAAAATTTAAAAGTTTAGAGTTGAAAAGATCTGACCAAATGGGTAGCAATCCAATAGACAAGTATGTCAATAGAAACCCAGAATTCCCTTGGACTTTTAGAATCAAACAACATACAAATGCACAATTATATTATCTTGAATAGCAAGGCATCAAATAAATATGGCCTTATCCAAGCTTATCCACTTCAAGATCTTCTTCAAAATAGCCCATGCAACAGATGAATTCCACAAGTCACAAGTTTAAAATAACAGCTTCACAATGATCATGTTGTAGATGAATCTTAGAGAGATCTTCAAAGATGTATCAGATGAATTTCAAATTGCAAGCATTTGGTTCTTCAACAAGTTGGCATTGGCCAAGTCCTTTAGCTTAGGGAGGTTGCCTGGATTCTAAGTCCATTTGCTCAAAATCAAACCAACAGTCCACTCAAAAGTTTTTTTTTTACGTTTTTTGTTTTTATTATGTACGTTAATGGTCAAAGACCACACAAACAAATAAAATAACACCAACAAAATATATCACATAATATGGTCCAAATGGACAAAGTGAAAATTACATTAACATAAACAATTAGAATGATATGTATAATGGCAAATGAAATAAAGTGCTAAAAGTAAATTGCATTAAAGTAAAAGCTTGAAATTAAAAGTTAATGGTTAGTAAGTTAGAAGTTAGTTTTGTTTTGCTTTTCATTTCAAGACATTCTTTGGAGAACACTCAACCCATTTATCACAAGCATGGATCCTTGAACCAAATCATCTTCCAAAGGAAGGAAAAAAGGCCAAGTTTCCACACAATACCATGAAAGAGGGGAGACTTACAATCTCACTAACTAAAATGCTTATGTCTTTTGTGTCACAAATTTAACGCTATGTTAAGCAATCGTAATTGGACTTATGTAGAAGTCACAACTATTTGAGACCGGGCAATAGACTTTTGGTGTTAATGCATGTTGGAGATATAGTATTATGAACTATGCTCATGAAACATACCACACACAAAAAATATGCAAAAGGTGTGGCCTAATCTCATCCATACTCATGTCAATTTTTCAATCAACTAGCATTAGGACTTTGAGATGTCATAGGCCAAATGGAAATGAATGGTTGAAGAAGGGGAATTAGATGAAGAGGGAAGGGGATGAATGAGATCACAAATTGGTCAAAGGAGGACTTTTACCAAATTAATATCATTCATTCATTTTGGAAGATGGAATGTACATTTCATCAATCCCCTAAATCCAATGATATTAACTTGACAAAGTCAAATCAACCTTGACCAAGGCCCAACAACAATAAGCAAACTCAAACAAGTCAATACAAATGGTCAACAAAATTTAATTGGCATTTATTCAACTAAAAAAAATAAAATAATGCATTTAAATCAAATATATTTTTGTCCAATTCCTAAAATCTCATCAAAACACCAAAGAAATGGCCATGAGATTTATCATAGGTCAAACAAGGTCAAAGGACCTTGGAGAAAAAAATTCATAATTTTTGGACATTTAAAAATATTTTTAAACAATTAAAAACAAATGCAAAATCAATTAATTCATAAAAAATATTAATAATGATCCAAAATAATTTTAATTCGGAATATGAAAGAGAAAAATATTTGAATTTTTTGGGTGAAAGTCCCATATTTTTTGGATCAATATTAAATTTAATATAAATTATTGAAAAAAACGCAATTAAAACAAAAATTCAGAAATTCTAAATTACGTGGACCATCAGATCTCCCTCATTAATCTCTGATGATCCAAAATGCGCATTTCACATATACCTTAGTTAACTGCGATGTACCAATGGTAATTAAAACAAACGCTCAGGATTAAAACGTGATACATGGATCCTATGGTTCACAGTCTTGCCAAGTCATCGCCGGAGCCAGAGTTCCGGTTATCTTCTCCGGTGGACCTCACCGGACTCGTCAAGATGAACCATCACCAAAAAGAAAAACAAGGACATGATCTTGAATAAAAAATGGCACTAAGCTCGAATCTGACCTCCATTCATTCAAATTCCAAATATATTGAGAGATATGTAGAATTGAAAATTGAGGTACATGAACTGAGTTGCTTCGATTTGACCTCAAATCAACTCAATCTTCTTGCCTACATTGGTAGGACTTCAGACGACCAAAGAATCAATAGAATTGAGCAAGAATTTAAGAGAATCGAAGAGTTTAAAATTTCTGCAAATTACCTTCAACGGAGGTCTGAACTTGATGGATCTTGATCTGGCTTGTGCTTGGACTCACTATACTTGCTTGCAGGAAGAGATGGAAAGGTTTAGAAGCAATGGATTCCTGAAGAATTGAATTCCAAAACAGTGGAGATTCAAGCTCAAATTCAAACGAATTTATCAGGTTTATCCTTTGAGAATGAAGGGTTTTCAATGGGGGATCAAAGCTGGAGCAATGGTGTTGTGAATTCTGAGCAATTGAAGCTCTATTTATAGCTGAACTGATTGATAATTGCACACTCACTTTCACTTTCCAAAATTGGAAAATGATGATGTAATGGTGCATGGGCGCACATAGGCCCATGAAATGATAACTTGAGGTCCAAAATTGCATATCAGATGGTTTAAAGTAAGCTTGGATTGCAAGGCAACTGAAACATTGATGCTTGAAGATTGATCCATGCCAAATGATATCAGCCTGTTTAAGCCATGCGCAGCCTATGCATTTCAAGTCCAAAATGAATGAATTTGAGCTCTTTGGAAAGGTGAGATCAAGAGGAACAAGTTTGATGTTGAACACTTTTTCATTTGGAGCTTGGAAGTTAGAGCAATTTGAGGTGGAAGTTTGGAAATTTTTGACATATCAAAATTTTTCTAAGTGTCAAGCCATATGTCTTAATATTCCACCTTGCTTAACTTTTTATATGAGCTTCAAATGAGAAACGTGTCTTCATCAAAGTCGTATCTCTCTCAAAGAACTTCAAAATGGTAACCAATTTCATGTCATTTGGATTTTAAATGATAGAGTTATGCATTTTTGAAGTTCGGAAAAATCACTTGATCAATGGTATAGGTCAAGAGTGACCTATAATGTAGCCTCATATCACATGCTCCAAAAAGTTGAAGTAGCTCTCACTCCAAACATCAAAGTTGAAGTAGACACATTTAATTTGATTGTTCAATTTGGAAATCTTTAATATCATAAAAATTGAGAAAGTTATGACCTTGGGAAGTTGACTTTCAAATTAGGGTTTAGACAAAATGACCTATAATGTTTCAACATAGAAAATGATTTTCCAAGAAAAACTAGCTCCAGGTATCAACATGAAAGTTATAATGTCATTTAGAGTAAGTTTGCTCTTGGAATCATTTTCATATGGTGAAAATTGTAGGAGATAGGGTCTAGGGAGACCTAGTTTTGATTAGATGAATTCATTTGGCCAACCACCATCAACCAACTTGCTAAATTCCAATTCTCTTGACTTTATTGGCTCATGGTAGATCATATATGCATAAGATGATGAAATTTGAAGTGTCCCTTGAGAAATTTGATCAATTGGTGAGATAGCTTGTTGGAGAAGTTACTCAAGATACCCAGTTAAACTAGGGTTTCCAAGGCAAATCACCCTCAAACTCTTGAAGAAAACTTGATCAATATGACATTTAGAGAACATTGGGACTCATATATGATGTTCATAACCATTCTTGAATCAATTTTTGGTTGTGCTCTTTGTTCATGAGGTCTCAAACCCTAGATGTGATCTTGATGAATTAATGAGATCAATGCCCTACCTACAAAAGAGTTAGACAAATGCAAAAGACATATTTTTGGTATTTTGGTTAATGAAATGATAAAATACAAGTATGATATAGTCACAAAGTGCTTGGTGATCTCTCCTAAAATAAACCCAATGAAAGAGGGGTAAGGAGGATGCAGGGGTATGATCCCAATGCTTATGCTTATGATGGAATTACATGAGGGATCTTAGGGTCAAAATTGGGGTCTTACAGGCGTAATCTAATCAGAGAAATCAACAGCAAAATTTTATCAAGTAACAAATGATTTAAAAATTCAAAACAAACCTAAAAGATTATGATCAAAGTCAATTCCACTAATTAAAACCCTAATCAATTAGAATTAACATCCAAACATGAAAGAATTATCTATCCCAACAAATCAATTAAGCAACAATTATCATGCAATTACAATCTAAACCTAATCATGTAAACTAGGCTAGAACATATATTTTTTCATCATTTTCAATTAATCAAGCATTAATCTACTCAATTATTTCTAACTAACTAATCATGTAAAAACTAACTAAATTCTAGAAATTAATTTCCATGTCAATTCATGAACAATTACTAAAAATAATTACAAACAAAATTTAAGATAAAAAATGGAAATAGAAATGCAAAAATGTACTAAAACAGGGAGTACAATCAGCAAAACAATGGTGCAATCAGTAAGGTCCACAATTGCACAAACCAGGGAAGCAAGAGGTGCCACGTAGTGAGAGGTGTTGTTAGAAATGTTGTGGGCCAAAAGGCCCAAGGTAACAAGCTGATAGGGAAGTGTCACACCCCGATTTAGACCCTGAATCGCCGATTCAACACATTCATCATAGCTATTGCATCTATACATAGCATAACATGAATTCCATACCGCATAGTGCCTAGAATATCAGTCAAAATAATTTTTTGGAATTACAGGCAAACCAGTTGAATTAATCGCTAGATGTGCGTCAAATCAGTAGACGAAATTTTTTAAAATCAAGCTTGCAAACACCAGTTTTATTAATCTACGTTTCGCGTAGTTTAATCTGGTATGCTCAATTTATTTTTCGGCTAAGTTTTCGGTCACTTTTTGACCCGCCTGAGCCTTTTAACCGGTCAAAATTTATTTCAAAATTAAAAGAAACGTTGTATTTTTCCAATAAGTATATTTCGTGCTGATTATTTTAGTGCATCCGATTTAATTTTTCGAGCAAATTTTTTGCCCGACTTTTATTCGTTTTTTTTACCCTTTTATTTATTCAAAATAACTAGTGCTATATTCAGTTTAATTTTATTTGTGGAAGTTGGATTTCTTATTTTTGAATTAATCAATAATTTTCATTCATAATAATTTCAAGGTGGTGGTACTTGGTACACCACTTTTATCATTTTTTAAAAAAAACACTTGTCTCAACTTAATTTGAAGAGGGAGAACGTGGGAGAACCACCATTCTTGCTGGATGCCAAATATCTTTTTCAGGAGCTCTTGAGACAGCTCATGACAGTTGGAGGAAGTGAGTGGAAAGAAAACTCCACAAAATGGACGCCACGCGTCCCATTCGCGGGCACTCCTCTCAACGGCTTTCTCAAAAGAAAAAAAGGACAACGAATAAATGGATTTTTCCTCTGCTAGAGGGAGGCATCAAAGAAAATATAAAAAGAAAAAGAAGAAGAAACAAAAGGGTGGTTTTTCCGAGGATACTCTCTTTCTGAGCTCTAAACCAAGGACCATCACTACAAACCAAATGAGGGGGCACGTATGAACAAAAAGGGAAAAAACTATCTTTTTCTTATTCATAAAAAGCCACCGTCAAACAGACCCAACAGGAGATTTCTCCACTAAAAAAAACTGAGATATTCTCCATTTCTCTACAAAGGCACTGCTCATATTAAGTTAAATTTTGGGCCTAAAATGGTGACATTTAAGCTAAGCCCATTTAAGTTTGTTTTGATACCCCATTGGTTCTTATTTTTTTATGTGGATTATATTAAGTTAAATTTTCATTTTTTGGTTAGGATGGTTATGATGAAAGCATATTTTGTATTTCCTATAGTATATAATGCGTGGTTGGTATTCGTTGTGATTTACTTCATTGTGTTAAGAATCTGATTGTCTTATCCATGGATCCGATGTTTTCATGCCGTGACCAACAGATCTTCATCGATATATTGATAGTATTTCGCCTCATTAATCACATATGACATTTCGACTATTGTCAATATGCGCAAACCGGCTCTGAGCATATTTCCTAGTTGATTATTTCCTCCTCAATTTCCACCCGCCTTGCACGTATTTGTGTTATGTGACTTTGATTCGCATCCTCGCATCCCGATTTTAATCTGTGCACGTCCCAATTTTACTTCTTCCAATTTATTTATTTTGAATGTCTTGTAAATATGACTTACTCTTGGGCTTTCTTACAATTCATTTATTTGGTCCCAAATTTAATTATTTCATTATCTTGAATCCCCATTCGACAAAATGTACCCCCACTCCCATGGCATGTAATAATTTTATCGCTCTTTGTTCCTTTATTCAGTTTGACTCTTTAGCTAGTTACTAACACAAGAATAAAATCAACTTCTTTTCCAAATATATCAAAAATAAAGACTTGATCCAACGTCGAGTATTTTCTCAATAAACAAATCCATCCATTCCTATCCATTCCATTTCATTCCAACCATGTCTTGAAAATCTTTCTCAATCGTCCATCAAATGCTTGATCCAACGTCAAGCCATTTTCACAATAAAAACTCAAAAATACTTAATTCTCATTCAAGACTTTTTTCAATAAAATGGAAATGGAACGTGGTGGATACCACGCACTCCTGAGACTAGGATTCGAGATAGATATCTCGCCTATCTTAGCTCTCGCCATCATTTAAAATTGTCAACACGGTTTCATCAAACCGTTTCTTAATCAAATTCAAAAAACACTTAATTCTCATTAAATACTTTTGCAAATAAGATGGAAATGGATCGTGGTGGATGTCGCATCGCGCGAAAAACCGGCGGGAAAAGAAAGAACAACAGAGCCGCCACCGTGCGTTATTTATCCCAAAAGAGGGAAAGGAAACGCTCAGAGTAAACCTAGGAAAGAACATGGTCTCGCGACCAAAGAGAATGGGTTCGGGAGTCGGTTATGCGAAGGGAAGGTATTAGCACCCCTACGCATCCGTAGTACTCTACGGGATCCACGCACAAAAGAAAGGATAAATTGGTTGCTAAACACTGCTCAAATACTCACACACACTGGCTGAAAGAGACACAAGAAACTGACTGAAACTGACTCGGCAGGATGTCGCATCCTGGGCCTACTTAGTCTATCAGGCATAGACATCAGAGTCGAAGTAGTTCGGACTGGGGAAACGACACATGCTCGCTAGGATATCGCATCCTATGCATACGTATCTCCTCGGACGAGAGAAGAATCAGAGCATTCGTAGCTCGGCTGACACGCACACAAACAAACACAGGCAAAGGCAAACGTGGAGCCTGAATGCCAATCACTGGACTTACATCAGCATCCGAACCAAACACACGCACACTGGAACCTAACTGCCACTCGATGGACTTATATCAGCTTCCAAGCACACAACAACACAACAAGTTAATAGGGAGTCGGGGACTCGAGCATATAACTGTCAAGCACACACACAAACGAACAGACAACAGATTGCTAAGGAGTCAGGCACTCGAGCCTAGCAACTGTCAAACAACACACACAAAAAAGAAAAAGAGCGCCCGGAGAGATCAGCTCAATCTCCTGCCTACATACTTCATCTGGTATGAAGATCAGGGCGATGTAGTTCCCCTACGCAGGGACAAAGGTTCTAGCCTAACCAGATAACAGAGGGAGACACAACTCTAGGGAGACTACGACTCGAGCCTAGATGTTATCATGCAAATCATCCCTAAGTTAAGGTTTCTAGCTAAATGGCACAAGGGCCAACCTATCCTTAGCATGGCTCACACAGGAAGCAAGCCACACACACTCTTAACTTGCACAGGAAGCAAGCCAAGCAAAAACTAACTTGCACAGGAAGCAAGTCTAAACTAATCCTAACTTGCACAGGAAGCAAGTCAAACAATCCTATCTTGCACAGGAAGCAAATCAAACAATCCTACAAGCACAGATAGCACACGCTATACACAAACAAGTGGCTCAAACAAGGGTTAGGTTTTAGTCAAGGGGTCATATCAACCTCAACAAACAAACCTCTGGAATGGGGTGAATGTGCTCTTAACCTTGCCATTGAGGGGCTAAGGTGAAGCAGATGAAAGGTGAGTGAAGGTAAGACTTCACAGCTCTTATCCCTGGACTGGGAGAGCTCAAGACAAGAATGTGTGGGTTCAGAAAGTGGGAACCCTTCTACACATTTAAAACTGACTCAACTGTACAATTGTACAAGATCTTGAGTTTGTATCTGCAATGCATCAACACAGTGGTGTGAGCAAAGCAGATGACACACTGAATAGTGGGGGATAGATTGCATATCCCTACCTTCCACCAATTGCCTCTTCACTTAGGAGGTCTTTGACTCTATGCAAGGACAAAAGTAAACACCCACAAACATTGCCTCTTAAGGAGGACTTCAGACAGTTGCCTGGCCAAGTAACAGGCCAGGTCTTCCAGACTACATGAAGTAAAAGAGACATACCTCAATGCAAATTGCTTATACAAGCAAAGCAAAGCAAAAGTTCACAAGGAACTACAAGCAACTAAAGTACCTGAAATCAGTCAAGCACAGTTAGTATACAAGTCAGGGTTAAATCAAAATGAAACAGACATCAACCAGTCAACACAAGCTAGTGAATGTGCAAGGCACAAAGCTTAAGGCATGTGAGCCAAGCCACCTACAAAACAAACAAGTTAGACAATGATATTCAAGCAAGCTCGATCAAATTGTAATGATCTCTTTGAAGCATTTGTAGCTTAACCTGAAAACATAAGCTCAAAAGTGAGTACCAGGACCACTAGGGCAAGCCTAGGGTCAAAAATAAATGAGAAAGTCAAAACAGCAAAGGGCAAGTATCCAAAATCATGTTCAAGCAATTAGGAAACACAACCAATTGGGTTCACATCCATATCGATCACTATCATCATTTCATGAACCATTTAGGTCAAAACATGGCAAACAGAAGCTCATAGAAGTCAACAGCAAGACTTGCATCAAAAGCAAACTTAGACATTTCCAAAAATCACCAAATAAATCATGATCAAACCTAACACATAGCATGGTAAGCATGTCAAATTTCATCTCATTTGGACAAGTGGAAGGCAGTCAATGAAAATCAGAAAGTCAAGGCAATTTTGAACATGCTCAATGAAGTCAACCAAACATGCATCAACTTAGAAAAATCATGAATCAGAGATGGCATATGATAAATGAATGGGACTAAAACCATGGCAAATATGAGGATGTCTAGTTATCACATGTCAAATTTCATGTCCATCTAATAAAGTATGAGAATTTCACAAATGAAATGGGAACAAGTGTCACACAAAGTCAACAATTGACTAGGCAGGGGAGAAAATCTCAAACAATTAGGAAATGCCACAAATAATTCCAAGAAAATTCACATGTAAACTAGACATACAAGAGTAGGTTAATGCAAAATTTGGGGTCATTTGGATGTAAGGAAGCATGGTAATGAAAATCATGAATTTGGACATCAATGGTGTGACACAAATTGTCACACCCTAATTCAAAAAATCATAACTTACAAACCACAAATGATAAATTCACAAACTTTTACACCAAAATCACCATGAATGTGTCTAGTTTGAGCACAAAAAATTTGGGAGCCATTGGATACATTCTCATCATTTCACAATTGATTTGGCAAAGTGTACAAAATTTGGTCACATGTCACAAACCCTAGCAACATTTAAAAACCAATCATCCAAAAATTCTGGAAAAATAATGATAAAAAAGTAGAGATCATGATGAACATAACACAAAAAATCCCATGATTTTAGGATCAAAAATGAGCAAGTTATGATTTTTGGAAGATTGGTTATAAAATGTGAAATTAAAATGGAATAAATGAGGCAAGAATGGCAGTTTGGTAATATTTGGATCCACTTAATGATACGCTGCCGTTTTTGGGCCAAGGAGGAAATGTTTTAATTGGTTGGAGGAAGAAAAGGGTCATGCACGTGAAAATGAAACAGAAAAAATCTGGGAAAATATTTGGGATTAGGGTTTCACTGTAGCAGCAATATCTCATTCCTTCCAAATTCGAGTCTCTCAATTTTTCCCAAAAAATGTCAATTGCATATATGGAAATGATCAGCATGGCAAGGTCAACAAGACTCCATCATCATTTTTCATTAAATCGAGCTGGGCAAAGATAAATATGCAAAACAAGTTTGGATGACCAATATTCATTTCAACATAATTCAAACATTACTCAACCATTTTAAAACTAAGACCACTGTCAAGTTCAGCATGGAAAGACCTTTTAAAATCATGTATCAATTTGACAAAAGAGGGAGGTCGAATATTTACCAAATTGGGAAGGCAGATGAGATGCAATGACTGTTTGATGCTTTTGAAGTGAAACAGTGGAAGCTTCAGCTATGCTTTGATGAAGGATGAAGATACCTTGGCTTGCAGTAGCTTGAAATGGTCTCAAGCAAATTCTGCCATGGAAGGGTGGTTGTTGATGCAGTGGGGGTTCCTTGGCCTACAGTCAAGAACAATGCTCCAAAACTGCTTGAATGCCTTTGGAGTTTTTTTGGAGGAAAGGCTCAACAGTCCAGAAAATGAGGTTCTCCTTGAGTGTGTTTTTGTGTAGATGATGAATGATGAAGTTGGCTGCTAGCAGGGTTTGGCAATGGTGAATGGATGGTGTTTAAGACAAGGCAAGGCTTGGTTCATGGAAATTCTTGGACAGGTTTTTGATAAGTGTCAAGATGAGGTGATGTTTAGAAAATGAATGAAGGTGATTGTGTTATGTTGGTTAGGTTTGTGGTAAGACAGAAAATGAAGTTTGGTTTGCTGTTAGAAGTGTGTAACATGACAGAAAATGTGGAACATATTGCCTCGAGTCAAGGCCAGGTCTGGTTCCTCTTGGAAGTTTTCTTGACAGAAAATTTGAAATGCCAAGATGTGGTCTTTAGCACAAGGTTTTTCTGCTGTGTTGTGGCTGCAGCACTGGTTTCATTTTGATGAATGGATATTGTTTTGAACAAATGCTAAAGGATGCAGTTTTTAGAAGAGGGATGAAGTTGGTTGGTTGGTTGCAGCCAGTGGTGATGCAAAGCCTTGTAACTTAGGAGTTTTTGGACTGTCTCTTTGAAAATGCATCAAGGTCAAGTTTTTAGGGAATGAGTTGTATGCAGTGTGGTTAGAGGGTTTGGTCATGACAGAAAGTGATGTTTATCCTGCTGTCTTGTGTTGGTGAAACAAAACCAAGGCCAAGCTCATTGGAAGTTTTGGACTGTTTTTGGAAGAAAATGCCAAATGCAGTTTTTTAGCATCAGTGGAATTGATTGTGTTATGGCTTGTGGCTGCTACTTTCAAGGTGATGAAAATGTGTAGTAAAATAGCAGTGCCTGGTTTAGTGCCCTTTTGGAGTTTGACAGTTTTTGAACAAATGCCAAGATGTGAGCTTTTGCCTTAGTGAGGTTGGTTGGTCTACTGCTATGTTATGTTGGTTTGTGTATCTGCTGTGACAGAAAATGCTGAACAAATTGCCTCAAGCCAAGCCAGCTTTTGTTCTCCTGCTGTTGGATGTTGCTAGCAGGTTTTGGAAGAAAGGCCAAAGTGCAGTTTCAATGAATGAAGCTCTGTGGTGTGTGCAATTGCTGTGTTGTGGCTGCTGTCATGTGGTGCTGTCTAGTGAGGTTTGGCCATGGCAGGAAAAATGAGGGAAAGGCATGCTTGGTCTGTGGTGTTTGACAGAAGAGTTTTTGAAATGCCAAGCAAGGATGATTGAAGTCTTGGTTTGTTCAGTTGGTTATGTTGGCCCTTAATTCCTCATGACAGGAAAATTAGGTTTAGAAATTTCTGTTGGAAGTTGCTTTTTGGACAGAAATTGCAAGTGTGCCAAAGGCAAGGTGAATGAATGATTTTCTGCTGCACTCTCCTTTTTGCTTGTGGCTGCAATGAGCCTTTCTCTTGACAGAAAAAAGGTGCTGTCCAAACTGCTGTTGGACAGTACAAGTTATGGCATGGAGGTATGGTTGTTCTTGACAGCTTTTCAGCAAAATGGCCAAAGTCCTTTTCAATGGATGAATCTCTATTGGTTTTGTGCTGTCCAATGTGGTTGTCCAAGACAGAAAATGATGGAAAAAATTCTGCTATGGGACAGTACAAGTATGGTTCATGAGATGCATTTGGTGAGAACATGTACTTCCTTCCCTCAATCCAAGCAAGCAAAGGATGGCTCTTCTGTTGGTTTAGGCTGCTAATAATGTGTTCAAAATGACAGCAAATAGCCTCTAAATTTTCTGTTTTTAAGAGTACAAGGCAAGGCATGGTGGATGGTATGGACAAGTATGGTGAAATTGTACTTTTCTTACAATTCAAGCAATCAAGCCATGGCCTCATGTACTGCATAATTTGAGCTTGCAAACACACTTAAAATGATATTCCTGAGCTGTTCCAATTGGCCAAATGTTAAAAAAATGTTTATATCAAAAAGTCAAACATTGGTCAAACTTGCATTTAAATGAGATAGGTCAAAAAATTCCATTTTGATTGGTGAGGTTTTGGCTCATGAAATTTATATTTTTGGAAAGATAGGATCAAATGTGACTTGTAGGAAAAAACCCCACCAAAATTGGCCAAACGGTTTGAGAGATATGGCCCTTTGAAGTTCAAGATTTTCTGAAATCGATTCGATCATAACTTGCCAACCACACATGGGAATTGAGAGTTCTTGGACTTTTTGGAAATGGGAGAACAAGATCTTCAACTTTCATGTTGGGCAAAAATTCATTTGAAGCTTATATCATGATGTAAGTTTGAGGATCAAAACTTTCCATTTTTGGTAAGTTTCAGTTACAGGCCCAGTTTCCATTTTTGGAAATTTCTGATCTGGCTTCAAATTCTTCCATGATGGTGTTTGGCATGATGTATGATGACTATTTGGACATGAATGAACTCTCACAAACCAATTCCAATCATCCAATCACTGATTAAATGGACAGTTGACCAACAGTTGACTTTTAGGGTTTCTGACTGATTGTGCATTGACTGATGACTTCCAAACCCTAATTCCTTGAGAACTTGACTTCAAATGATGTCCCAAGTCATGTGAACTTGTTGCACAAAACCTAGGGCATTGGTTCCTTGAGAAACACCTTTGCTTGATTGATTGACTGATCAGGAGATTAGTTTGACCTAATTCTTGATTGCTTGCTCTTGAGGCAACTGAGGGACAATGCAAGTGCTATGCAATGGATCATGATATGCTATGACCTAATATGAAAATGTATGCATAATGATAGGTGCAAATTTGAGGTGCTACAGCTGCCCCTATTCAATCAGCTGGGAACCCGAATGGATGATAGCAGCGGCTGTCAGACTTTCAGGGTAAACAGGGATTGAATACAAAAGAACCGTAGAATTTGCACAATGCAGGGATCCAATAATGGAAACATCCACTGGGATCTGATACTTATTACTGGGTATTTTTGTTTGTTTTTTTTTTGTTATCAAAGGGTACGGCCACATCCAGACATCGCAATGACGATGAATGGGAAAAGAAATCACAACTAGATGCCAACGGACAACTAGGAAAAACTCACGTTTATCGACACCAACGGAGAGGAGGAAAACTCAGCCAGACGTCATAGGACGAAAGGGAGACTCACGTTTATCGACACCAACGGAGAGGAGGAAAACTCAGCCAGACGTCATAGGACGAAAGGGAGACTCACGTTTATCGACACCAACGGAGAGGAGGAAAAACTCAACCAGACATCATAGGACGAAAGGGAGACTCACGTTTATCGACACCAACGGAGAGGAGGAAAACTCAGCCAGACGTCATAGGACGAAAGGGAGACTCACGTTTATCGACACCAACGGAGAGGAGGAAAACTCAACCAGACGTCATAGGACGAAAGGGAGACTCACGTTTATCGACACCAACGGAGAGGAGGAAAACTCAGCCAGACGTCATAGGACGAAAGGGAGACTCACGTTTATCGACACCAACGGAGAGGAGGAAAACTCAGCCAGACGTCATAGGACGAAAGGGAGACTCACGTTTATCGACACCAACGGAGAGGAGGAAAAACTCAACCAGACATCATAGGACGAAAGGGAGACTCACGTTTATCGACACCAACGGAGAGGAGGAAAACTCAGCCAGACGTCATAGGACGAAAGGGAGACTCACGTTTATCGACACCAACGGAGAGGAGGAAAACTCAGCCAGACGTCATAGGACGAAAGGGAGACTCACGTTTATCGACACCAACGGAGAGGAGGAAAACTCAGCCAGACGTCATAGGACGAAAGGGAGACTCACGTTTATCGACACCAACGGAGAGGAGGAAAACTCAGCCAGACGTCATAGGACGAAAGGGAGACTCACGTTTATCGACACCAACAGAGAGGAGGAAAACTCAGCCAGACGTCATAGGACGAAAGGGAGACTCACGTTTATCGACACCAACGGAGAGGAGGAAAAACTCAACCAGACGTCATAGGACGAAAGGGAGACTCACGTTTATCGACACCAACGGAGAGGAGGAAAACTCAGCCAGACGTCATAGGACGAAAGGGAGACTCACGTTTATCGACACCACGGAGAGGAGGAAAACTCAGCCAGACGTCATAGGACGAAAGGGAGACTCACGTTTATCGACACCAACGGAGAGGAGGAAAACTCAGCCAGACGTCATAGGACGAAAGGGAGACTCACGTTTATCGACACCAACGGAGGAGGAAAACTCAGCCAGACGTCATAGGACGAAAGGGAGACTCACGTTTATCGACACCAACGGAGAGGAGGAAAACTCAGCCAGACGTCATAGGACGAAAGGGAGACTCACGTTTATCGACACCAACGGAGAGGAGGAAAACTCAACCAGACGTCATAGGACGAAAGGGAGACTCACGTTTATCGACACCAACGGAGAGGAGGAAAACTCAGCCAGACGTCATAGGACGAAAGGGAGACTCACGTTTATCGACACCAACGGAGAGGAGGAAAACTCAGCCAGACGTCATAGGACGAAAGGGAGACTCACGTTTATCGACACCAACGGAGAGGAGGAAAACTCAGCCAGACGTCATAGGACGAAAGGGAGACTCACGTTTATCGACACCAACGGAGAGGAGGAAAACTCAACCAGACGTCATAGGACGAAAGGGAGACTCACGTTTATCGACACCAACGGAGAGGAGGAATCTTCACTAGGGAAGGGATAGCGACGTTATGAACATCGAAAGAGGATGTTTACCGACATCAAAAGAAAACCAGACACTTACGCATGACTGGAAATCACCGAAGGATGGTGTTTACCGACACCAAAGAAGACCAGACACTTACGCATGACTGGAAATCACCGACGGATGGTGTTTACCGACACCAAAGAAGACCAGACACTTACGCATGACTGGAAATCACCGACGAATGGTGTTTACCGACACCAAAGAAACAACACACGCGGGTGCTGACGGGATACTGACATCCACAAGATGACAGGGCAAGGCTGAACACTTGCAGGGGGTCTCACTGGGGGTCAAGGTCACGACAGCGAGCAAACAGGAAGGAACACCAAGGATACCGGGTTGTAGGTATGAAACGGGTGACCGACCAAACGTGAATTGGTTTGTGTTCCAAAACACTCAACATCCTGAAGAGGGCTAGAAAAGCAGTCTTGTTAGAGGATGAACATTCGATTCCACAAGGAATACGAATCTTACTCTGCTGGAGATAACAATCGAAAGATTGACCAAAGAGTGCATGAGATATATTATCTATAGCCGTCAAAACGTAGATAATACACTCGCATGGAAGATTATCCATAACCGGGTTATAGGTTATTAAATGAATAATCGACCGACAAGAAAGGCATCGGTACCAGGACTAGGTATGCAAAGATGACCAATCAAAAGAGGATAAAGTTGCTAACTCGGAGCAAGTATCCAAAGGGGAAAGAATATCAATACCGCAAACCGGATACTGATAACTGCAAAGAGGGGATTACATCTACCGGTCTGTAGGTAGAAAACCACGGAAAAGTAACCAGTCATCGATAGGATGAGCACACAGGGTTAACTTCAACAAGGGGATGAAAGTGGGATTTTACAACTACCAGCTAGTAGGTAGAAAACCACAAAGATAGGACTTACAGCTACCGGTTTGTAGGTAGAGGCCACCAAACCATATCCGCCAGGGGATGAAAGTGGGATTTTACAACTACCGGTTTGTAGGTAGAAAACCACAAAGATAGGACTTACAACTACCGGTTTGTAGGTAGAGGCCAACGAATTCCGCTGAGGATGAAATGAATGAGTGCCGGTTAGTGAGCGACTATTCATTTATGCCCCAGGGCAGCACAAGAGATAGTCAACAAGAAGCCAATTTAGGATCGATCCAAAAAGGCAGACTGAATCAAGACTCATCCTAATGAGGAAAGAACTCAATAGGGAAAACCCATCCCATTAGGGAGGGAACGGAAGCAACCGTCATCCACGAGGATGTATCTCAGTGGGGAAATGGCAGGAAAAGATTGACACTTTCTGCTTAAGGGGTAGACTCTACATGGAGAGATCAAACACACCCATATCTGCTTAAGGACAAAGACCCAAGCTGGCAAGACGCTAACAATTGGGGGTAACACTGATGGGGATACCCACTCGACCGAGGAATCACTCGTTCGGAAAACACCAACCTCTCGACCATGCTGATGAACCCAATTCTGAAGCCGATCCAATGGCGCGATGCTAAACTCTTTCCAACAACCCGAGCTCGGCTGGTCACCACGACCTAGGGCTAATGGATATGCTTGCTATGTTGATGCATGAGTTTTTTCTTGTTTTACACAATGCCCCATGATCATGGAAATGCTATGCACTAATGATGCGATATGCTATGCTTATCTAAATGATGAATGCATAAACACACGTCTCCTTCAGAGACAACACCGGGGAACTCCAGGAACTGTGCTGGGGATCCTATAACCAGGTCAACTTCCATCCTGCTGGGGAAAGACAAACCTTGCTGGGAAAGAAACATCAACACAACCTCTGCTGGGAAGACAGCTTCAGACTTGGAAAACAGTCACAACTCCGCTGGGGATACAGATATCAGTCTATTACAGAAACCCGTCCAATCCACGGGTAGGATGAACTCTGCTGGAGAAATAAATGCTACTTCACTAGGGACGACCCAACCAATCCATATGTAGGAGAATCACTGCTGGAGATGTATTTCATGAGACCCGCTCCACTCGGGGAACTTGCCGAGGAAAAACCACACCATTCTGCTGAGGAGAACGATCCTAGTAGAGAGAACAACAACCGTAGCAGTGAGAGTAACAACTCTGTCGAGGATGATAGCACGTCATATCATACTGGAGATGAATTCCCACATACCTGCTTGGGATAAGCACTCACGGCCATACTGGAGATGATAGCATCACAAAACCAATTGTTGGGGGACACGCCAACGGTCTACAGAAAAACTCCACTGGGGTGCTCCCGAGGAAAATAACTGCCAGGCGCTCAGCGGGGATTCTCAACTGGGGAAATCTGCAAGCATAGGCCTGCTGGGGAGAAGCAATCCTTAGATTTGCTGGGGAAAGAAGGTACTGTCCACAGGTATCTCTGCAGGGGAAATAACTCTGATAGCTTCAATACTGGCTTGGGCTGGGGACGCGATGACCTTCAGGCTTGCTGAGGAGACAACGATCTCGAATCTACCAGGGAGATCACACTCTCAATCCTCTGGGGAGATACAGCTTGTTGGACAGGGATGTCGGTCGACTCGTCGAACACTGGTATCCATCATCCACCCATAGTGTTGACTTTCCACTTTTAAGAACTCTCAGACTCTTCTGGACTTTTCTGCTCCATCATCTTGTATTCCAAATCTCGTCCGTACTCCACGGGGATCGAACTCCTGGTATTCATGCAAACTTTCCAATCATCAGACTTTGAAGAGTCTTCTTGATTAATTTTCCAGGACCGTCGTCGTAATCCTTCACTGTCTTTTCACCGTTCAACTATCCCCTGCCCCTGGTTGGACTCTGAGGGGATCTCTTGTCAAAAAGGTTCAAATTACCACTGGTAAGTGAATGAAGATGTCTAACTGCACTTGCACCAGAGATCGTTAGATAAAAAAACGTGCCCCAGGTATGCCCCATGATAAGGCTCAAACATCGCTCTACTGGGGATGCCCCACGATAGGGCTAATAGGGACTTGGAGGGAGAAATGTTGCACTACTGGGGACATGAAGATGAACATCTTCAAACAACACTGCGTCGGGCAACTTCACTGAGGAGAGACCATACGAGGTTCTGCAGGACAAAGATACAGTCATGCTCGAGATACGAACAATTGTCTTATCTGTTGGTAATCATACCACCCTTGGGAGAGCACTGTGGGTCTCCTAAGTATCCTTCCATCATTGTGAACGTTCGCTTTGTTTAAGAACAGTTTTTGTGAAAAATTTGTTTATTTTGAAAACAATGATACTTTATCAATTAAAACATGCAAAACGTTTGTTGAGTTGAAACAAATAAGAGTGCAAATAATTGGATAAAAGCTCAAATTGATGTGATGGGATGGTAGTCTGCGAAGGGCGAGACTCCATAGATCTGTACAAGTTTGAAATCGGTGATGTATATTGGAGAGGGCTACATTGAGCATAATGACCTTTCCTCTACCATTCTGAATTTTCGATGTATTCAAAACTTCAGTCGACGACAAATCGAGAATTCCTGACGGATGACAGATATAGAGCACAGTCTTGTCAAGATGCAGTTACTTGCCAAATCCCTAATTTTTGCCTAGATTGCCCCAGTGTGAGGTGCTCAATCTAGCGGGATGCAAATTCTTTTTTCAATGTCTCTAACTTTTGCCTGGATTGCCCTTTCGGGTTTTCAATCCACCGAGACGCTCCTTTTTGCCTAAGTCGCCTTTTGGGGTGTTCGACTTAGCGAGCTTTTGCTTTTTTGTCTTAGGCGAAGTATTTCTTGACTGCATCGGGATTCACAGGACGAGTGAACTTCTTCATCCATTGTAGTAAGTGTTAAAGCATCGCCTGAAAAGGCTCTCTTGACAACGTTCGGACGTTTGTAGCTTGTGAAGTCCACTTGCCCCTGGAATCAGGTATAAAAGACAAGACTTTCTTGAGCACAAGGTCACCTTCACACGAGGCTTGACCTTCTTATCAAATGCTTTTTCACTCTTTGCTGATATGACTGACCATAACACATGGCAGTTGATCTCTTCTTTTCGATCGAATTCAGCATCAGTCAACTTGGGACTTTGAGGGTGCTATTTCTCTTTTGTTTTTTTTTTCCTTTCTTTTTCTTTCTTTTGATTTCTTTTGATTTTGATTGATTTCTTTTCTTGATTTTGCACCCTCCTCTTTTCTTTTTTTCTTTTTTTTCTTCCTTTTTTGTTTTTGATAATGCCCCAGTTGGCTGTTCTGCTGATTCTCGAGATGCAGCTGAGTGATCTTCTTCTCTTGCTCAAGAAGTCGGGAAATCTCGTCAGGAATCCCTTCAACATCATCTTCGTCCGCTTCGAATACAGGGAATTCAAAATTGGGAGATGACGTCCGATCACTATGTTCAATGGGTTTGAGAAACAACCTGCATAATGATTTGATATGAAAAGCTCTTTGAAAATCAAACAAGACAATCGTTATGCAGATGAAAAGACTGCTTTTATTCCTGTTTTTAAAGGTTTTTTGTGATCACCAATTTCATGCAAAAAGCGAAAAGGGAAAACAATTGGAAAAACAAATGTTTTAACATGAATTATTTGAATTAAAATATCATTGCACAAAATGCTGCCAACAATGTCATCACTTCTCCTTTTGGCATGGGAGAAGGGTTTTTAAACAAAGTGATTGTTACTCTGACTTATGAAAAACTGTAGAAAAGCCCACAGTGACCCAATTGTGGCAGACACCTCCAGGAATGATGAAATTGTTCAAATCCCCTGCGTCCTCTTCCAAGATAGCAGCATCCTTTTCTTCAAGTTGATCGTCATGGATGAATCCTCCACTCTTGAACAGACCTTGCTCATTGCATGCCCCAGAATAGTAGCCAATGCCAGCCCGGGATCGGTTAACCAGGAATAAATCCATCAACAGTACAAAGTCTGGCAAATATCTCTCTGAGTTCACAATTCTCTTGCTCAGGATAATCCATCAATCTGGCAGAGATGGCTCTGGTATAATACCGGCAAAGTGCGTCTTCAAAATAAATGAAGATCGCAGGGTCTGACCACAGGACAGGAGACCGGAACAGAACCTGCTGATGCAAATGATGCATGAAGTGTTTATGCATATGCTTGTTTTTATTTCAAAGGAACTCGAGGGTTTTATTTGCAAACTTTGAAATATTTAGCATTTTGATCATATATGAGAATATCTCCTCAGATATATCAGGTGAAAAAATTTTCCCGGTTTTTTCATGTTTTGAAATTTTTTGCAAATAAACTCCTTTGAGTTCCTTGAAAATTTTCTTTTTTGATTTTTTTTTTTTGATTTTTTTTCATTGCGTTTCTTTTGAAAAATAAATATGCTATGATGCACATGATGCAGACTGGACTGGCTGGTTGTGCAAACTCTGACTAGGTCGAAGCTTCAGTCAAGATCAGAACATAAATCCAACTTATGGTCAAACTGATCACACTGTTGTCTGAACTAGAGTCACCAACAGAACCAAAGTCACCAACGGTACCTGTAATGAATAACCCTTCCCACTCACGGGCGTAGTCTAGGCCAGGGTAAGGTCGAAAAGAAACGCAGCATAAATAACCTTTCGCAGAATATCATCATGTGCACACCCGATGTATGCACCGATAATATCCCACCAGGGTCTGAACTGCTCGTGATATCAATGTTCCGCTAAGTGGCGTACACCACCCGCTTCCCATGAATCACTCTATTCCTAGGTTTCCTAGATTTCACTCATAGCCTGGGTATTGGGCCTTTTACCTCGAGTAACTCCCACCCCAAACAGAGAAACACAGCACAACCAGCAGATGAATATGAATAAATGCAAACAATAAGGCAAACAATAAATGCAAACAGTAAATGCAAATATATACAAATGAATGCAATAAATAACAGCCAATAGCAACCAAACCCTATCCTAGAGAGCGCTAGGAGAGACTCGCTCAGGGAAGATGGACCAGCACAGGTCAACTTCTCTCTATCCCCAGCAGAGTCGCCAGCTGTCGCATCGCGCGAAAAACCGGCGGGAAAAGAAAGAACAACAGAGCCGCCACCGTGCGTTATTTATCCCAAAAGAGGGAAAGGAAACGCTCAGAGTAAACCTAGGAAAGAACATGGTCTCGCGACCAAAGAGAATGGGTTCGGGAGTCGGTTATGCGAAGGGAAGGTATTAGCACCCCTACGCATCCGTAGTACTCTACGGGATCCACGCACAAAAAGAAGGATAAATTGGTTGCTAAACACTGCTCAAATACTCACACACACTGGCTGAAAGAGACACAAGAAACTGACTGAAACTGACTCGGCAGGATGTCGCATCCTGGGCCTACTTAGTCTATCAGGCATAGACATCAGAGTCGAAGTAGTTCGGACTGGGGAAACGACACATGCTCGCTAGGATATCGCATCCTATGCATACGTATCTCCTCGGACGAGAGAAGAATCAGAGCATTCGTAGCTCGGCTGACACGCACACAAACAAACACAGGCAAAGGCAAACGTGGAGCCTGAATGCCAATCACTGGACTTACATCAGCATCCGAACCAAACACACGCACACTGGAACCTAACTGCCACTCGATGGACTTATATCAGCTTCCAAGCACACAACAACACAACAAGTTAATAGGGAGTCGGGGACTCGAGCATATAACTGTCAAGCACACACACAAACGAACAGACAACAGATTGCTAAGGAGTCAGGCACTCGAGCCTAGCAACTGTCAAACACACACACAAAAAAAAAAAGAGCGCCCGGAGAGATCAGCTCAATCTCCTGCCTACATACTTCATCTGGTATGAAGATCAGGGCGATGTAGTTCCCCTACGCAGGGACAAAGGTTCTAGCCTAACCAGATAACAGAGGGACACACAACTCTAGGGAGACTACGACTCGAGCCTAGATGTTATCATGCAAATCATCCCTAAGTTAAGGTTTCTAGCTAAATGGCACAAGGGCCAACCTATCCTTAGCATGGCTCACACAGGAAGCAAGCCACACACACTCTTAACTTGCACAGGAAGCAAGCCAAGCAAAAACTAACTTGCACAGGAAGCAAGTCTAAACTAATCCTAACTTGCACAGGAAGCAAGTCAAACAATCCTATCTTGCACAGGAAGCAAATCAAACAATCCTACAAGCACAGATAGCACACGCTATACACAAACAAGTGGCTCAAACAAGGGTTAGGTTTTAGTCAAGGGGTCATATCAACCTCAACAAACAAACCTCTGGAATGGGGTGAATGTGCTCTTAACCTTGCCATTGAGGGGCTAAGGTGAAGCAGATGAAAGGTGAGTGAAGGTAAGACTTCACAGCTCTTATCCCTGGACTGGGAGAGCTCAAGACAAGAATGTGTGGGTTCAGAAAGTGGGAACCCTTCTACACATTTAAAACTGACTCAACTGTACAATTGTACAAGATCTTGAGTTTGTATCTGCAATGCATCAACACAGTGGTGTGAGCAAAGCAGATGACACACTGAATAGTGGGGGATAGATTGCATATCCCTACCTTCCACCAATTGCCTCTTCACTTAGGAGGTCTTTGACTCTATGTAAGGACAAAAGTAAACACCCACAAACATTGCCTCTTAAGGAGGACTTCAGACAGTTGCCTGGCCAAGTAACAGGCCAGGTCTTCCAGACTACATGAAGTAAAAGAGACATACCTCAATGCAAATTGCTTATACAAGAAAAGCAAAGCAAAAGTTCACAAGGAACTACAAGCAACTAAAGTACCTGAAATCAGTCAAGCACAGTTAGTATACAAGTCAGGGTTAAATCAAAATGAAACAGACATCAACCAGTCAACACAAGCTAGTGAATGTGCAAGGCACAAAGCTTAAGGCATGTGAGCCAAGCCACCTACAAAACAAACAAGTTAGACAATGATATTCAAGCAAGCTCAATCAAATTGTAATGATCTCTTTGAAGCATTTGTAGCTTAACCTGAAAACATAAGCTCAAAAGTGAGTACCAGGACCACTAGGGCAAGCCTAGGGTCAAAAATAAATGAGAAAGTCAAAACAGCAAAGGGCAAGTATCCAAAATCATGTTCAAGCAATTAGAAAACACAACCAATTGGGTTCACATCCATATCGATCACTATCATCATTTCATGAACCATTTAGGTCAAAACATGGCAAACAGAAGCTCATAGAAGTCAACAGCAAGACTTGCATCAAAAGCAAACTTAGACATTTCCAAAAATCACCAAATAAATCATGATCAAACCTAACACATAGCATGGTAAGCATGTCAAATTTCATCTCATTTGGACAAGTGGAAGGCAGTCAATGAAAATCAGAAAGTCAAGGCAATTTTGAACATGCTCAATGAAGTCAACCAAACATGCATCAACTTAGAAAAATCATGAATCAGAGATGGCATATGATAAATGAATGGGACTAAAACCATGGCAAATATGAGGATGTCTAGTTATCACATGTCAAATTTCATGTCCATCTAATAAAGTATGAGAATTTCACAAATGAAATGGGAACAAGTGTCACACAAAGTCAACAATTGACTAGGCAGGGGAGAAAATCTCAAACAATTAGGAAATGCCACAAATAATTCCAAGAAAATTCACATGTAAACTAGACATACAAGAGTAGGTTCATGCAAAATTTGGGGTCATTTGGATGTAAGGAAGCATGGTAATGAAAATCATGAATTTGGACATCAATGGTGTGACACAAATTGTCACACCCTAATTCAAAAAATCATAACTTACAAACCACAAATGATAAATTCACAAACTTTTACACCAAAATCACCATGAATGTGTCTAGTTTGAGCACAAAAATTTGGGAGCCATTGGATACATTCTCATCATTTCACAATTGATTTGGCAAAGTG
Organism: Lathyrus oleraceus; assembly: GCF_024323335.1. Classification (NCBI taxonomy): domain Eukaryota; kingdom Viridiplantae; phylum Streptophyta; class Magnoliopsida; order Fabales; family Fabaceae; genus Lathyrus; species Lathyrus oleraceus. The sequence continues at coordinate 438,367,012 of NC_066580.1, read as the reverse complement.
TACAAAATTTGGTCACATGTCACAAACCCTAGCAACATTTAAAAACCAATCATCCAAAAATTCTGGAAAAATAATTATAAAAAAGTAGAGATCATGATGAACACAACACAAAAAATGCCATGATTTTAGGATCAAAAATGAGCAAGTTATGATTTTTGGAAGATTGGTTATAAAATGTGAAATTAAAATGGAATAAATGAGGCAAGAATGGCAGTTTGGTAATATTTGGATCCACTTAATGATACGCTGCCGTTTTTGGGCCAAGGAGGAAATGTTTTAATTGGTTGGAGGAAGAAAAGGGTCATGCACGTGAAAATGAAACAGAAAAAATCTGGGAAAATATTTGGGATTAGGGTTTCACTGTAGCAGCAATATCTCATTCCTTCCAAATTCGAGTCTCTCAATTTTTCCCAAAAAATGTCAATTGCATATATGGAAATGATCAGCATGGCAAGGTCAACAAGACTCCATCATCATTTTTCATTAAATCGAGCTGGGCAAAGATAAATATGCAAAACAAGTTTGGATGACCAATATTCATTTCAACATAATTCAAACATTACTCAACCATTTTTAAAACTAAGACCACTGTCAAGTTCAGCATGGAAAGACCTTTTAAAATCATGTATCAATTTGACAAAAGAGGGAGGTCGAATATTTACCAAATTGGGAAGGCAGATGAGATGCAATGACTGTTTGATGCTTTTGAAGTGAAACAGTGGAAGCTTCAGCTATGCTTTGATGAAGGATGAAGATACCTTGGCTTGCAGTAGCTTGAAATGGTCTCAAGCAAATTCTGCCATGGAAGGGTGGTTGTTGATGCAGTGGGGGTTCCTTGGCCTACAGTCAAGAACAATGCTCCAAAACTGCTTGAATGCCTTTGGAGTTTTTTTGGAGGAAAGGCTCAACAGTCCAGAAAATGAGGTTCTCCTTGAGTGTGTTTTTGTGTAGATGATGAATGATGAAGTTGGCTGCTAGCAGGGTTTGGCAATGGTGAATGGATGGTGTTTAAGACAAGGCAAGGCTTGGTTCATGGAAATTCTTGGACAGGTTTTTGATAAGTGTCAAGATGAGGTGATGTTTAGAAAATGAATGAAGGTGATTGTGTTATGTTGGTTAGGTTTGTGGTAAGACAGAAAATGAAGTTTGGTTTGCTGTTAGAAGTGTGTAACATGACAGAAAATGTGGAACATATTGCCTCGAGTCAAGGCCAGGTCTGGTTCCTCTTGGAAGTTTTCTTGACAGAAAATTTGAAATGCCAAGATGTGGTCTTTAGCACAAGGTTTTTCTGCTGTGTTGTGGCTGCAGCACTGGTTTCATTTTGATGAATGGATATTGTTTTGAACAAATGCTAAAGGATGCAGTTTTTAGAAGAGGGATGAAGTTGGTTGGTTGGTTGCAGCCAGTGGTGATGCAAAGCCTTGTAACTTAGGAGTTTTTGGACTGTCTCTTTGAAAATGCATCAAGGTCAAGTTTTTAGGGAATGAGTTGTATGCAGTGTGGTTAGAGGGTTTGGTCATGACAGAAAGTGATGTTTATCCTGCTGTCTTGTGTTGGTGAAACAAAACCAAGGCCAAGCTCATTGGAAGTTTTGGACTGTTTTTGGAAGAAAATGCCAAATGCAGTTTTTTAGCATCAGTGGAATTGATTGTGTTATGGCTTGTGGCTGCTACTTTCAAGGTGATGAAAATGTGTAGTAAAATAGCAGTGCCTGGTTTAGTGCCCTTTTGGAGTTTGACAGTTTTTGAACAAATGCCAAGATGTGAGCTTTTGCCTTAGTGAGGTTGGTTGGTCTACTGCTATGTTATGTTGGTTTGTGTATCTGCTGTGACAGAAAATGCTGAACAAATTGCCTCAAGCCAAGCCAGCTTTTGTTCTCCTGCTGTTGGATGTTGCTAGCAGGTTTTGGAAGAAAGGCCAAAGTGCAGTTTCAATGAATGAAGCTCCGTGGTGTGTGCAATTGCTGTGTTGTGGCTGCTGTCATGTGGTGCTGTCTAGTGAGGTTTGGCCATGGCAGGAAAAATGAGGGAAAGGCATGCTTGGTCTGTGGTGTTTGACAGAAGAGTTTTTGAAATGCCAAGCAAGGATGATTGAAGTCTTGGTTTGTTCAGTTGGTTATGTTGGCCCTTAATTCCTCATGACAGGAAAATTAGGTTTAGAAATTTCTGTTGGAAGTTGCTTTTTGGACAGAAATTGCAAGTGTGCCAAAGGCAAGGTGAATGAATGATTTTCTGCTGCACTCTCCTTTTTGCTTGTGGCTGCAATGAGCCTTTCTCTTGACAGAAAAAGGTGCTGTCCAAACTGCTGTTGGACAGTACAAGTTATGGCATGGAGGTATGGTTGTTCTTGACAGCTTTTCAGCAAAATGGCCAAAGTCCTTTTCAATGGATGAATCTCTATTGGTTTTGTGCTGTCCAATGTGGTTGTCCAAGACAGAAAATGATGGAAAAAATTCTGCTATGGGACAGTACAAGTATGGTTCATGAGATGCATTTGGTGAGAACATGTACTTCCTTCCCTCAATCCAAGCAAGCAAAGGAAGGCTCTTCTGTTGGTTTAGGCTGCTAATAATGTGTTCAAAATGACAGCAAATAGCCTCTAAATTTTCTGTTTTTAAGAGTACAAGGCAAGGCATGGTGGATGGTATGGACAAGTATGGTGAAATTGTACTTTTCTTACAATTCAAGCAATCAAGCCATGGCCTCATGTACTGCATAATTTGAGCTTGCAAACACACTTAAAATGATATTCCTGAGCTGTTCCAATTGGCCAAATGTTAAAAAAATGTTTATATCAAAAAGTCAAACATTGGTCAAACTTGCATTTAAATGAGATAGGTCAAAAAATGCCATTTTGATTGGTGAGGTTTTGGCTCATGAAATTTATATTTTTGGAAAGATAGGATCAAATGTGACTTGTAGGAAAAAACCCCACCAAAATTGGCCAAACGGTTTGAGAGATATGGCCCTTTGAAGTTCAAGATTTTCTGAAATCGATTCGATCATAACTTGCCAACCACACATGGGAATTGAGAGTTCTTGGACTTTTTGGAAATGGGAGAACAAGATCTTCAACTTTCATGTTGGGCAAAAATTCATTTGAAGCTTATATCATGATGTAAGTTTGAGGATCAAAACTTTCCATTTTTGGTAAGTTTCAGTTACAGGCCCAGTTTCCATTTTTGGAAATTTCTGATCTGGCTTCAAATTCTTCCATGATGGTGTTTGGCATGATGTATGATGACTATTTGGACATGAATGAACTCTCACAAACCAATTCCAATCATCCAATCACTGATTAAATGGACAGTTGACCAACAGTTGACTTTTAGGGTTTCTGACTGATTGTGCATTGACTGATGACTTCCAAACCCTAATTCCTTGAGAACTTGACTTCAAATGATGTCCCAAGTCATGTGAACTTGTTGCACAAAACCTAGGGCATTGGTTCCTTGAGAAACACCTTTGCTTGATTGATTGACTGATCAGGAGATTAGTTTGACCTAATTCTTGATTGCTTGCTCTTGAGGCAACTGAGGGACAATGCAAGTGCTATGCAATGGATCATGATATGCTATGACCTAATATGAAAATGTATGCATAATGATAGGTGCAAATTTGAGGTGCTACAGTGGATGCGACGTATTCCTAAGGCTAGGATTCGAGATGGATATCTCGCTCATCCAAGTCCTCGCCATTACTCAAAACATACTCAAACCAATCAAACCCTTTTTCTCGCCACCGTGCGATTGATCTTTAAACCCTTTCTCAAAAGAAAAGTACTTTGTTTCAAGACAATGCAAAGCAATGTTTCTCCACTCATTTTGGGTAGTCCAACAATGTTTTCGTCGATTGACACAAAGTAGCTTTGGCTAAAACCGACCGACAAAGAAACATTTCTCTACCCAGAACTACGTAAGCCTTGAGTTCTCTATTGAGATACGTAGGAGCAGGATTTGTAAATCTTGTCAGGCCCACTAATAAAAAACTTAGGTTTAGTCCTTCGTCGAAAATCCAAAAACATTCTCCTCTCTTCTATTTTTTTCCCCACCTAATCACTCGAGAAACCTAACATTTTAAACTAACACTAACGCGCACAACTAACCTAACGGTTCCTGTTGAGTACAACGGACGTGAGGGGTGTTAATACCTTCCCCTTGCGTAATCGACTCCCGGACCCTGATATTGGTTGCGACGACCATAATCATTGTCGTTCTTTCTTGGGTTTTATCAATATTTCCCCTTTCCTTTTTAGGAATAAATAAAGTTCGGTGGCGACTCTGTTTAGTCCATCATTGCGAGCGTGCGATTGCGTTTCGCTAGGTCGTGTTCTCATTTTTTCGAGGTACGACAGATGGCGACTCTGTTGGGGACTACTCCCTAAGTGACTCAGGCCTAGTTAGGACGTTTGTGTGCTTTTGTTTGTTTAATTGTGTGGCTTTTCTTTATTGCTTCTATTATCTTTATTGTTATATTGATATATCTGTTGTATATTGGTTCCATTTGTGATGTTGGTATTTGGATATTCTGATTGCAAACCATGTGGGAAAGACTCTATACCCGAGTCTAGAATGAAAGACATAAGATAGGAAGATGGTTGAGTAGTACAGACTCCCGAGGTGAATACTTCGTAAGAGTCGGTATGACAACCTCACTTAGAGTAGATCCTTTTGCAAATATTGTCGCCCGAGGTGAATACTTCGTAATCTTCAATATTTTAAAAAGGTCCATGACTCTAAGAACCTTTTAGAACATTGAACCTTTGGCCAACTAGGAATGATGGTTGCATAGTATGGATTCCCGAGGTGAATACTTCATAAGAATCGGTACGAGAACCTCGCTCAGAATAGATTCTCTAGATGGAGTTGACGACTGGAAAGTATTTTCCATAAGCGTCAAACGTTCTTGTGAATTCGTGACTCTGAGTACCCTATCTAGAACCAAAGTCGATGGTTGCGTAGTACAGACTCCCGAGGTGAATACTTCGTAAGAGTCGGTACGAGAACCTCACCCAGAATAGATTCCCTTGATGGAGTTGATGACCGAAAAGCATTTTCCGTAAGCGTCAAACATTCTTGTGAATCAGTGACTCTGGGGGTCCTTTGTAACAAAGCCCTAGATCATACCCGGTGAGAACCCCGTTTTGGAAAAGCAATCAGATTTATCCATACCTCAGACCTTTGAACCTATACCAAAGAGAAAAACATTGCATCCATCCATTCATTGCATACGTATAAAAAGCAAAACTCTTAGTTTGTTTCGCATTGTTTCAGGAATCCAAGACTTGTTAGCAAAATGAATCCTGATAGAAGAAGCACTTTTCAGTTTAAATACAAGAATGTGGACCTTGCCAGCCTGTAGAAGTTGAGTGTCAAAGTAACACCAATCAAACTCAAATGCTTTGTGCAAGACTATGGAATAATTTTGGACATCTTAGATGAGAAGATGAACATGATGACCGCAATGACTATTGCTCAGTTCTACGATCCACCTCTACGTTGCTTCACATTTTTTGATTTCCAGTTGGCTCCCACCTTGGAAGAGTCTAAGAGGATCATAGGCCGGAATTTAAAGGATCATAATCCATTTCCTTAGTTTGATGAAGGTATTCCTCCCAAGAGGATAACTTTAGCTTTGGGTTTGAAGGTTTCTGAAGTTGTGGACAATTAGGACATGAAGGGAGCTTTCAATGGTTTTTCTAGGAAGTTCTTGGAAGATCAAGCTAAGAAGATGGAAAAAGAGGGGAATTGGAAAGCTTTCTATGCTATGTTAGCTGTATTAGTATATGGGATAGTTCTCTTCCCAAATATTGACCATTTTGTGGACCATCTGACTGTGAGGATTGTAACACCTCAAAATTTGCCCTCCTCTTCTTGGGACTAGTTTAGCATATTGCATTTCATTTTAGGACATTAGGCATTGCATTTTGCATATCATATGGAAATAAGAAGCCATCCTCCAAAGTCTTTTCAGAAGATGGAGAAGCTACATGATTCAAGCCTGGGGGTTTCTATGAATTGATGATCAACCATCTGAGGGTTTGTGCTTCAGTTAAGGTTTCTTGATCCTTCAATGGTCTTGAGCATTATCTTGTGTGCAAGGATATGCCACCATCATCATGGTTATTCATCATCTAGGGTTTCATTGTGCTTTCTCAAGTTTCCTTTGGATTAGGGTTTTGACCTCTGGTTAACCCTAATCAATGACTTCTATTCCAGCCAGGGTTTTTCAAGGAGAAGAGGTATTCTATTGAGATGGAAATCACATGATCATTATATTGAGCTTATATGAGCTAGGGTTTCATTTCTGAGCCATTTCCCCAAGTGGTTGAGGCTCAAGCTGATCAGAGCATGTCAAGGTCATTTGAGGACCTATACAATCAACTGCGCAAGAACTGAGGGCTAGGAGGTGGGGAAATGAGTTTCAACATCTCAATCGTGTTCAAAAGGGGTCCATTTGTCATTTCAAACATCTATCTTGAAGAATTTGAAGTCATGGCAAAAGTTTCCAAAAATGGAAAGTGACTTGTAATTTCAAGTTTCCCAAAATGGCAAGTTTTTGGTCCATATTCAACTTGACTTTCCAACATCAAAGAAGCTTTAAATGGATTTTTGGTGAACATGAAAGTTGAAGATCTTTCTCTTCCCTTTACAAAAAGTCCAAGATCATGATCATCTGATGATTGGTTGAGAAGTTATGGCCAAATGATCACAAAGTGTACATGGAAGTTCAACATGGCATAACTTTTGATTCAAAACTCCAAATTGGTCCACTCTTTTTGCAAAATGATTGTCTTGACCAATACTTTTCAAATCAACCATTGCATTGCATGAAAAAAGTTCATATGATCATTTGTTCATTCATGTACATTTTGGAGGGAAAATGGAGAATTCAAAATTGGTGAATCATACATGCCAAATACCAATTCCATGTTGTTCATTGACTGATTTTAAGTGGAATTGAACCCTAACGTGGCACTGTTCACGTGCACTTTAGCCATGCATAGGTGTATTTGCCAATTTTGCATTTCACCTCATTTCTCACTAATTTTAATTAACCAAGCCTAATGTGGATTAGCATTGTGATTAGTGAACCATATAAATAGATAATCATAACAGAATTTGCTCATAACCACAATTCTAGATCTAGAATTCATTTTTCCCTCCAAAACTCTCTCTCTTCAATTTTCAAATTTCTTCACACAATTCATCAAAATTCTTGCATAAACATGTTTATCATGCATCATTGATGAGGAATCAAGGTTTGGATTGAAGAATTTGGTCAAGAATCATGCATACACAAAGCTTGAAGATGAACATGGAAGCTTCAAATTAAGCTAGATTTGGTGGATTTCAATTGCTATTTCGTGCATAAAGCTTCAAATCAAGATTACTGGAGTGGATCTGGAAGTTCTGGAGCTTTGAATACAAGAATTTGAACACTGCAAGTTCAAGTAAGCTGAAATTCGAATCTCTTGTTTTGCTTTTTCATTGCCATAAACATATAGAGCCTGTTATGCTGATGATTCTGATGTAAGTAGATTTAATTTTGGTTAAAAATTGAAGAAGATATATGGACTTAAAGTTTTGCACATAGAAATGTTTCTGTTCGATCCAGGAAGTATATGAGGTTTTAGGCTGAATGATTGTGATATTTGTGTTCTACGTGGAGAGACCTTTCCAATGGTATAAGTGTAGCGGTGTATTCGTTACTATATGATCTATCAATTAAATCATAAGCAAAGCATACAATGAACATAGAGTCGCCACCGCACTTTTATTTATCCTAAGGACTGGTTAAAAAGCGAACAAAAACCTAAGAAGTTTTACACGTAGAAAACTGATGAAAAAGATCAGAGATCGGGGTAAGGGGTAAATTACGCAATGGGAAGGTGTTAGGCACCCATCACGTCCTAGGTACTCCTAGGGAGCCCTTTTCACACTTTGTTGTTTGAAAATTATTATTTGTTTTGACATATTGTGCAAACATGAATGGGATGATGAGAAAAGAATATACAAGTTAGTTATTTTTGTGTTCGAACGGATGAACCCGTTGCCTACGTACCTTCCATCAAAGGTAAGGATCAAAACGCCGTAGTTCGGCTAAAAAATTTCCAAACATGTGTGAGTTCATTTTAAAACAATAGCACTAAGGTTTTACGTTATCCACGGGAGAAAACTCAACCTTATGAAACAATACGTCCACCATGTGAGAAAAGCTTCCACTCGCTAGTGAGGGGTTAACCCTATAATAAGCGAGGAAGACTTACAATTCGATCAACTAAGGACAAATAGGTGAGGTTAACATCAACCAACTAGGATAAATCAAACCTATAGCTAATGTATGAAAACTTAACAAACATGGACAAAGCCACAAAATCATTGGAATGAGTGAAGTTAATTGATTTGGAATTATTTACAAAGAGGGGTCACAGTATGATTAAAGTCAATTCAAAGAAGTATTTACAAAATGGAATTTGAAAAATCATGGACTTAAGGTCCAAGTTTCTAATTTGGAAAGGGGTGAGAATGTTTGCACAACACTTATTTCAAGTTTTTAAAAGTATGTGTGAAAAGGTAGGACACAATGGGATGAATGGATAATGGTGGAATGTATGTAAAACTTCTTAGAAGGGTCCACCTCTTGAAATCATATAGAAGATGATTCAAGTGGATCCTTAGGAATAGGCTACAAATGAGCGATAGTATGAACATGGTAATAGATGAAAGTAAATAAAAGCGGATACTGGATGCCACTCAATGGTCTTATACCTGTCTCCTAAAACAAGCAAGGATATCAGAAGCCACTCTATGGACTTACACTAATCTCCATCAGAATAAAACAAAAAAAACAAAACAGGGAAGTCAACTGCCAATCTATCTGGACTTATGTTAACTTCCACAGTATGATCCTAGGAATACAAATGCCACATCACAGGGACTTACAATGAATCCTCACATACAACAACAATGCTCAAACAAAGAGCAAAGAAGATATGAGTGACCAATGAGGTCTTACACTCTATCTCTTCCATGTCATAGGAACAAAAGCCAATCAATATGGACTTACAATTGTCCTCAATGGGGAAACAACAATGTCACAAGGACAAAAGAACTGATCATGCACTGATGGCAAACAAAGATGATAAATGCACAACGGCAATCAATGATAGTAAATGCACAATGGCAATCAAGTAATCATGTATAAATGAGTCAAGTAATCAATCACATAAATTCAAGTAGCACACACTATAACCATTCAATGAGGCTCAATCAAAGGGTTTGACTATGAAAGTCCACTGTAAGAGGTAAGTGTCGCTCTTAACCTTGCCATTGAGGGGCTAAGGTGAAGCAGATGAAAGGATATGAGGGGTGTGCCTCATTGCTTCTATCTCAAGTCCGAGAGAGCATGTAAATATAAGAATGTGGGGGGAGTTCAGAAAGATGGAACTCTTTCCCCAATTAGACTCGATAGATCTTGGGTTTGGATCTCAATGTTACAACCATGTAATGGGAGCAAGGAGAAGACTCACAGAATAGTGGGAGATAGGCTACTTATCTCTTTGATCCACCAATTGCCTCAAAATGAGGACTTTTCCTGCTTGGGACAAATATAAACATACACAAGCATTGCCTCTTAAGGAGGACTTCAGACAGTTTGCCCGGCCAAATAACAGGCCGGGTCTCCAGACTACATGGAGAAGAAAGTGCTATACCTCAATGCCAATTGCTTATAAGCAAAGCAATGCAAGTTCTTAAGAGAACTGAGCAACTAAAGGTACCTGAAATCTGTCAAATATAATCAGCATCCCAACATAAACAAAACAACAACAATAAGAATCAATCAACAATCAAACAATGATGTGCATAGCACCAAATCCATGTGAACCAAGCACCCTACAACACAAACAAATTAGTATACAATGATCAAAGTAAACAACTCAATTATGAATCAACCTCCTTAAGGCATTAGCTTTTTAACCTGAAAAGTCAAAGTCAAGCTCAAACATAAGTAACAAGACCACTAGGCCAAGCCTAGGGTCCAAAGGAGGGAAAAATCTTAAAACAGCAAGTAAAACATGATCAAAGTCAAGATGATTCAAATAAGAAGAGACCCCAATCGGTCTCATATCCAAACTATGCACTAATTTCATTTTATACACAAATTAAGGCAAAGTAAGCAATGTTGAATCACATATGGGCAACCAGAATGATTACATCCAAAAAAATATCAAAACAGCATATTAAATTCCACAAAAATTATATCCTAAACAGAGGACATTCAACAAGCTACATATCAATTTTCATGCCATTTGGACTAGTGGAGCTATGTCAATAAAATCAACATGTTAAGGCATGCAAAAACACAACCAAATTAGATCACAACATGTACACTAACTTCAATCAAATGGTAAACAGTGACATTAGATGGGAAATGAGTAGGACCAAAGCCAAATGAAAGCTATACATGTTAGAAACTACCCCACCAAATTTCATATTCATAGGATTAGGGATGAGGATTTGGCAACATATGAAAAAATGTTACACAAGCAAGGCCCTAAAAATGCTAAGCAGCAAACAAAAATCCTAATCAATTAGAAAATGGATTATTAAAATCCACAAAAATTCATGTTGAAAGTTAACATGTCAAAGGTATCTCATGCAAAAAATCAGAACCATAGGCCTAATGGAAGCATGGAAAAATAATTCATAAACTCAGCATATCAAAGTGTGACACATATTGTCACACTCAAAAGAATTAATCACAACTAGCAAACCAGAGGTCCAAAAATTACAAATCATATGTCAAAATCTCCAGGAGAGGGTCAAGAATCATCCTATAAAATTTCAATTCATTTGGATAAGGCATGGTCATTTTATGATTAAAATAGCAAAACATATGAATATTGCACACATTATGAACATCCCTATGCCAATTAAAATTTTTACCAAGCACAACTTTAATTTCTATGTCTAAAAAAAAGTAGATTAAAAATGGAGATCATCAAAAAAAGTCCCAAATTACTTGGACTAAGGATGATTTATTTATGATTTTTAGAAGTTTTGAAATATTTATTGAAATAATTATTTGAATTATGAATTAAATGGATTTTAATTAAGCCACGAGTGGCAGTATCGTAAATAAGTGCCAGCCGGTCCAAAACGCATGGCTTAAATAAATGACGTGGCGGCTCGCGATTTGCTGGATCCGGCGCCAAACACAATTTGAAACGGAAACGCAAGCTGCATGGATCAACACGGGATTTTCCAGATTTTTGTCATCCTCTTCGCGCGGCCTAATGTGTTCATCACCTTCCAATTCCGTTTTCCTCATTTTACCACTAAAACTCACAAATGGATATGCGTTGGAAAGGTCTAACCGAGTAGAACACGAATATCATAGTGAAATCGTCCAGAACTTCCTATATGGAGCGAATCGATGGAAAGAAGATCTTGCATCTAAACTTTGATCTTGGATTTCTCTCTCATAAGCTAACGATTTTCAATTCTACAAGTTGCTACGTGATCTACAGGCTATGCTCTACAATAACCACAACACAATTTCGGCAATGGCGAGAGTTGATTCCTAACCTTATGGAAGTGCAGTGCGCGATTCTGTTGGATTTTGGCCTCAGCAATGCGAAACAGATGGCGCACGTGGATGTAGGAGGAGTGTGCGAATGCTTGTTTAGCTCAACGATGCTCTATCCTCCAGGAATTTCCAACTGTCATGGAACTCGTGCTTGCTTCAATGGTGAAGAATCTTCAAAGATCTTCCACTTTCTTGCTTCAACAGTCCTCCTAATTCATCTGCAAATGATGATCAACCACGGAAACTGCAAAAAACTGGTGAAAATCTTGGTGAATCGTGAAGAAAATGGAAAATGCAAAGTGTGGAAAATGAGAGAAAAATGGGAGAATTTCTTGAGATTTTCTTTTGGATTTGTGAATTGTGATTAGTGTTCTCAGTTTCTGTTGCAATTAAGCTTATATATGATGCTCTTAATCCAACTCATAATCAAGATTAGCACAAAATGGTGATTAACAAAAATGAGCTTATGTGTATTTTGGCCTTTTTGCCCTTGGATGGTTTTGATCAATGGAACAGTGATTTATCACCTCAAGCAAACCATAAATATCATTTGGAAGCTATTGGAATTGGTCCCATGCCCATTGAATGTGTACTTCTCAATTTCACTATGTGATGGTACTTTGTTCATTTTCAAGTCCATTTCAAAAGCTAATTTCCAAACCATGAAGCCTTAGCATGTTATGAGTATTCCAACAAGTTTCAAATGCAATTTGTGAAGTGTTGCAAAAATCCCCATCCAAAAATTCCAATTATTTCACAAGTTGGACAATTTTGCCCCTGGTCACTTTAATTGTACAGTTGAAATTTGACCTTTTGCATTGACCATTTTTGAAGAAATCCAATTACGCACCCTGAAAGTACATGTCAAATGGAGTTTGTGCATAACAAGATCACCCAATTTTGGACACTCCATGTGCAAGTTATGCCACTTTGATTATGGGCATTTTCTGAAATTCACTGGACCATAACTTGTCAACCATACATGGGATTTTCAAGTTCTTGGACTTTTTGAAATGGTGAGAACAAGATCTTCAACTTTCATGTTGGACAAATTTTGATTTGAAGCTTGTATCATGAAGTAAATTTGAGGAGCAAAACTTTCCATTTTGGGCAGGTGAAAATTACAGGTCATTTCCATTTTTGGAAACTTTTTGTCTGACTTCAAATCCTTCAACCTTGATCTTTGAAATGCCAAATGAGACTTGTATGGACATGAATGAGGCCTTTCCAACCATCTCACACCTCCCAAATCCTGATTAAATGCACTATTGACCACAGTTGACTTTTGTTGACTTTTCTTGACTGGGCCATGTTCTGATGAATTCCAAGCCTCTTTCAATTGAGATCTTGATTCCAAATGATATCACAAGTTATATGAACTTTTTATGAATGATCATGGTGTCCAAATTCTTCAAGAATGGCCACCATCTATTGCTCAGGGCCTGATTTGACTGTTTGACTGATGATTGCTTCAGCTGCAAGAAACAAGGTTAGATGACAATATTTTTGTACTTTTGGTTAGTAAACATATGAAAAGCAATGACATACAAAAGCAATATATGCTTGGTGATCAAGAACCACACTCACAAGGTATCCCATCCACTAGGAGGGCAGCTAGGGTATGCACTGATCCTTGAGGCCATGATATGATATGATATGGGCCATGAGGGATCTTAGGGCCAAAATTGGGGTCTTACAGATGCCCCTATTTAAGGTCATTCTATCCGGAGAAGTGAAGTTTAGAAATCTTCATCTCGACGCGGTAGAATGGGCTTAAATAATAGTAATGAGACGAATTTTGGTCCCTAAGAGACCTCATGATGCAGATGTATGCATGCAAAAGCAAATTCTGTGGGGAATATAATTCACACAGAAGAAAAGACGATCCATCGGAGTAATACACTCACCAGGAACAAAGACCTTAACAAGACTCTTATTGGGACTCTTTTTTTTTTTTAGGGGATAGTAAGAAAAAGAATGCGTGAGCAGGACACGACTCTGATTAGGGAAAACAAAATCGACACAACGTGAATTAGACACGACTCCGAGTGGGGATAACAGATATCGGACTGGAGAACTTGCTGGGGAAGCAAAGGACTCACACCGGGGAATAAAGAATTCCAGAGGAAAATAAATCCATTGGAAAGACATAAGCTGACTCAACTATCCAGAAAGGATACTTCGGATAAAATCCGGACTCGGACCAGGAAAAGATTCACATAGAACCTCCCTGCCGGGAAATGCATATACTGGGGAAACGCCCATATAGCAAAAGGTAAAAATCACCAAAGGAAATCCGCAGGGGACTGTCTAACAAAGAGACTCTCCTGGGAAAAGCAACAGGAATGAGGTGTTACCGGTATAAGGGTAACAAACTCAGGAAGAATGAATATCTAAGACCGGTATAAGGGTGAGAGATATCAATCAACCAACATCTGAGAAAGACCAACGAGGGGTACATAAACTCAGGAAAATCTAACTCCACAGGGGACCAAGGTCATAATAGGGAGTAGAAAGGAAGGAACACCAGGGATACCGAGGTATATAACAGGTGATCTACCGAAAACGTGAATTGGTATATATGCCAAGACACTCATCATCCGAAAGGAAGGCTTGAAAAAGAAAATCAATACTTAAAGGATGGACATTCGAATCCACAACGGGAAAACGAATCTTACTCAACTAGGGACACAAACCCAAAGAGCGCATGAGATATAATATCCATTACCGGCAGACCGTGGATAAGATACTCGCATGAGACATATTATCTATTACCGTCAGAACGTAGATAATAAACTCGCATGGTAAGAAACACCAGAGATACCGAAGTATATAATAGGTGATCTACCGAAGACGTGAATTGGTATATATGCCAAAACACACATCCGAAACACAAACTGGTTAAAGGATGGATATTCGATTCTACAAAGAATACGAATCTTGCTCAGTTGGGGAAAATCAACAAAGGATTCCAACTAAAGAGCGCATGAGAAATATTATTCATTACCGGCAGACCGTGAATAATATACTCGAAAGGAAAAGACACCAGAGATACCGAAGTATATAATAGGTGACTAACCAAAGAGAGAGACAATCGTTACCAAGCATCCGGGTAAACGAGAGACAACTCAAGGGATAAATTGCAAGCATCCGGCAATTATCCAACAACAAGAATATTCGACTCCGCAAAGGGAAATAACGAATCTTACTCGACCAGGGAAACACAAAAGGCTTCAACTGAAGAGTGCATGAGATATAATATCCATTACCGTCAGAACGTGGATAGTATACTCGCATGGAAGATTATCCACAACCGGTATAAGGGTTAATAAAGGATAAATCGACCGAAACGAAAGGCATCGGGATACCAAACAGGCATATAATGATGACCAATCAAAGGGAGTAACAACATTACCAACAAAAGGGTAAATGAAAGACTCACTGGGGATAAATTGCAAGCATCCGGCAATTATCCGCAAAAGCTGGGGATACATTGATAGACAATCAAGGATCCGGGGAACAAATCACTAGCAACCGGTGAAAAGACCCATTGGCGACTTCAAAAGGATAACATTGCAAGCATCCGGCAATGATCCGGAAGACTGCTGGGAATACAAGTGCTTACTCAAGAGCAACTAACCCGAAGCAGGGAGGAATATCAACATCGAATATTGAATGAAGGTAACCACAAAGAGATTAGGGTTTACATCTACCGAATACGGGGCAGAAGACCAAAATCTGGCTGAGAAAACAAGGGGTTTAACAATACCGACTACTGGGTAAGAAACCAAAGACTCAGTTGAGGATAAAATTGCTAGCAACCGGCAATTATCCACATGTATCATAAGATACAAAATCCGCTGGAGAGAAAAATCACAGCAACATAGGATTTACAACTACCGAATACGGGGTAGAAGACCACAAACTCCACTGGGGATACAAATCACCACCGGGAACAGAACTCTGTTAGGGGTAAAATCACAACAACAGAAGATCCACCATCAACCAGATCGAACCACAAAGGTTACCACTGCTAGGGGAAAAGAGATAGGACTTACGACTACCGAATACGGGGTAGA
Source organism: Lathyrus oleraceus (assembly GCF_024323335.1). Taxonomy (NCBI): domain Eukaryota; kingdom Viridiplantae; phylum Streptophyta; class Magnoliopsida; order Fabales; family Fabaceae; genus Lathyrus; species Lathyrus oleraceus. The sequence continues at coordinate 438,351,342 of NC_066580.1, read as the reverse complement.
AGCCATACTCTGGTGGGAATAACCACAAATTAGGGTTTACATCTACCGAATACGGGGTAGAAAACCAAAAACTCTGCGTGGGGATAGAATAAATCACGAATCCGCACGAGAAACCAAAAATGAGTTTTTATAACAGACCGCAAACTCTGTTGGAGAGCAGGGAATTAGGATTTACGACTACCGACTATCAGGTAGAAAACCAACAACTCTGGCTGGGGACTAAAAGGTATATAACCACAAGTTCTGCCAAGAAGCCAGGAAAATAGGACTTACAACTACCGGTATAAGGGTAGAGGCCAAAATCGACTCTTGCGGAGGAATGAAAGGTATATAACCACAAATTCCGCCAAGAGGACAAGGAACAATAGGACTTATAACTACCGGTATAAGGGTAGAGGCCCGAAAACTCCGCTGGGGATAAAAATCACCACAGGGAAGCACAAGGAACAGACGACAAATGTCAATTCAGGAAAGATCCGAAAAGACAGACTGAATCAAGACACGTCCTAATGAGGATATAACTCAAATAGGAACCTCCATCCCAGTATATGTGTTGGGAGGAAACGGAAGAAACCGTCATCCACGAGGGTATATCTCAGTGGGGAACCGCAGAAGGAAAGACAGACACTTTCTGCTTATGGGCTGACTCTATATGGAGAGATTTAACACCCGACATCTGCTTAGGAAGATCTATAAAGATCTATATCACCATAGCAGGGAATAGCAAACAAAGGATATATGGCAAAAATGCAACATGAATATCTGAATGTTTTATGAATATGCATGAATATGCGTGATTTATGTTTGATGAATGCTGACAAAACAGACATTTCTAACACAACAGGTCCAGGAATCAAACGTCCGGTATTACACTTCCAGGGAAAACCAACTGGAAAGCCGATTCTGCTGGAGATCTATATGCTATAAAGCAAAGATCTGCGGGTACTGCTGGGAAGCAGAAGCAAAAGAATCAGAAATATCTGGAGAATACCAAATCTGAGCAATGGATCAGCGATCATCCCAACTGGGGCACAGAAAGTCGCAACAGGCAAAGAGCCACAAAGACAAATCTGTCGGGGAACAAGAGAAAATCTCAAAGTCCTGCAGGGGATCCTAGCAAACACTGCTATGGAAACGGATCCAACATAACTCCATTGGGGAACAACCCACTGAGGGAGCAAAGGTCACCCAAATAGAGTCTGGCTGCACAAGCAACTCTATTGGGGATATCATCGACTACTCTCTTGGGGAACAACCCACTGAGGAAGGAAAACACCAAACAAGTAGATTCTGCAACAAACCACTCTACTCGGGGCGAACACACATCTGACGGATCACATCAGCAGATTCTGCAACAAAATCCGCTCTACTGAGGATCGAAGAGTAATCAGGAAATCAATACAATCTCTGGATGACGGAGCTATCAACCGACCATACCGGGGATTGAAGGAGGTTCAACAGGCAATACTGCCACAACAACCGCTCTGCAGACAAATGCTGGAGAAAGATGGATGAAAATACCGGGATATCAACCCAATCAACCACTGAATAGGAAAATAAATCCTGTTCTGCTGAGAAGATCAACCATTTTGATAGAGAGAAAGTAAACAACTCCACTCGCGACTGCGCTGGGAAGGAGTGACAACAACTCTGCTCGCGACTTCGATGGGGATGTCAATAACAGCTCTACTGTGCCAAGGAGACAAATAAAGTCTGGGGATAGCGATCCACTGGAGAAAGTGGCGAGGCACCGAGGTGGCAAACCATCAACTGCCGAATCTTCCACAAGGAAAGCATCCATGCCGGGGAAAACTGCTGCTGGAGAAAACTGAGTCTTCAACAACACTCCGCTTGGGGAACAACCCCACCAACAACTCGACTTGCAATTATGCTGGCAACTCACTTGGGGAGAAATACGGGGTACGGGGATATCAACCCACTAACCACAAATTTTCCGAACGACTGAGCAATCAAGCCGGGGAGAGACTACTGCTGGAGAACAGACTGAGCCTTCAATACACCACTTTGCTTCGGGGAGTCAAAATCCACAGAAGCTCTGCTTAGGGAATAACCCCAACAACCAAATCTCTGCTTGGGGGACAACCCCAACAATCAAATCTGGAGAAGAAGGATACAACCCAAACCAGGAATATGAATAAATGTCTTACCTGTTGGAAATCATGCCACCCTTGGGAGAGCACTGAGACATCCTCAGGTATCCTTTCAACATTGTGAATATTCACTTTGTTTAAAACAACAATTTTGAAAAAAATTATCTGTTTAAAACAATGACATTTTATCAATTAAAACATGCAAAACATTTGTTGAATTGAAACAAATAAGAGTGCAAATAATTGGATAAAAAGCTCAAATTGATTTGATGGAATGGTAGCCTGCAAATGGCAAGACTCCATAGATCTGTACAAATTTGAAATCAGTGATATATATTGGAAGAGGGCTACATTGAACATAATGATCCTTTCTCTACCAATTTGAATCTCGATGTATTCGAAGCTTCAGTTGACGACGAATCGAGAATCTTCTGACGAAAAGACGGCTGATGAAACAGAAGGTCTTGTCAGGATGCAGTTACTTGCCTGATCCCTAATTTTTGCCTAGATTGCCCCAGAGTGAGGTACTCAATCTAGCGGGATGCAAATATACTTCTTTTTCAAGTCTCTAATTTTTGCCTGGATTACCCTTGCGGGTTCTCCACCGAGACGCTCATTTTTGCCTAAGCCGCCCTTTCGGGTTTTCAACTTAGCGAGCTATTCTGTTTTTCATTTGCATATACTTTTTTTTTTACTAGGCAAAGTATCTCTTAACTGCATCTGAATTCACAGGACGAGTGAAATCCTCCCCATCCATTGTTGTAAGCATCAAAGCACCGCCTGAAAAGGCTCTCTTAACAACATATGGACCCTCGTAGTTTGGAGTCCACTTGCCCCTGGAATCGGGCACGAAAGACAAAACTTTCTTGAGCACAAGGTCTCCTTCTCGGAACACACGAGGCTTGACCTTCTTATCGAATGCTTTCTTCATTCTCTGCTGATATAACTGACCATGACACATGGCAGTTAAACGCTTCTCTTCAATCAAATTCAGTTGGTCATAACGACTCTGAACCCATTCAGCATCAGTCAACTAGGGATTTGAGGGTATAATTTTTATTTTTTCTTTTGAAAGATCTTGAAAAAAAAATTCCTGATTTTTGATTTTTTTTCTTATTTTTTCACCCTCTTCCTTTTTTCAATTTTTTTTTACATTTGTAATGCCCCAGTTTGACTGTTTTGCTGATTCTCATGATACAGCTGAATGAGCTCCTTTGGTGCTCAAGAAGGCGGGTAATCTCATCAGGAATCCCCTTCAACATCATCTTCCTCTGCTTCGAATACAAGGAATTCAAATTTGGGAGACAGCGTTGGATCATTATGTTCAATGGGTTTAGAAATCCTTGCATAATGATTCTGGATAATGAAAAGCTTTTGAATTTTAAACAAGCAAATCATTTATGCAGATGAAAAAGTTGTTTTTGTTTTTCAGGGTTTTTTGTGATCGCTAATTTCATGCAAAAGCAAAAAGTGAAAACAAATGTTTAACAATGCATTAATTGAATGAAACATCATTGTATTAAATGCTGCCAACAATGTCATCACTTCTCCTTTTGGCATGGGAGAAGGGTTTTAAGCAAAGTGAACAATTACTCTGATCTATGGATGACTGTAGGAACATCTACAGCGACCCAATTGTGGCAGACACCACCAGGAATGACAAAATTGCTCGTGTCCTCTGCATCCTCTTCCAAGATAGCAGCAACTTCTTCTTCAGGTTGATCATCATGGATGAAACCTCCACGTGTGAATAAACCTTGCTCATTATATGCCCCAGGACAGTAGCCAGTGTCAGCCCGGGATCTATTGTCTAGGAATAAATCCATCAACAACACTTAGTCTGGCAAATTCCCCCTTGAGTTCACAATTCTCTCGCTCAGGATGATCCATCAATCTGGCAGAGATGACTCTGGTGTAATACCGGCGAAGTGCGTCTCCAAAATAAATGAAGATCGCAGGGTCAGACCACAGGACGGGAGACCAGAACAAAACACCTGCTTATGCAAATGATGCATGAAGTGTTTGTGCATATGCTTGTTTTTTATTTCAAAGGAACTCGAGGGTTTTATTTGCAAACTTTGAAATATTTAAGCATTTTGATTGTATATGAGAATATCTCCTCAGATACATCAGGTGAAAAAAATTTCCCGGTTTTTTCATGTTTGAAATTTTTTGCAAATAAACTCCTTTGAGTTCCTTGAAAATCTTCTCTTTATCTGATGATATGGATGCGGATGAATGCATGAATGTATGAATGCAACAATCACACTCAAGGATCAAGCAAAGCACACCAAACAAAGGTCGTGGGAAAGCTCATTGTATCCCTAATATCAATCATCCATTTTGGTGGATTTAGGTTTTCACCTTATCAACACCCAAGTTCCATTGATATTAACGGTACATGAACCGGCTCTAACATTCTTAATATCAACCAGCCGCTTTGGTGGATTTTAGGTTTTACACCTGATCCGGGATCCATTGATATTAACAATGTTTGAACGACTCAACCACGAATCACGGGTTTGTTGAGAGTCACGAGCATGGAGTCTCGGTTAAGAACCACCAAAAGGGAGTGTACTAGGGTTTAAACCTGCCAGACATGTTCTATCAGAGGTTCCCATAATCATCGTCCCATCTCTCGGATATTATCGGAGGAACGAATACTCGTATTCCAAAAATATTCTCAAGAGAGACTCTTATGAGTGTAGTATCGCGTAACAATCGCATCAGAACTTACATCTGAACGACCTCCGCACTACGTCCTAAAAATAGGCCAAGATGGGTTTGGTAAACTAAGGTCCTTGGCTTCTAAGGCACATAATTGGAAGAATAATGCCTAACCACAAATGACTTGTGTGACATTATTAATCCAACATGACCTCCACCAAGTGAATGGACTCGCAAGTCAACTGGCTAAGGACTACTCCACACCAGTCGACAAGACTATGCCATTCTCCTATCCTAGAGTGCACTCGAGTTCGGGTATAGAACTCATCTCACAGAGATCACCAAAGCAAACAGCATTTGTATATCAAGCAATTCAAACATTACAATCAATACAGTTATCCCAAATTGTACAAAAATATGTCAAATAACAAATAATAATATATCACACAAAGGTGAAAAGTAGGCAATACCACCAAGGATGGAGATCCCCAGCAGAGTCGCCACTTTTCTGTAGCGGTGTATTCGTTACTATATGATCTATCAATTAAATCATAAGCAAAGCATACAATGAACATAGAGTCGCCACCGCACTTTTATTTATCCTAAGGACTGGTTAAAAAGCGAACAAAAACCTAAGAAGTTTTACACGTAGAAAACTAATGAAAAAGATCAGAGATCGGGGTAAGGGGTAAATTACGCAATGGGAAGGTGTTAGGCACCCATCACGTCCTAGGTACTCCTAGGGAGCCCTTTTCACACTTTGTTGTTTGAAAATTATTATTTGTTTTGACATATTGTGCAAACATGAATGGGATGATGAGAAAAGAATATACAAGTTAGTTATTTTTGTGTTCGAACGGATGAACCCGTTGCCTACGTACCTTCCATCAAAGGTAAGGATCAAAACGCCGTAGTTCGGCTAAAAAATTTCCAAACATGTGTGAGTTCATTTTAAAACAATAGCACTAAGGTTTTACGTTATCCACGGGAGAAAACTCAACCTTATGAAACAATACGTCCACCATGTGAGAAAAGCTTCCACTCGCTAGTGAGGGGTTAACCCTATAATAAGCGAGGAAGACTTACAATTCGATCAACTAAGGACAAATAGGTGAGGTTAACATCAACCAACTAGGATAAATCAAACCTATAGCTAATGTATGAAAACTTAACAAACATGGACAAAGCCACAAAATCATTGGAATGAGTGAAGTTAATTGATTTGGAATTATTTACAAAGAGGGGTCACAGTATGATTAAAGTCAATTCAAAGAAGTATTTACAAAATGGAATTTGAAAAATCATGGACTTAAGGTCCAAGTTTCTAATTTGGAAAGGGGTGAGAATGTTTGCACAACACTTATTTCAAGTTTTTAAAAGTATGTGTGAAAAGGTAGGACACAATGGGATGAATGGATAATGGTGGAATGTATGTAAAACTTCTTAGAAGGGTCCACCTCTTGAAATCATATAGAAGATGATTCAAGTGGATCCTTAGGAATAGGCTACAAATGAGCGATAGTATGAACATGGTAACAGATGAAAGTAAATAAAAGCGGATACTGGATGCCACTCAATGGTCTTATACCTGTCTCCTAAAACAAGCAAGGATATCAGAAGCCACTCTATGGACTTACACTAATCTCCATCAGAATAAAACAAAAAAACAAAACAGGGAAGTCAACTGCCAATCTATCTGGACTTATGTTAACTTCCACAGTATGATCCTAGGAATACAAATGCCACATCACAGGGACTTACAATGAATCCTCACATACAACAACAATGCTCAAACAAAGAGCAAAGAAGATATGAGTGACCAATGAGGTCTTACACTCTATCTCTTCCATGTCATAGGAACAAAAGCCAATCAATATGGACTTACAATTGTCCTCAATGGGGAAACAACAATGTCACAAGGACAAAAGAACTGATCATGCACTGATGGCAAACAAAGATGATAAATGCACAACGGCAATCAATGATAGTAAATGCACAATGGCAATCAAGTAATCATGTATAAATGAGTCAAGTAATCAATCACATAAATTCAAGTAGCACACACTATAACCATTCAATGAGGCTCAATCAAAGGGTTTGACTATGAAAGTCCACTGTAAGAGGTAAGTGTCGCTCTTAACCTTGCCATTGAGGGGCTAAGGTGAAGCAGATGAAAGGATATGAGGGGTGTGCCTCATTGCTTCTATCTCAAGTCCGAGAGAGCATGTAAATATAAGAATGTGGGGGGAGTTCAGAAAGATGGAACTCTTTCCCCAATTAGACTCGATAGATCTTGGGTTTGGATCTCAATGCTACAACCATGTAATGGGAGCAAGGAGAAGACTCACAGAATAGTGGGAGATAGGCTACTTATCTCTTTGATCCACCAATTGCCTCAAAATGAGGACTTTTCCTGCTTGGGACAAATATAAACATACACAAGCATTGCCTCTTAAGGAGGACTTCAGACAGTTTGCCCGGCCAAATAACAGGCCGGGTCTCCAGACTACATGGAGAAGAAAGTGCTATACCTCAATGCCAATTGCTTATAAGCAAAGCAATGCAAGTTCTTAAGAGAACTGAGCAACTAAGGGTACCTGAAATCAGTCAAATATAATCAACATCCCAACATAAACAAAACAACAACAATAAGAATCAATCAACAATCAAACAATGATGTGCATAGCACCAAATCCATGTGAACCAAGCACCCTACAACACAAACAAACTAGTATACAATGATCAAAGTAAACAACTCAATTATGAATCAACCTCCTTAAGGCATTAGCTTTTTAACCTGAAAAGTCAAAGTCAAGCTCAAACATAAGTAACAAGACCACTAGGCCAAGCCTAGGGTCCAAAGGAGGGAAAAATCTTAAAACAGCAAGTAAAACATGATCAAAGTCAAGATGATTCAAATAAGAAGAGACCCCAATCGGTCTCATATCCAAACTATGCACTAATTTCATTTTATACACAAATTAAGGCAAAGTAAGCAATGTTGAATCACATATGGGCAACCAGAATGATTACATCCAAAAAATATCAAAACAGCATATTAAATTCCACAAAAATTATATCCTAAACAGAGGACATTCAACAAGCTACATATCAATTTTCATGCCATTTGGACTAGTGGAGCTATGTCAATAAAATCAACATGTTAAGGCATGCAAAAACACAACCAAATTAGATCACAACATGTACACTAACTTCAATCAAATGGTAAACAGTGACATTAGATGGGAAATGAGTAGGACCAAAGCCAAATGAAAGCTATACATGTTAGAAACTACCCCACCAAATTTCATATTCATAGGATTAGGGATGAGGATTTGGCAACATATGAAAAAATGTTACACAAGCAAGGCCCTAAAAATGCTAAGCAGCAAACAAAAATCCTAATCAATTAGAAAATGGATTATTAAAATCCACAAAAATTCATGTTGAAAGTTAACATGTCAAAGGTATCTCATGCAAAAAATCAGAACCATAGGCCTAATGGAAGCATGGAAAAATAATTCATAAACTCAGCATATCAAAGTGTGACACATATTGTCACACTCAAAAAGAATTAATCACATCTAGCAAACCAGAGGTCCAAAAATTACAAATCATATGTCAAAATCTCCAGGAGAGGGTCAAGAATCATCCTATAAAATTTCAATTCATTTGGATAAGGCATGGTCATTTTATGATTAAAATAGCAAAACATATGAATATTGCACACATTATGAACATCCCTATGCCAATTAAAATTTTTACCAAGCACAACTTTAATTTCTATGTCTAAAAAAAAGTAGATTAAAAATGGAGATCATCAAAAAAAGTCCCAAATTACTTGGACTAAGGATGATTTATTTATGATTTTTAGAAGTTTTGAAATATTTATTGAAATAATTATTTGAATTATGAATTAAATGGATTTTAATTAAGCCACGAGTGGCAGTATCGTAAATAAGTGCCAGCCGGTCCAAAACGCATGGCTTAAATAAATGACGTGGCGGCTCGCGATTTGCTGGATCCGGCGCCAAACACAATTTGAAACGGAAACGCAAGCTGCATGGATCAACACGGGATTTTCCAGATTTTTGTCATCCTCTTCGCGCGGCCTAATGTGTTCATCACCTTCCAATTCCGTTTTCCTCATTTTACCACTAAAACTCACAAATGGATATGCGTTGGAAAGGTCTAACCGAGTAGAACACGAATATCATAGTGAAATCGTCCAGAACTTCCTATATGGAGCGAATCGATGGAAAGAAGATCTTGCATCTAAACTTTGATCTTGGATTTCTCTCTCATAAGCTAACGATTTTCAATTCTACAAGTTGCTACGTGATCTACAGGTTATGCTCTACAATAACCACAACACAATTTCGGCAATGGCGAGAGTTGATTCCTAACCTTATGGAAGTGCAGTGCGCGATTCTGTTGGATTTTGGCCTCAGCAATGCGAAACAGATGGCGCACGTGGATGTAGGAGGAGTGTGCGAATGCTTGTTTAGCTCAACGATGCTCTATCCTCCAGGAATTTCCAACTGTCATGGAACTCGTGCTTGCTTCAATGGTGAAGAATCTTCAAAGATCTTCCACTTTCTTGCTTCAACAGTCCTCCTAATTCATCTGCAAATGATGATCAACCACGGAAACTGCAAAAAACTGGTGAAAATCTTGGTGAATCGTGAAGAAAATGGAAAATGCAAAGTGTGGAAAATGAGAGAAAAATGGGAGAATTTCTTGAGATTTTCTTTTGGATTTGTGAATTGTGATTAGTGTTCTCAGTTTCTGTTACAATTAAGCTTATATATGATGCTCTTAATCCAACTCATAATCAAGATTAGCACAAAATGGTGATTAACAAAAATGAGCTTATGTGTATTTTGGCCTTTTTGCCCTTGGATGGTTTTGATCAATGGAACAGTGATTTATCACCTCAAGCAAACCATAAATATCATTTGGAAGCTATTGGAATTGGTCCCATGCCCATTGAATGTGTACTTCTCAATTTCACTATGTGATGGTACTTTGTTCATTTTCAAGTCCATTTCAAAAGCTAATTTCCAAACCATGAAGCCTTAGCATGTTATGAGTATTCCAACAAGTTTCAAATGCCATTTGTGAAGTGTTGCAAAAATCCCCATCCAAAAATTCCAATTATTTCACAAGTTGGACAATTTTGCCCTTGGTCACTTTAATTGTACAGTTGAAATTTGACCTTTTGCATTGACCATTTTTGAAGAAATCCAATTACGCACCCTGAAAGTACATGTCAAATGGAGTTTGTGCATAACAAGATCACCCAATTTTGGACACTCCATGTGCAAGTTATGCCACTTTGATTATGAGCATTTTCTGAAATTCACTGGACCATAACTTGTCAACCATACATGGGATTTTCAAGTTCTTGGACTTTTTGAAATGGTGAGAACAAGATCTTCAACTTTCATGTTGGACAAATTTTGATTTGAAGCTTGTATCATGAAGTAAATTTGAGGAGCAAAACTTTCCATTTTGGGCAGGTGAAAATTACAGGTCATTTCCATTTTTGGAAACTTTTTGTCTGACTTCAAATCCTTCAACCTTGATCTTTGAAATGCCAAATGAGACTTGTATGGACATGAATGAGGCCTTTCCAACCATCTCACACCTCCCAAATCCTGATTAAATGCACTGTTGACCACAATTGACTTTTGTTGACTTTTCTTGACTGGGCCATGTTCTGATGAATTCCAAGCCTCTTTCAATTGAGATCTTGATTCCAAATGATATCACAAGTTATATGAACTTTTTATGAATGATCATGGTGTCCAAATTCTTCAAGAATGGCCACCATCTATTGCTCAGGGCCTGATTTGACTGTTTGACTGATGATTGCTTCAGCTGCAAGAAACAAGGTTAGATGACAATATTTTTGTACTTTTGGTTAGTAAACATATGAAAAGCAATGACATACAAAAGCAATATATGCTTGGTGATCAAGAACCACACTCACAAGGTATCCCACCCACTAGGAGGGCAGCTAGGGTATGCACTGATCCTTGAGGCCATGATATGATATGATATGGGCCATGAGGGATCTTAGGGCCAAAATTGGGGTCTTACAATAAGGTTTATTCATTTCTGCAAATTTTCGTGGCGGAGCTCCGCCTGTCTCGCCGGAGAAGACGGCTGCTCCACGGTCTGGTAATTTGACCTAGGGTTTGCCTAGTCAGCGCTTGCGTATGCGCTCAAGTGTCTGTTTGGTTGGTTCACGTTCATTGACCGTGCCTGCGTGTTCTTTGACTCGTTGACTGGCTTGCCACATGTATTAATGAAACGACGCGTTTCATTGAACGCTCTTTGATCCCTGGCCCACGAGTTCGAATCCTGGCTCGGTCATTTTTTTATTCTAGTTAGTTTTTCCTTCAGCGCTTGGAACCTTCCTTGACCTGAGCTCGATTCCTGGCTATGTGATTTTTGGAATTTATTTTTGAGCGCTCCTATTTACCTAGCGCGCCTGTGTTCGATTCCATGCCAGGCACATTTGTGAATTTATTCTCATGAGCGCTCCATTTACCTTGCTAACTTGTGTTCAGGTCCTGCTGAATGCACATTGTGATTTCATTTTTTGAATTGGCATTTCCCTCTCATTTTCATGCTTAATTCAATTATTTCATTCAACTTTAGAAAATCATAAAAATTAGTAGATTAATCCAATTTGATCCAGGTTTTTTTCCACATGCTTGTGTTGATGTCTATTATTATTTGATGTTTATTTCATGATTTTTGTGTTTCTGGATTTTTAATGGTGATTTGTTGATTGCACATGATGCCAATTTACTATGTTGTGCTAAGTGTTTTTTGGAATGCTCATGGTTTATCCAATTGACTTGAAATTTGACATGCCTGATCATAACATGTGACATGATGTTTTGGCTTTTGTTTGGCATTTTTACCATATAATATCACTGTTTTGGACACATGAACATATGTTGTGACATTTGGTGTAACATTTTGTGCTTTGTACTTGTGCATTTTCATTCATACACCAATTGTTTGCTTCTGGACTTAATTTTTGGTATGATGCTTGTTCATAACATGTTGTGTTCATATAAAAAAATTCATGATCATTGGATACATTTCTGTTTTAATGTGGATTTTCTATGTTTGATGTCCAATTTTGACCACATTGTTTGCCTTTGCCTTATCTTGTTCATGTGATGACTTTGCCTTTTGAATTGGCTTTGGTACTTTTGAGGATTCTTTCTTGCTTGATTGATTATGCTTCATGTGAAATATTGACTTCTATTTTGGTCATTTGACTTGCCTTTGACCCTAGTCTTTGTACTAGTGGTTTGTACTCACTAATTGTGTTTTGTGTTTCAGGTATTTTGCACTAATGGTTGGTGTGGTCTCATTATTTGAGATGCAAGCTACTTTGATTACTAACTCTTGTTGTGTTGTAGGTCCATTGATGTGATGAATTCACTTGAGTGCTTGCACTTGTGACTTGTATTGTGTCGATATTGGAAAGTTCCACTATGTTGTCTGTTTGGTTTTCTGAATACAATACTAACTGGTTAGCTTTTGTACAGGTACATTAGTCGCTTGCTAGCTAGCTTGAGCTTTGCTTTGGAGTGTGGTTGATACACCACTGAGGTTGTTTAGCCTTCTCACTCCATGTAGACTGGAAGCCCTGTCGCTTTTTTGGCAGGCATTTGGCTGAAGTCCTCCTTAAGAGGCAATGTTTGTGATTGTTTATATTTGTGCCAAAGACCTCTAAATGAGGCATGCTACTTGTTAAGTCCTCCTAAGTGAAGAGGAAATTGATAGATATAAGGGATTAGCAGCCAGTCCCCTGTTATTCAGTGAGTCGTTCATTATGCTCGCACTACGTGCTGATGCTCTTGAACCTAACCCAAGATCTGTGTATAGAGTCAGTCAAGTGGAATAGGGTCCCTCTTTCTGGACCCCCACGCTTTCTTTGGTTTGAGCTCACCCAGGCCAGGGTTAAGAGCCATGAGGTCTAACCCTCATTACCTTTCATCAGCTTCACCCTAACTCTCAATGTTAGTGGTTAAGAGCTTCAGTACACCCCTACAGTTTTGGCTTGTTTGTCGAGGTTGATATGACCCCTTGACTAAAGCCCGGCCATTTGTCTGAGCTTCTTGTTTGTATATAGAGTGTGATGATTGCTGGTATGTTTATCTGCTTTCCACTTCTTATCTCCTTTTCTGTAGGAGTCGTACGATCAACTTTCGAGGAAGTTGAACGTATGTAGAGATAGACTTGAGTTGACTCACTTCCTGTGTGAGTCAAACTCTTGTTAGAGACCTCAACCTAGGGTTATTGTTTGCATGACAACTATTAGGCTCGAGTTAGTCTCCCTTTTAGTTTGTTGTTTCCCTGGTCTCTGGTTAGGAGAGAGTTTCTCCCCTGTTAAGGGGAACTACGTCGCCCTGATTCTCATACCAGATGAGATACGTAGGCAGGAGATCGAGCGAGATCTCTCCGGGCAACCTTTTGTTTCTTTTGACGTCTCAACGTCTCTTTCTCTTTTTGTTTGTTTGCCACTATTAGGTTCGAGTTCCAAACTCCCTCTTAGTTTGTTGTCTCCTTTCCCCTGTTAAGGGGAACTACGTCGCCCTGATTCTCATACTAGATGAGATACGTAGGCAGGAGATCGTGCGAGATATCTCCGGGCGCCCTTTTTCCTTTTCAACCTTTTTGATGTCTCAGCGTCTCTTTTTGTTTGTGTGCCAGCTATTAGGTCCGAGTTCCAGACTCCCTATTAGTTTGTTGGCGCCCTTTTTCCTTTTCAACCTTTTTGACGTCTCAGCGTCTCTTTCTCTTTTTGTTTGTTTGCCACTAGTAGGTTCGAGTTCCAGACTCCCTATTAGTTTGTGTGTTCATCCTTTCCCCTGTTAAGGGGAACTACGTCGCCTTGATTCTCATACCAGATGAGATACGTAGGCGGAGATCGTGCGAGATCTCTCCGGGCACCCTTTTTCTTTTTTGTGTGTGTTTTGTGTGACAGCTACTAGGCTCGAGTTCCCGACTCCCTATTAGCTTGTCAATCTGATAACCTTTTGCTATGGTGTTCGCTGGTTAGCGTGTGCTTGTTTGGAGTCGGATGTAAGTCCATGTTTGGCATTCTGTTTCCTTGTTTGTGTTGAGTGTTTGGAGTCGGATGTAAGTCCAGGTTTGAAATTCTGTTTCCTTGTGTGTGTGTTTGGAGTCGGGTGTAAGTCCATCTATTGGCATTCTGTTTCCTGTTGAGTGTTTCGTTTGACGTCTCAGCGTCTCTTTTCGGTGTTTGTTTCGGCGTGCGTTAGCCGAGCTACGAGTGCTATGATTCTTACTCTGGATAGAGAAGATACGTAGGCATAGGATGCGGTATCCTAGCGAGCATGTTTCCCATTTCCCCGAACTACGTCGACTCTGATGTTTGTTTCTGACAAACTACGTAGGCCCAGGATGCGACATCCTGCCGAGTCCATTTCCTCCATCTTCTTTCACCTGTTTCTTATTCCAGTGCATGCATTTCTTTGAGCAGTTTATCAACAACCTTTTTCTATTCTTTTGAGCGTGGATCCCGTCGAGTACGACGAACGTGAGGGGTGCTAATACCTTCCCATTGCGTAACCGACTCCCGTACCTTGCAATCTCTGGTCGTAAGACTGTTCCTTTTCCCTTTCTTAGGTTAGTCCTGCGCTTCCTTTCCGTCATAGGATGAATAGCGTCGGTGGCGGCTCTGTAAACTTGTTTTTTTCCCGCCGGTTGTTTTTCGCGTTGCGACAAGGATCTTTCTCTCTAGTAACCCTGTACCGTTCCTCCTAGCGGACCTCCATTATGCTCTCCATGAGCATCATGAGAAGAAAGGAGGAACCATTTTATGTTGTGCACAGTTGTTGCATGCCTGGTTTAGGTCTCATATGCCCGAAGAAGGCCCTTTTGTCTCAAAGGAACTCAAGCCCTCTCAGAAGTTAGCTTCTCTCACCTTTAATCATGTTAAGTGGTATATCAGGGATTGGGAAACCGAGGATGTTATTGTCAGCATTGGAGACTTCCCTAATGTACATTTAATAGCAACTAAGGGTTGCATCAACTACAACCCCGTGTTATCTTTGTGGCACCATGGTTACCCTATGAATGGCCCTCCAAAAGTTGAAGCTTTAGAGCCCTTTGTCTTGCACAGTGCTGAAGCAGATCACCCCATGGTGAAGAAGTTCAAGAGGTTATGGAAAGAAATTATCAGAAAGGGTAAGGAATTAGGTAAGAGAAATGTCATTGCTCGAGAGCCTTATACTTATTGGGTGAGAGAGAGGGTTCAGATGGTTAAACTCCATGTTCCATTTGATCCTTCTATCTATCCGTTGGTTCCTGAGCCAGAACCCATATTACCTGAAGATGTGGAAAAGCTTAATGCTCGTAATAAGGAGTTGGAGTTGGAGAATACTGACTTGAGGATTAAGCTCGGCCAAGTCTCGGTAGAGAATGGGAATTTGAAAGATGGTTAACAGAAGAAGGACGAAGAACTTGAAATTTCCAACAAAAGGGCCAGGGAGTCTGAGGCAAGGAGAGAAAAGTTCAGACAAGCGCTCTATAGTACTAAATCTGTGTTCAAGACGAAGGAGGAAGAGTTGGATAAAGCTGTACTCCGGATCCAAAAGCTCAGCAAAACTCTAGAGCTGACCCTTGAAATGAAGAGGGAAGCACGACTGATTTCTGAGATTCGTACTCGTGAACTTGAGAACACCATTCAGAAGTACAAGGATGCTTGGGAATGTGAGAAGTTGAGGACTAAAGAGTCGAAAGAGTATGTACACGTTTGAACTATCAGTTGGAACAAGCCAACGCTAGGATCCAGGCACTTGAGGGTGTGGATCAGGATGCTGCCTATCTAATGTTGCTGAGTGAGTGTAGATACTGGAGGAACCTCTATAGGGACATAGAGGTGACCAAGGCTGAAGACTTGCACATCATTCAAGACCTTTAAGGACTTTACACTTAGTGGAAGGGCAAATTTCTGAGGCTGTCCAGATTTGAAAATTCCATCATGCAAGAGCTACCTGAGAAATTGCAAGAAGCTGATTGGTGCATGTGTCCAGAGAATACTTTGCACCAAGTTTTTAATTTCATTAAATTTTGTAAGGCGATGATGGAAGGGCTGACTACCGACCATGCTACGGTTCGGAAAGCCCATAAGCAATAGGTATTTTATTTGTATTTGAACTTTGTCCTGAATTAATGAAAAATCACTTTTGGGATTCATTTTATTGTGTTTTATTGCTTTATTGCTTTAAATACTTACGAATAAATGTTGTGGCATTTCTAAAATAAATGACTGAAACTAACCAAGAGTTTTGCAAACAAGATGCATCCATACATGCATTCATACATTTTCAAAATAGAGTCTCACTCCATCCTTTCTTCCTCCAGTTTCACGATGAATCTTCAACACCCGTACAATACTCGTGCCCGAGCAAGACAGAGGATGGCTGAACAAGAGTAAGAGAGCGCCCGAGTTAGAGCTGAATTAGACGAGATCAAGGGAGGCATGTCCCAGATACGAGAAATGCTACAAGCTTTAACTTTCAGATTCGAAGCTCCACAAGTGACCGCGATTTCGGAGATCAAGGGCCTAACAGTCGAAGTCCAGCTTCAGAGGTTGTTCCCTTCAACCCTTCCTCCATATGGGCTACCTTATAACTTCATTCCTCGAGCGGAAGTGGTAAATGACGTGGGGCAATTTTTCCAACAAGTTGTGCCATTGCCGGTTTACACCGATGCATGCCCAGTCGTCCACACCGTTGCTCCACCAGCTGCCTATGTTAGGCATGTTCTGCACTTTGAAGATCAACATCATCTGTACCAGACGGCCGAATCGACCGTTAGTAGTGACGAAGTAAGATTTGAAGATTTCAGAGAAGTGAAGGAGAACATGCAACTTCTCAAGAAAAAGTTCAGAGCATTGAAAGGAGACCATGTCTTTGGCTCTACTGCCAAAGAAATGTGCCTTGTATCTGGGTTGGTGATTCCGGCCAAATTCAAAACTCCAGATTTCGACAAGTACAAGGCTGATGATCCATTGTTTCCAAGATAGCTTGAGTGAGGCTCTTTCCAAGTGGTATTTAAGTCTGGATTAGAGTAGGATCAGATGTTTCCAAGACCTGTCAGACGCGTTCATAAAACACTACAAATACAATATGGATATGGCACCTGACAGAAGACAGTTGCAAAGCATGTTCCAGCATGACAAGGAGTCCTTCAAGGAATATGCTCAGAGATGGAGGGAAATGGCTTCTCAAGTTGAACCACCTCTTGCTGAAAAGGAACTGGGCGAACTGTTCATCGACACTGTCCAACCCCAATTCTATGAGAAGATGGTTGGAAGTGCTTCCCTGGGATTCTCCGAGCTTGTTGCTATAGGGGCTCGTGTCGAATATGGCTTAAGAAATGGAAAACCTGCGGCTGTGGCTGGAACTTCAAGTGCTAATCCAAAGAAGTTCTCTGGAGGGTCTCCCAGAAAGAAGGAAGGTGAAACGAATGTTGTGTCTATCGTCCAAGGAAGAGCCCCTCCAAGAAGGAGATAACAACAATATTCACTATAGCAGTATGTTCAACAACCCTTTCCATATCAACAACCTATGTATCTCGTTCAGTACACCCCACAATCGTACGTAGCCATTGTGACGCCCACCTTCAATCAACAACCTGTTCAGGCCTAACAAGGGCCTCTAGTTTATCGTCCAGCTCCAGTTCAACAACGTGCTCATGTTCCTCCAGTTTATCAACAAGCACCGGCAGCTTTAGTCTATCAACAACCGAGAGCTCAAGCTCTGAGGCAAAATGCTCAGAATCAGAATAGGAGGCAAGGGGATAGGGCGACCTTCAATCCAATTCCAATGTCGTACACTGAGCTTTATCCCTCTCTATTGCAAAAGGGTTTGGTGGTTCCTAGACCTATGGGACCTCCACCTGATCGTCTGCCTCCATGGTACAACCCTAACGCACATTGTCCTTTTCATGAAGGTCCCCCGGGGCATGACCTAGAGGGTTGCTATGCTTTGATGCATAGGGTTCATGAGCTGATTGACAGCAAGACCCAATCTTTTAGGGATATGGGACCGAGAAGATGCTTCTGTTGGTGTTATGGTCGAGAAGGTTGATGATGTTAAGACTCCTTTGGCAGCATTCCACGCTCGATTGGTGGAAGTTGGCCTAATTAATGTTTGTCATGACAACTGTGAAGAGTGTGCCACACACCCAAGGGGGTGTCAGACGGTGCAAGATAATATTCAAGACTTGATGAACAAAGGAGTGCTTCAAATCTCCAGTGTTACAAAGAATGAAGATGTCTTGGTAATTGAACCTTGTTTCAATTTACCTGAACCAGTTGAAATCCCATACTACAGTAGTGGAGTGTTTCCTACAAATAGTCATCTATCACCTGTTGAGATATGTATGCCTACGCCATTTCCATATGAGAGCACCAAGGTTGTCACCAATATTGAAGTGACAGAAGCTGCAAATGAGGACGTCACCAACATTGTAGGAGTGAGTAGAATGACCCGTAGCGGTCGAATATATACGCCTGAATTCAATGTGACTTCTCAAGCGCCGACCAAGGAATCTATAGTTGTAGCTCCCACTAAAGAACCTGAAGTGGTCCAATCTGAAGATGTTGTTGAATTCTTGAAGTTGATCAAGAGACGTGATTACAAGGTTGTGGACCAGCTGCATCAGACACCATCTAAAATTTCTATTTTGTCTCTGCTATTGAACTCCCAAGCCCATATGGAGGCTTTGTTGAAGGTGCTTGCCCAAGCTCATGTAACACAAAGCATAACAGTAGACCAATTTGATGGGGTGGTTGCAAACATCACAGCTTGCAATACGTTAAGCTTCAGTGGAGAGGAATTACCTAACGATGGACAAAATCATAATCGTGCTCTCCATATCTCGGTAAAATGAAAAGATGATGCTTTGGCAAGAGTTTTGGTTGATACCGGATCTTCTTTGAATGTTATTCCAAAGAGAACACTCACCAAGTTATCTTATCAAGGACCAACTATGAAGCCTAGTGCCTTGATAGTGAAAGCTTTTGATGGTTCCAGGAGAACCATGATTGGAGAGGTTGAACTGCCCATATTGATTGGCCCTCATGTATTCCTGATTAACTTCCAAGTCATGGATATTAATCCAGCGTATAGCTTCTTATTGGGGCATCCCTGGATTCATGCTGCAGGGGCAGTTACCTCCACTCAACATCAGAAAATGAAGTTCATGGTGGACAATCAATTGATCATCATTTATGGAGAGGAGGACTTTATGGTTAGTCACCTTTCATCCTTCAGGTATATCGAGGCTGATGAGGACGCTTTGGAAACTTCTTTTCAAGCTCTTGAAATAGCTAACGCCACTTTTGTGGAGATGAAGGACCCTATTGGGAAAGCTTGTTCATCTTTCGCTTCTCTGAAAAGCGCCAAGTCTAGCATTGAAGGAGGAAACCCTGAAGGTTGGGTCAGCTTATTGATGTTTGTGAGAAGCATGATCGCTTTGGTCTGGGATATGTGTCTTCCTCTGCGAAAGGAGCCTGAGTCCCTGCAAAGGACAACACCCTTGGCATCTAGGAAGTATTCCTCAACACAGGATTCATCGATGGAGATCAGGTCAACGCAATTGGAGATAACACTGAAGATGAAGATGAGCCATGTTTAGTTTACCGGTGTGAGACAACTTTGAACAACTGGAAGGCGGTTGAGATCCCCGAAATTTTTCCTTTGTCAAAGTAATAATGTTTGTTTTTCATTTTCAAATTATCATTATCAGTGAATGAAAGGCATTTTGTTAAATTCTTATTATTCAATTATTTTGCTTTCTCTTAAGAAAATGGAAATCTTTTCAAAAAAAAAAATCATTTGTGCATCTTTTATTTTTACTTCTCTAAAAAAATGAATCATTCAAACATGCAGAATAAATGATAACCCCATTGAATCCAATGACTCTACTCCCTCTCATAACTTTGACTCCCCTATCTACCAAGCGGAAAAACAGGGTGAGGAAGATTGTTACATCCCCGACAAACTGGCAAGGATGCTCGAGCACGAGTTCAAAACCCTTCAACCACATGAAGAACCGGTGGAAACAATCAACCTTGGCACAGAGGAAGAGAAGAAAGAAGTCAAAGGCGGTACCACACTTGAAGAAAGCATCAAAGAGAGATTAGTCAAGCTACTACAAGAATATGTGGATGTATTCGCATGGTCATACCAGGATATGCCAGGATTGGACACCGACATCGTTGAACACAAGCTGCTGCTTCAGCCAGACTGCCCGCCAGTAAAACAGAAACTCCGAAGAACAAGACCAGACATGGCTCTGAAGATTTATGAAGAAGTCAAACGACAATTTGATGCTAGTTTCCTCGCAGTGGCGAAGTACCCACAATGGGTAGCTAATATTGTACCTGTGCCTAAAAAGGATGGCAAGGTGAGGATGTGTGTTGACTATAGGGATCTGAACAAAGCTAGCCCAAAGGATGATTTCCCTCTACCACACATTGATACTTTGGTAGACATCACTGCAAGTTTCGCTATATTCTCCTTTATGGATGGATTTTCTGGATACAATCAAATTAAGATGGCTTCAAATGACATGGAGAAGACCACTTTTATTACCCCTTGTGGCACGTTTTGCTACAAGGTAATGCATTTCGGTCTCAAAAATGCTGGGGTAACTTACCAAAGAGCTATGGTCACTCTTTTCCATGATATGATGCACAAGGAGATAGAGGTCTATGTTGACGATATGATCGCTAAATCTCATAATGAAGAAGATCATATGAACCATCTGAAAAAGCTGTTTGAACTCCTCAGAAAGTTTAGATTACGATTAAACCCTGCAAAATGCACATTTGGTGTCCGTTCAGGGAAGTTGCTTGGTTTCATCGTTAGTCAACGAGGAATTGAGGTGGACCCCGACAAGGTCCGAGCTATACAAGAAATGCCTGCTCCACGCACTGAGCGAGAAGTTAGAGGTTTCCTTGGACGTTTGAATTATATCTCTAGGTTTATCTCACATACGACGACCACATGTGATCCTATCTTCAAATTGCTTTGAAAAGATCAAGCTATCGAATGGAATTCTGATTGTCAAAGTGCTTTTGAGAAGATTCATCAATACTTGCAAGAGCCTCCTATTTTGATTCCACCTGTCCCAGAAAAGCCATTAATCATGTATCTGACTGTACTTGAAGGGTCAATGGGATGCGTGCTAGGACAACATGACGAAACTGATCGGAAAGAACATGCTATTTACTATCTGAGTAAAAAGTTTACTGATTGTGAAAGTCAATATTCGCTTTTGGAGAAGACTTGTTGCGCGCTAGCATGGGCCGCTCGTCGTTTGAGGTAGTACATGATTTGCCATACTACTTTGTTGATCTCGAAAATGGATCCAATAAAGTATATCTTTGAGAAACCTGCCTTAACTGGAAGACTAGCCAGTTGGCAAATGCTTTTGTCTGAGTACGACATTCAGATAGTAACCCAGAAGGCAATAATGGGAAGTGTTTTAGCAGAGTATCTCGCTCACCAACCTGTTGAAGACTATCAACCATTGAAGTTTGATTTCCCCGATGAGGATATCATGGTGATAAAGGATTGTGAAATCCCATGCCCAGATGAAGGACCAGAACTAGGATCTCGATGGAAGCTCGCGTTCGATGGTTCCTCCAATTACAGTGGTCATGGTGTGGGAGCAGTTTTGATGAATCCAAATGGTGGCTTTACCCCTTTCACAGCAAGGTTGTGCTTTGATTGTACGAATAATGTCGCAGAGTATGAAGCTTGTATCCTTGGTATTGAAGCCGCAATTGATCTTCGAAACAAGATCCTTGAGGTGTATGGAGACTCAACCTTGGTAATCTATGAGGTCAAAGGAGAATGGGAAACTCGTGATGTGAAGCTGATCCCGTATCATGCTCATTTTGTAAAGATGATAGGATACTTTGACAATATCACTTTCCATCATATCCCAAGAGTAGAAAATCAAGTGGTTGACGCTTTGGCAACATTAGCATCAATGTACCATGTCAGATTCCGTAATGAAGCTCCACTTATTCGAATAGAGAGAAGAGATGAGTCAGACTACTGTCAATTGATTGAAGAAGAAACCGATGGTAAACCATGGTTTCATGACATCAAGCGTTATCTTCTAAGTCAAGAGTATCCAGAAGATGCTACATTGTTGGATAAGAAAACTTTGAGGAGGTTATCGTCCAAATCCTTTTTGAGCAACGATGTGCTTTATAAGAGAAACCATGACATGGTTCTACTCAGATGCATGGATAGACACGAAGCAGACATGGTAATCAAGGAGATTCATGAATGGTCCTTTGGAACCCATGCTAATGGGCATGCCATGGCCAAGAAGATTTTGAGAGTTGGCTATTATTGGTTGACCATGGAGTCCGATTGTTTCAGCTATGCTAGGAAATGTCATAAATGTCAGATTTATGCAGACAAAATGCATGTACCGCCAACACTATTGAATGTTTTGACATCGCCTTGGCCTTTCTCAATGTGGGGCATCAACATGATTGGTGCTATAAAACCTAAGGCTTCCAATGATCATTGCTTCATCCTGGTTGCCATTGATTACTTTACTGAATGGGTGGAGGCTGCTTCCTACACCAATGTGACGAGGCATATGGTCGCTCGCTTCATTAAGAAGGAGATTATTTGCCGCTATGGAATCCTAAGCAAGATCATTACCGACAACGGTTCAAACTTGAACAACAAAACAATGACAGAATTATGTGAGAGTTTCAAGATTGGCCACCATAATTCTTCTTCGTATCATCCAAAGATGAACGATGTTGTTGAAGCTGACAATAAAAACATCAAGAAGATCCTGTAAAAGATGGTGAAAACCTACAAAGACTAGCACGAGATGCTACCCTTTGCATTGGATGGATACCGGACCTCAGTCCGCACTTCAACAGGGGCAACCCCATTCTCCTTAGTCTATGGGATGGAAGCAGTTATCCCAGTCGAAGTAGAGATACCTTCCATGAGGATATTGATGGAGGCCAAGCTATATGAAGCTGAATGGATCCAGAACAGTTATGATCAACTTAACCTCATTGATGAGAAGCGTATGACCGCTCTGTGCCATGGACAATTGTACCAGCAACGAATCAAGAAAGCGTTTGACAAGAAGGTTCGCCCTCGAGAGTTCAAGGAAGGGGATCTCGTGCTCAAGAAGATCTTGCCAGTACACAAAGATTCACGTGGGAAGTGGACTCCAAACTATGAAGGCCCATACATTGTAAAGATAGCATACTCTAGAGGCGCTCTGTTTCTCACAACTATGGATGGAGAAGAGCTCATTCACCCTGTGAACTCTGATGCAGTTAAAAGATACTATGCCTAACAAAAACCCACTAAGTCGAAAACCTGAAAGGGCGACTTAGGCAAAAATGGGTATCCCGGTGGACTGAAAACCCGAAAGGGCGGTCCAGGCAAAAGTTAGGGATAATTAAAAAAAATGGTAGCTCGCTAAGTTGAAAACCTGAAAGGGCGACTTAGGCAAAAAAGTGCGTCCCGGTGGATTGAAAACCCGAAAGGGCGATCCGGGCAAAAATTAGGGACAAAAGGCATAGACTGCATCAGTTGTCACTGATCAACACAGAAGAGCTAAGGGTGGAAGATCAATCCAACTGCTCCCGTTAGAAACAAGGTTTTGTGGAGTCATTGTTATTAGGGATAGTAGTAGTCATTGTGATTCAATGTAAACCTTTTCCTATTGCCATTTTCAAATTTGTAACGTCCATGGAGCTACACCATTGGTGTGCTACCATTCTTGAATAACTACACGTTTTCCAATCAGTTTCTATCATTTGCTGTTTTTCTCTAATTTTCTTTGTTATGTAAAATGCCATTTATTCGTTAATAATGAAATTTTGAACTTAAAAAGAATTTTTTCTCAACATATTGAGAAACACAATTTTTGCTTTGACTTGTGGAAATATTCCGTCTTTCCCCACAAGTCTCAAGTTGCAAGATTTCTCTTGGATCATCAACATATGTCTCCAGAGAGCACGATTCACCATTCTTCGAAAGGATCACTGGGCCGGTTGTAACTGTTCAGCTTATTGGATCCTCCTTTGATGCTTTTTTCGATCACTCCTTTGGTCGAGTTTGTTGGTGTTGGGGATCAGTACCTCCATAAAGCCTTCTCCAAATTTCCAGTCTGCATATTGTCAACGTTTTGCATATCATGATCATTCATATATCATGCACATAAGCAAAATCAAAAATCATGCATAGCCCGAAGTGCTTCATGCTCATTTGCATAATCCCAGGTCTCATTGTTGATTTTTATCCCTTGACCTCTGAGACCAGTTGTTATTGGTGTCATTTGTTAAGTCTGGTTGTCACCAGCGTCTCTATCAAATCCAGTTGTAACTGGTATCTCTTTAAAATCTGGTTGTCACCAGCGTCTGTCTGCAAGTCCAGATGTTATTGGCATTACCTGTTAAGTCCAGTTGTAATTGGCGCTCAAATTTTGAAGTCGATTTGTAACTGATATCTTTTAAAGTCTGGTTGTCACCAACACCTTATCCAATTGTAATTGGTATCTCAAGTCCAGTTGTAACTGGCATCTTGTTTTCAAAATCCAATCGTTATTGGTACCTCAAGTCTGGTTGTCACCAGCATCTGTAAAATCCATTTGTCAATGGTATGATAAGTCTGGTTGTAACCAGCATTTCGTTAAGCCCAATTGTTATTGGCATTATCTGTTAAGTCCAGTTGTAACTGGCACACAATTTTTAAAATCCAATCGTAATTGGTACCTCAAGTCTGGTTGTCACCAGCATCTGTAAAATCCATTTGTCAATGGTATGATAAGTCTGGTTGTAACCAGCATTTGGTTAAGCCCAATTGTTATTGGCATTATCTGTTAAGTCTAGTTGTAACTAGAGCACAAATTTTAAAATCCAATCGTAACTGGTATCATTTCAAAGCCTGGTCGTTACCAGCATCTGCCAAATCCATCTGTAGATGATATCCTTAAGTCTGGTCGTCACCAGCGCCCTTGAAGTCTAGGTGTAATTGGCACTAATCCGTTGGAGTTTGGTTGTGATATATGTTTTTGGTAAAGTCCAATTGTTGTTGGCACCTACAAAGAGTTTTCTATCCTGTTGGCCTTAGCACTTCCTAGAAAGTTGTCATTTTGACTCTTTCATTGACAGTGATTTCCAGTATTTTTGATCGGATGCTTTTCTTGTGAGAAATCTCCAGATTTGTCAAGAATGTCCAAGTTGACATTAGGTCATGTACGAAACTGTTGATATACTCCCTTTGAATTTTCCAATATTGTCAGGTCATGTATGAACCTTTTGCTGAACTTTTGATTCCAGTATTATTGTCAAGATCAATCATCCATTTTGGTAGATTATGGTTTACACCTTATCAACACCCAAATTCCATTGATATTGACAAGACTTGATTGGATCAACCAAGAATCAAGGGTTTGTTGCAAGTCACGAGCACGGAGTCTAGGTAAGAACCATCCCAAAGGAGCGAACTAAGGATAAAAACCTGTAGATCATGTTCTAAAACGTTCCCAGAGTCTTAATTCCATCTATCGGATATTACAGGTTAAGATGACTGACTCATCGACCCATAATATTCTCAAGAGAAACTCGTCTGAGTGTAGTATCGCGTAACAACTGTTATCAAGTCTACACCTGAACAGTTTCCGCACTACGTCCTAAATAGGCCAAGAGGGGGTAAATTTTCTACGGTCCTCAGCTTCTCAGACCTAAATTAGAGATAGTAATGCCTAACCACAAATACTTGTGTGACATTTCCAAATCCAAAAGAGTCTCCACTAAGCATATGGATCTTAAGACAACTTGTTAAGGACTACTCCACACAAGTCGAACATGACTATACCATCCTCCTATCTTAATTACACTAAAGTTCGGGTTAGAACTTATCTCACCACTCAGAGACCACCAAGCACAACAAGCAGATTATATCACACATACATATATATAAACATCACATATATACAAATATATACACACAAAAAGTATGCTAAACCCACTGGAGACTACTTCCTAGTAGTGTCGCCACTTAATTTCTATAGCGGTAAATTCATGATCATCAAGCTATGGGTAAGCTAAAGATCAATTAACAAGAGTCGCCACCGCGCTTTTATTGTTTCCAAGGGAAAAAGGGAAAAAGTACGAACAAAATCCAAAAGTAAGAAGTTTTCAAATCAAAACTAATAAAATGGCAGAGATTACAGGTAAGGGGGTTGGTTACACAGAGGGAAGGTGTTAGCACCCTAAGTGTCCTAGGTACTCCTAGGGAGCCCTTTTTGTTTGCATATGTATTTGGTACAAATGATGTTTACAAACAAATAGAATAGGGGGATGAGAAAAGAATTCATTAATTATATTTTTGTGTTTGGCAAGACCTTCGGTCTTGTGCCTACGTACCAACATAAAAATGAGGGATCAAAACCTCGTAGTTCGTGATACAAAATTCAAAGTAGATGCATTGCTTTTAACAAAAATTAAGTTTGAAAGGCACAAAGGCCTAAAAATGGTTTGAATGAGTTAGTTCTTTTTGGCTTTTTGAAAGTTTAAGTCAAGTATAGTTAAGTTTATTTACAAATTTGATTTAAGAAAAGAAGTTTAAAAATGCAATGGCATAAGGCCAAAGTTTCTATCTTTTTACAAAATGGTCAAAGTTTAGAACAAAATAAGTTCAAACAAAGAAGATTTTGAAAAGGGAGGGAGAGATTTTGAAATTAAAGAAATGGGGAGAAGATGAAGAGACTAATCATATGCACAAAATTAAAAGTTAAGAGTTGAAAAGATCTGACCAAATGGGTAGCAATCCAATAGACAAGAATGTCAATATAAACCCAGAATTCCCTTGGACATTTAGAATCAAGCAACACACAAATGCACAATTATATTATCTTGAAGTGCAAAGGCATCAAATAAAGATAGCCACATCCAAGCTTTAGCCATTCCATGATCTTCTTCAAGATTAGTCCATGTAACAGATGGATTCCACAAGTCACAGGTTCAAAGTAACAGCTTCATAATGATCATGTTGCAGATGAACTCAGCGATCTTGAATGATGTATCAGATGAAGTTTCAAATTGCAAGCACTTGGTTTCTCAATAAGTTGGCATTGTCCAAGTCCTATAGCATAGGAATGTTGCCTAAGTTCTAAGTCCATTTGTCCAGGATCAAGCCAACAGTCCACACAAAAGTTTTTTAGGTTTTTTTGTTGTTATTATGTACATTAATGGTCAAAGACCACACAAACAAGAAAAGTATACACAAACAAGATATATCACACAATATGGTCCAAGTGGACAAAGTAAAAATTGCATTTACATAAACAATTAGAATGATATGAACAATGGCAAATGAATAAAGGCTATAATTAAATGACATTAAAGTAAATGGCTTAAAATTAAAAGTTAGTTGTTAGTGAGTTAGGAGTTAGTATTATTTTGCTTTTGTTTTTCATCTTAAGACATTCTTTGGAGAACACACGACCCACTTATCACAAGCATGGATCCTTGAGCCAAGACATCTTCCAAAGGAAGGAAAAAAGGCCAAGTTTCCACACAATACCATGAAAGAGGGGAGACTTACCATCTCACTAACAAGAATGTTATGCCTTTTGTGTCACAAATTTAGCGCTATGTTAAGAAATCGTAATTGGACTTATGTAGAAGTCACAACTATTGAGGTCGGGCAAAGGAATTTTGGTGTTAATGCATGTTAGAGACATATTATAATGGACTATGCTCATGAAACATACCACACACAAAAAGAATATGCAAAAGAGGTAGCCTAATCTCATCCATACTCATGTTGATTTTTCAATCAACTAGCTTTAGGACCTTGAGATATCATAGGTCAAATGAAATGGATGCATAAAGAAGGGGAATGAGATGAAGAGGGAGGGGAATGGATCAAAACTTAAATTGATCAAAGGAGAACATTTACCAAATTAATATCATTCATTCATTTTGGGAGATGGAATGTTCATTCCATCAATCCCCTAAATCCAATGATATTAACTTGACAAAGTCAAATCAACCTTGACCAAGGCCCAACAACAAGAGTCAAACACAAACAAGTCATCACAATTGGTCAACAAAATTATTTGGCATTTATTCCACTATTTTTTTTTAAAATAAGGCATTAAAATTAAATATGGTTTGTCAAATTCCTAAAACCTCATCAAAACACCAAAGAAATGGCCATGAGATTTATCATAGGTCAAACAAGGTTAAAGGACTTTGGAGAAAAAATTTCAGAATTTTTAAAGACTTAAAACTATTTTTAAACAATTAAAAAAAATGTAAAATCAATTAAATCATAAAAAATATTAATAATGATCCAAAAAATAATTTTAGTTCAGCATATGAAAGAGGAAATTATTTGAATTTTTTTGGTGAAACTCTTATATTTTTTGGATCAATATTAAAATTAATATGAATTAATGAAAATAAAACAAATTAAATGAAATTCAAATAATCAGAAAAAACGTGAGCCACTTGATCTCCCTCATTAATTGAGGTGGCAGATCAAGTGGCTGAGTGCGCGCAATCCACCATGCACTTGAGTCAACTGTCCACACGCGTGGTAATCAGCATGTACGCTCGAGATTAGATCATTTTAAATGGATCATATTGTTGGAGACGTGCCAACACACGGCCGGAGCTGTAGCTCCGGTCTTCTTCTCTGGTGGACCTCACTGGACTGGTCCACCTTCAACCATCACCAAAATAAAAAAGGAGGACATGATCTGAAAGAAAAAATGGCGTAGAGCACGAATCTGACCTCAATTATAACTAACTCCACATATACAGGAAGATATGAGGAGTTGAATTTTGAGGTGTATCAACCGAGTTTCTTCGATTTAACCTCTAAGCAACTCAATCTTCTTGCCTTCAATGCTATGCAGTTCTTGATGTTGCTTGCTCCACACACAATCTGATCACACTTGAGAAGCTAGCAGAAGTGATTGATGAGGTTGAAAGGCTTTGGATCCTGGAGTTTTTGAATCTCCGACAATTGAGATTCAAACTCAAATTTCAAATTGAAATTTATCAAGTTTTCCTTTGGAATGAGAGGGTTTCAATAGGGGGCAAAGCTGGCGCGCAAGGTGTGTTTCAAATCAGCACAAAGAGCATGTATTTATAGCATGAATGAATGATATTTGCACACTTCAAATTTTGTCCAAATTTAGCAATGTTGATGGCACGAGTGCATGGGCATGTGCAGGCCCATGATGCAATGCAAAAAGGTCCAAAATCAATCCAAATGAAGTCTGAATGGAAGCTTGATTGGCAAGGCAAAGTGAACTGAAGTTTTAAAGTTTGATTCTTGCCAAAGACGCAGCTCTATTAAAGCCATGCGCATACCTAGCAAACCTCAGCCAAAATGCATGAACTTGGGTTCTTTGGAAATCTTGGATCAAGGGAAACAAGTTTGATGTTCAACACTTTTTCATTTGGATCTTGGAACATGGAGAATTTTGAGGTGGAAGTTTGGAAATTTCAACATGTTGAAATTTTTTCTAAGTGTCAAGCCATATATCTCAATATTCCATCTTGCTTAACTTTTTATGTGAGCTTCCAATGAGAAAAGTGTATTCATAAAAGTTGTAGATCTTTCAAATACCTTCAAAATGGTCACCAATTTCATGTCATTTGGATTTTTAATGATATAGTTATGCATTTTTGAAGTTTGGAAAAATCACTTGTTCAATGGTATAGGTCAAAAATGACCTATAATGTAACCTCATATCACATGCTCATAAAAGTTGAATTAGCTCTCACTCCAAACATAAAAGTTGAAGTAGACATCTTGAATTTTATTGTGCAACTTGGAACTCTTTCATCTCATAAAAATTGAGCAAGTTACGTCCTTGGGAATTTGACTTTCAAATTAGGGTTTAGACAAAATGACCTATAATGTTTCAACATAGAAAATGATTTTCCAAGCAAAACTAGATTTAGGTATCAACATGAAAGTTGTTTGGAATGTCATTTATAGTAACTTTTCTCTTGGAATCCTTTTCATATGGTGAAAATTGTAGGAGATGGGGTCTAGGGAGACCCAGTTTTGATAATAGGAATTCATCTGGCCAACCACCATCAACCAACTTGCTAACCTTCAATTCTCTTGACTTTCTTGGATCATGGTAGATCATATATGCATAAGATGATTAATTTTGAAGTGTAACTTGAGATATTTGATCAAATGGTAAAATATCTTGTTGGAGAAGTTACTCAAGATACCCAGTCAAACTAGGGTTTCCAAGGCAAATCACCCTCAAACTTTTGAAGAAAACTTGATCAATATAACATGTAGGAATCAATGGAACTCATATATGATGCTCATAACCATTATTGGATCAATTCATGGTGGTGCTCTTTGTCCTGAGGATCTTAAACCCTATATATGAACTTGATAGATCGATGGAGATCGTGCCCTACCTACAAAAGAGCAAGGCAAATGCAAAGACATATTTTTGCTATTTTGGTTAGTAAAATGATAATATAAAAGTATGATGCAATCACATAGTGCTTGGTGATCTCTCCCAAAACAAACCCAATGAAAGAGGGGTAAGGAGGATGTCAAGGTATGATCCCAATGCTAATGCTTATGATGAAATTGCATGAGGGATCTTAGGGTCAAAATTGGTGTCTTACAGCTACCCCTATTTAAGGACATTCTAACTGAGGAGGCGAAGGTTAAAATCTTCATGTCGACTCAGTAGAATGGGCTTAAATAACAACATAGAAACAAATTTTTGTCCCTAAGAGACCTCATGATGCAAATGATATGAATGAAAAAGTCAATGCTCTGTGGGAAAATATGGCCATAAAGGAAAAGAAATCAGAGAGACCGAAAGTCTACAAGAGTATAATGCATTCCATAAGGAAAACTCACTGGGGAGACAGAGACTCTGAGGGATAAAGGAGTTATGAGCAGGCCAGGCTACGACTTAAAACTACTGGGGGACTGTAATACCACAAAATTTGCCCTCCTCTCTTGGGACTAGCTTAGCCTATTGCATTTCATATTTAGGGCATTAGTCATTGCATATTGCATATCATGCGGAAAAGACAAGTCATCCTCCTAAGTCTTTCTCAGAAGATAGAGAGGTTAAGAGATGCATGCCTGAAAGTCTCATGGGTTGATTACTAGTCATCTGAGGATTTGTGCTTCAATTAGGGTTTCTTGGTCCTTCAAGGAGTTTGAGCATTATCTTATTGGCGATGATATGTCATCAACATCATCATGGTTTTATCATCCTCAAGGGACTCATTGTTCATGCTCAGATCTTTGGGATTAGGGTTTTGACCTCTGGTCAACCCTAATCAGTTGCATTCTACCAGTCAGGGTTTTTTTTAAGGAGATGAGGTCTTTATTGAGATGGAGATCATCATATGATTTTATTGAGCTTGTATAAGCTAGGGTTTCATTTTGGAGTTATTTCATCAAGTGGTTGAGGCCCAAAATCATTTGTGCATGTTCAAGTCATCTGTCAACCATAAAAGTCAACAGAAAGTCAACTGAGGGCTAGGAGGTGGAGTAATGAATTTCAACATCTCATTCATGTCCAAAAGAGGCTTATTTGTCATTACAAATGCATATCTTGAAGAATTTGAGGTCAAATCAAAACTTTCCAAAAGTGGAAAGTGACCTATAATTGAAAGTTTCCCAAAATGGAAAGTTTTTGATTCAAATTCAACTTGATCTTGCATCATCAAAGAAGCTTCAAATGAAATTTTGTCCAACATGAAAGTTGAATAACTTTCTCTCCCATTTGCAAAAAGTCCAAGATCATGAATTTATGATGAATGGTTGAGGAGATATGGCCAAATGATCACCAAGGGTGCATGGAACTTCAAAGTGCCATAACTTTTGACTCAAGATTCCAAATGAAGCCACTCTTTTTGCAAAATTCTTGTCTTGACCTATGCTTTTCAAATCCCATCTTGCATTACATGAAATTTAATCATATGCTCATGTGCTAATTCAAGTGAATTTTGGAGGGAAATTGAGGAATTTAAAATTGGCGCATCATATGAACAAAATACCATTTCCATTGTGTTCATTAGGTGATTTTGAGTGAAATTAGATGCTTGCATGTTACTATTCACGTCCAAATTAGGCCATGCACCACACTTTTCCAAATTTGCAAAACACCTCTCATTTTCATTAATCCTAATTAACTCATGCCTAATTCTAATTTGGATGTGATTAGTAGAGCATATATAAACCAAATCATAACAGAATTTCAAGAGGTTAATCACAATTCACCATTTCTAGATCTAGTTTTCATTTCCCTCCAAAATTTTCTCCTAATCATAATTCAAATTTTCATCACATAACATACCAATTTTCTTCCATATTTTTGTTCCTTGGTGTGGATTTAGCATAGATCAAGCATTGGATCTTCAAGATTGGACTAGAATTGTGCATGTGGAGCTCAAGAGAATAACAATGGCAAATGCAAATTAAGCAAGATCTACACGTTTCTAAGCTTCAATTTCTTCATCAAACATCACTACAAGTGTTCTAGAGTTGATTTGGATCATTGCAAGGCCTTGGATCGTGCGTTTTCAAGAACTGTTCTTCAAGAGGTCACATTTTCGAACCTCTTAATTCTCTGTTTTATGTACATAAACTTGTAGAGCTTTCATCACTGAGAATTCTGATATAAATTTCATGAAATTTGGATGAAAAATGAAGAAGTTATGTTGAATTAAAGTTTAGATCTAGAAACTTCTTTGCTTCGATCCAGAAAATATATTAGGAATTAGGCTTAGCTTTTATGATATTTGGAATGTACATGAAAAGACCTTTCCAACGGTATATAGTTTGTAAAATTCTGGAAAAAAAAGTTGATGTTCATCACTGTAGATCCGCCGTCTTCGCGAAGAAGACGGTGGAAACCACCGCGTATCATATGCTCCATACGCGTATCATACGCTCCATACGCGTACCACTGCCAGGGTTTGCTCTGGTTCCCTGGTTCGATCCTCAGCAGTGGCATTTCCAGATTCCCTTTTCTTTTCATAACATTTTCATGTTTTCCATTTATTTCATTTCTTGCATGCTTATTCAAAAATTCATAACTCATTGAATATTAATCCAATTAATTCCCAATTTTTTGAAAAATGTTCATGTGTTTGTCTATTATTTTTTGGTGTTGATTTTAGGATTTTATCATTGCTGGAAATTAAATTGTGTTGGATTCTTTGAACGTGTATGCTTTGTGACCTTGCTTCATTCTTTCTATCATAAAATGCTCAATATTGATCCAAATGCTTTGAAATTTTGCATGATGTTTCTTGACATGTTTGTGGATTTATGTGATTTTATTTGGCATTTTTTGCCATTGTCTTCCCTGTTTTGGACACATGTACTTTAGGTGTGGCAATTTGTGTCACACAATTGGATGGTTTGCTTATGCATTTTCATTTTCATATCAATTGAACTTTGATGATGCTGATTTTTGGTATTATGATTGTGTTTGAGATGCTGATTGCTCATGAATTTTTCCATAATTATTTGAATTATTTCTGTTTTGATGGGGAATTTTCATTCATAATGATCAAATGTATGCCTTGAATTTGTCTTTGGCTTCTCTTGCTTGATACATGGCATTGGTTGATGATTTTGATGTGAGACTTTTTAGGACATGTTAATATGTGTTTGAAGTTGCAATGTGTTGAATTTCAGCTCCTGTTTTGAATTTTTTCTTCACCTTTGACCCTAGGCTTTGACCTAGTGGTGTGTTGCTTACATGTGAGCTTTGAATTTCAGGTTTAAGCATCCAAGTTCCATGGTTGATGATGCTTCATCATTTGAATGTTGATATTTGCTTTTGATTGCTAACACTTGCTGTTTTGTAGGTTGATGATAACTCATTTGAGTTTGCCGTATGACTTATGTGTTGTACATTGGGATTGTTGTTATTGACTGTTGTCTGTTTGTCTGAAAGTTGTACTGATTGGTTTAGTTGTTTCCACAGGTACCTAAGTTGCTTTAAGTCATTTGAACTTTGCTTTGCTTGCTTGTGGTTGGCATACCACTTAGGTATGATCCCTTAATCTTCATGTAGTCTGGAAGACCTGTCATGTTATGTTGGCAGGCACCTGTCTGAAGCCCTCCTTAAGAGGCAATGCTTGTGTTTGTTTAATTTTGTGCCAAGCAGGTAAAGACCTCTTAAGAGGCAATTGGCAGATAAAAGGGATGTGCAATCCATCCCCTGCTATTCAGTTGTGTCATTCACTTTGCTCACACACCATGTGTTGATACATCTTGAATAAGAACCCAAGATCTTGTTGTGTCAGTCATCTGTGGAGAAGAGTTCCCTCATTCTGAACTCCCACACTTTCTATTTGAGTCAAGCTCTCCCAGGCAGGGATAAGAGCTGTGAGGTCTTACCCTCACTTCCCATTTCATCTGCTTCACCCTAACTCTCAATGTTAGGGTTAAGAGCTCAAAACACCCCTTTCCAGTTGGCTTGTTTGTCGAGGTTAATTTGACCCCTTGGCTAAAGCCTAGACTTGTATGAGCCACTTGTTTGCATATAGTGTGTGTGCTTGCTCTCTTGTGATTGCTTATTTGCTGTTTATCTGCTGTTTCAACTTGCTGCCTGTGCGGGTTAGGATTGTTAGATACCTCAACCTAGGAATATTATGGATTGCATGATAACTTTTAGGCTCGAGTCAGTCTCCCTTTTAGTTGTTATTTCCCGGTCTCTGGTTTAGGAGAAAGTTTCTCCCCTGTTAAGGGGAACTACGTTGCCCTGATCCTCATACCATATGAGGTACGTAGGCAGGAGATCGTGCGAGATCTCTCCGGGCACCCTTTACCTTTTTGTGTGTGTTATGAGATGGATGTAAGACCAGCGATTGGCATTCCGTATCCTATTGGTGTTTGTTTGTGTGGAGTCTGACGTAAGTCCAGCGATTGGCAGTCGGTTTCCTGTTTGTGTTTGTGTGCTTGGAGTCTGATGTAAGTCCAGCGATTGGCATTCGGTTTCCTCGTTTGTGTTGGTTGTTTGGAGTCGGACGTAAGACCAACCATTGGCAGTCTGTTTCCATTTGCTTGTTTGCTTTGACGTCTCAGCGTCTGTGCGTGTGTTTTGTTTCGGCGTGCGTTAGCCGAACTACGGTAGCTCTGATTCTCATTCCAGATGAGATACGTAGGCATAGGATACGATATCCTAGCGAGCCCGTTCCCCGTTTCCCCAAACTACGTCGACTCTGATGTTTGTTTCCGACAAACTACGTAGGCCCAGGATGCAACATCCTGCCGAGTCACCTTCCTCCGTCTTCTTCCGCCTGTGTATTTCAGCGTGTGTGCATTCTTTGAGCAGTTATTTAGCAACCTTATTCTATTTCTTTTGAGCGTGGATTCCGTCGAGTACGACGGACGTGAGGGGTGCTAATACCTTCCCCTTGCGTAACCGACTCCCGTATCCTGTAATCTCCGGTCGTAAGACCATTTCCTTTCCAGGTTTACTTCGAGAGTTTCCTTTCCCTCTTTTGGGATAAATAACGCACGGTGGCGGCTCTGTTTGTTTTGTTTTGCCCGCCGGTTGTTTTTCGCGGATGCGCCAGCTGGCGACTCTGCTGGGGACATAGGAAGTTGACTTCTTGCTGGTCCATCTTCCCTAAGCGAGTCACTCCTAGCGCTCTCTAGGATAGTTTAGGTTGCTTGTGTTGCTCTATTTATTGCATTTATGATTATTATGTTGTGTATATATTTGCATAAATGTTTGCATGCATCATATTATCATTGTGCTGATTCTGTACAGGTTGGTTCCTCTGATTTGGGGTGGGTGTTCTGAGTGGGGCTAAAACCCAGGCCCGAGTATACACCTAGGATTAGTGTGGTCTCACGTTCCTCACATGTTGGTTGGGCATGTTGTTGCGACGTGACATACCACAAGCCGGACGAGGTTCATCTGAGAGAGCTCTTCCATTGTGGAGTATTCCACTTTGGTTGGGTTACCTCTTTTGAGCTATTGACTTCGGTGACCGTTCTTTCCCGGATCTTTGGTTTAGACGATCTTATGAGAGCTGCAACGGCACACCTGAAAGGGCAAACCCGTTGAGTATCTTTGCCCGATTGTCGAGACCATTATCCGCCTTAGGATGACCTGATTAGAATTCACCTGTGAGGGGAGGGTTGATTCTTACAAATGCATGTTCTGATGGTGACTGTGATGGTAACTAATGGTTCAGTTATTGATCAGAGTCCTGTTTATAAGTCGGATTTATGGATATTTATTTCCGAGACGCCGGAGTTCTGTCCGTGGTATTTATTAGTGGGGATCCGTTTATTTCAGGATTCCCTGGGTTGATTCAGAGATTGTTGTGGCTATCAGTTCAGTGTTTTCTCTGTGATGATGGTGATGTATCCTTCCGTTCCGTTTATTTCGGAACCCCAAGTCGGATTTATGGTTACTCAGTACCTCAGATGGTTGTGATCAGTTCAGAGACCGGGGCTTCTGTACAGTTGATAATCAGATAACTTGGAGGATGGCACAGTGCATTGCATTCATACATCAGCATCATTCACATTTTGCATTTATCCGCATCTAACTCATGTTTATCCATATGCAGGGGACATTCTTGATTGAGATCCTGGTTGAGAGACTTCTTTGCTCAGATATGAGGCCTGGTTTGAAGGACGATGTTGTCTACAGTTTCTTTGATCCAGAGATCAGTGTGCTGAAGGAGATGATAGCATTGATTACACCTGACCATGTGGGGATGTTCCGTGAGACTTATGGGGGTATTCTGAAGATGGTTTTCAGGCTCACTGACAGGGATAGGAGCGCCATCCATACTCTTCTCCAGTTTTATGACCCTGGTTTGAGATGTTTCGTCTTCCCGGATTATTTATTGGGGCCTTTGATGGAGGACTATGCTGGTATCTTGGGCATTCAGATCAGAAATCAGGTTCCTTTCTATGCTACTAAGGAAGAACCTGATATTGGTGGGATCTCCCGTGCTCTTTATTTGAGTCCAGAGGTGGCTAAAGGAGGTCTGAAAGAGAAGGGGAAGTTGCCTGGTTTTCATCTAAGTTTCTTGGAGGCTAAAGCCAAGGAGTATGCTGATTTGGGTGACTGGAAAGCTGTCTGCGCTTTGATTGCTGTGAGCATTTATGGAATCATCTTATTCCCTAACCAGAAGAACTCTGTGGATATTAATGCTATCCGTTTGTTTGTTCAGAAGAATCCTATTCCTACCTTGGTTGGGGATGTTTATTACTCGG
This sequence comes from Lathyrus oleraceus, assembly GCF_024323335.1. NCBI lineage: Eukaryota > Viridiplantae > Streptophyta > Magnoliopsida > Fabales > Fabaceae > Lathyrus > Lathyrus oleraceus. The sequence continues at coordinate 438,314,213 of NC_066580.1, read as the reverse complement.
TCCATAACAGGAATGAGAAGCGGCGTGGGGGATTGATCAGATGTTGTGCTCAGCTACTATACAAGTGGTTCATGGGATATTTGCCTTCCAGGGGTGCTTTTGTTCTTCTTGACCATACTGTAAATTGGGCGACCAAGTTAATGGGTTTGCGAGCCAAAGACATAGCTTGGACTCACAGTAGTGGGGTTGGACATGATTTCATTTGCAGTTGTGGGAGTTTTCCCAATGTGCCTCTTATAGGAGTTCAGGGTTGCATTAATTATAACCCGACACTTCTTAAGAGACAAATGGGATTCGCTATGGAGGTTCCTCCTCTCAAGAGTGAGATTCAGGAAACTTTGTACTTCCCGGTTGAGGGTAACCAGTCACGGTTGAGGCAAGTGTCTGATGCATGGCGCAGCATTCAAAGGAAAGGCAAGTTTTCTTGGGGTAGAGCTAATAACAGGTCTTTTCCTCCGTTTGATGATTGGCTCAGCGAGAGAGTGGAGTTCACTCGTCTACCATTTCCTGTGGGTGATCCTTGGTATCCGCTGATTGAGGAATCTCATTCTTCTATTAGTATGGAAGAGTTCCTATAGATGAAGAGGGAGAGAGATCAGCTGCATGCAGAGAAGACTGAATTGGAGATGAGTGTTGCTAGAGTCCAAATGGCTAATCAGGAAATCAAAGGGAAAATGGAAGACCAGGATAAGAGACATGCTCTTGTGGTGAAGCGCTTTGAGATAGACACCGCTTATTATGGCAAGGTCAGCTAAGCTTTAGAGTCATCCACGAGGGAGCACGACATCACCAAGGAGAGGTTGGCTAGAGCTTCGAAGGTCATTGAAGATGAGAAGAGGAGACAAATCCTTGTGAGGGATCAGAGGGACGACAAAGTTAGAACCCTTATCGCCGAGTGGGAGGCAAAGCTGAAGATTAAGGAAGCGGAAAACGTGAAGATCATTGCTGAGAGAGATCATTATATTGCCGAGAGAGATCACTATCTTACTGAGAGGGATCATTATTTCCGACAGATGAAGATTCACCAGAAGGAGGTGGGGAGATTGCAGCAGGAGAACACTGAGCTCAGGTTTGCCGCGAAGTTTACCAGAATGGTTGATGATGTAGGGCCTTCTGTGGGACCTTCGTCAGTTTAGACCTTTCTTATTTGTGTTGGATTACCGTCAGGACTGTTGACGGAATTCACTTGCTTGTATTTTCTTTCTGATTCTGGAGAATTGTATTTGATTTGTATCAGACTTGATGTATGACTCTCGCACTTATTGTGCACTTTTGATATACAGTGGTTGTTTTCTTTCAGTGATCGATCTTCAAGCTTTATTTGCTTTGTCATGCTTCACTCACATAGCACACACATGGTTGGGTGGTATCTTTGCTAAATCATATATCTCTGCTCTGTATGATGAAATCATTCGATGAACGTCAGAATATTGCTGCCGAATTATTATCTGTCTCGATGAAGCCAGGATCGAAAGACAGAGTGTTCCTCATATGGATAGACATTGCATTCATGCATAATCATAATAACTTATATTCTATTTTGCAGATGTCAGTTTCTAACGTGCTTGATTGTTTCATGAATCATTGCTCGTGCGCGTAGAATCATTCCCTTGCACGTAACACGTCCACACATATACTTTACCAGACGCAACACACCCAGGCTGATGGATCTACCCAACACAGATATTCTCGAGCTGAAGGAGAAAATGAATGAATTGATTAACGTCATGCAAGGGTTTGTTGTGGGGCAGAAAGCACTTGCTGATAAAGTGGAGAAGCTCGAGCGGGCTTCAGCTGCTAACAGTGGTATCAATTTGGAGGGTGTCTCTAACAATGGCCTTGGTGGTTCCAGGGATAGAGAAGATCCCAGAAAGAGGACAACTGTTGGTGTAGTGACTAATAATGCTGGTGGTTTTGGTGTTGCCACAGGCGGTGGACCGGGTCCGATGGGAAACAATTTGAAGGATAGTCTGTTTCCTCCTTTCTTCGGGGCCGAGGAAGATAGAGAGGAAGATCAGTTCTCTGTGCTGAACGAACAGTTCGGTCAATATGGTGTCCAACCACCAAACAAAGAAATTCAGGTGTTGGCGGAGAAAATTAGGGCTCTTAAGAGTTATGCTACTCCAGGGGTTGTCAATATGTCGAACATGAGGCTGGTTGAGGGGATTGTGATCCCACAAAAGTTCAAAGCGCCTGCGTTTGACAAGTATAATGGGAGTTCTTGCCCGGAAACTCACCTCCAGGCTTTTGTCCGTAAGATTTCTGCTTATACAATGGACCAGAAGTTGTGGATGTACTTCTTCCAGGACAGTCTGTCTGGAGGATCCTTGGAATGGTACACTAAGTTGAAATCTTCTGACATCAAAAGCTGGCAAGATCTTGGAGATGCATTCTTTAAACAATACCAGTTTAATGCTGACATGGCTCCTAGTCGTACCCAGTTGCAGGGTATGTCTCAGAAGCCTAATGAGGGGTTTAAGGAATATGCACAGAGGTGGTGGGAGTTGGCTGCCCGAGTCCAACCTCCGTTGGTGGATAGAGAAATGTCAGATCTGTTTATGGGTACCCTGCAGGGGACCTTTGCTGAAAGAATGGTTGGATGCCCGGTTACCAACTTTGCCGATATTGTGGTGGCCAGAGAAAGAATTGAAAGTTGGTTAAAGATGGGAAAAATCCAGGGTAGTGCTTCGTCATCTAGATCGAAGAAGCCCTTTGGGAATGGTCAGAGGAAGAAGGAGGGTGACACCAGTGCAGTGTATGCTCAGAGGGGGCAGAGCAAGGATCGTTATTACCAGCACACTATTGTGGTAACCATTCCTGCTGATAATCAACAACAACAACAACAGCAACAACCGCAACAACAACGACAGCCATTTCAGCAGAGACCGCAGAGGGCCGGGTATCAAGTAAGAGGACGAATGACTGATCGTCAATTTGATAGGCCACCTGTGACCTATTCATTCTTGCTGAAGAAGTTGAAGGACTTGGGGTTGGTTCAGCTGAGAACGTTGGCTCCGGTGAGACCCGACCAAAGGCCTCCCAGCTATGACGAGAACACCAAATGTGAATTTCACTCAGGTGCCCCTGGACACAACGTAGAAAATTGCAAAGCTTTTAAGCATGTGGTCCAGGACTTGGTGGATTCCAAAGCTATCAACTTTGCACCGTCTCCAAATGTGAATGCTAATCCCATGCCTGCGCATGGTCAAATGGGGGTGAATGCAATTTCTGAAGAGGGTAGAATCGGGCTGATGAGTGTGAATCAGTTGAAGACTCCGTTGGCTGAGATCAAAAGACAACTGTTGAAGAATGAGGTCTTTCCGGGCTGTGATAACTGTTGTGCTGCGTGCATTGTTGCTCCTGAGGGGTGTGTATTGCTGAGGGAGGTTGTCCAGAGGCTGATGGACGAGGGAGGCCTCCGATTTGAGAAGGTTGATTTGGTGAAGGAAGATGTCTCCACCATAACCATCTATTTTGACCCGGTTGATTTGTCAACGCTGGCAGATGCGGCTCCAGTTACTATCACGGTACCTGGGCCAATTCCTTATGACAAAGAGGATGTCGTGTCGTGGCATTATGGTGGAGAGGTCTATTGTAATGGGGAGAAGTTGGAGGATCAAACTGCAAGTGAAACCACCATTTCAAAGGTGGATAATGCCGGACCCAGTGGTTTCACTCGCAGTGGAAGGTTGTTTGCACCGGACGCCTTGAGGAATGGGGATGGAGAGAGAGAAAAGAAAGATAAGGCCGAGGCTTTAGCCAGGGCAAGAGGGAAACAGGTGGTAAATGAGGGTACTCCTGTGGTGACACCGACGCTTTGTGGGTCGGAGAGAGAACTCGATGATGAAGCTGAAGAATTCCTGAGGATCATCAAGAAGTCAGAGTACAAGCTTGTTGACCATCTGCAACAGACCCCATCCAAGATCTCAATTTTGTCATTATTGCTGAGCTCCGAGGGGCATATGGAGGCTTTATTGAAAATTCTGAAGAGAGCCTATGTTCCTCAGGAGATAACAATTAATCAGTTGGAGACGGTGGTGTCAAACGTCAATGCCAGCCATGGGCTGGGTTTCACCGATTTGGATCTAACTGTGGATGGGAGGAATCATAATAGGGCATTACACATTGCTATGGAGTGTAAAGGAGCTGTGCTTTCGCACGTGTTGGTTGATACCGGCTCCTCTTTAAATGTGTTGCCAAAGAAAGCCCTGGCGAAGCTGGACTGTGAAGGGTTAATCTTGACGCCCACTGACCTGATAGTGAGAGCTTTTGACGGTTCGAAGCGGGCTGTGTTCGGGGAAGTGGAGCTCCCGGTGAAGATCGGGCCCGAGGTGTTCAAGTCGGTATTCTATGTCATGGATATTCAGCCGGCATACAGTGGCCTGTTGGGTCGCCCATGGATTCATGCTGCGGGGGCAGTGACTTCGACTTTGCACCAGAAGCTGAAGTACATCTGGGACGGGCAGGTCGTCACAGTTTGTAGAGAGGAGGATATCTTCGTCAACCACCTATCATCGTTCAAGTATGTTGAAATGGACGGTGAGATATGGGAAACGCCAAGTCAAGCATTCGAAACCGTCAAGGTGGAGAATGCTCTTTTTGCCAAAGAAGAGGAGAAGCCGTCCATTTCTTCGTACAAGCAGGCTGCTAAGGTGGTGAAGAGTGGAGAAGCTCCCGGTTAGGGGAAGATGATGGACATCGCCGCCAAGAAAGACAGATTTGGAGTGGGTTATCAGCCGGGCCGAGGCTCGTCTGGACAGGGCAGAGGACGTCGCCAAACATTCATATTCACCAGTGCTGGAATGCTGGATCCAGATCACATCTGTATGGTGGGTGAAGAAGTCGACAGTGATTGCGAGCTAGATCAATGGATAAAGCCGTGCGTACCAGGGATGGAAGTCCAGAACTGGAAGGCCGAAAAGATCATCACTGTCACTCTATGTGAAGAGTAATATTTCCTGTTTTTCAATTTTATTTGCATGAAAGTCATACGTTTTGCCCGAAACGTAATGGTTCATTGTAAGGGCCACCTCATGTTTCATTTTGCAATATTTGCATCATAAATAAAAGGATGTTTTTCATTAAAAGTGGCGTTCCCTGTTTTTCATTTATTTTTGCAGTTTAATAAAAACAAAAATAAAAATGGCAATGTTTTCATTTTCCTTTTCAATTTGTCTCGCTTCGGTTCTAAAGCAATGCATGAATCAACATTCATGCAGATGCGATCATTCTCCGGATCTCATTGATAACAATTCTGTTACACCCTCATATGACTTCGACAATCTGATCTATCATGCCGAAGAAGAAAGCGAAGAAGATTGCGAACTGCCGGAGGAATTAGCCAGGTTATTAAAACAAGAGAAGAAGGTAATTCAGCCGCACGAGGAGCAAGTTGAAGTTGTGAATCTGGGTACCGATGAGGTCAGAAAGGAAGTGAAAGTTGGGGCTGCTTTGGAGGAAGGTGTCAAGAGCAGAATGGTAGCCTTGCTGAAAGAGTATGTTGATATCTTCGCCTGGTCTTATTAAGATATGCCAGGGTTGGATACCGATATCGTTGTGCACAAGTTATCGTTGAGAGTAGATTATCCTCCAGTGAAGCAGAAGTTGCGCAGAACTCAACCTGAGATGGCAATGAAAATTAAAGAGGAAGTGCAAAAGCAGTTGGATGCTGGGTTCCTCGCTGTCACTAATTATCCACCTTGGGTCGCGAATATTGTGCCGGTGCCGAAAAAGGATGGGAAGGTGAGAATGTGTGTGGACTACCGGGATTTGAACAGAGCTAGCCCGAAGGATGATTTCCCATTACCTCACATTGATGTGTTGGTAGATAATACAACTCAATTCTCGGTGTTTTCCTTCATGAATGGCTTTTCTGGCTATAATCAAATCAAAATGTCGCCAGATGATATGGATAAAACAATGTTCATCACACCGTGGGGAACTTTTTGCTATAAGGTGATGCCATTTGGTCTCAAGAACGCCGGTGCTACTTATCAGAGAGCCATGGTGACTTTGTTTCATGATATGATTCATCATGAAATCGAATGCTATGTTGATGACATGATAGCAAAGTCCCAGACAGAGGAAGGACATTTGGTAGATCTGGCCAAGTTGTTTGACCGGTTGAGACAATTCAGACTGAGGTTGAATCCGAACAAGTGCACTTTCGGAGTGCGATCCGGTAAGTTGCTGGGGTTCATTGTAAGTGAAAGAGGAATCGAGGTTGATCCTGCTAAAGTAAAAGCAATAAGAGAAATGCCTGAACCGAGGACGGAGAAAGAGGTTCGTGGTTTCTTAGGTAGATTGAACTACATTTCACGGTTCATATCTCATCTAACAGCCACATGCGAACCTATATTCAAGTTGTTGAGAAAAGATTAAATGGTCAGGTGGAATAATGATTGCCAAGCGGCATTTGAAAAGATAAAAGAATATTTGCAGGAGCCTCCGATTCTGATGCCTCCTGTGGAGGGACGACCGTTAATTTTGTATTTGACTGTCCTCGAGGGGTCTATGGGGTGTGTATTGGGGCAGCATGACGAGTCTGGTCGAAAAGAGCATGCCATATACTACCTTAGCAAAAAGTTTACCGACTGTGAAACAAGATATTCACTGCTCGAGAAAACTTGTTGTGCTTTGGTCTGGGCTGCTCGCCGACTGAGGCAGTATATGCTGGTTCATACCACTTTATTGATTTCCAAGATGGATCCAATCAAGTATATTTTTGAAAAGCCAGCATTGACTGGACGGGTTGCGAGGTGGCAAATGATTTTGACTGAATATGATATTCAATATACCTCTCAGAAGGCGATAAAGGGGAGTGTATTGTCTGATTATCTTGCTCAGTAACCCATTGAGGATTATCAACCAATGAAGTTTGAATTCCCTGATGAGGACATCATGTTTCTCAAATCGAAGGATTGTGAGGAACCAATCCTAGAGGAGGGGCCTGACCCTGAATCCGAATGGATTCTGATGTTTGATGGGGCCGTTAACGTGAATGGTAGCGGTGTTGGTGCTGTTTTGGTTACGCCGAAAGGATCCCACATTCCTTTTGCTGCCCGGCTAACATTTGAGTGCACCAACAACGTGGCTGAATACGAAGCTTGTATCCTGGGGATTAAAGAGGCGATTGATTTGAGGATCAAGAACCTTGTTATATATGGAGATTCGGCTTTGGTTGTGAACCAGGTTAACAGAAAATGGTATACGCATCAATCTCATTTAATTCCATACCAGGATTATACGAGGAGATTGTTGACGTTTTTCACCAAGGTGGTTTTGCATCATGTGCCGAGAGAAGAGAATCCTTTAGCAGATGCTTTGGTTACTCTGGCCGCCTTGATTAAGGTACAGTGGTGGAATCAGTTCCCCAGTGTTGAGGTGGGACGTCTGGATAGACCGGCTTATGTGTTTGCTGTTGAGACAGCGCCTGATGATGAAAAGCCTTGATACTACGATATCAAGCGCTATCTGGAAACCCAAGAGTATCCTGAGGGAGCATCCAAGAAGGACCGAAAGACTCTGCGGAGGTTGGCCATGGTGTTCTACTTGAATAAGGATGGGGTTTTGTACAAGAGAAATTTCGATTGGGTTTTGCTCAGATGTGTTGATGATAAAGAAGCAAGCCAATTGATGAAAGAGGTTCACGAGGGGTCGTTCGGTACCCATGCCAGTGGGAATGCAATGGTGAAGAAGCTGCTGAGGGAAGGTTATTATTGGATGACAATGGAGGCCCAATGTTTCAATTCCGTGCGGAAGTGTCATAAATGCCAGATTTATGCTGACAAGGTGCACGTGCCTCCAAATCCGTTGAGTTTGATGTCATCTCTGTGGCCGTTTGCTATGTGGGGCATTGATATGATTGGGAAGATTGAGCCTACGGCTTCGAATGGGCACCGGTTCATATTAGTGGCTATTGATTACTTCACCAAGTGGGTGGAAGCAACCTCTTATGCGAATGTGACGAAGCAGGTCGTTGCCAGATTTCTCAAGAGAGACATCATTTGCAGATATGGGGTTCCCAAGAGAATCATTACTGATAATGGTTATAATTTGAACAACAAGATGATGGCAGAACTGTGCGGGAATTCAAGATCGAGCATCACAATTCTTCTCCTTATCGTCCGAAGATGAATGGGGCGGTTGAGGCAGCTAATAAGAATATAAAGAAGATTGTGCAGAAGATGGTCGTGACCTATAAGGATTGGCATGAGATGTTGCCGTTTGCATTGCATGGGTATCGAATCTCGGTGCGTACATCTACTGGGCAACGCCTTTCTCGCTCGTGTATGGGATGGAAGTTGTGCTACCGGTTGAGGTTCAAATTCCCTCTTTGAGAGTCCTGATGGATGTGAAATTGCAAGAGGCTGAATAGGTAAGGACCCGGTATGAGGAGTTAAGCCTGATTGAGGAAAAGAGGCTGGCGGCCATTTGTCATGGGCAGTTGTACCAACAGCGGATGAAGCGTGCTTTTGACCGAAAGGTGCGACCTCGTGTGTATCACGTAGGAGATATGGTGCTGAAAAGGATCCTTCCTCCTCAAAACGATCGTAGGGGCAAGTGGACACCTAATTATGAAGGTCCATTCGTGGTCAAGAAGGTTTTCTCTGGCGGAGCCTTGTTGTTGACAACCATGGATGGTGAGGATTTTCCATCCCCTGTGAATGCGGACGCAGTTAAAAAATACTTCGTATAAGGAGACCCGCTGGACGAAAAGAATAAAATAGTCCAGGCAAAAATGGGCATCCCGGCGAACCAAAAAGAAAATGAAAAAGGTTCGGGCAAAAATTAGGGAAAAAAGGAAAAAAACTGTACACCCGGCAAGTCGAAAACCCGCAAGGGCGACTTGGGCAAAAAAAGGGTATCCCGGTGGACTGAAAACCCGAAAGGGCGGTCTAGGCAAAAGAGGGATTGAAACGAACAACTGCGTCCTGCATGATCGTTTATGCTTTGGTTATGACACCAGGATAATCCCCGACAGGGATCAGTCGGAAACGTCTTGTTCAGAAGGCGGAAAGTGCGGAGAGTCTGAGGACATATGGGGTGTAACCGAGTTGGAACTCGATGAGATCACGGTTTCACATTGCCATTAGGATAGATTTTCCTTTTGTGCGCAATTACCTCTTTTTAGGAATTGCCTCCTTTGTATTGCTCGGTTTTGAGCCACCTTTTTCAATCAATAAAATGCATATTCAGTCAAATAATTTTTGTTTTTGTTTTCATTTCCGCTTTGATTGAAAAAACATCCGTTTATTGTGATAAAGAATCTTTGCATTTTAAGACATACAGGTTCCTTGCAATGCATGTTTATAAGATTGAAAACCTGAAATCTTATTTGGAAGGTTGAGTGACTCAGGTGTTGAAATCTTGGCACGCCTGGGGCACGTTTTTGTCTAACGATCTCTTTTGCAGGTGCTGTTAGATTATTTTCACTCACTTGCAGGTTGCGATGTGAGGTTTTTTGACAAAAGATCCCCGTGGAGTCCAATCAGGGACAAGGGATTGAGGAATGGTGAAAAAACGACGGAAGACGTGCGACGATCCTTGAAAATTAATCAAGAAGACTCTTCAAAGTCTGAAGACTGGAAAGTTTGTATGAATCCAGGGAGTGCGATCTCTGTGGAGTACGGAGAAGTCGGGAATACAAGGTGATGAATCAGAAAAGTCCAGACGAGTCTGGGAGCTCTCAAAAGTGGAAAGCTGACACTAGATTTGGATGTTGAATACCAGGGTTCGACGAGTCAACGGGTGTTCTGTGCCAGACTTTCCTGGTTTCCCCAAGCAGGGTTGGGATTGTAACTCCCCAGCAGATTCAAGGTCTGTGACTTCCCTAGCAGGGTCGGGATTGTTATCTCCCCAGCAGGATTGAGATCAGTGTTTCCTCAGCAGCCAGGCCTGAAGGTTGCTATTTCTCAGTGGAGGTGCCTGTTGGTAGTTGTTTTTCCTAACATGGCGGAGCTTGTTAAGTTCCCCAGCAAGCCGAAGACCGTTGTTTCCCTCACAGGGTGCGTTGGTGGTTTCTTCCCCAGCGAAGTCCCCAAGCGGATCGGGTTCAGTGGAGGTCATCCCTGGAAAGGGCGGTCTATTACCCAGCGGCAGTGCTATTCCCTAACAGGGTGGAGGTTGGAGCGACAGCGAGTTCCTCAGTAGAGTGCCTCGAGCTCCCAGAAGAGTCCCTTGAGGGGGATACTTTTTATGCATTCATCATGTAGATAAGCATAGCATGTTGCATAGCTAATTGCGTAGCATTTCCATGATTATGGAGCATTACGCTAAAAAAAATCATCATCGTCCATAAGCTAGTCTCAAGCCATGGTTACTGTTTGAGAGGTGGTTTCGCCAGAAGGTGAAGATGTTACTCCGAGGAGTTTGGCATCGTGATTTTGAATCAACAATATTCCCCAGTAGTGCGATATTGGAGGAAGAGTTTCTGTCGGGCGGAGATGGAAATGATAATCAAAGAAGTTTCGGGGTCCGAAAAGTAAAGTAAAGAGAGAAAAATCCCCAGCTGAGCGCAAATTGTTCGTTTGCTAGGGTTGAATAGAGGATAGCATGCTCATGGCTTGTTATCCCCAACATGGGTCGTTGGCACGCGTGCCGCCTCATTTATCACTGTCCCTTATTTCTGCCGATGCTGACAGGCATGAAGAGTTTTTTGGGTATTCAGACCATTGTGGCACTCAGGCCAGATTTTCCGATTTTCAGATCGAAGAAGCTTCCGAAGTTCAGATCGATGCAGCTTGCGGCATTCAGGCCAGGTTTCCGGTGTTTAGACCGAGGTGGGTGTTCAGACCAGATTTTCCGATTTTCAGATCGAAGAAGTTTCCGACGATCAGGTTGAAGTACTTGTGGCATTCAGGCCAGTTTTCCGGTGTTCAGACCGAAGTGGTGTCCAGACCGAAGTGGTATCCAGACCAAAGTGGTATGCAGACTGAAATGGCATTCAGGCCAGTTTTTCGGGCATTCAGGCCAATCTCTCGGTGATCAGACCGGTATTAATAATCTCATCTTCCGATATTCAGTATTCAGACTGATGAGCGGCGTTCAGGCCATGGTGGTTCCTGTGTTGCCATTTATTTTGGTATCCAGGTCAGCGTTTCTTTTCGGTATTCAGGCCGACTTTCTCCGTACTAGACGGATTCTTCTTTTGAGATTGCTTCTTTGCCGATTCTAACGGGCATTGTTAATTATTTCCCATCAGAGTGCAAATTGTTCGTCTGTTCTTGGTATTCAATCACTCTTAACCCTGATCATCTAAAAGCTGAGGCTGTTCATATCAACGGGTTCACAGTGGATTGAATAGGGGCAGCTGTAACACCACAAAATTTGCCCTCCTCTCTTGGGACTAGCTTAGCCTATTGCATTTCATATTTAGGGTATTAGTCATTGCATATTGCATATCATGCGGAAAAGACAAGTCATCCTCCTAAGTCTTTCTCAGAAGATAGAGAGGTTAAGAGATGCATGCCTGAAAGTCTCATGGGTTGATTACTAGTCATCTGAGGGTTTGTGCTTCAATTAGGGTTTCTTGGTCCTTCAAGGAGTTTGAGCATTATCTTATTGGTGATGATACGTCATCATCATCATCATGGTTTTATCGTCCAAAAGAGGGCTTATTTGTCATTACAAATGCATATCTTGAAGAATTTGAGGTCAAATCAAAACTTTCCAAAAGTGGAAAGTGACCTATAATTGAAAGTTTCCCAAAATGGAAAGTTTTTTATTCAAATTCAACTTGATCTTGCATCATCAAAGAAGCTTCAAATGAAATTTTGTCCAACATGAAAGTTGAATAACTTTCTCTCCCATTTCCAAAAAGTCCAAGATCATGAATTTATGATGAATGGTTGAGGAGATATGGCCAAATGATCACCAAGGGTGCATGGAACTTCAAAGTGCCATAACTTTTGACTCAAGATTCCAAATGAAGCCACTCTTTTTGCAAAATTCTTGTCTTGACCTATGCTTTTCAAATCCCATCTTGCATTGCATGAAATTTAATCATATGCTCATGTGCTAATTCAAGTGAATTTTGGAGGGAAATTGAGGAATTTAAAATTGGCGCATCATATGAACAAAATACCATTTCCATTGTGTTCATTAGGTGATTTTGAGTGAAATTGGATGCTTGCATGTTACTATTCACGTCCAAATTAGGCCATGCACCACACTTTTCCAAATTTGCAAAACACCTCTCATTTTCATTAATCCTAATTAACTCATGCCTAATTCTAATTTGGATGTGATTAGTAGAGCATATATAAACCAAATCATAACAGAATTTCAAGAGGTTAATCACAATTCACCATTTCTAGATCTAGTTTTCATTTCCCTTCAAAATTTTCTCCTAATCATAATTCAAATTTTCATCACATAACATACCAATTTTCTTCCATATTTTTGTTCCTTGGTGTGGATTTAGCATAGATCAAGCATTGGATCTTCAAGATTGGAGTAGAATTGTGCATGTGGAGCTCAAGAGAATAACAATGGCAAATGCAAATTAAGCAAGATCTACACGTTTCTAAGCTTCAATTTCTTCATCAAACATCACTACAAGTGTTCTAGAGTTGATTTGGATCATTGCAAGGCCTTGGATCGTGCGTTTTCAAGAACTGTTCTTCAAGAGGTCACATTTTCGAACCTCTTAATTCTCTGTTTTATGTACATAAACTTGTAGAGCTTTCATCACTGAGAATTCTGATATAAATTTCATGAAATTTGGATGAAAAATGAAGAAGTTATGTTGAATTAAAGTTTAGATCTAGAAACTTCTTTGCTTCGATCCATAAAATATATTAGGAATTAGGCTTAGCTTTTATGATATTTGGAATGTACAAGAAAAGACCTTTCCAACGGTATATAGTTTGTAAAATTCTGGAAAAAAAAAGTTGATGTTCATCACTGTAGATCCGCCGTCTTCGCGAAGAAGACGGTGGAAACCACCGCGTATCATACGCTCCATACGCGTATCATACGCTCCATACACGTACCACTGCCAGGGTTCGCTCTGGTTCCCTGGTTCGATCCTCAGCAGTGGCATTTCCAGATTCCCTTTTCTTTTCATAACATTTTCATGTTTTCCATTTATTTCATTTCTTGCATGCTTATTCAAAAATTCATAACTCATTGAATATTAATCCAATTAATTCCCAATTTTTTGCAAAATGTTCATGTGTTTGTCTAATATATTTTGGTGTTGATTTTAGGATTTTATCATTGCTGGAAATTAAATTGTGTTGGATTCTTTGAACGTGTATGATTTGTGACCTTGCTTCATTCTTTCTATCATAAAATGCTCAATATTGATCCAAATGCTTTGAAATTTTGCATGATGTTTCTTGACATGTTTGTGGATTTATGTGATTTTATTTGGCATTTTTTGCCATTGTCTTCCCTGTTTTGGACACATGTACTTTAGGTGTGGCAATTTGTGTCACACAATTGGATGGTTTGCTTATGCATTTTCATTTCCATATCAATTGAACTTTGATGATGCTGATTTTTGGTATGATGATTGTGTTTGAGATGCTGATTTCTCATGAATTTTTCCAGAATTATTTGAATTATTTCTGTTTTGATGGGGAATTTTCATTCATAATGATCAAATGTATGCCTTGAATTTGTCTTTGGCTTCTCTTGCTTGATACATGGCCTTGCTTGATGATTTTGATGTGAGACTTTTTAAGACATGTTAATATGTGTTTGAAGTTGCAATGTGTTGAATTTCAGCTCCTGTTTTAAATTTTTTTCTTCATCTTTGACCCTAGGCTTTGACCTAGTGGTGTGTTGCTTACATGTGAGCTTTGAATTTCAGGTTTAAGCATCCAAGTTCCATGGTTGATGATGCTTCATCATTTGAATGTTGATATTTGCTTTTGATTGCTAACACTTGCTGTTTTGTAGGTTGATGATAACTCATTTGAGTTTGCCGTATGACTTATGTGTTGTACATTGGGATTGTTGTTATTGACTGTTGTCTGTTTGTCTGAAAGTTGTACTGATTGGTTTAGTTGTTTCCACAGGTACCTAAGTTGCTTTAAGTTCATTTGAACTTTGCTTTGCTTGCTTGTGGTTGGCATACCACTTAGGTATGATCCCTTAATCTTCATGTAGTCTGGAAGACCTGTCATGTTATGTTGGCAGGCACCTGTCTGAAGCCCTCCTTAAGAGGCAATGCTTGTGTTTGTTTAATTTTGTGCCAAGCAGGTAAAGACCTCTTAAGAGGCAATTGGCAGATAAAAGGGATGTGCAATCCATCCCCTGCTATTCAGTTGTGTCATTCACTTTGCTCACACACCATGTGTTGATGCATCTTGAATAAAAACCCAAGATCTTGTTGTGTCAGTCATCTGTGGAGAAGAGTTCCCTCATTCTGAACTCCCACACTTTCTATTTGAGTCAAGCTCTCCCAGGCCAGGGATAAGAGTTGTGAGGTCTTACCCTCACTTCCCATTTCATCTGCTTCACCCTAACTCTCAATGTTAGGGTTAAGAGCTCAAAACACCCCTTTCCAGTTGGCTTGTTTGTCGAGGTTGATTTGACCCCTTGGCTAAAGCCTAGACTTGTATGAGCCACTTGTTTGCATATAGTGTGTGTGCTTGCTCTCTTATGATTGCTTATTTGCTGTTTATCTGCTGTTTCAACTTGCTGCCTGTGCGGGTTAGGATTGTTAGATACCTCAACCTAGGAATATTATGGATTGCATGATAACTTTTAGGCTCGAGTCAGTCTCCCTTTTAGTTGTTATTTCCCGGTCTCTGGTTTAGGAGAAAGTTTCTCCCCTGTTAAGGGGAACTACGTTGCCCTGATCCTCATACCATATGAGGTACGTAGGCAGGAGATCGTGCGAGATCTCTCCGGGCACCCTTTACCTTTTTGTGTGTGTTATGAGATGGATGTAAGACCAGCGATTGGCATTCCGTATCCTATTGGTGTTTGTTTGTGTGGAGTCTGACGTAAGTCCAGCGATTGGCAGTCGGTTTCCTGTTTGTGTTTGTGTGCTTGGAGTCTGATGTAAGTCCAGCGATTGGCATTCGGTTTCCTCGTTTGTGTTGGTTGTTTAGAGTCGGACGTAAGACCAGCCATTGGTAGTCTGTTTCCATTTGCTTGTTTGCTTTGACGTCTCAGCGTTTGTGCGTGTGTTTTGTTTCGGCGTGCGTTAGCCGAACTACGGTAGCTCTGATTCTCATTCCAGATGAGATACGTAGGCATAGGATGCGATATCCTAGCGAGCCCGTTCCCCGTTTCCCCGAACTATGTCGACTCTGATGTTTGTTTCCGACAAACTACGTAGGCCCAGGATGCAACATCCTGCCGAGTCACCTTCCTCCGCCTTCTTCCGCCTGTGTATTTCAGCGTGTGTGCATTCTTTGAGCAGTTATTTAGCAACCTTATTCTATTTCTTTTGAGCGTGGATCCCGTCGAGTACGACGGACGTGAGGGGTGCTAATACCTTCCCCTTGTGTAACCGACTCCCGTATCCTGTAATCTCCGGTCGTAAGTGTAACACCCCGATAAAATATGATAATTATTTAATTTAAGTTTAATAGTATATTATGATGATAATATGAATGAGAGGGTATTATTTTTCAAAATAAAAGATAAACCATTCATATATATTATTATTAGTATATTTATTAATTTAATTAAATAATTGGAATATTATTGGATTATTATTATTGGAATAATAAAGTTGGAATTGGAACGATTTTTGGAATCAGTAAAGAGTCCCATTTAGTAAAAAGGGTTTTTATACGTGAAACGGAGAAGCGACTCAAAAGTGGAAAAAGGGCAAAAAGGAAGAGCAAGAGAAAAAGGGTTGAAGAAGGGAAAAGCTTGAAGTTAAAGGATTTGCCGGATTAACTCAGGTAAGGGGGGTTTATCGTCGTTTAATGGGTATTATGGGTTAACATGTAATGGGTAGTAATAAGCCATTGAATCGACTCTAATTTGGATGATGAATGTTGCAAATTGTGAATTTCTGGATGAATGAGATATGAGTCTATAATTGAAGAAAATTCGTAGGAATTAGATGTAATAAGGTTAGAAATTGTGAAATTGAATGAGTATGATCTGTGTTAGATAATATGAACGAATGCTGTGTAAAAATTGGACTGTGGAAGGATGGATCTGAGGAATCTCGTAGCAGAGAAAACCCATAGCAGATCTGGAATTGTGGCTTCTGGTCATACGCGTATGACACTAGGCCATACGCGTAAGAGATGGCCTGAAGGGGAGGAGACTGGTGCTGATACGCGCCATACGCGTGTAATTACGCGTAGCCTGTGAGTGGTACGCGTATGGGGTGAGGCCATACGCGTATGAATGAAGAAGATGATGTTCTAACGTAGTTTTGTCTCTGTTGGTACGCGTATGGGAGAAGTGGTACGCGTAGCATACGCGTATGAGACAGGCCATACGCGTATGGGCTTGGCTAGGAAATGTGCCATACGCGTATGGGCATGAGGCATACGCGTATGGGCAGAAGTTGATTTTTTTCTGAGCTGTTGTTGTGCAGTTTTGGTCGTTTCAGCTGAGTGATGTAATTTAGCTGATGTATGATATAGTAGGGATCATTTCCCGTTGTTTTGAGCAGTACAGGTATTAGTAGAGTGTGCTAATACTGTGATTTATTATTTGGCATGACATGATATGATTCTGTGATAAATATGCTGATGATGTATGATGGTATGCATAATGCTGTGAATATATCTATTATGTATGCAATTGTGGATGGACTATTTATGGCCTTTATGGTGGTAGCTAACTCCCATGGTGAGGAATTAGTGAGTTGTTTATGGCTTAGAGTGTGAGCATATGTCCATTGTGGATTGTTGTTGATGTTTGCATGCTAGGTGATTTAGCGTGCATAGCATGGCCTTTATGGTGGTAGCTAATTCCCATGGTGAGGAATTAGTGAGTGAGTCACTAGGTCTCAAATGAGTGGGACTAGTGAGCTTGATAGCCGTATCTGGGTTTGATCGGTGAGGTTGAACTATGTGTTCACGAATAGTCGGTACCGCATGCATGGAGTCTCATTTCATAATGTATGTATGGCGTATAATATGAATGGATGTATTCCAATATTATACGTGTGTTTTGTGTTTGTGTTGAGTATGATTATGAGTTGATGTTGCCGTTGCTGAATGTGTGATATGATTAGGGTGATGAATGTGTTAATTTACTTAGCATTACATGATATTTTATAATGCTTATTATATCGATTGAGGAACTCACCCTTACAACTATGTTTCAGGTAACGAGCAGTGATTGAGTAGAAGCTAGTGCTTGGAGTCTAGTGTAGTTCCTTAGTGGGTCATGCTCTGGTATATGTAACATCGGGACGGGATGTTTTACTTTGTTTTCATTCTGGTTGTTGAACAACTTTACATGTAATGTGTTACATGGTTTGCATGTTGTTAGATTTCTATCCGCTGCGGATTGTGCAATGCCTTGTTTTGATTAATAATTGAGCATGACAAGATATTTTGGTGAATGGTGTGAAGTGTCAAGTGTGACACCCTGAAATTGCATATCTACTCTGATTAATATTTTTGTTGTTTTAATTAATTATTGGGGGTATTTTAGAAGGGTGTTACATTAGTGGTATCAGAGCATAGTCGGTCGCGTCGAGTCGTAATTATTCTGTTTCCTTGTATGTGATAGGTGTTGTGTAACCCTATCTATACTTATTGTTTTAGTTTGTTGGATTAACTCAGAATAGAGATGGCTGGAAGAGGTAGAGACGATGTTGCGATTGCTGAGGCTCTGGGTATGCTAGCTGGAGTACTTGGAGGGAATCCGAATGTTGTGGGATTGGGAGCTGCTCGTCAACTGAGTGAGTTCCAGAGGAACAATCCTCCAATGCTCAAGGGAGCATACGATCCAGATGGTGCTCAGAAGTGGTTGAAGGAGATCGAGAGGATTTTCCGAGTGACTGAGTGTGCCGATAACCAGAAGGTCAGGTTCGGTACGCATATGCTGTCAGAAGAAGCAGATGATTGGTGGGTTGCTGCCCGCACTGAGTTGGAAGCTGCTGGGAGTGCTGAGATCACTTGGGCGGTGTTCAGAGAGAGATTCCTGAGGAAGTACTTTCCAGAGGATGTCAGAGGAAAGAAAGAGATAGAGTTCTTAGAATTGAAGCAGGGCAACCGGTCTGTTACTGAGTATGCTGCTAAGTTCACAGAGCTGTCGAAGTATTACACTCCCTATGATGAGGCTACTGGGGAATTTTCAAAATGTGTGAAGTTTGAGAACGGGTTACGTCCCGAGATCAAGCAGGCTATTGGGTATCAGCGGATTAGAGTGTTTTCTGACTTGGTTGACTGTTGCAGGATTTTTGAATAGGATACCAAGGCCAGAGCGGAGAGCTATCAGCAGAGAGTTGATAGAAAAGGCAAGAATCAGAATGATCATGGGAAACCGTATGCAGCTGGCAAAGGTTTCCAGAGACAGAGTGGGATGAAGAGACCTAGTGGGGGAGACTCCAGTGCCCCTGCTAAGTGTTACAGATGTGGTCAGGCTGGACATCGTATCCATGAGTGTACCAGTACTGAGAAGAAGTGTTTCAAGTGTGGCAAAGGTGGTCACTTGGCTGCAGAGTGCCGGTTGAAGACTATGATTTGTTTCAACTGTGGAGAGGTGGGTCATATCAGTCCACAGTGTCCTAAGCCGAAGAAAGAGAACCAGTCGGGAGGCAAGGTCTTTGCTTTATCGGGTTCTGAGACTTCTGCAGATGATCGTTTGGTCCGAGGTACGTGTTATATTAATGGCTTTCCTCTTGTAGCTATTATTGACACAGGTGCAACTCATTCCTTTATATCTTTGGATTGTGCTGTGAAACTTAAATTAGAGATATCTGAGATGCATGGGAGTATGGTGATTGATACTCCTGCGAAGGGTTCAGTGACTACTACTTCAGTTTGTTTGAATTGTCCCTTGAGTATTTTTGGTAGAGACTTTGGGATGGACCTCGTGTGTCTTCCACTAGTGCAGATTGATGTTATCCTGGGTATGAACTGGTTGGTGTTTAACCGAGTTTATATCAACTGTTTTGATAAGACTGTGATCTTTCCTGAGATTGAGGAAGGAAAGAGTTTGTTTCTATCAGCAAGGCAGGTGAATGAGGCAGTAGCAGATGGGGCAGAGTTGTTTATGCTGTTAGCAACTTTGGAGGCTAAAGATAAACTGGTGATTTGCGATCTAGCCGTGGTGTGTGATTTTCCTGATGTGTTTCCTGAAAAAGTGAATGAATTACCGCCAGAGCGTGAAGTTGAGTTCTCGATTGATTTGGTACCTGGTACTAGGCCGATATCGATGGCTCCGTACCGTATGTCTGCTGTTGAGTTAACTGAATTGAAGAGTCAGCTGGAAGATCTGTTGGATAAGAAATTTATTCGTCCGAGTGTGTCACCGTGGGGCGCACCAGTGTTATTGGTTAAGAAGAAAGAAGGTACTATGAGGTTATGTGTGGATTACAGGCAACTGAATAAAGTGACGATCAAGAATCGGTATCCTTTGCCGAGGATTGATGATTTGATGGATCAGTTGGTTGGTGCGAGTGTGTTCAGCAAAATAGATTTGAGATCGGGGTATCATCAGATACGTGTGAAAACTGAGGATATTCAGAAGACTGCTTTCAGAACAAGGTATGGACATTATGAGTATTCTGTAATGCCTTTTGGTGTGACTAATGCGCCTGGGGTATTTATGGAGTATATGAATAGGATTTTCCATCCGTACCTAGACAAGTTTGTTGTGGTGTTTATTGACGATATTTTGGTGTATTCGAAATCTGAAGAAGAGCATGCTGAACATTTGAGAGTGGCTTTAGGAGTTCTACGAGAAAAGAAGTTATTTGCTAAACTGTCCAAGTGTGAATTTTGGTTAGAAGAGGTTAGTTTTCTTGGTCATGTGGTTTCAAGAGGTGGTGTTGCTGTTGATCCTTCTAAGATAGAAGCGGTATCTAAGTGGGAAGCTCCGAAGTCAGTTTCTGAGATAAGGAGTTTTCTTGGACTTGCAGGTTATTATAGGAAATTCATTGAGGGATTTTCTAAGTTGGCGTTACCGTTGACGATGTTGACTAGAAAGGGGCAAGCGTTTGTTTGGGACTCAAAATGTGAAGAAGGTTTCCAGGAGTTAAGGAGAAGGTTAACTACTGCTCCTATTCTGATATTACCAAGTCCGTCGGAACCATTTGAGGTTTACTGTGATGCTTCATTGTTGGGTTTGGGTGGTGTTTTGATGCAGAATAAGTAGGTTGTAGCTTATGCTTCGAGACAACTGAAGATTCATGAGAGGAACTACCCGACACACGATTTGGAGTTGGCAGCTGTGGTATTTGTTCTGAAGTTATGGAGGCATTACTTGTACGGGTCAAGATTTGAGGTTTTCAGTGACCATAAAAGTTTAAAGTATTTGTTTGATCAGAAAGAGCTGAATATGAGACAGAGGAGATGGTTAGAGTTTCTGAAGGATTATGACTTTGGTTTGAATTACCATCCGGGTAAAGCAAACGTAGTGGCTGATGCATTGAGTCGGAAATCATTGCATATGTCTATGTTAATGGTTAAGGAATTGGATTTAATTGAGCAGTTTAGAGACTTGAGTTTGGTGTGTGAGAGTACTCACAATAGTGTTAAATTGGGAATGTTGAAGTTAACGAGTGGTATTCTGGATGAGATCAGAGAGGGTCAGAAATCCGATGTGCTTTTGGTTGATAAGTTGACTCTAGTGAATCAAGGTCAAGGTGGTGAATTCAGAGTTGATGAGAATGGTGTTTTGAAATTTGGTAATCGAGTGTGTATTCCGGATGTTACCGAACTTAAGAAGAGTATTCTTGAGGAAGGACATCGTAGTGGCCTGAGTATTCATCCTGGGGCTACGAAGATGTATCATGATTTGAAAAAGTTATTTTGGTGGCCGGGAATGAAAAGAGAAATTGCGAGTTTTGTTTATTCTTGTTTGACTTGTCAGAAGTCAAAGATTGAGCATCAGAAGCCGTCTGGGCTAATGCAACCGTTGGCTATTCCAGAGTGGAAGTGGGATAGTATCAGTATGGATTTTGTTTCTGGTTTACCGAGGACAATTAAGAATTTTGAAGCTATTTTGGTGATTGTTGACAGATTGACAAAATCGGCTCATTTCATTCCGATCAGAATGGATTATCCGTTAGAGAGATTAGCTGAGCTGTATATTGAGAAAATTGTAAGTTTGCATGGTATTCCGTCGAGTATTGTTTCGGACAGAGATCCTAGATTTACATCGAAGTTCTGGGAAGGTTTGCAGAGGGCTTTGGGAACTAAGCTGAGATTGAGTTCTGCATATCATCCGCAGACTGATGGTCAGACTGAGAGGACGATTCAGTCACTGGAGGATCTTTTGAGGGCTTGTGTTTTGGAAAAGGGAGGTGCTTGGGATTGTTATTTACCTTTGATTGAGTTTACCTACAACAATAGTTTTCATTCGAGCATTGGTATGGCACCGTTTGAAGCTTTGTATGGTAGGAGATGTCGGACACCTTTATCTTGGTATGAGTCCGGTGAGAGTACTGTGGTTGGACCGGAGATTGTTCAACAAACTACGGAAAAGATTAAGATGATTCAGGAGAAGATGAGGATTGCTCAGAGTCGTCAGAAGAGTTATCACGACAAGAGGAGGAAGTCACTTGAGTTTCAAGAGGGAGATCATGTGTTTCTTCGTGTTACTTCGATAATTGGGGTTGGTCGAGCTTTGAAGTCGAAGAAGTTGACACCTCGATTTATTGGTCCTTATCAGATTTTGGAGAGGATAGGGGAGGTAGCCTATCGTATCGCTTTACCGCCGTCACTTGCGAATTTGCATGAGGTTTTTCATGTGTCTCAGTTGAGGAGGTACATTCCTGATCCGTCGCATGTGGTCCAAGTAGATGATGTACAGGTGAGAGATAACCTGACTGTTGAGACATCACCTATGAGGATCGAGGATCGAGAGTTGAAGCAGTTGCGGGGTAAAGAGATTGCTTTGGTAAAGGTAGCTTGGGGAGGACCAGCAGGTGGCAATGTGACTTGGGAACTTGAGAGTCAGATGAAGGAGTCTTATCCGGAGTTATTCGCTTAAGGTATGTTTTCGAGGACGAAAACTCTTTTAGTGGGGGAGAGTTGTAACACCCCGATAAAATATGATAATTATTTAATTTAAGTTTAATAGTATATTATGATGATAATATGAATGAGAGGGTATTATTTTTCAAAATAAAAGATAAACCATTCATATATATTATTATTAGTATATTTATTAATTTAATTAAATAATTGGAATATTATTGGATTATTATTATTGGAATAATAAAGTTGGAATTGGGACGATTTTTGGAATCAGTAAAGAGTCCCATTTAGTAAAAAGGGTTTTTATACGTGAAACGGAGAAGCGACTCAAAAGTGGAAAAAGGGCAAAAAGGAAGAGCAAGAGAAAAAGGGTTGAAGAAGGGAAAAGCTTGAAGTTAAAGGATTTGCCGGATTAACTCAGGTAAGGGGGGTTTATCGTCGTTTAATGGGTATTATGGGTTAACATGTAATGGGTAGTAATAAGCCATTGAATCGACTCTAATTTGGATGATGAATGTTGCAAATTGTGAATTTCTGGATGAATGAGATATGGGTCTATAATTGAAGAAAATTCGTAGGAATTAGATGTAATAAGGTTATAAATTGTGAAATTGAATGAGTATGATCTGTGTTAGATAATATGAACGAATGCTGTGTAAAAATTGGACTGTGGAAGGATGGATCTGAGGAATCTCGTAGCAGAGAAAACCCATAGCAGATCTGGAATTGTGGCTTCTGGTCATACGCGTATGACACTAGGCCATACGCGTATGAGATGGCCTGAAGGGGAGGAGACTGGTGCTGATACGCGCCATACGCGTGTAATTACGCGTAGCCTGTGAGTGGTACGCGTATGGGGTGAGGCCATACGCGTATGAATGAAGAAGATGATGTTCTAACGTAGTTTTGTCTCTGTTGGTACGCGTATGGGAGAAGTGGTACGCGTAGCGTACGCGTATGAGACAGGTCATACGCGTATGGGCTTGGCTAGGAAATGTGCCATACGCGTATGGGCATGAGGCATACGCGTATGGGCAGAAGTTGATTTTTTTCTGAGCTGTTGTTGTGCAGTTTTGGTCGTTTCAGCTGAGTGATGTAATTTAGCTGATGTATGATATAGTAGGGATCATTTCCCGTTGTTTTGAGCAGTACAGGTATTAGTAGAGTGTGCTAATACTGTGATTTATTATTTGGCATGACATGATATGATTCTGTGATAAATATGCTGATGATGTATGATGGTATGCATAATGCTGTGAATATATCTATTATGTATGCAATTGTGGATGGACTATTTATGGCCTTTATGGTGGTAGCTAACTCCCATGGTGAGGAATTAGTGAGTTGTTTATGGCTTAGAGTGTGAGCATATGTCCATTGTGGATTGTTGTTGATGTTTGCATGCTAGGTGATTTAGCGTGCATAGCATGGCCTTTATGGTGGTAGCTAATTCCCATGGTGAGGAATTAGTGAGTGAGTCACTAGGTCTCAAATGAGTGGGACTAGTGAGCTTGGTAGCCGTATCTGGGTTTGATCGGTGAGGTTGAACTATGTGTTCACAAATAGTCGGTACCGCATGCATGGAGTCTCATTTCATAATGTATGTATGGCGTATAATATGAATGGATGTATTCCAATATTATACGTGTGTTTTGTGTTTGTGTTGAGTATGATTATGAGTTGATGTTGCCGTTGCTGAATGTGTGATATGATTAGGGTGATGAATGTGTTAATTTACTTAGCATTACATGATATTTTATAATGCTTATTATATCGATTGAGGAACTCACCCTTACAACTATGTTTCAGGTAACGAGCAGTGATTGAGTAGAAGTTAGTGCTTGGAGTCTAGTGTAGTTCCTTAGTGGGTCATGCTCTGGTATATGTAACATCGGGACGGGATGTTTTACTTTGTTTTCATTCTGGTTGTTGAACAACTTTACATGTAATGTGTTACATGGTTTGCATGTTGTTAGATTTCTATCCGCTGCGAATTGTGCAATGCCTTGTTTTGATTAATAATTGAGCATGACAAGATATTTTGGTGAATGGTGTGAAGTGTCAAGTGTGACACCCTGAAATTGCATATCTACTCTGATTAATATTTTTGTTGTTTTAATTAATTATTGGGGGTATTTTAGAAGGGTGTTACAGTAAGACCATTTCCTTTCCAGGTTTACTTCGAGCGTTTCTTTTCCCTCTTTTGGGATAAATAACGCACGGTGGCGGGTCTGTTTGTTTTGTTTTACCCGCCGGTTGTTTTTCGCGGATGCGACAGGGACTTGAGAAATTCCACACAAAAAATGGAAAAGACTCAGTCGGGGAACAAAAAACATCTGCAGGGGATACGAGTAAGTCTGAAATACTTGAATCATGCAGGGAAAAGCGATTTCACTAAGGAAAAATGCACACACAACTCAACTGGGGAAGCAATAAACTTCAACACGGGAGGAGCAGAAATCTATTATCTACTACCTGTTACTGGGTAAGGAGATAATAAAGATTTGACAGAGAGGACATCCACCACCGATTAAGATGAACATATCAAGGATGACTCGCCAGGAACCAACAGAAGGGAATATTCATTACCGGTTACTGGGTAAGAATAGCCTTGTTGGGGAAAATTGCAAAAATAGGATTTACAACTACCAGTTACTGGGCAGAAGACCAAGGGTGAGAGTATCCTTCATCGGTTAGGATGAACATATCAAGGATAAACTCAACAGGGAAGAAAATCTGTCATCGGTTAAGATGAACATATCAAGGATAGAGTTTCCTGGGAATATCAAGGAGGATACCCGTCATCGGTTAAGATGAACATATCAAGGATAAACCAACTGAACAAAAAGTAGGAATTACATCTATCGAATGCTGGATAGAAGACCATCAAAGAGAAAATATGTCACCGGGTAAGATGAACATATCAAGGATAGACTCTGAGAGAGGAGAAAATAGGAATTATATTTATCAGTAACTGGATAGAATACCATGAGAGAGAATCCGTCACTGGTTAAAGTGAACATATTAAGGATAAACTCTACGGAGGGAACAAAAGCAAGATTTACACCTATCGGTTACTGGGTAGAAGACCGTAAAGAGAAGGGAACCCGTCATCGGTTAGGATGAACATATCAAGGATTAACCCTCTGGGAAACAAGAATAGCGATTACAACTACCTTTTCACTGGGTAGAACACCAAAGGTGAGAATATCCGTCATTGGTTAGGATGAACATATCAAGGATAAACTCAAGCAGGGGAGAGAAAGATATCCGTCACCGGTTAGGGTGAACATATCAAGGATATACTTTCTAAGGAATAGATCCACTGAGGACTCTACGGAGGAGAAAACAAGGGTACTTTTGCCGGGTATTATGCAAGAAGTATCAAACTGCGAGCTAAGAAGAATATTACCGGTTACTGGGCAATAGACTCTTAGGAGACTCGAAGCATCTATCTAGGCAAGAGCTAGAAAGAAACAGTCAATCAAGACTCAACCCAATGAGGATATAACTCAAGGGGAGTGATTCCATCTAGATAAATAACTGGAAAGGAAACTGAAGTAATAATCATCCATGAGGAAACAAACTCAATGGGGAGGAGGAGAAAGGTTAAAGTCTTTCTGCCTAAGAAGCTGATGCTCTACAATTGTGGGAGGACAGACACCAAAATTTATGCGGGGATAAAGTACTGCCATACAGAGAATGAGAATCTCAAATCAACAAGTTAATCAAATATGCAAATATGCAATTATGAAATTATATGAATGTATATGTATATGTATATATATGATGATTATGCTGACAAAACGATCATAAAGGACACAAAGGTGTCACAAAGAATTTTGAATCATCGGTACAATCCCCGGTCAATTCATAAAAGAGGGAGACAACTGCTGGAGAACAGAGAAATCAACAAACCAAAGGCTCAAATCTAGCTGAGGGAGGAGATCTGCTGAGGAGAGGTGAAGTTATTGAGCTTGCATGGAATTTTAGGTCAACACCATATCAAAATGGGAGACAACCATGTAGAAGATAAACATGAATAGCTGCTCAAAAACCAGGAGGAAACTCTGACTGGGAGCTAGTTGGATGGCGACTGGTGGGAAAACCAATGCGATCTACTGGGGAAAAGATCTTACTCTACTGAAGATCCATCCCGTTGGGGAATATAGAAACACTGCCAGGGAAATAACACGCAGCAAGGTACTATAATCAACCAACTTAGCTGGGAAAAAGGGATCGGGTCTTCGCTAGGGAACTAACACTCCACAGGGGGACCAGAACAACACAAACAACTAGGGATACCCAAGGGGTTAACTGCTTAGGGAACCTCTGATGCTTAGCACTTACGGACTCGTTGCTCTTGAAGTGTTGTTGATACTTCTTTTTTAATTGCTTTGAAAAATTCTTGCTTTTATATGTTTTTGAGAGAAAAAAAATGATTTTGATTAAAACATTTAAATTTTCAAAATGATCATAATAAAATTTAAACTATTGGCTGAAGTAAATAAGAGTAGAAACAATTGGATAAAAGCTCAACTTTATTTAATGGGATAGTAGTCTGTAAATGACAAGACTCCATAGATTCTTACAAAGTTGAAAATGGTAATTTACATGGAAAAGGGTTACATTGAATACAAATGCCCACTAATCCTTCTACCAATCCTTTGATATTCACCGTGCTCTTGACCGCTGCTGGGATGATGAATTGACGTCAACCCTTGTGCTCAATGAAGTCTTTCCAAAATTGGACGATCAGTAGACTGCAGTTACTTGCCATAATCCCTAATTTTTGCATAAGTTGCCCCAAGGTGGGGTACTCAACTTATCGGGAAATTCTTTTTCTGTTTTTATGTCTCTAATTTTTGCCTGGATCGCCCTTTAGGGTTTTCAATCCACCGAGACGCTCTTTTTTGCCTAAGCCGCCCTTTCGGGTTTTCAACTTAGCGAGCCGTTCTTTTCTTTTTAGGCAAAGTATTTCTTGACTGCATTTGCATTCACTGGACGAGTGAACTCTTCACCATCCATAATTGTAAGAATCAAAGCACCGCCTAAAGAGGCTCTCTTAACAACATATGGGCCTTCAAAATTAGGAGCCCATTTTCCCCAAGAATCTGGTTTGAAAGATAAAATCTACTTGAGCACAAGGTCACCTTCTCTGAACACACGAGGGTTGACCTTCTTATCAAAAGCTTTCTTCATCCTCTGCTGATATAACTGACCATGACACATGGCAGTTAATCTCTTCTCTTAGATAAAATTCAGATGATCAAACCTGGTCTGACACCATTCAGCCTCAGCCAACTTGGCTTCCATGAGAACACGCAATGAAGGAATCTCAACCTCTACGGGGAGCACTGCTTCCATGCCATACACAAGAGAGAAAGGGGTTGCCCCTATTGAAGTGCGGACGGATGTACGATACCCATGCAAAACAAATGGGAGCATCTCATGCCAATCCTAGTATGTGACAACCATCTTCTGAATAATCTTCTTAATGTTCTTGTTTGCAGCTTCAACAACCCCATTCATCTTAGGTCTGTAGGGAGAAGAATTATGATGCGCAATCTTAAAATCTTTGCAAAGAGCTTCCACCATATTATTATTCAACATCGATCCATTGTCAGTAATGATCTTACTTGGCACACCATAACGGCATATGATCTGATTTTTGATAAACCTCATAATAACTTGCTTGGTTACATTCGCATACGATGCCGCTTCAATCCATTTTGTGTAGTAGTTAATAGCCACCAAAATGAAACAATGTCCATTCGAAGCTTTGGGCTCAATCATCCCAATCATATCAATTCCCCACATGGATAAGGGCCATGGGGAAGAGATAACATTCAATAGTGTCGGAGGAACATGAATCTTATCAGCATATATTTGACACTTGTGGCATTTCTTCACAAATTTGCAACAGTCAGATTCCATTGTCAGCCAATAGTAACCTGCTCGCAGCATCTTCTTTTCCATTGCATGTTCATTGGAATGAGTACCAAAGGAACCTTCATGCACTTCAGTCATCAATAAGTTTGCTTCGTGTCTATCCACGCATCTGAGCAAAACCATGTCGAAGTTTCTCTTGTACAGTACATCACCATTCAATTAGAAATTATCGGCTAATCTTCTCAAAGTCTTCTTATCTTTCAAAGATGCCCCAGACGGGTAAATCTGACTTTGGAGGAAACATTTGATATCATAATACCACGGCTTCTCGTCTTTGATCTCTTCGACAGCAAACACATGAGCTGGCTTATCAAGACACATCACAGACAAATTGGGAACTTCATTCCAATACTTTACCACAATCATTGATGCCAACGTTGCAAGAGCATCTGCCATCCGATTTTCATCTCGAGGGATATGATGAAACTCAACCCTTGTAAAGAAAGTTGAAATCCTCCTCGCATAATCTCTATATGGTATTAAACCAGGTTGATTTGTCTCCCATTCACCTTTGATTTGATTCACAACCAAAGCTGAATCTCTAAAGACATCCAAATACTTGATTCTGAGATTCATGGCCTCTTCAAGCCCTATAATGCAAGCTTCATATTCTGCCATGTTGTTTGTACACTTGAAAGTCAATCTAACTGTAAATGGTAGATGCGTACCTCGAGGAGTAATAATCACTGCCCCAATGCTATTACCATACTGATTAACAACTCCATCAAATACCATGCCCCAACGGGAACCAGGTTCTGGCCCTTCTTCAAGCAATGGTTCATCACGATCTTTCATTTTCAAGTACAAAATCTCTTCATCAGGAAAATCATACTGTACTAACTGATAATCTTCAATTGGTTGGTGAGCCAAATGGTCAGCAAAGATACTACCTTTGATTGCTTTCTGAGATCGATATTCAATATCATACTCTGATAACAACATCTGCCAACGGGAAATCCTCCTAGTTAAAGCAGACTTCTCAAATATATACTTGATTGGATCCATTTTGGATATCAACCAAGTGGTATGATTCAACATATACTGACGCAGACGCTTAGCAGCCCAAGCCAATGCGCAAAAAGTTTTCTCTAACATAGAATATCGAGTCTCACAGTCAGTGAAGTTCTTACTGAGGTAGCAGATTGAAAATTCTTTCTTTCCAGTCTCATCTTGCTGACCGAGAACATAACCCATACTATCTTCAAGCATAGTTAAATACATGATCAACGGTCTTCCTTCAACATGTGGAGACAAAATCGGAGGTTCAAGCAAATATTCTTTGATCCTATCAAAAGCTTTCTGGCAGTCTTCGGTCAAATCAAAAGACTGATATTTCTAAAGAAGCTTGAATATATGCGCACATGCGACAGTCATGTGGGAAATAAATCTGGAAATATAATTCAAGCGACCGAGAAAACCTCTGACTTGCTTCTCAGTTTTGGGCGTATGCATTTCTTGTATTGCTTTGACCTTGGCAGGATCAACTTCAATACACTTCTCGCTAACAATAAAGCCCAACAACTTACCAGAACGAACACCAAAAGTACACTTATTGGGATTCAAGCGGAGTTTATATTTCCTCAAACGGTGGAATAGCTTCAACAAATGCTCAACATGTTCCTCTTCATCAATTGATTTAGCAATCATGTCATCGACATATACTTCAATCTCTTTATGCATCATATCATGGAAAAGAGTAGTCATTGCTCTCTGGTAAGTTGCACCATCATTCTTTAGACGGAAAGGCATCACTCTATAACAAAATGTTCCCCAAGGTGTAATGAATATGGTCTTCTCCATATCTTCGGGTGCCATCTTGATCTGATTATATCTGGAAAATCCATCCATAAACGAAAAGACTTTGAATTTAGCAGTATTGTCTACCAACATATCAATGTGTGGTAGAGGGAAATCATCTTTCAGACTGGCTTTATTCAAATCTCTATAGTCAACACACATGCAGACTTTTCCATCTTTTCGGCACAGGTACAATATTGGCCACCCATTGCAGATACTCAGCAGTTACAAGGAAACCGACATCAATTTGCTTCTGCACTTCCTCTTTGATCTTCACAGCCATATCAGGATGCGTTCTTCTCAACTTCTGTTTGACTGGCGGGCATTCTGGATTCAACGGAAATCTATGCTCCACAATCTCAGAATCCAAACCAGGCATGTCTTGATAGGACCAAGCAAACACATCTGAATACTTTCGAAGAAGATCAATCAACCCTTTCTTGACATCTGGACACAGTCGATACCCAATCTTGACTTCCTTCACATCATCCTCGGAACCCAAGTTGACTAACCCGGCCTGCTCTTCGAACGACTGAATGGTCTTTTCATCTTGCTCAAGAAGACGAGATAATTCATCACTCACTTCTACATCACTTTCCTCATCGGCCTTAAACACAGGGAATTCAAAATTTGGATAAGAAGAAGGATCATTGTATTTAATGGGGTTAGGAAGCAACCTGCATAATGATTTGATATTTTGATTTTAGAGAAGTGAATTTGTGACCAAATATTATGCAGGTGGACAATTATATTGTTTATTTATGTTTTTTGTGATTACCATTTTCAGAATAAAGCAAAAAGTAAAAACAAGACATCATAGATGTGGATGAATGGAATTAATTTTATTAATGATCAATTTAGAAATTCCCAAACAATGTTCACTTCTCCCTTAGGCATAGGAGAAGGATTTTAAAAGACATATAAAACAATTACTTAGATTGATGCAAAATAACAGGAATATCAACAACAATCCAATTGTTGCAAGCCTTTCCATGCGTCACAAAATTGGTGCGGTCTTCCTCTTCGTCATCTTCTAGCACAACAGCTAAGTGTTGTTCATTTCCATGAATGAAGCCTCCGCTACGAAAGCTAAGTTGCATATCTTCAGACCTTGCGGTTGATGAACCTTTCTGGAACCCCAAACCGGTTCTGCCTTTATTGTCAGAGACCTCTACCATGCGCCCCCATTGATCAATATTGCCTTCTTCCACAATATTCTTGGCATCTTTTAATGAGGACATAGGTGCCCCAACTCTCTTTTCAGCAGTAATAGATAAGGATTAGAATGGAGTTCCAACCTCATCCTCAGCTTCAACGTAAGAGAAATATGACAAATGGCTAACCAACAGTGTCTTCTCTCCACCAACAATCACTAGCTTGCCATTCTTCACAAATTTGAGTTTCTGGTGCAAAGTGGAGGTAACAGCTCCTGCCTCATGGATCCATGGCCTTCCCAATAAGAAACTGTAGGCCGGGTGGATATCCATTACTTGGAAAGTAATTTGAAAATCACTCTGACCTATCTTAACTGGAAGGTCCACTTCACCAATAACTATCTTGCGCGAACCATCAAAAGCTTTGACGATTACACCGCTATACCTCATAGGCGCTCCTTGGTATGATAGCTTTGACAAAGTTGACTTCGGAAGCATATTTAGTGACGACCCGGTGTCAACAAGCACATTTGACAAAGCATCATCTTTGCAATTCATAGAAATTTGCAAAGCCAGATTATAATTTATTCTCTCCTCAGGGAGTTCTTCATCACAAAAACTGAGATTATTGCAAGAAGTGATGTTAGCCATAATATGATCAAATTGATCCACTGTAACATCATGTTCGATAAAAGCTTGTTCCAAAACTCTCTGCAGTACTTCTCTATGCGCTTCAGAATTCATGAGCAGAGACAACACTGAGATTTTTTAGGAGGTTTGGAGCAGCTGCTCCACCACATTGAACTCACTTCTCTTGATCAAACGAAGTACCTCATCATCATCGTTAGCCTTCAAATCGCTGGATTCACCAGACTTACCCTTTGAAGCACCAACTGGATCTACAACAGGCACTTCTACCTTCTTTCCAACAACTAATTCCTCCTTATCTTTTGGGAACACCGACCCAAACACTCGACCACTGCGGGTCACCTTGGTAACATCAGCAATGCTTACCACTGAACTAGTCGTAGGTAACGGGACCTCTTGACCACCTTCTATCATTGTAGCATTATACTGATACGGTACAGCTTTATCAGATGAATACGGGACTGGACCCGTTAACCGTATTACCAACGGCGATATTGATTTATTGCTGACACTGTTACTGTTGTTGTCGTACTGAATTACCAACCTCTCTAGCTGCTTGAAAATGGGCACTATGACATTCACATCGTCATCTACATGAAGGGATTGAACAATCTGAATCATGCCTTCATCCACCAGTCGCTGGATGTCCCTTTTCACAACTTTACATCCCCTCGGGTTAACACTACAAACAACACAACCATCATGGTCATGCTCACAATCACTTACCAAACAAACATCCTTATGCATCTGCACCAAGGATCTTCAGATAAACCGCACATCAAAAACTTTAAACTCTCAAGGGCAACCATCCACCATATTCATAGAAGAGTTCCCATGAGTGGGAAAAGGATTTGCTTTTGCATTCGACGCTCGGTCCTAGAAGGACACCATTCCACTCTTCATCAGCTTCTGAACCTCATACTTAAGTGGGTAGCAGTTCTCGATATCATGTCCGGGTGCTCCTTGATGAAAACGACAACGGAGCTCAGGTTTATACCACCAAGGAAGTGGGTCTGGAATCTGTGGCGGGTTTCTTGGTTGGATCAGGTTCTTGAGAACCAAGGATGGGTATAATTCTGCATAAGACATAGGAATCGGGTCGAAAGAGACCTTTTTCCTCTCAAAGTTTTGTTGATGATGATTGTTGTTGGTATTGTTGTTGTTGTAGGTGTTCGTTCGTTGTTGCGGTTGTTGTTGTTGACGTTGTAGTTGTTGAACTGGCATTGATTATTGATTAGAAAATACCAGGATAACGGAAGATACTTGATGATGATGTTGACAGGATGACTGATTCCTTCTGATCTGAGGCCTCCTCTGCCTCCCACTGCTTACTGCATTCTCTTCACTGTCCTTTTTCTTGCTGAAACTACTGCCATATCTCTTGTTTGTCGATACCTCATCCTTCGACAAATGTCCCTCTCGGACTCCTTCCTCAAGCCTCATCCCCATGTTTACCATCTCGGTAAAGTCACTGGGGGCACTGGCAATCATTCGTTCATAATAAAATGAACTTAGGGTCTTTAGAAAGATCTTTGTCATCTCTTTTTCCTCCAAAGGAGGAGTGATATGGGTAGCCATTTCCCTCCATCTATGCGCATACTCTTTGAATGTCTCCTTATATTTCTGGGACATAGACCTCAGCTGGTCTTTATCAGGCACCATATCCACGTTGTACTTATACTACTTGACAAAAGCCTCTACCGGGTCATTGAAAGTACGAATGCTGGCATTATCCAACTCCATATACCAACGGAGTACAACACCGGTCAGACTATCCTGGAAATAATGAATCAACAGTTGATTATTATCAGTCCGAGTAGACATCTTGCGAGCATACATCACTAGATGACTGAGCGGACAAGTGTTCCCTTTATACTTTTCAAAGTCAGGCACTTTGAACTTCACCGGGATTTTTACGTTGGGCACTAAACACAACTCAGCGGCACTCTTCCCAAAGAAATCCTTACCTCTCAGCGTCTTCAATTCCTTGCGCAACTCAAGAAACTGATCCTTCATTTCATCCATTTTCTCATAGACATTCGGACCCTCAGACAGCTCGGAGTGATAAATGGTGTCCTCTACACGAGGTAAGGTGTGTACAATGGGAGGTGGCACAAACATGACCGGGCTAGATGCCATCATGGAAGCAAAAGTGGGCACAAAGCCTTCCGGCATGAAGTTGTACGGCATTCCCACGGGAATCCGGCAGGCATAGTGGGTGAAAAATGGGCGGTAGCAGCAAGCATGGTAGAGGTAGCCACCTCTGAAATAACTGTCCTCGCAAGAGGAGTTGCAGGCGCTGGAGAAGATTGACTTTGAGCAGCAAGAACTGACTCCATCATGGCAGTTAGGCGGGCGATCTCGTCCTTCAGCTCTCTGCTCTCTTGCTCTAGATGCTCCATAATTCTGAGATGATTAGCACGGGTGTTGTACCGATGACTCAGCTTGGCTAAAGCACAGAAGAAACACCAATGAGACATCTGGCGAAAGAGAAACCTGCTTATGCAAATGATGCATGAAATGCAATGCTTGTTTATTTATTTAATTTTCAAGGAACTTACTATATCATTTGTAAAAACACACACACACACACACATATATATATATATATATATATATATATATATATATATATATATATATATATATATATATATATATATATATATATATATATATATCAACAATTGCAATAATTTTTGTATGGCCAAAAAAATCTCTTTTCATTTATATAATTGGAAGGATTACACTGAGTACAATTTCAGAAACCAAAATGAAAAATACAAGAGAAAAGGAGACTAGTCATCCTAAGGATCCCTAACAACAGTATCAGAAGCCTTAGCTGAAGGCGCGTACTTCCTTCGAATGCGACTGATCTCAGTCTCAAAAGAAGCATTCATCTGAGTCTTCTCGAGGACAAGTTGATCAACAATCTTCTTCCAAGCAACGGAAGGCTGAGGCATGCTAGAAGATGAAACCTCTGGCTCTCTCTGTTTCTTTGTCACTCGGTCTTCAAGTAGCTCAATAAGTGCATCTTTGTCCTTAGACTCCAACTGCAACTCTTCATGCTTCTTGCTCAAAGCACGGAAACACTTTTCCCACATATCCTTCTCTTGCTTCATCTTGACAAGCGCGTCTTCCAACTCCTCTACATCTTGGTTAGGGAGAGTTAATGGCTCAACCACAACCATAGACATAGGTCTTTCACAAGGATAAGGCATCTTCAACTCCAAAGCTCTCTTCTTCATCCAAAAAGTGTAAGCTTCCAAAGCTACACAATTGCACGGACCAAGCTCGAATCTTCCTTTCCTATGCACATTATGCCAAGCATGCACAATCTTCTACTTCAAATGTTAGGGATCTTTACCCTCTTGATAGAAAAGACCTTCTAACAAAGTGTTATTAGGTTTATCTCTCAATGGGAACCCAAGTTGACGACGAGCCAAAGCAGGGTTGTAGTTAATTCCTCCTTGTGTACCAATGAGAGGCACATTAGAGAATTCACCACAACTATTAATAATCTCCAAACTGCTTAAAGACGGATCATACCAAACTATATCATCATTAGTAAGAGACATAAGTCTTTGAGACCACCTTAGACATTGTTTGTTCTCCACAAAAGCAGACGTCTGAGGCAAGTGCGAAATAAACCACTTGTACAGAAGAGGAATGCAACAAACAATAGTCCCACCACCCTTAGAATTCCTTAGATGCAAAGAGAAATACATATCACCCAACAAAGTAGGCACAGGATTCCCAATCAAGAAAAGTCTAATGGCATTAACATCAACAAAACCGTCAATGTTAGGGAACAAAGCTAATCCATAGATGAGCAACACAAAGATAGCTTCAAAAGCATCCACACTACCAGCTTGAGCAAAAGCAGTAGCTTCCTTGACGAGGAAATCATATGGCAACCCAAACAATCCTTATTTCTTCACCCAATGAGCCTCTATCTCAGACTTCTTTAAGTGAAGAACTTCGGCAATAATACTAGATCGGGGAATCTCCTCCAATCCACTAAAAGGTACTCCAAGGTAGGCACAAGCTAAAAATCTGGGAAAGGTAAACAACGAGAGAGAGGATCATAGAACTGCACCAATACACTCAAGAGTCCTTCAACCACATCAGCAGATAAGATAGACAAAAGTTTCCCATGGCGTTGTTTAAAGTCCAAGGGATATAATACAAAAGATGCTAGCTTCCTTATCTCTTTCAAGTTGGGACATCTGAAACTGTACTTCTTAGTGTTCCTTCATCCATAATCCATGGTCTGAAAATATTTGCAAATAATACCTCAGTTCCTTGAAATTTTTGTGTGATGAATGTTATGATGCGCATGATTGCATGAATGCAACAATCACAAATAAGGGATCACACACAAGGCAAACAAAGGTCTGGGGATGGATCAAGTCATTGTCAAGATCAATCATCCATTTTGGTGGATTATGGTTTACACCTTATCAACACCCAAGTTCCATTGATATTGACAAGACTTGATTGGATCAACCAAGAATCAAGGGTTTGTTGCAAGACACGAGCATGGAGTCTGGGTAAGAACCATCCCAAAGGAGTGAACTAAGGATAAAAACCTGTAGATCATGTTCTAAAAAGTTCCCAGAGTCTTAATTCCATCTATCGGATATTACAGGTTAAGATGACTGACTCATCGAGCCATAATATTCTCAAGAGAAACTCGTCTGAGTGTAGTATTGCGTAACAACTGTTATCAAGTCTACACCTGAACAGTTTCCACACTACGTCCTAAATAGGCCAAGAGGGGGTAAATGTTCTACGGTCCTCAGCTTCTCAGACCTAAATTAGAGATAGTAATGCCTAACCACAAATACTTGTGTGACATTTCCAAATCCAAAAGAGTCTCCACTAAGCAAATGGATCTCAAGATAACTTGTTAAGGACTACTCCGCACAAGTTGATAAATGACTATACCATCCTCCTATCTTAATTGCACTCAAGTTCGGGTTAGAACTTATCTCACCACTCAGAGACCACCAAGCACAACAAGCATATTATATCACACACACACACACACACACACACACACACACACACACACACACACACACACACACACACACACACACACACACACACACACACACACACACACACACACACACACACACATATATATATA
The DNA here is from genome assembly GCF_024323335.1 of Lathyrus oleraceus. Classification (NCBI taxonomy): domain Eukaryota; kingdom Viridiplantae; phylum Streptophyta; class Magnoliopsida; order Fabales; family Fabaceae; genus Lathyrus; species Lathyrus oleraceus. The sequence goes on along the minus strand of NC_066580.1, from coordinate 438,277,416 downwards.
TATATATATATATATATATATATATATATATATATATATATATATATATATATATATATATATATATATATATATATATATATATATATATATATATATATATAAACATCACATATATACAAATATATACACACAAAAAGTAGGCTAAACCCACTGAAGACTACTCCCCAGTAGAGTCGCCACTTAATTTCTATAGCGGTAAATTCATGATCATCAAGTTATGGGTAAGCTAGAGATCAATTAACAAGAGTCGCCACCGCGCTTTTATTGTTTCCAACGGAAAGGGGGGAAAAGTACGAACAAAACCCAAAAGTAAGAAGTTTTCAAATCAAAACTAATAAAATGGAATAGATTACAGGTAAGGGGGTTGGTTACACTGAGGGAAGGCGTTAGCACCCAAAGTATCCTAGGTACTCCTAGGGAGCCCTTTTTGTGTGCATATGTATTTGGTACAAAATGATGTTTACAAACAAATAGAATGGGGGGATGAGAAAAGAATTCATTAATTATATTTTTGTGTTTGGCAAGACCTTCGGTCTTGTGCCTACGTACCAACATAAAAATGAGGGATCAAAACCTCGTAGTTCGTGATACAAATTTCAAAGTAGATGCATTGCTTTTAACAAAAACTAAGTTTGAAAGGCACAAAGGCCTAAAAATGGTTTGAATGAGTTAGTTCTTTTTGGCTTTTTGAAAGTTTAAGTCAAGTATAGTTAAGTTTATTTACAAATTTGATTTAAGAAAAGAAGTTTGAAAATGCAATGGCATAAGGCCAAAGTTTCTATCTTTTTACAAACTGGTCAAAGTTTAGAACAAAATAAGTTCAAACAAAGAAGATTTTGAAAAGGGAGGGAGAGATTTTTGAAATTAAAGAAATGGGGAGAAGATGAAGAGACTAATCCTATGCACAAAATTAAAAGTTAAGAGTTGAAAAGATATGACCAAATGGGTAGCAATCCAATAGACAAGAATGTCAATAGAAAGCCAGAATTCCCTTGGACATTTAGAATCAAGCAACACACAAATGCACAATTATATTATCTTGAAAAGCAAAGGCATAAAATAAAGATAGCCACATCCAAGCTTTAGCCATTCCATGATCTTCTTCAAGATTATCCCATGTAACAGATGGATTCCACAAGTCACAGGTTCAAAGTAACAGCTTCATAATGATCATGTTACAGATGAACTCAAAGGGATCTTGAATGATGTATCCGATGAAGTTTCAAATTGAAAGCACTTGGTTTCTCAATGAGTTGTCATTGGCCAAGTCCTTTAGCATAGGAATGTTGCCTAAGTTCTAATTCCATTTGTCCAGGATCAAGCCAACAGTCCACACAAATTTCTTTTAGGGTTTTTTGTTGTTATTATGTACATTAATGGTCAAAGACCACACAATCAAGCAAAGTATACACAAACAAGATATATCACACAATATGGTCCAAGTGGATAAAGTAAAAATTGCATTAACATAAACAATTATAATGATATGAACAATGGCAAATGAATAAAGGCTAGAATTAAATGATATTAAAGTAAATGGCTTAAAATTAAAAGTTAGTTGTTAGTGAGTTAGGAGTTAGTGTTGTTTTGCTTTTGCTTTTCATCTTAAGACATTCTTTGGAGAACACTCGACCCACTTATCACAAGCATGGATCCTTGAGCCAAGACATCTTCCAAAGGAAGGAAAAAAGGCCAAGTTTCCACACAATACCATGAAAGAGGGGAGACTTACAATCTCACTAACTAGAATGCTATGCCTTTTGTGTCACAAATTTAGCGCTATGTTAAGCAATCGTAATTGGACTTATGTAGAAGTCACAACTATTTGAGGTCGGGCAATAGAATTTTGGTGTTAATGCATGTTAGAGACATAGTATAATGGACTATGCTCATGAAACATACCACACACAAAAAGAATATGCAAAAGAGATAGCCTAATCTCATCCATACTCATGTTGATTTTTCAATCAACTAGCTTTAGGACCTTGAGATATCATAGACCAAATGAAATGGATGCATAAAGAAGGGGAATTAGATGAAGAGGGAGGGGAATGGATCAAAACTCAAATTGATCAAAGGATAATTTTTACCAAATTAATATCACCCATTCATTTTGGGAGATGGAATATTCATTCCATCAATCCCCTAAATCCAATGATATTAACATGACAAAGTCAAATCAACCTTGACCAAGGCCCAACAACAAGTATCAAACACAAACAAGTCATCACAATTGGTCAACAAAATTATTTGGCATTTATTCCAATAAAAAATATTAAAATAAGGCATTAAATTTAAATATGGTTTGTTAAATTCCTAAAACCTCATCAAAACACCAAAGAAATGGCCATGAGATTTATCATAGGTCAAACAAGGTCAGAGAACCTTGGAGAAAAAAATTCAGAATTTTTAAAGACTTAAAAGTATTTTTAAACAATTAAAAACAAATGCAAAATCAATTAAATCATAAAAAATATTAATAATGATCCAAAAAATTATTTTAGTTCAGAATATGAAAGAGGAAATTATTTGAACTTTTTTGGTGAAACTCTCATATTTTTTGGATCAATATTAAAATTAATATGAATTAATGAAAATAAAACAAATTAAATGAAATTCAAATAATCAGAAAAAACGTGAGCCACTTGATCTCCCACATTAATTGAGGTGGCAGATCAAGTGGCTGAGCGTGCGTAATCCACTATGCACTTGAGTCAACTGTCCACACGCGTGGTAATCAGCATGTACGCTCGAGATTAGATCATTTTAAATGGATCCTATGGTTGGAGACGTGCCAACACACGGCCGGAGTTGTAGCTCCGGTCTTCTTCTCCGGTGGACCTCACCGGACTGGTCCACCTTCAACCATCACCAAAATAAAAAAGGAGGACATGATCTGAAAGAAAAAATGGCGTATAGCACGAATCTGACCTCAATTATAACTAACTTCACATATACAGGAAGATATGAGGAGTTGAATTTTGAGGTGTGTCAACTGAGTTGCTTCGATTTAACCTCTAAGTAACTCAATCTTCTTGCCTTCAATGCTATGCAGTTTTTGATGTTGCTTGCTCCACACACGATCTGATCACACTTGAGAAGCTAGCAGAAAGTGATTGATGAGGTTGCAAGGCTTTGGATCCTGTAGTTTTTGAATCTCCAACAGTTGAGATTTAAACTCAAATTTCGAATTGAAGTTTATCAGGTTTGCCTTTGGAATGAGAGGGTTTCAATGGGGGGGCAAAGCTGGCGCGCAAGGTGTGTTTCAAATGAGCACAGAGAGCATGTATTTATAGCATGAATGAATGATATTTGCACACTTCAAATTTTGTCCAAATTTAGCAATGTTGATGGAACGAGTGCATGGGCATGTGCAGGCCCATGATGCAATGCAGAAGGGTCCAAAATTAATCCAAATGAAGTCTGAATGGAAGCTTGATTGGCAAGGCAAAGTGAACTGAAGTTTTGAAGTTTGATTCTTGCCAAAGATGCAGCTCTGTTAAATCCATGCGCAGACCTAACAAACCTCATCCAAAATGCATGAACATGGGTTCTTTGGAAAGCTTGGATCAAGTGGAACAAGTTTGATATTCAACACTTTTTCATTTGGATTTTGGAACATGGAGAATTTTGAGGTGGAAGTTTGGAAATTTCAACATGTTGAAATTTTTTCTAAGTGTCAAGCCATATATCTCAATATTCCACCTTGCTTAACTTTTTATGTGAGCTTCCAATGAGAAATGTGTCTTCATCAAAGTTGTATCTCTTTCAAATACCTTCAAAATGGTCACCAATTTCATGTCATTTGGATTTGGAATGATAGAGTTATGCATTTTTGAAGTTCGGAAAAATCACTTGTTCATTGGTATAGGTCAAAAATGACCTATAATGTAACCTCATATCACATGCTCATAAAAGTTGAATTAGCTCTCACTCCAAACATAAAAGTTGAATCAGACATCTTGAATTTGATTGTGTAACTTGTAACTCTTTCATCTCATAAAAATTGAGCAAGTTATGGCCTTGGGAAGTTGACTTTCAAATTAGGGTCTAGACAAAATGAACTATAATGTTTCAACATAGAAAATGATTTTCCAAGAAAAACTAGCTCTAGGTCTCAACATGGAAGTTGTTTGTAACGTCATTTAGAGTAACGTTTCTCTTGGAATCATTTTCGTATGGTGAAAATTGTAGGAGATAGGGTCTAAGGCGACCCAGTTTTGATTAGATGAATTCATTTGGCCAACCACCATCAACCAACTTGCTAACCTTCAATTCTCTTGACTTTCTTGGCTCATGGCAGATCATATATGCATAAGATGATTAATTTTGAAGTGTCCCTTGAGATATTTGATCAAATTGTAAGATAGCTTGTTGGAGAAATTACTCAAGATACCCAGTAAAACTAGGGTTTCCAAGGCAAATCACCCTCAAACTTTTGAAGAAAACTTGATCAATATCACATAGTGCTTGGTGATCTCTCCCAAAACAAACCCAATGAAAGAGGGGTAAGGAGGATGCCAAGGTATGATCCTAATGCTAATGCTTATGATGAAATTGCATGAGGGATCTTATGGTCAAAATTGGGGTCTTACACATATCATATCATGTCACATCATTTTCATTTCAGGATCAAAATCCGGATCTTCTTAGTATTTAATTATCTCCCCCTATGATCATATGAAGAGTGTCCTACTTCATATTCTCTGGTTGAAGATACTTAAATAGGGGCAATTGTCACACCCCGATTTTGACCCTGAATCGCCGATTCAACATATTCATCATAGCTATTGCATCTATACATAGCATAACATGCATTCCATACCGTATAGTGCCTAGAATATCAGTCGAAATAATTTTTTGGAATTACAAGCAAACCGGTTGAATTAATCGCCAGATGTGCGTCAAATCAGTAGACGAATTTTTTTAAAATCAAGCTTGCAAACACTAGTTTTATTAATCTATGTTTCGCGTAGTTTAATCTGGTATGCTCAATTCATTTTTTGGCTAAGTTTTTGGTCACCTTTTGACCCGCATGAGCCTTTTAAACGGTAAAAATATATTTCAAAATTAAAAGAAACGTTGTATTTTTCCAATAAGTATATTTCGTGCTGATTATTTTAGTGCATCCGATTTAATTTTTCGAGCAAATTTTTTGCCCGACTTTTATTCGTTTTTTACCCTTTTAGTTATTCAAAATAACTAGTGTGGTATTCGGTTTAATTTTATTTGTGGAAGTTGGATTTCTTATTATTTAATTAATCAGTAATTTTCGTTCATAATAATTTCAAGGGGGTGGTACTTGGTACACCACTTTTATCATTTTTCAAAAAAAAAAACACTTGTCTCAACTTAATTTGAAGAGGGAGAACGTGGGAGAACCACCATTCTTGTTGGATGCCAAATATCTTTTTCAGGAGCTCTTGAGACAGCTCATAACAGTTGGAGGAAGTGAGTGGAAAGAAAACTCCATAAAATGGACGCCACGTGTCCCATTCGCGGGTACTCCTCTCAACGGCTTTCTCAAAAGAAAAAAAGGACAAGGAATAAGTGGATTTTTCCTCTGCTAGAGGGAGGCATCGAAGAAAATATAAAAAGAAAAAGAAGAAGAAACGAAAGGGTGGTTTTTCCGAGGATACTCTCTTTCTGAGCTCTAAACTAAGGACCATCACTACAAACCAAAGGAGGGGACACGTATGAACAAAAAAGGAAAAAAAACTCTCTTTTTCTTATTCATAAAAAGCCATCGTCAAACAGACCCACCAGGAGATTTCTCCACAAAAAAAAAAACTGAGATATTCTCCATTTCTCTACAAAGGCACTGCTCATGCTCTAAGTAATGGATCCATGAGCATAGAGTGAAAATAGAATTGAAGCATAATCTTTAAAGAACAACTACTGCACTTTGCCGACATCTGAGGATAGTCGTTCATATTTCTGAACTCGATCACTTCTTATTATTGCTCCAACATTTGCTTTCAGATGGAGGATTAGATTCTCTTTTACTTTTTGGTTCAGTCGATATAAGTTTGGCCAGAGCTCCATCCATCAACATTCACATTTCTGGCGACAACTACCGAAAAATATACGTGAAGGTATCATTTTGTTCTGTTATACATTTCGATTTTTTCGCATCCCGTTCGATTGTCGTTATTTTCATGAGTAGTGTCAGTAGATTGGTCGCTCCGCCGTCATGCACTTTCTTGTGTTCGTTTGGCTTTTGTTATATTTGCATTAAGTTTTAATGAAGATGATGAATAGTTATTTTTGTTTAAATATGAAACGTGCTTCCTGGGAGTTTGAAAATGACTTATTCTGGCCTTTGCATTTTGTTTCCAACTTTACTTTAGTTTTTGTTTTATGTATTAAATCAAATATTTTTGTTGTCAAATTTTGGACCTAAAATGGTGACATTTAAGCTAAGCCCATTTAAGTTTGTTTTGATACCCCATTGGTTCTCATTTTTTTATGTGGATTATATTAAGTTAAATTTTCATTTTTTGGTTAGGATGGTTATGATGAAACCATATTTTATATTTCCTATGGTATATAATTCATGGTTGGTATTCGTTGTGATTTACTTCATTGTGTTAAAAATCTGATTGTCTTATCCATGGATCCGATGTTTTCATGTCGTGGCCAACAGATCTTCATCGATATATTGATAGTATTTCGTCGCGTTTCGATTAATCGCATATGACATTTCAACCATTGTCAATATGCGCAAACCGGCTCTGAGCATATTTCCTAGTTAATTGTTTGCTCCTCAATTTCCACCCGCCTTGTACATTCCGGTTTTACTTCTTCCAATTTTTTTTGAATGTCTTGTAAATATAACTTGTGTGTTTGTTATTTTCTTCACATGACTTACTCTTGGGCTTTCTTACAATGAGACCATTTTATTGCACCTACACTCATGCATTGCCTGTTCATTTATTTAGTCCCAAATTTAATTATTTCATTATCTTGAATCCCCATTCGACAAAATGTACCCCCACTCCCATGGCATGTAATAATTTTATCGCTCTTTGTTCCTTTATTCAATTTGACTGTTTAGTTAGTTACTAACACAAGAATAAAATCAACTTCTTTTCCAAATATATCAAAAATAAAGACTCGATCCAACGTCGAGTATTTTTCAATAAACAAATCCATCCATTTTTATCCATCCATTCCATTTTATTCCAACCATGTCATTCAAATCTTTCTCAATCGTCCATCAAATGCTTGATCCAACGTCAAGCCATTTTCACAATAAAAACTCAAAAATACTTAATTCCCATTCAAGACTTTTTTCAATAAAATGGAAATGGAACGTGGTGGATACCACGCACTCCTGAGACTAGGATTCGAGATGGATATCTCGCCTATCTTAGCTCTCGCTATCATTTAAAATTGTCAACACGGTTTCGTCAAACCCTTTCTCAATCAAATTCAAAAAACACTTAATTCTCATTAAATAGTTTTGCAAATAAAATGGAAATGGATCGTGGTGGATGCCACGTATTCTTGAGGCTAGGATTCGAGATGGATATCTCGCTCATCCAAGTCCTCGCCATTACTCAAAACATACTCAAAAAAATCAAACCCTTTTTCTCGCCGTCGTGCGGTTGATCTTTAAACCCTTTCTCAAAAGAAAAGTACTTTGTTTCAAGACAATGCAAAGCAATGTTTCTCCACTCGTTTTGGGTAGTCCAACAATCTTTTCATCGATTGACACAAAGTAGCTTTCGCTAAAATCGACCGACAAACAAACATTTTTCTACCCAGAACTACGTAAGCCTTGAGTTCTCTATTGAGATACGTAGGAGCAGGATTTGTAAATCTTGTCAGGCCCACTAATAAAAAACTTAGGTTTAGTCCTTCTCGAAAATCCAAAAACATTTTCCTCTCTTCTATTCTTTTCTTCCCACCTAATCACTCGAGAATCCTAACATTTTAAACTAACACTAACTCGCACAACTAACCTAACGGTTCCCGTTGAGTGCAACGGACGTGAGGGGGTGCTAATACCTTCCCCTTGCATAAGCGACTCCCAAACCCTGATATTGGTTGCGACGACCATAATCATTGTCGTTCTTTCTTGGGTTTTATCGATATTTCCCCTTTCCTTTTTAGGAATAAATAAAGTTCGGTGGCGAATCTGTTCAGTCCATCATTGAGAGCATGCAATTACGTTTTGCTAGGTCGTGTTCTCATTTTTTCGAGGTACGATAGGAAGCATGAATGAAAAGAAGACTCGGCCATGTCACACGCTGACTAAAACGAGTATGAAACACATTTATCATGTTTTAATTTCTGAAATAAGTGAAAACAATCCAACACGAGGAAACTCCCTCCACTTAAGCTCGTACTTCCTCCGTCGTGCTGGAGGTCACCTATAGCAGTGGAGGATCCTCAATAACCACGATTAAAGTTTCATCCTAACCAGTTTTATGGCCTAAATCCATAAATCAAAGTGTCTATGTCTAATTCCCGCTGAGAAGCTCAAATCAAAATGAAAGGTGGAAGAACCTTAGGCATCTAAACCAAAACTAAATCATGCTTTCTCGAAGTCAAAGCCCTAGAGTTTAGGGCTTTGATTCGCTTAACCTTATGCTACATACTGGTAACTTTTACACAGTGAAATGATGAAGAATAAGATGAAGACTCACCGGAGCAGTGCCAGAGTCAGGTAAGAAAATATTGAATCCTCTTGAAACTCCTTCTACTTATTTGTTCTTCTCTTATACTTCTTCTAAATTTCTATGAACTGAGATGGTTGTGTGAACGAGAGAGAGAGAGAGAGAGAGAGAGAGAGAGAGAGAGAGAGAGAATTTTAAAAGCTCTGAGAATGGTGAATGGTTGTAACCGTTGTGAAGAGTGAATCGTGAGAGTGATGATGAATGAAGTTATTGTGTGAGAGCTTGAGATAGAGATTGTAGAAAGAGCTTTGATAGAAACTGAGAATTTCTGAAAGTTATGGTGAGAATTGAGAGGGAGAGTTGTAATTTTGATTCGTGATTCCTTGATTGAATTGTGAAGCTTGTTATTTATAGACTTTCATCTCTCAAATTATGTTAGAAATGCAAATGAAATTCCATTGAGTTAGTTAGAAATTTAGAAATCATGTTAGTCTGTTAATTGAGTCAATTGGAATGTTGTTAATTTTAATGTGTTAGCTTCTGTTAGTTTTGCATTTGCAGGGTTATTTTGTGTTATGCAACATTCCATTGGATGGTTATGTTAGAAAGTTGCAGAGGTTAATATTTGCTCTGTTAAAAAAATGCAAATTTAATGCTTTGGTTTTTTCTCTACTATGCACCTCCCATTCGAATTGCTTGGAAAAAATTAAAAGGCCGTTGTTGAAACATAGGATAAGTATGGAATACTTATTATGGAACCATTAGCATTGAAATCATTTCTTTTGAGTTTTATTTTATTATGAGCTGCTTGGACATATGATGCTCGAGTTGTTTATGAATGAAGGTTTAGATGTTTTGGTTTTTATATTGTGCATTTCCAATTTGTGTTTCTTGGCTATATGATTGATCTTAGGGCTTTGTAAAATGAAGTTTTGAACTGGGTGGAATGTGTTATGGGATTGAGTTATGGAATGTTTATGGAAGGTTTGCTAACTTTGAATGGTTGGACTATGTTTGTGTATCTATTATTAAATGTGAATTGTGTGTTGAATAAGTACGGGTTGATGTGGGACTTGTTATGGAAAATGTTGAATTGGAGGATTGCTTGTTTTTTAATATATGGAATATGTTATTGGATGTATGCTAATTATTAAATGCTTCGATTATGTTTGACAAAATGGAATGTATGGAAATAAATGAATGAATTCTATTTTTTTAAATGTGTGGATTAGTGTATTGATGCATTTGGAATATGAGAATGGAAATGTTATGTTAGGTCCAATTAAGAAAAGAATGGTGAATTGCTTGGCTTGATTTTGTGTTATACTGAACAAAGTGCTTGGTGACCTAATTGTGTTGAATGTGAATTTTCAGGTCTAGGCATGGCATGGACATTTGAGGATTGAACAAAGTGTGACATCAACGGATGAATCCAAAGGCTAAGTGCTTGAAGATCATGGTGATGGGTTGGGCAAGAATAAATCATGGTGATGGCTTGGGCAAGAATAAATCACGATGGTGTGGATTCAGGATAGAGGGTTGACTTTGGTAAACTATTTAACCAAAAATTCAATAATTGACCAAAGTAGTTGTAGGTTTGAATAGGTTTTTTTGTTTGATGTAAACACATGTACTTGTATTTGATGACTTGTAAGGTAAAAGATCTTAAATAAAACTTGTTTTTCTATCACGTGACTTTCACCTTGTTCAAATCCCCAGAAAATTTAATGAACCTTGATCTTGGTGTCTCAATCATGGACCTTGAAATGGTATGTTGGAAAAAGATAATGAACCTGAGCAATGAGTGGAAACCTACGTTTGATTGAGAACTTGCATGACATGATGATCTAACCCCAAAAGAATGGACTAAAATACATGGATGAATCAAAACTTAATAGCCTATAATGTTCCCATTAATCCCAATGAATCAAGGATAAACAATGGACCAAAGATCAATGCACCACTGTAAACATGAATCAAAGACCAAAGACTTAAGATCTTGAAAGCACCATATGGAAGGATGCTTGAACAAAACCTTGATCTTGATGAAATCCCAAGCATATAGGCATGTAGGTCAAATGGATGATTATTATGCACAAATCAAGTTTAATGCATGACAAGATAGTCAAGAACCTATTCCCGATGAGTTAGGGTTTCAGTCAATCCCATGGTCAAAAGTAAAATCAAAATGGCACACAAGACCAGGCATCCTTGATTAGGGTTTCATGATACACACCCTCTAATAAAGGTATTCAAACCAAGCATAAAGCTCCATAGTCAATCTCCAACACATGAGCCCATAATTAGGGTTTAATGATCAAATCAATGCTCAAGAGGTCAAACACAAGATCCCAAAGGAGCAAAGCCAAGAATTAGGGTTTCGATGCACAAATGAATACTAAGTTGTGATCTCTTTGAACCAAGGTCCCAAAGATCATAAAATTAGGGTTTTGCCCCACATGATTTCCATATGAAGAGCCATACCACATTTCTAGGGCTTGATCCACAAGAAAACCCTACCTTTTGTTAGCCATAAACTTTGAATTTATGATGATTATTAGCAAGTATTAACATGAGTGCAAATGAATCTTTAGTCATAGGTTTCATGAAAAATGAAAAGGGGAGGTAGAATTTTAGGGTATGACAGATGGCATTGAGAGATAGGTCATAATTTTCATTCCATTATATCCAATAAGAAAATAGGGATTGAATGATATAGGAGGGATAAGCATATTTGGATAAGACGATGTTGTTTCCACTTTGGAAAAATTCCTAGCAAACCACTCAGAATTTTCCTCCCTCTCCTCCACTAAGGTAATGTTGTGCGTCCCACTACTTCCCTCTATCTCACATGATTTTGCAAAAACCACACTCAGGATTACTCTTTATATATACATATATTCTCTCTCAATTTGAAGGATATTTCCACACACATATTACACTCTGACTCGTTTTAAAAAAAGAAAAATTGAGCAACATTTCTCATTTTCATTTTTTATCTTTTCTCCCCTACAAACACCCATTTTTCATCAACAACCTATAACATTGTCATACCTCTGGCAACCCCTTTTATTCTCCTCTGAACCGCCACAACTCATGAACAAAAATGTTAGTTCACAATCCTTCCGCCACCATAACACCAACGAAGTCACCCTTAAACTTTCTCAACGCACCTTTTATACAACCATGTAAACCGTACCTTTGACATCCACTTCCGTCAACATCCTTCAACACACTTCGTTTAGATTTTCCAACAAACTTCGGCAATAACTCGACATCGCAACAACAAATTTCTATTTGGAGCAAATCGCGTATCGGTAATGGCTTCGGTTTCTTTTATGCGTATTTGTTTTGTTGTTGTTTGCTGCTCGATTTTGTAGTGTCGGTTTCGATTGAATTTTGGTGTATATTGGTAATTTTGTTTGTGTTTTGGTTATGTTTATTTATGTCTTCAATTTGATTATAGAGTTTGTTTCATTTCTTGTTATTGCTTATGCCATTGGAACGAGTTGATTTTGGCATTGCCGCCATTTGCCGTTTTCATTTGTTTCTCCCTTCTTATTTCTTCTCTACTTGTTTTGTTGCAATTGATGATTTTGTATGATGGGGAGTTAGTGTATCTATGATTATGTGTATTGGTTCGATTTACTTTCCTGGATATTATTTTGATGCAACTTTGTTTGTTAATAAGAAAGTTGTAAGCAAAGATGTGATGAAAAGAGAGTGGGAGTCTTTGATTTTGTGGGAGAGTTTCCACTTTGAGTTTTCATGAAAAAAGAGATGTTTGTTTGATCTATGAAGGAAAGCATGTTTCTGGAGAGTATAAGACTGTGTGTGCATGGTAGAAGAAGATGAACAGTGTTTATTCATGAAGAAAAACGTTGGTTTTTATGAGTTTGTTTTCATTTTGTTTTTTTTCTTCATTTTTTTTCCTTATATATTATTGGAGACCATGTTTTGATATGATAGGATCATTCGTTAAGTTGGTTGAGGTTTTGGTCTCCCAATCCCATGAGCTGGGTTTGATACCTGCAGGCGACACAACTTTATTTTTTGTGGTTTTTCTACTTTTTCTTCTTCTATTTTTTGTTGTATTTTACATTTTACTTTAATTAAGTTCTTTTTTGTATTTTCTTTGGACTTGTAGCATTCAATTTAAATCCCATTTGACTCTTGCTATTTACACCATTTTTTTAGTTTCATTTTATGTTTATTTTTCCATTTTATTTCAATTACGATAATTATAATTTCGCAATATTATAGAATAATAAAGTATAATATGCATGTGGGGTTTTGTTTCGTTCTTTGGTTTTATTTTCATTGCTAAAAATCAGATTTTAATCCACGGATTCGATATTTTCATGTTGTTATGCCGCTGGCGATATGTTGATTGTATTTTGCCGCATTATGACCTTTGCATATGACGTCTCATTTGTTGTTGATACGCACAAACCGATTTTGAGCATATTACCTAGAGTTTCACTTATATATCCTGATTTCTTCCTTATTGTATTTGTCGATTGTGAGGTTTACTTAATCATGATTTGATACCGTTTGCTTTGTCATGGTACAAATGAAACCTCACTTTATGACTTCACTCTGTTGAGTGCATGAGTTCATTCCCATTCAATTTTTGCAATGATACCTTTCACGTTAGCATTTCCATTGATTCATGATAAAAAAATGATCCAACATTGTTGTTTGTTTAAATCGAATTTGAACTGAATTTCTAGTTGCTTTGTGCGTCCTTGCATTATGTGACATTGATTCATATCCTCACATCACGATCTTAATCCGTGCACGCTTCATTTGTACTTATTTCAATCTAATTAAGATGAACGCACTTTGTGCATATGACGTTGTGTTGTTATCTCCAATTCACATGGCTTACTCTTGGGCCTTCTTACAAAGAGACCATTTTCTCGTGCAAGTACACTCATTTACTTGTATTTGGTAATTGGGTTTTGATTTAATTGTTTCATTATCTCATATCCCCATTCGGCAAAATGTACCCCCACTCTCATGACGTATAATATATTTTATCATTTTATTTTATTTTCTATTTGCTTAGTTAGTTTCTAACAACAATAATAAAATCAACCATTTCTCAAAAAAAGAAGAAAAATAAAAACTCGATCCAACATCGAGTAGTGTCTCAAATCAAACCATTTCAAACCCTTCTTATCTCAATCCATTTTTACCATTTCTGAATTTCTCAAACCTTTCCATCAAACCTTTTTGAAATCTTTAATCAAATGCTTGATCCAACATCAAGCCATTTTCCCAATCAAAAATCAAAAACACTTAACCACTATTGAACATTTTTCAATAAAAGAGGTGAAAGGAATGTGGTGTAGCCCACGAGCTCCTGAGAGTTGAGATCCGACATGTAGTTCTCGTCAATCTAAACACTCATCATCCTCAAATCAATTCCACAAAATGTAATAAACCTCGACTAGCTCTAAGTGAGCTTTCTCAATCCAAACTTCAAAAACATCTAAAAATATAAAAACTCTTTTGAAAATAAGATGAAAAAGGAGCGGGGTGTAGTCCATGAATTCCCGAGAGTTAGGAACTAAGATGTATTTCTCTCCCCTCTGAACTCTCTCATCATCCAAAAATACTTCAAACCAATTAAACTCTTTTCTTGTTGTCGTACGATTGATCCTTAACCCCTTTTCTCAAACGAAAGGTATTTTGTCTTGAGATGACGCAAAAACAATGTTTCACCCACTTGAACGTGTGAGTCAACTTGCGTTGTTGCCCATGAATGTTGATTTATAAATCCATTCGGTTGTGATGCGAATGTTCCCTTATCCACTTGTTTCGGGTAGCAAACAAGGTTTTCGTTGATTGACACAGAGTATCTTTTGCTAAAATCGACCAATAAATAAACATTTTCTACCAAGAACTACATAAGCCTTAAGTTCTCTCTTGCACCCGGAGATACGTAGGAGCAGGATTTGTAAATATTGTAAGGCACATTAATAAAAATCCAAAAACATTTTCTCCTTTCTTTTGATCCCATTCTTCTTTCTCCTCTTAATAACTTGAGAAGCTTAACATTTATAAGCTAACACTAATGCATATAACTAACCTAATGGTTCCTGTTGAGTACAATGGACGTGAGGTGTGCTAATACCTTCCTCTTGTGTAATCGACTCACCAACCCTGATTTGGTTGCAACGACCAATATCATTGTTGTTATTTCATGGGTTTTATCGATATTTCCTCTTTCCTTTTAGGAATAAATAAAGTTCGATGGAGACTCTATTTAGTCCATCCTGCGAGTGTGTGCTTCACTAAGTCGTGTTCTCGTTTTTCGAGGTATGACAATATCATCAAGAAGAAGGGTGTGGTAAAGCCTAAAGAAAGTCTTTGCATTAGAAGTGGTTGGACTGCTTCTATTGATGATTTTCCGTATATTTCTAAGTTTTACAACCTTGAAGTGATTCAGAAGTTTATCAAAATAAAATTAAAAAGATACTGGAATCAATCTGACTTTGGATAACATTCCATATGCTCTTGAAGATGTTTAAAAGCCTTTGAGGATGAGAAAACATACTGCTTATGAAACTCATAAGGAGGTTCATAAGCCACCAAAGGAAAAGGCTTCGACATCTATATAAAAGGAAGTAAAGGAAGTGGTATATTCTATTGTCTTGATGCCTACTAAGACCAGAAGTGGAGCCACGGGGAAAAATCCTCAGAAGACAACTTCATCTTCTGTCAAATCATCTCTTGCAAAAAGAGTAAGGAAGTTGGTTTTTCCTGTAAAAGTAGAATAAGTACAAGAAGAAGAGGAAGAGGAAGATAATTCTCCTTTGGTCACGAAGACAAAGGAAATACAGAAGTTGACTCAAGACTTGATGAAGGAATTAGATGTAAAAGGAGAAAAGTTGATAACATTTTCCCTAAGGGATAAAGCTTTTAAAAATACTTCTGAAGCTGATGTTTTGATGAAGCAGGCTCTGCGATTAAAGGCTACTACAAAAGCTATTTTAAAGGATGCATAGGAAGTTGTTGGTGCTTCAGAATCTCGGGCTCTTGAAGAGGCTATGGAAGAAGACATATTTGCTGAAGTTATAGTTGGTGCAAAAGCTTCAGATGTTGCAGAAATTGCAACCACATGTATAATTTCTCACCATATCATAGATAATGTTTTAAATTCTTCCATTCCTTAACCTGAAACCAAAACACCAACCCCTCATAACTCACCAACTCAATCCTCTGAACATACTCCCTCGCCAGAACATGATATAGTTCTACCTTTAGAACTTGTCATGTCTTCCCCCCAACTTTATGATGATTTATATTACATAATTGCTAAGATTATAAGCACTTTATAGACACCATTTGTTATAGATGTGTTGTCAAGGAAAGATGGTGAGTTCTCTTCAGAATATCCATCTGAAAATAACCAACTAGCGCGTCTCTCTGAATCTGAACAACCTACCCCCCTAAACACAATGTTTGAATCTCTTATCCATGTTTCCAGTATAAAATCAAGTTCTAGTTCTGATGTATCGGAATTTGAAACTATGGATATCTCACCAATTTAAATAATACCCATCGAAACCACACCATCTGACCCAGAACCTCAACCAAATCATGTTCAACAACAACCATAACTTGAAGCTCAAATTGAACACCATTATGAACAAGAAACCTCTGACCCACAATCCCCTCAACCAGAAAATCAACATCAACCATAAGCCACCTTAGATCAAACTGTCCCAGAACCATAATTTGACCATCACCCTCAACCATCTGATACAGATAACGTGTCAGGTACTAGCACAATACATGTTTCTTTCTGAGAAGAAATGACCTCACCTATCCCCCAACCCCTTCCACAAACCTTTAATCTAAACCCTCCACCAAATATCCAAAGCCACATGGAAGAGTTTAGAACTGTTTTCTATGATAAGATACAAGAATTGGTTACTGAGAGACTCACTGCATGTGAATCAGTTGTTTATGATGATAAGTGGGATTCTCTCAGAACCTCTACGGACTCAGTTTTGCAAAACCTAAAGTCCTTTCACTTCTGAGACTGTTGCTTCTACTAGTCAAAGGCAAGAGAAATTAGAGGAGAAACTGGCTGGAGTAGCTCATAAGCAAGACAAGATGGATTCACAGCTACAATATGTGGTTGCCAAGTAATATTCTATAGGGTCGGACATCAAATCCATCTTGGAGATTTTGAAGAAAATTCCCTAGATTTTAGGCTTAATACCCTTTGTTGTCCTTTATTGTTAACTTCGTTGAATTTTTTATGCAATATGACAACTCTTTTGCTTGGTTTAAAATTATTTTCTTCATTATCTTTTTCTGCTTCCTTATTCTTTATTCTTTTTGTTGATGACAAAAGGGGGAGTAGATATCTAAGTATTTAAGCGCTTGAATCTGACAGTTAAGAACTTTTTTTTTTGCGTAAATTCAGAAGTTTCTGAAGATTATTCTATTGTGCTTTATTGATACATTTAATTAACTTGTATAGAACTTAAAGAGAGCTTATAAACCTCACCTTTTAGACTATTAGACTCAGGGGGAGCTTACAAACCTCAAACACTAAAGTCAACTAGTTAATTAAATTAACAACCATTGTTCTTAAATACTTGTGTTTTTCATCATCAGAAAGGAGGAGATTGTTGGAACAAAATTGGTATGTACCATATCTCTAAAGTTTTTATAATAACAGAGTATTTAAATGACAATAGGGTATACTAACAAATGTTCAAGTATGCAGGACCATAGATTAAAATTTCTGAAGATAACCTAGTACTGATATTGATAATGGACATTTAAAAAGAAGCTAAAGATCCATATTCTGGAAGATTAGAAGCTAGAGACTAGACTCTAAAGGGTGTCATCCTCTAATGATCCATACTCTAAATGACGTCATACTCTAAGGATATAGACTGTAAAGATTTAGCCTTTAGAGATTCATCCTCTAAAGATCTAATCAACATAAGGATCAAAGTTGTTGTCTTCTTCTGATCACATGAAGACTTAAGCAAAAATTTGCTAAAGAGTGTTGAGATGCAACTGATAATTCCTTTTGTAGTAAAGGGATTTCAAATAACCTTTCAACATTTTTAACCATATCAGTAAACATCTCAATGTCTCTAAATCAAGCTTTTTAATGACTCTCATGTACAAATTATTCAACGAATCTTTTCTTTATCTCTATATAAGGAGTTGGAGACTTGAAGAAAAATAACGAGCTATTTACATTAAAAGAGTTATTACTTTGTCAAACAAAAAGCTCAAGTTTAACTTAGAATATCTTAACACTTGTATATTCTAGAAATTCTTAAATTCAATAGTCTTTCTGTGTTGTATTTTGTCTACACCTGTGATTGTATACCAAGTGTAGTTTTTCATAATCTTTTAACTGTAAGTTAGAGTTTAATAAGTATCTTGATAAATGCTTGAGCATTTGAAGTTTTTTGCTTGTGTGCTTGATCATAAAAGTCTATTACTTGTATGTTTGAGCATTTGAAGTATCTTTCTTATGTGCTTGAGCATAAAAGTCTCTTACTTGTGTGCTTGAGCATTTGAAGTCTCTTTCTTTGTGCTTAAGCAATTGTAATTAGATTTAGTTATAGTGAAAATGCCTTGGAAGTGCAAGGGGACTTAACTACTCTCGATTTGTGTGAGGAACTAGGATAATTGCTTATGTCTCTCTTACTTTCCTTTCTACCTCTGAATTGCTTTATTCTACTGCTAAACACTTTACTCTGATTCATATTCTAGATCTTGTATTTAGAATTTGATAAGAGATTTTTACAAAGGAAAAAGAAAGTTAACACAATCCAAACACTCTTCTTGTGTTTTTCTCACCTTCAGTGTGTATCTTAATGTTTCTTCTTTGTTTGTGTCTAGAGAGAGGAAAAAGCATCGCTTAAACATTGCAGCAGAGTGGGGTGGTCCACAACAACATAATTATGATATGTTGTCAACCACTCTTCGAATTCTTTGGTACAAAGGTAAGAAGCTTCAAATTTGTGAGGGATCAGATTAATGAATTTTGGGCATGAAAAAATAAACACGCTTTGTAGTCTCTCTCCGTCAGTGTGGTATTAGCCAAGCATATTTGATCTTCATTGGTAAAAAGTGATCTTGGTAAGAACCGACTAAAACCAAATTGCCTAGCCACCAAATTTGGCTGATAACTAACAAGCCCCATGTCAACTTTCCCCATTGAAATTATAGTCGAGAGAAAGACATGTTTAAAGATATCTATACATTTGTCAAGAGCTTTAGATTTGTTTTTAGGTGAAGAAGTTAGAACTCCCTACTGAACCAATCTGGTTCATGGCTCGATCGATAAATGGTGCCATGGAAGAAATGAATGTGGCACAATTCTAATACATGAAGAAATGTTTTCTAAAGGCTTCTTCAGTCGATAACTCATCATCTTCTTGAGTTAACAAAGAGAATCTAGTGCCTTCAACTTGTCTTACTAAGTCAGGTGGGACATGAACATTTAGAGAAGGCTCAAAAGTATCTTTAAGCCTGAGTTGCAAAAGGTATGAACTTCTTAGCTATTTGAAGAGAACTAGAATAAAAAACGAAATAAGATAACCAGAGGGTGAGGAAAGAAATATGCTCATAGTAAGAGATTTCCTTAGTTTGGTCATGGCGGTATTTTATATATGCATTTAAGTTAGGATAATCGAAGGATAAACTAGGTTTAATTTTGGTTTTGAGAGTGGGGTCAGAAGTTTCCCTTATTGCTCGAAGACTAGTAATGGCACCAACGACAAAAAAATGCGGGGGTTGTCATCCCACAACGAATCTGGAATGTATTAGTCGAACCTTCCCAAAAATAAAAGGGCATATATGATCATGTTGACATTGTACCTTGGCCTAGTCCTTGAGAGCTAAATTAGGTCAAAGATGCCTTGATCTTTCCATATTTTTCCTTTCTTCTTTTCCATTATATTCAACTAATTGAGATAGGCTTGGTAGAAGGAGTAAAATGGAATGCATGATAGGGTTGGCCCATGAACCCTAATTTAAAGATTTTGTCCTTAAATGCACGATGTTTACAATATGGTACACAAGGAAAGAAATTGTTCAATTTAGCAGGTTTTACAGTCAATTTGGGTAAAGGAACCAAGAATACATGAACATTACATGCAATAAATAAGGGAGTTAGTACATGGGAAGCCCAAATGATTGTTTTTTCCTTCTTCATTGGTTGTTCTGGAACGTAAGTGTGATTACCGTAATAGATGAGACCTTGAATATCAACAACAGAAGGGATTTGAGGTTGCTTCATTATATCAGAAGAAGAGGAATTTTTTTATAGAACTTGAGTAGGAGAAAAGGTGATAATGAAGGTCATAGAAGATGAAAGTTATTAGGGTTTAGAAAGAGTAAAATGGTGAAACGGAATGAAGAATATGAGGAGAAGTTATATAGATGTTGGAATGAGACTCTTTGGTTTTCCCTCTGAAATCAAAACACTGACGTTTTGATTTTTGATTTAAATTTACTAATTAATGATTTTTCTTTTATTTAATACAATTATGTTTGGTGTCCCATGATGGTCGAGGAAATCAGAGCCATGATGGCAGGTACACGCACGTCACTGGCATGATGGCTAGGTAATCGGAGTCATGATGACGTTGACGTGAGTAGAATAGTTTGAATAATGTTTACTAAAAAATGTCATCTTTGTGCCATATAGCAAATATGATAGAAAATGACATTTTTGGGGGGGATCTATTAGCCTGAGATTTTCGACTTAGTCTTTTCTACATGAATGTGAGATACGAGGTGAATATAAATATTAAGTGTAGGTAGCCAAGTCATGTTGTCAACACCAAGTTACAAATTCGACAAGTGAAGTTTTTAATAGATATGATTAGGTAACTTGAAGACGGTTTCGACAACATTAACGGTTTGGAGTGGTTCGAGAACCAAAGACACGTGTAAACACATCAGAAGAAAAAATCCCATATAGAATATAAATGTTGAACCATGGAGATATAATTGTTTTCTACAGTTATTGATGTACATAGCATATAAGTAGATTTCGTTTCTGTAATGGGGAGTTCATATTTTCATTTTATTCTCTTTAATGCTCTCATATCTGATTTACTGAGATCTTGAGTCTATGATAAATGTATGAACTTGTGTCCCATTTTTAATTTAAACATTTTCTATTAAATTTTTTAATTTACCTTTTCTTGTTCTTCTGTTAATTTAAGAGCATTTGCTGAAGTTCTTTATTTATTTTCATTAGGAAGCCTTACGACACTATCACACTTTTCTAAAACATTTAGCACAAATTGTCCTTTAGAATTTTTCGTGTTTGATCCTGCAAGTGAATTAAAACTCGTGATTGTTTAATAAAAACACTAGTAAATAGTAGTACTCAAAGTCAAAACAACATGTAAAAAGCTAAAAGAGGATAAATAAGGAAAATTGATGAGAAGAAAGTCCAGAATCATACCAACATAAGGCCTAAAAATTGGTATAGAGGGGATTTATAGGAACAAAATTAGAGAAAACAAAGTGTAACTATTAGTACAGACGTTAATCTTGCGATTAAGGGTGAGTGGAACCTAGGGGCTTGGTTCAACGATGAAAGCTACAACACAATCTCAACAACTATCTGAAATCATATGTGGTTTCAAAACTTAGTAGCGGCAGAAGGCCAAGTAGTTGTTAACATACATGATGTTGCAAAGAAGATGAATGCTCAAAGTGTGACAATTCAAAGTGATAACAAAGCTTTGGTCCACGTGGTGAAAGAACCTTCTGAGAGAGACACTAGGGTTAAGTATAAGGATTTTGAGAATGATACAATTCATATGGGAAGAATGGTGTTTAACATCCATCAAACCCTAATGGACTTTCGAAATAAGTCTATAATCATATTAGCATACAATAATTTAGTCCACCAATTAGCAAAGAGTGTTATCCAGGATAAAATGAAAAGTTGGATTCATTTTAGGGAATTTATTAATACACCATATATATTACTTAGACACAACGTAAAAATACTAAAATGCCCCCATATTCCAAAGATGCATCTCCGGACGCACCTAATTTTGACTTAACATTAACATATTCTGGAGATGCATCTTCAAACTTATTTATGAGACGCCTCTCCATAAGGTATTGGAGCTCAAATCGCGTCAGAACCCTTATCCTTCCTCATTTCTAAAACCACACAAACTTTTCTCAAACCCTCTTAAAGTTTTTTCCATCGACCAACTCCAAACTCAAACAACCAATTTCAGAGGTTCTTCAATCAACATTAAGTGCATCAGACATATCATCCAAGTGTGAAGTAAACTTTAAATTTGTAAGTTTTTGGATGTTTTGAAAAGTTTTTGAGTTTTTGTGTAAATGAGTAGAAATTGATGATTAAGGTAAGAAATGAGTGGAAATGGCAGGAATGATAGTTTAGACATACTATAAAAAATGTTTTAAAGCTAAAAATGATGATCAAACCATTTTTTTGGGGGGTTTGCATGTCTACATTGCCTCCATTGACGGACCTGAAGAGTTGCATAAAATTCCAGAGATGCATCTCTGGAAATTAGCAATCTGTTTTATTTTTTCCTTTTGTTGTTTGTAGTGCTGCTTGCTTGCACTAATTGTCTGACTTACTTTAACTTACATGAATTATTGATGATAGAAATGATACACTGAGGCACGAGAGGATTTTACAACATGCATCAGTGCTGCGGGAGAAGAGTGATGTTTTAAAGGCTCCTGTTCACCCTGGCCATACAGAGACATCTACTTCTTGGGCGCATGCTTCTCCATCTTCTTCTTCCCGTAGGAAACAAGTTTTACCTACCGATGCATCATTCCCTCCATCCTCCTGCAGGCGCCAGGTTTCACCTATTCAGGCGTCAGAGGTACCTGATCAGAAAAATAGCAAGTGTACTATTTTGCCTTTTGTAGTAATAAAGGGGAAATACCCCGAATGTTGATCTCAAGGACTGTGCGTTAATATGAGTTTAAATCATTGTTCAATTAAACAAAAACTAGTGTTGAGGTTTTTTAATTCAAACATATAAAAATAAGGGCAAATAAAATAAAATTTATAAAAATAAGGGTTTCAATGAAAAAAGGAACATGCTAGGGAAGGTGTATAATTTGTGCCTGTAAAAACTCTAAGTCACTATTGCATTAACAAATATCAATTAACTACAACCAGTTCTCAAGGATACTTTCTCCCAAGTCCTTGGTGAGAAAACCTTTAATCATTCAACCCTAATCTCTATGTCTATAGAAAATTACCGATGAAATTAGGCCTTATGATATCAAGAATTATCTGGTTCATACAGGGTATCCCTAGTCCTAAGTAATATCTACTACAGAGTAATCTTATGCAAACCTCATGAATGGCGGTCCAGCCTAATTGATAATTATACAACAATCTCAATTGGTCTGAAAGAAAAAGCATTAAACACATCAAAAGATTACCGTAATTATGAAAAATAATATTATCAATGCAATTACAAACTCAAAGTCATTACATATATAAATTAGGGACACCCCCTAACATTAGGGAGTTTAGCTACTCATATTGTTCAAAACAGATTCAACATAAAAACTAGACATTACAAGTAATTGGATGACTTGGATTTTCAATTGCTTCCGCTCATGAAAATCTCCCGCTCTCTGAATTCATTAATCTATATAATTCTCGATCGTCAGACAATTCTTTGTGCTTTGTTTTCTCCTCGCCAAAAAGTGTCCTTCTCTCGTAGAAACTCTTCTAAAATAGTGCAAATCCCTTAGCATTGGCTGGAAATCCCCAGAACGCCCTTGCTGCTCAAGCCCGGATAAAAGCCCAAAAATTGGAATATTTTGCGTCTGGGCTGACACGACCCGTGTCAACTGACATAAGTGGCCGTGTTAGGCCTTTGCCTTGGCCCTCGTCTTCAACTTCATCCCAGGTGGGCTGACACGGCCCATCTCAGGCCTGTGCCTTGGCCTTCCTCTTCAGCTTCATTAGGTTCTCATCCTGACACGGCCCGTATCAAGTGACACGAGTGGCCGTGTTAGGCTTCCTGAAACTTCATAACTTCTTTCCTCGAACACCCGAATTCTCGACTTTCTTGCATTGAGTCCGTTGGATCTTCTACTTGGGCCTGGAGGGAATAAAAACAGACAACCAAATCATAAAATCCCGAAAACACGAAATAAAACTAAAAATTGATAAAACGCTTAATTAACTTATAGAAATGAAAACTAACTTAAAAGGTGACATAATACGAACAAAGTATTCCAGAATCCTTGGCTTCTTGTCAAATAAGTGATGAAAACACAGTAAAAATGGTGACTGATCACAACCCCAAACTTAGCTCATTGCTTGTCCTCAAGTAATGTTCTAAACGAAAGAGTGTGTCACTTCCCAAAACTGAAATTTTCTTACCACAATACTACTAAGATCTTTCGCCGCACGCCTTCACTCTCTCTTTCATAGTCTCTGCTTTTCCTAATTAGTTTCCCGCCGCACTTCCACATAGACGTATTGCTTCACCTATCAGCTTATATTACATTCTCACCAATATCGACTCATAAATTTTAATAATTTCTCCTTTCGTATCAACTACACACAACACACACTTTTTGAGGTCTTTCGGGTTGTAACAGGGCTTGAGTTACGGTGGGGTAAATACAAACAAAAGGGAAAATAAGTTGTTTGGGTTCAGAGCCAATGTCATTATTCTTTTCACTGTGTTTGTTCTACATATCATTTCCAATTCTTTTCTTTTTCAGTTTTGTTACTCAGTTCTTTTATTTTTATACCCAACTGAGTGTTTCTCATTTGGTGAGTGCCTTTTTTTTCTCGTTCCATTAAATTTCCTTTTTTTTTCTTTTTTTCCTCTTTTTTTTTCGATGGTCGTTTTTCTTATATATTTTTTTCGCACTCACCTTACGTTCTATTTCTTATGGGGCTACCACAAACTTAGAATTGAACAAAGCTTAAAGAACATAACATTATTTCTGAATAGGGTAAGGAAGTGTTTGGGTCGCGGGTTACATTCATGTGGTTATATATACAAACAAAGAGTACATGCTCAAACGGGGTTAACAAGGGATAATATTAAAGGGGTGACTAGAAAGGCTCATGGCTATTATTCAAACAACGTGCCTCAGTGTGTGTATATATGTAGTAATATTCCCAAAGAACTTACACAAATTTAGAGTGATAAAGATATACCTGAATATCGCTCATGATGACAAATGTGTTTGGCTTTTTATGCGCTCACCATGTTGGGTAAAGCTTGACAGAGTCCACAGTACTTCTAGTATGGTGTGGCTTCTTACTCAGCTCAGAATGCACAGGGAACCTACACTATCTTTTTCTTCAGCAGTATCAACTTTTTGGGAAGATCTTTCAACAACAAGCAACCGTAAGTGGAGTGATCATTTCATCCACTACCACTAATGGTCATACCTAATCCAACAATAACACCAAGAACCTGAAATACATGCAGCAAATGATACCCAACAGTAAAGACAAACCAAATGTAAAATATTAAACAAAATGGGAAATGAAAAAATAAAAATGAAAAAATAAAGACTCAAAGAAAAATTAAACCTCCCTCATGCTTGAGCTAAACATTGGCCCCAATGTTTTAGAACAAGATAGAGGAGGGTGACTCACAGTGCCCTACTGAGGAGTCTGGGGTAGAAAGTGCAACATCAAGTGTCGCATCATCGGGTTCATCTCATCCAAAACCGCTCATTGTCGAGCTTGCCCGATGCCTTGTCTTGATGGCTCAGTTCTAAGGTCACCGAGCTCAGTTTGTACCCATGCCCATTGGTCGTGATTCATGGATGATGACCTGACGCCTTGTTAGGTTGGCTCTTAGGGCGGGGGTAAAAACGGCTCCTGGTGCTGCTCGTCTTCATTCATATGTTCATATGCAACCATATTTTCAGCACCGTAGCCTTCCTCTGCATCAGGGTCAACACTCACATACAACCAATTAGCACAATCAGCAATACTTACTCTGTCAGGATTAGGTAGTGCAATGATAAACCTTTTATGGATCATAACAGAGTAGTAATCATGTGCAATAGAAATCATACCTTGTTGGATGAGAGCTTCCATATCAATTTTTATCTTACCTGCCATCGGGGTCTCCTCAAACAAAACCACATGATAACCAAAATGTTCAGTAATCTGGGTAATCAAGCCCTCAACAGAAATACCACAGGAGTCTGCCCGACCAACTCTCCCCAAGTAATCAGCTGTAAAGGCAACAACATTGATGGCCTAATATGTTCCATCGAGTACAGGAAGAATAACTCCCGCTCAGTTGCCACGCCCGTACTATCACCCCGTCCAAACAGAGTATACGCCAGACCTTTTTGGGCATAACGGAAGCACGGGTTCTAGATGCTGGAGGCTTTTTCCCCTTTGGAGGTGTAATCAGTCCTCCCAATAATAGCAGTCCAGAAATCTTGTGGAGTAAACCCTTCAGGGACCGCATCAGGTTCGTACAGTGGTAGTCAGAGAATACCAGCCAACTCCTCAACAGATAGCTCATGGTTATTATTCAAAAGACGGAATCGGAGAGTACCATAGTAGTACCTCATCGTGTTAATCAACCGCTTTTCCAGTTGGAATTCAAGTGTGCTAAAAAATTCAAGTGTGATGCGCTCATAAGTAGGCGCTTCGAGACTCATGAATTCCAACATACCCACCACATGGAACATCCTGTAAATTTCAATATGTAATCCTAAGTCCTAAAGGGTTTATTCACACATGTACCTGGTGGGGGTTAGCTTCCGCTTTCTATGGATGGAGTATCGTTGCTCCTGCTCTAGATTATCGAAGACAATGTTGTGAGGGGTTTGGATTATGGTTGCTCCTCTTCCGTGGCCTCGAGGTCTCAGCCACTTGTTTCTTTCCTTGAACAATCCTTATTGGGGGCATTTTCATACCTGCGAAAATTAAGAGAAATTCGAAATTGGAATTAGAAAAAACGGACACTATGGGTTGAAGGAGAAGGGCGATCCAAAACGCAGTGAAATTTAAAATTTTCTCCTTTAATGATCCTTACGAATGGGCATGATCAGTGATAGAATCGTTACCTCTTGTGGCGATTGTAACCTTTGATGCAGATCTACGGAGAGATCACGAACGTTGAACGATGACAACGCCTCTACTCAGTCCACACGAACAGATTCCTTCAATCTCAGTGCTAGCTGCTACGAATGAAGGCTTTGAATGAGTGTGAGAGAGAGAGAGAGAGAGAGAGAAACGAAATTGCAAGTGTGACAATGCTTCTACACAAGGGTTCTATTTATAGAACCACTTGTGTGGGTTGCAAGCTAAAAAGCCCACTCAAGTGTATATGGCCCATATCTTATAATATGCCAAAATCACTTAAGCGTGTGGTACCTTACCATATTTCGTATTCTACTTAAGTACACCGTACCTTACGATGTTCTATAATTCACTTAAGGGCATCGTCCATTACAGTATTCCTTAATTACTCTATCTCTCATCAATCTGTCCTTTGTGTGTGACCCTATAGGTTTTCGCGACATTGGCAATTATATTAAATCACGTATTTAACATAATAAGCAGTGAGCGGTATCTAGCAACACATCACTGCTACCCAAGACACGAAAATGTCATGTGATCTAACAAATCCTTCTATGATAATAATTATGTGTATAATTACCCTTTTGCCCTTATGTCTATATTGAACATAAGGCATAGACCGTGTCATCCTTGTCCAGTTCAATATTGGGCCCATAGATATTTATCCTGTTATGCGGGATGGGCAAATTCCATCTAGGTCACTCATGTCCCTTAGCATGCTTCGTGGAGTACCCATCAACTGTCTTTATGGTCATCCAATTACGGACAACGTTTGATCAGCAATAAGGCACTCGACTCTACATCTAGGGTCCATAGTGGTTTCAGGTCGAAGGGTGGTATACACCATTATCACCATGAGAATAACTTATGACACTTTGCATAACATTCTATATAGTATTCTCATAGCGGGTCAATCCAGTATAAATATTACTCTTAATATTCATACTTATGTTTAAGACTTGATAACTCTTTATCCATGATCCATGAGATGTGATCATCAGTCTATAGACATAATAGTCTTCATGCTTTAATGTTATCCCACTTCACAATAAAGCTTGACTACGGATACTTTAAGAATAGTGTCCTTATGTTTAATGTGATCTCATGATTAAGTCATACTTGATACATTAAACGGACTAGCTATTCTAGGGACTTTATTAAACAAACATAATAAAGAAAAAGTCTTTTATTATTAAAAAATAATTCGATACAAGTACCAAAAGTATTGGCCTCTAGGGCTTACACCAACAATTTCCCACTAGCACTAGAGTCAATCATGCATACCCCTAATGCCCATAGATCTAGTATGGCCATCATGCTTCTGCTGCGCAAGAGGCTTTGTCAATGGGTCAGCAATATTGTCAAGTGTAGGTACTCTGGATATTTTCACATCTCCTCTATCTATTATCTCTCGAATGCGGTAATAACGCCTAAGTATGTGTTTGGATCGTTGGTGAGATCTAGGCTCCTTAGCTTGTGCGATAGCACCATTGTTATCACAATAGAGACCAATGGGATCCACAATGCTATGAACTATGCCAAGTTCACTAATGAACTTTTTGATCCAAACAGCTTCCTTTGCTGCACTTGAGGCAGCAATATACTCGGCCTCGGTTGTAGAATCAACAACTGTATCTTGCTTTAAACTTTTCCAGCTCACAACGCCACCATTTAAGCAAAAACACATAACCATTGGAATCATGCATATTAAAGCGTTTCAGCACTTTGTCTATGTATGTACTCTGACTTAGGCCAAGCAGTTTTGTGATCTATCTCTATAGATTCTGATTCCTAATATATAGGCTGCTTCACCTAGGTCCTTCATAGAAAAGCATTTCCCCAACCAAGACTTTACTTGTTGCAGGGTAGGGACATCATTTCCAATGAGTAATATGTCATCTACATATAATACCAGAAAAACGATCATGCTCCCACTAACCTTCCTGTAGACGCAAGGCTCATCTTCGTTCTTGATGAATCCATATTGTGTTACCGTTTCATCAAAACAAAGATTCCAGCTTCTGGAAGCTTGCTACAATTCATAGATTGATCTTTGTAACTTACATATCTTTTGGGCTTCTTCTAGTATGTCAAATCCTTCAGGTTGTATCATGTACACATCCTCAAGAAGATTCCCATTAAGGAAAGCAGTTTTGACATCCATCTGCCATATTTCATAATCATGATATGCAGCGATAGCAAGTAAAATCCGAACAGATTTAAGCATTGCAACTGGTGAAAAGGTTTCATCATAGTCAACCCCATGAATTTGTTTATATCCTTTTGCAACCAGTCTTGCCTTATAGGTATGTACCTTACCATCCATGTCAATCTTCTTTTTGAAGACCCACTTGCATCCTATAGGGTTAACTCCTACTGGATGCTCTACCAAGGTCCAAACTTGGTTTGTGTACATGGAATCCATTTCAGATTTCATGGCTTCTATCCACTTCTCAGACTTGGGACCAGTTATGGCCTCTTGGTAGGTCACAGGCTTATCTTGATCCATGAGTAATACATCACCTTGATCAGTTGTGAGATATCCATATCTCTCAGGTATGTGACGTATCCTGCTTGACCTACGCTGGTCTTGCTCTACTTGAGCAGGTTGCTCTTCCACAACTACTTGTGTTTCCTTCTCTAATTCTTCCATAGGTGTATCGATGCTTTGTGATTCTTGAATTTCTTCAAGCTCTACTTTCCTCCCACTGATTCCTTTGGAAATAAAATCCTTTTCTAAGAAAACTCCAGTTCGAGCGACAAACACTTTGCCCTCAGAAGGATTGTAGAAGTAATACCCTCTTGTTTCTTTAGGATACCCCACAAATAAGCATTTGTCAGATTTAGGCTCAAGCTTAGTTGAAATTTATCGTTTCACATAAACTTCGCAACCCTAAATCTTCATGTAAGACATATGTGGTTTCTTACCACTCCATATCTCATATGGTGTCTTCTCAACCTTTTTGGATGGAACACAGTTAAGTGTGTAAGTTGTTGTCAATAGTGCATGTCCCCAAAAGGAGTTTGGAAGATCGGCGTGACTTATCATGGATCGGACCATGTCTAACAGGGTTCGATTTCTTCTCTCAGATACACCATTCCATTGGGGTGTTCCAGGAGGAGTAAGTTGGGATAGGATCCCACACTCTTTCAGATGATCATCAAACTCTAGGCTTAAATACTCAGCACCTCGATGTGATCGAAGAGTTTTAATATTCTTACCTAGTTGGTTTTGACTCGTTAGGTTTCACCCTTTTAGTATTAATGTTATAAATAGGCATTTCGAGATCAAAGACATATAGTCCACTGCTAATTTGTGAAGTAGCATAGAATATATCATTCAAATAAATTGAGCAACAATTGTTCTTTATTATAAATGAAAAACCAAACTTGTCCGAACAAGAATTGGAAATAATATTCCTGCTAATTGCAGGTACATAATAATAGTTCTCTAACTGAATTATTAAACCACTAGGTAAAGTCAATACATAAGTTCCTACGGCTAAAGCAGCAACCTTTGCTCCATTGCCAACTCGTAGGTCAACTTCACCTTTTGCCAAATCTTTACTCCTTTTTAGCCCCTGCACATTTGTACAAATGTGAGAACCGCATCCAGTATCTAATACCCATGATGCAGAAGTAGATAAATTTATTTTAATAACAAAAATACTTGAAGTTGAAGTCTCTACTTCATTCTTCGTATCTTCCAGGTACTTTGGGCAGTTTCTCTTCCAGTGTCCGGTCTTACCGCAATGGAAGCAGGTGCCTGCCTTTGCTATGCCTCCACTAGGCTTCAAAGCAGCAATAGTGGGTCTGGGTTTAGCAACTTCCTTGCTTTTCCCTTTATCACCCTGCTTGGTGGGCCTTTTGTTCTGTCTCTTTCCATTTCCGATCATCAGAATGGACTTCCCTTTTGTCTTCAGATTCTGCTCAGTAGTTCTTAACATGGCTAGCAGTTCAGTAAGAGATTTATCCATATCATTCATATTGAAATTTAGGACAAATTGACTGAATCCATCTGGCAACGATTGCAAGATCACATCAGTCGCAAGTTCCTTTCCGAGGGGAAAACCCAACCTTTCAAGGTTTTCCACATACCCAATCATCTTGAGCACATGGGGACTTACAGGGGCTCCCTCAGCTAACTTGCTTTGAAAAAGGGCTTTTGAAACTTCAAACCTCCCATGCCTTGCTTGCTCTTGATAGAGCATCTTCAGGTGTTCGATCATATCGAACGCTGCCATGTTCTCATGTTGCTTTTGCAACTCTAAGTTCATGGTAGCTAACATGAGACAAGCAGTTTCGTTGGCATCATCGACATGCTTCTTATAAGCATCTTTTTCTGCCTTAGGTGCAGAATTAGGAGGTTCCTCTTCAGGAACAGGTTTCTCCAAGACATACAGCTTTTTATCATGTTTAAGGACAATCCTCAGATTTCAGTGCCAACCCAGAAAATTTGTCCCAGACAATTTTTCCTTGTCAAGGATTGATCGCAAAATGTTGTTAGAGGTGTTTGTTGTCATGGTAATCTACATGAGAATTAATGAAAATATAAGTATCAATAACATATTTAATTAGGCCTTTAATTAAATATGCTCCCACTATTTTACTCAAAACAAATGACCCTCACCATTTGATTCGGAAAATCCCGTTGGAAGATTTTCTAGTGGGTCGAGATCCATATTTCACTTTGTTTTAAGTCCACGTAGGCGGATTACACAAAACTAGGTTATATAGGTAGGAACTCCTTCCAATTGTATCTAATACAACTCTCGAATATTTTAGTTGGGTGAATAACTCCTTATTCCAATCCATCACATGGATCAATTCCAACTCTTGCTTCTAAACATATATAATCTTATTATATTTTGTTTAGTTAAGTTTGACCCATTGTTTTAGCAATTGGATATTACAATTATCCCATCGCACCTTACTAATATAGGACATGCACCTCGCGTAGGCGAAACCTACATTATCCGATATTAGTCTTGATGAGTGCTAAAATTTGGAAAGCATAAACTTAATATTTAATTTGAGGGAATTTGCAATTATTCTGATCTCACCGGCTTATTTATCATATAAATCGTCTCTCACATGCATCAACATACATTCACATGCATCAACATACATACATAATGAAACAGTTATGGCCCCTAGCGCAGTTGTTCTCCCAAGCCAATGAGAGAATCTAAGCTAACCTAATAACGATCTAAGCTTCTCCAAGCAAGATCTTCAAGGTTGTCCTCCTTTGATATTGAATTCTTCTCTTTCTTCATAACATTACATTACATAAAAGAAACTCGTTTTACATACGAGGGAGTGAGATGAGAAACAAAGTTACATTAAGAGATTAAAAGAGAGGCACGACACGCAGGTCGTATTTTAAAAACCCAAAACAAAATAAAGGAAAACTAAGGCCATAACCGATCACCATAAGACAATAATAATAAACACATTATTATTATTATTAGTTTTAATTCTTTTAATTAATTAAAACCAAATTAAATTTCGGCGACCGATCACACTACGCAGAGTTAGTCGTGGGTCCGCTGCCCGGTCAGCGAACGGGTCAAGGGGGCAGCGCTCCTTGCGGGGTTGAAGGGACAGCGCCCCTGGCCAAAAATTTTAATGAACAATTCATTTAAAATCGACGTCGTTTTTCGCATCAACACTTGATACTTTAAAGCACAACTCTTGCGCAGTCACAACCCTAATCGCATAACTTTTTGACAACACAACCCTTGTGTCGTCATTAACCCTAATGCATAACTCTTTGACAACACAACCCTTGTGCCGTCATTAACCCTAATGCACCAATTTCAGACCGTCAAACACATCTCGATTGTTGATTCAGTATGATTGATCAACACGTCATTGCTTCACCATACTAATGTCGGATCAAGAAGCAAATGACCATTGATCGCTCAAAGGAAAATAACCATTAAGTGTTTGAATGAATGAAACAGAATCAGTATATCATATATACCGTATTTTGCATCAGGATTACTTATATCATATATATAACTTGATCGATCTTAATTTAATTACTCGTTTATTCTTTGATTCATTTTGTCTTTTAACCGTATTAATACAGAAAATACAGAAAATAAACAGCTATCAGATGCATGGTTTCGTAAGTGGCTCTGATACCACTGAAGGAGAAGGACGATCCAAAACGCAGCGGAATTTAAAAATTTCTCCTTTAATGATCCTTACTAATGGGCATGATCAGTGATAGAATCGTTACCTCTTGTGGCGATTGTAACCTTTGATGCAGATCTACGGAGCGATCACGAACGTTGAACGATGACAACGCCTCTACTCAGTCCATACGAACGGATTCCTTCAATCTCAGTGCTAGCTGCTACGAATGAAGGCTTTGAGTGAGAGAGAGAGAGAGAGAGAGAGAGAGAGAGAGAGAAACGAAATTGCAAGTGTGACAATGCTTCTACACAAGGGTTCTATTTATAAAACCACTTGTGTGGGTTGCAAGCTAAAAAGCCCACTCAAGTGTATATGGCCCATATCTTATAATATGACAAAATCACTTAAGCGCATGGTACCTTACCATATTTCGTATTCTACTTAAGTACACCGTACCTTACGATGTTCTATAATTCACTTAAGGGCACCATACATTACAGTATTCCTTAATTACTCTATCTCTCATCAATCCATCCTTTGTGTGTGACCCTATAGGTTTTTGCGGCATTGACAATTATATTAAATCACGTATTTAACATAATAAACAGTGAGCAGTATCTAGCAACACATCACTGCTACCCAAGACACAAAAATGTCATGTGATATGACAAATCCTTCTGTGATAATAGTTATGTGTATAATTACCCTTTTGCCCTTATGTCTATATTGAACACAAGGCATAGATCGTGTCATCCTTGTCCAGTTCAATATTGGGCCCATAGATATTTATCCTGTTACGCAGGATGGGCAAATTCCATCTAGGTCACTCATGTCCCTTAGCATGCTTCGTGGAGTACCCATCAACTGTCTTTATGGTCATCCAATTACGGACAATGTTTGATCAGCAATAAGGCACTCGATTCTACATCTAGGGTCCATAGTGGTTTCAGGTCGAAGGGTGGTATACACCATTATCACCATGAGAATAACTTATGACACTTTGCATAACATTCTATATAGTATTCTCATAGCGGGTCAATCCAGTATAAATATTACTCTTAATATTCATACCTATGTTTAAGACTTGATAACTCTTTATCCATGATCCATGAGATGTGATCATCAGTCTATAGACATAATAGTCTTCATGCTTTAATGTTATCCCACTTCACAATAAAGCTTGACTACATATACTTTAAGAATAGTGTCCTTATGTTTAATGTGATCTCATGATTAAGTCATACTTGATACATTGAACGGACTAACTATTCTAGGGACTTTATTAAACAAACATAATAAAGAAAAAGCCTTTTATTATTAATAAATAATTCGATACAAGTACCAAAAGTATTGGCATCTAGGGCTTACACCAACATGGGTGTGATGAGGACGAAAAATGGAGAAGGATTCGTGAAGTGAGTTTGTGACTTGGAGTTGTTATGGTGGTAAAGTTGGAAGCTTTTTGGGGAGGTTTTAATGGAAGGTTATGTTTTTGGAGAGAGAGATGGTAGAAAAGATGAGGTTTATGAGAGATAATGAGTGGAGAATGAATGAATTCATATTTTTGGAAAGTTTTAAGTGGCTGTAATGAGTGGTTATTGGGTTTTAATGAGGGGTGGGGCCCACACAATGTCCGACAAATTTCCAAATTTTCAAATCCGTAGGCCTGACATGGGATGTGTCAGCTGACACGGGTGGTCGTGTTAGGCCCCTGTCTATCAAAATTTTAAGAGCATGGTCTTCAGTGGTCCTGACATGGGCCGTGTCAGCTGACACGTGCGGCCATGTCAGGCTTCTACCAATGTTCATTTTCACTCAATCCTTCAGTGCTCCTGACACGGGCCGTGTCAAGCACCACTGTCGGCCGTGTCAGGACGTTGTTACTCCCATTTGCAAGTTGTTTCATGGGCCTGACACGGGCCGGGTCAGGTGACACGGGCGGCCATGTCAGGTAGCTGGTTGGGCTTCAAAACGTTTCTACTCTCTTTCATTCCACTTTGGTCTATCCTCCCGGTACAACTTTCGCATCAACGTGAGTGCCTCCGCCCTTTTATGCAAGGCCCTGTGCATACCTGAACATCCTAAAACAAAAAAGCAAAGACAATAATTAGAAATAAAATGCGCAGGTTACCTCCCACGAAGCGCTTCATTTAACGTCGCATGGCTCAACAGTCGTCCATCTTATCAGGTAAGACGAACCTCATCTACCAGACCACTATCTTGTCCTCGGTAGTATGCTTTTAATCTTTGTCCATTCACCTTAAAAGTGTCCCCGTGCGCTGGATTTTCAAGCTCAATTGCTCCATACGGGAATACTTTGTGAATCACAAAAGGTCCCGACCATTTCGACCTCAACTTTCCAGGGAACAACTTCAACCTGGAATTAAATAATAACACCAATTGTCCCTTCCAAAATTCTTTCTTCTGAATTCTTTGTTCATGCCATTTTTTCGTTTGCTCTTTGTATATTTTGGCATTTTTATAGGCTGGATTTCTAAACTCTTATAGCTCATGTAGTTGAAGAATCCGGGATTCCCCGACTTTTGAAAGTTCACAATTCAGGAATTTGGAGGCCTAAAGGCCTTGTGCTCTAGTTCGAGCGGTAAATGACATGCTTTACCGTAAACCAATTGATAAGGGTACATACCTATTGGGGTTTTGAACGTCGTTTTGTACACCCACAATGCATCCACTTAAGGATAATAGCGATCCAAAACACAACGAATTTTTTTCTTCCTTTAGTGATCCTTACGAATGGGCATGATCAATGATAGAATCGTTATCTCTTGTAGCGATTGAAACCTTTGATGTAGATCTAAGGAGTGATCACGAACGTTGAATGGTGAAACGCCTCTACTCAGTCCACACGAACGAATTCCTTCAATCTCAGTGCTAGCTGCTACGAATGAAGGCTTTGAGTGAGAGAGAGAGAGAGAGAAAACAAAATTTCAACTGCACAAGGGTTCTATTTATAGAACCAATTGTGTGGGCTGCAAGCTAAAAAGCCCACTTAAGTGTATGTGGCCCATATCTTATGATATGCCAAAATCACTTAAGCGCGTGGTACCTTACCATATTTCGTATTCTACTTAAGTACACATTACCTTACAATGTTCTACAATTCACTTAATTGCACTGTACCTTACAGTGTTCCTTATTTACTTTATCTCTCATTAATCCGTCCTTTTGTGTGTGGCCCTGTAGGTTTTCACGACATTAGCAATTATATTAAATCACGTATTTAACATAATAAACAGTGAGCAGTATCTAGAAACACATCACTGCTACCCAACACACGAAAATGTCATGTGATCTGACAAATCCTTTTGTGATAATACTTATGTGTATAATTACCCTTTTGCCCATATGTCTATATTGAACACAAGGCATAGACCGTGTCATCCTTATCCAGTTTAATATTGGGCCCGCAAACATTTATCCTGTTACGCATGATGGGTAAATTCCATCTAGGTCACTCATGTCCCTTAGCATGTTTTGTGGAGTACCCATCAACTATCTTTATGGTCATCCAGTTACGGACAATGTTTAATCAGCAATAAAGCACTCGACTCTACATCTAGGGTCCATGGTGGTTTCAAGTCGAAGGGTGATATCCACCATTATCACCATGAGAATAACTTATGACATTTTTCATAACATTCTATATGGTATTCTCATAGCGGTTCAATCCCGTATAAATATTAATCCTAATATTCATACATATGTTTAAGACTAGATAACTCCTTATCAATGATCCATGAGATGTGATCATCAGTCTATACACATAATAGTCTTAATGCTTTAATGTTATCCCACTTCACAACAAAGCTCGACTACAGATACTTTAAGAATAATGCCCTTATGTTTAATGGGATCTCATGATTAAGTCAAACTTGATACAATAAACAGACTATCTATTCTAGGGACTTTATTAAATAAACATAATAAAGAAAAAGCCTTTTATTATTAATAAATAATTCGATACAAGTACCAAAAGTATTAGCCTTTAGGGCTTACACCAACATCCTCCAATTTTATTGACCAATCCTTTCGAGAAGCACTGATAGTCTTTTCCAGAATCTGCTTTATCTGTCGGTTCGATACTTCAACCTGTCCACTTGTTTGAGGTGTGACAATCTTATGCATGACATTGTATTTCCTTAACATATTCTCCATTAACTTGTTTAGAAAATGAGTACCTTCGTCACTGATTAGTGCTCTTGGCACCCCAAACCTAGAGAAAATGTAGTTTTTTAGGAAATAGACCACCACTTTAGCATCATTTGTGGGTAATGCTACAACTTCTACCCACTTTGACACATAATCAACAATGACCAAAATGTAATGCTTTCTAAATGAAGGTGGAAAAGGTCCCATGAAGTATATTCCTCATACTTCAAACAACTCTACCTCCAACATGGCATTTTAAGGCATCTGATTTCTCTTTGAAATATTACCCATCCTCTGACATTTGTCACATTCTTTTACTATAGTTTGAGCATCCTTGAACAGTGTAGGCCAGTACATCCCAGAATGGAGAACTTTTGCTGTTTTTCTATTGTCACTAAAGTGTCCTCCATATTCTGAGTCATGAAAAGCTTTGAGGATGTCCCTTTGTTCTTCCTTTGGAACACACCTTCGAACCAACCCATCTATTCGTTTTTTGTACAAGAACGGGTCGTCCCACAAATAAAACCTGCAATTATGTAAAAACTTTTTCTTTTTGTTAGAATCAATATCATCAGGTATTAGTCCACCCACCAAATAATTCGCATAATCTGCGAACCATGGAACACCAATAACATCTAGGATTCGTTCGTCGACGAACTCATCTATGATTGGGTGTTTCTCCTTTGTTTATTCTATCGGAGACATTCGGGATAAGTGATCAGCAACAGTATTTTCACAACCCTTTTTGTCTTTGATTTCCAGATCAAACTCTTACAAAAGTAGAATCCATCTCAACGACCTTGGTTTAGATTCCTGTTTAGCAAAAAGATATTTCAAAGCAGCATGGTCAGTATAAACAATTACCTTCGATCCTAACAGGTAAGACCTGAATTTATCAAAAGCATATACAAACGCGAGAAAATCTTTTTCAGTGGTTACATAATTCATTTGGGCGGGATTCAACACGTGACTTGCATAATAAATCACATGCAAGAGCTTTTCCTTTCTTTGTCCTAGCACTGCCCCCACTTCATTATCACTTGCATCACACATGATCTCAAAAGGGAGAGACCAATTAGGGACAATCACTATAGGAGTAGACACCAACTCCCTCTTCAGGATTTCAAAAGCTTCGCTGCATTTTTTGTCAAAAAGAAAAGGTGTGTCTTTCACAAGCAAGCTCGTTAATGGTTTGGCGATCCTAGAAAAGTCTCTGATGAACCTGCGGTAAAAACCTGCATGTCCCAAGAAGCTTCTTATACCTTTTTCATTCACTGGTGGTGGTAAATTAGCTATTACCTCCACTTTTGCTTTGTCTACTTCTATGCCTTTGTTGTAAATTTTGTGTCTCAACATAATGCCTTCACGTAAAATGGCACTTCTCCTAATTTAGGATCAAATTTGTTTGTTGGCATCTTTCTAGAACAAGAGACAAGTTAGTCAAACATTTATCAAAAGAAGAACCAAAAACAGAAAAGTCATCCATAAACACTTCCATATGCTTTTCAAGCATGTCCACGAATATAGATGTCATACACCTCTGAAATGTGGCAGGTGTGTTGCACAACCCAAATGACATTCTCTTGTATGCGAAAATACCATAATAACATGTGAAAGTTATCTTCTCTTGATCTTCAGGGGCCACTACAATCTGATTGTACCCTGAGTACCCGTCAAGGAAACAATAGTAATTATGAACGACTAACCTTTCCAACATTTGATAAATGAATGGCAAAGGGAAGTGGTCCTTTCTTGTTGCAATATTCAGCCTTCTGTAATCAATGCACACTCTCCAATCTATAATAGTTCTTGGTGGAATTAACTCGTTTTTATCATTTTTTATCACAGTAGTCCCCCCTTTTTTCGGTACCACATGTACTGGACTAACCCATGAGCTATCAGATATGGGGTAAATTAGCCCCGCATCCAACAACTTCAACACCTCTTTGCGCACCACTTCCTTCATAACTGGATTAAGTCTTCGTTGTTGTTGAACCACCGACTTATGATCGTCTTCCATCAAAATCTTATGCATACAAATGGTCGGGCTAATACCTTTTAAATCCTTAATCGCCCATCCAATAGCACTCTTGTATTTCTTGAGTACTTGGATGAGTTATTCTTCTTGAAAAAAAATTCAACCAGAATTGATAATGGCAGGGCACTTTTTTTCAGCATCAAGAAACACATACTTCAGATTCTCGGGTAGTTGTTTCACATTTGTCCCCTTTTTCGGCTCTTGGGCATTTTCTGATGATTAGGGTGGTTTTAAATCTTCCCACCGGTGTGGTTTAGATTGAATTCACTGAGGTCGTGCTTCCATCATGGCTAGCACTTCTGACTCTCTCTAATCTTCATCACTTTCAAAATTTGACAAGCTCAAAACACGTCTTAACGGTAACTGAGGTGTTTTCATTTCAACTTCTTGAGCAATCACTTGATTTATTACCTCTACAGTGTGACTCGTGCCAATATCATCTTTGTATTGCATAGTGTTCTGAACATCAATTTTCAATTCTTCATCATAGACTTTGAGGGTCATTGTTCCTTCCTCTATGTCTATCATACACCGTCCTGTTTTAAAAAAGGGTATGCCCAATATGAGAGGTATCTCCTCATCTTCAGGCATCTTAAGAATGACAAAGTCAACTGGAAACACAAATTTATCTATCTTTAGTAGAATATCTTCCATAATTCCATATGGTCATCTAATTGAGCGATCAACAAACTGAAGGGTCATCCTAGTGTCTTGAACACTGCCAAGGCCTAATTTTTTTATAAATGGACAGCGACATCAAACTCACACTAGCTCCCAAATCAATCAGAGTCTTCTTGAATTTTTGATCACCAATAGAGCAAGGAATAGTAACAGAACCTCTATGTTTCTTTTTCACATGAATTTTCATCCCTTCGAGAATAGTATTGCAGGTTTCAGTGAGGATGATTGGGTCTACATTTGTGGAGCGCTTTTTAGAGATGATGTCTTTCATGAATTTGGCATATACTGGCATCTGCTCCAGAGCTTCAGAAAATGGAATGTTTATCTCAAGTTTCTTAAACATTTCCAAAAACTTCTCAAAATTCTTTTCATGTTGATCTTTCTTCTTTTGTCTCGGAGGATAAGGAAGTTTGATGATTGGCTTGACATCTTTTTATTTATCCTTTATAGGCATTATCACAACATCCTCCTCTGTTTTCTTTGTTTCTTTGATTTCTAAATCTACTTCCAACAACCCATCTTCTTATGCACTGTTTTCTTTTGGTTCCTCAATAGACTTACCACTTCAGGTCACCACAGTGTTAACATTATTATGCTCACGAGGATTTGTCATTGTACCACTAGGCAAGGTACCTGGAGCTTGAGAATTTGAGGCTAACTATTGTGCTATCTGACCCATATGAACTTCAAGACTTTTTATAGAGGCAGTGGTGTTCTTCTGATTGTTTCTAGTCTCCTCTTGGAACTGAATATTGTGAGCGACCAATTTTTCAATAGCAATCTCCCAATCTGCTTTCTTAGGAGCTTGTTGTTGCTGTTGTTGTTGATATTGAGTTTGATATTGACCTTGACCCTATTGTGGAACATTACCTCTCTAATCTTTATAGGAGAAGTTTGGATGATTCTTCCAACTTGGATTGTAAGTGATGGAGTAAGGGTTATTATGCTTCAAGAATTTTATCTCTTCAATTTGTTGAGGGGTTGCAAAGTAATACACAGTGTGTTAAGGTCCATTACATATTTCACAAGTGATGGTCTGAGCAGGTTGAACTTGAGCTACCTGTTGAGTACCTATATTCATAGCTTTCAATTTTTTTTCTACTTCATTAGCGACTGTATCTTCCAAACATATTTTATTAGATTTAAGTTTCAGATCAATGACTCCTTCAGGTTTGCTTGGACACCTATCATACAATTCCATATGCTCATTTGCAGCTATCACTTCAATGACCTTTTTAATACCGGTGGCCGTTGAAAAATTTGTTGAGCCATCAACTGCTGTATCAATCAACTGTTTTGTCTTTATTTTGAGCCCATTAACAAACATATGCATTTGTTCAATCTGATCAATATTATGAGTTGGGAAAGCTACCAGGACCCTTTTGAATCTTTTGTAGGCATCTCCCAAAGACTCACCCTCCTTCTATTTTAAGTTTAAGATTTCATACCTTTTTCTCATAAATACCGATGCTGGAAAATAATCATTTAAGAAAGTTCTTTCCATCTCTTCCCATGATGTAATACTGCCAACTGGGAGAGAGTAGAACCATTCTTCCTCCTCTTTAGCTAAAGTGAATGGGAACATTCTTAACTTCTGAAATTCTGGTATCAGATATGAGATGTCGAATGTAATGTCATGACACTAATATCTGAATTACACTAACAGAAGAAAGATATAGAAAGGTAATGCAAGAGACACAAGCAATTGTTAACCCAGTTTGGTCCAACTCACCTACATCTGGGGCTACCAAGCCAGGAAGGAAATTCACTAAAATAGAATTAATTCAAAGACTCTCAGTACACTTCAACAAGTTACAGTCTTTCTCACCTAATCTCTACCCGTGCAATTTCTACCTAAGCACTCTTAAATATGAGAACCCACTCACTTCCCTACAATCACACCTGTGATCTTAAACAACAATCCCTTGAGAAAAGAAAACACTTTTTAATAACACACTCTTGATTTTACTTCACAGTTTCAATCAAGAAGACACACTCTTGATCTTGCTTCACAACTTTGATCAAGAAGACACACACTTGATCTTGCTTCATAGCTTTGATCAAGTAGACACACTCTTGCTTAACAGCTTTAGAGTGACAAATTACAACCACAAATCAGTCCAATTCAATCATCAAAAGATGACTTGAATGGCTTACAAGTCTTACGACTAAACAGACACAAACCCTAGCTCTCTCTCTATATTTCGCTCAGTATTGGTTGTGTTATGAAACAGGTTTTCTAAGTCCCTTTTTATAGAAGCTTTCAGCTGGGCTTAGACATCTTGAAAACCCTAAATCTATTTTCCAATCAAATCTTCTTATAACAACTGGTTAGATCTCCTTGGAAAATAAGTAAATCAGGTTGTAATCCATGATTGAATGCGCCAGCTAATCAGATCTTCAATCATACATAGATTGCCATTAATTGTGCAATCACAAAACACCAGACATTCACACTGAATGTTCTATGTACAGGATGTCATGACATCGGGTCTAACATCCTGGAAAAATCCTGCATAATTCAATAATTCCTTTTATAACTTCCAGCAGGTACAACCATATCAGATGCCATGTCCTTGTGTATGACATCTTGAAACAATCCTGCATGAACACGTCTTTCATTTAAGCTCCAACAGGTACATCCAATATCAGAAGTTATGGCATTGTATGTGGCATTCTGAAACACTCCTGCATGAACATGTTCTTGAACTCCAGCAGGTACATAGGATATCTCATGCTAAGACGTCACTCATAACATCTTGTGAACACTCTTTGTTTTACCAAAATTGCTGCCAACACTTAGAATCAACAAACTCCCCCTTTGGCAAATTTTGGCTAAAACATATATCTGTCCTTTTTGTTCACAAGGTAAACTATCAGCAATTAAACAACATAACAGTAGTTTAAACAGCAGCAGAAGCAACACAATTACTAGCTAGTTACTAGTAATACACACATGCACAAGG
Source organism: Lathyrus oleraceus (assembly GCF_024323335.1). Classification (NCBI taxonomy): domain Eukaryota; kingdom Viridiplantae; phylum Streptophyta; class Magnoliopsida; order Fabales; family Fabaceae; genus Lathyrus; species Lathyrus oleraceus. The sequence continues at coordinate 438,234,681 of NC_066580.1, read as the reverse complement.
GTACTTCTCCTCCCCCTAAATTTGTGCAACAAAAACAGAATTACTAGTTATGGATGCAACTAGTAAGACACACAAATGCACAAGGGTACTCCTTCTCCCTCTAAATCTGTGCATACATCAAATAACAGATACTGTAACTCCAACACTTGTACCAGCTAGAATGTCATTCTGACATCTGCTTCAACATCAACACCTGTGCATCATATCAGACATCCTCTTTGACATCTGTAAACAGAACATCATTCTGTTTTAACACCTGTGCACTTCCTTCAATAATAGTTGTCCTTCAGTTCAGCTACATACATCTCACAACTCCACATCAACAACTGCTTCCACATTAACACTTCTCCCCCTTTTTAGTCAAAATTGACCAAAGGTGACCAATTAGACAAAATAAATGTCAATAAGCCTAGCAGAGAATGTTAGGACAGATGTTATAACATTAACCATGTTAAAACATAATAGTTAAGCAGTACAAACCATCATTATACACAGCTGTGATAGCTGGGATAATGAACAAATCCAAGGAACTCATTAAGAGCCCAAAATATTACAAACAGGCATCAATGAGAACTGCCACAAATTACACATTTTCCAAAAAAACAATAAAACATCAGTCTTCTAAACAGCAACACCAGAACAGCAACAGTCACAACAGCCACACAGCACCCCTGGCACAATCTTCAGTCCTCCACACAAAAAGGGGGGAACCATCAATCAGAAGAAGAAGTATCACTTTCACCTTCACCTTCACCTTCAGAGCTTCCAGAGCTGCCACTGGATTGGGCTTTTGCATCTGAATTCTTAGCAGCCTTCTCCATTTCTTCCTTTTCCAGGCTACAAATAAGAACTTCCAAAGCTTCTTTTCTTACCTTGGCCACCCTTATACCATTATCCAATTCCTTATAGGTTTCTTTTAGTTGATCAATCAAGCTCCCTTGAGATGCAGGCTCCCTTCTAGCAGATGTCATGACAACATCATTGACATGACTTCCCTCAAAAAGCTTATAGTGTATTGATAGAGGGGACTTTCTCCTGCTTGGAATGTCACTTGTACTCAGGATGTCTGGTTGTTGGCTCAGGATAATGCCACAAATAATGGATGGGAAGGCAATGGGCAACTTCACATCATTTGTGGAGGCATGTCTGATGGTTTGGTCAAATAAAAACTTTCCAAAATCATAGTTTATCTTGGTTCCAATTGCATGAATGATTCTTCCAAGACTAATGGAGATGGTAGAGATATGATTAGTAGGCACCCAATTAGCTGAACCAATCTTGTGTAAGATGGCATATTTGACAGTGAGCTTCCCAACTGATAAGTGATTCCTACTAGGCCATTCCTTAACTTGGCCAGCTATAATAACCCTACAGACCTCATTGTCTGTAGTCTCTAGGTCCACTCCTTCATCAGTTCCTCTTCCTAGGAACTTGTTGATAATACTTGGTGAGAATTTCACACATTTTCCCCTTACAAACACCTTGTAGAACTCCCTGCTGCTCTTTTCATAAATATCCTCAAGGATATTCACAATAAACTCTTTTACCAACCCCTCATAACATTGGGGTAGAGCTACCACAGTCTTCATTAGTCCAACATTTTTGATCAAATCAATAACTTCCTTTACCTCTACAACCTCTTTTCCAAGCTCTCTTTCAACAACTATCCTCCTTTGAATGACAAATTTCCATTTTGCAGCACCATCTTCTAACTGAAAGGAGATATTATCTAGGTGCACAACAGCAGCTTTGCCAGGAGACTTCTGAACAGCCTGCCTTTTAGCAGGGAAGATGTCTGGGACATCGTCTTCGACATCCTCCTCAAAGTCAGAACTGTTTCTTTCTTTCCTTTTCCTAACCTCAACTTTGCTCCAGGATTTTGAGGGTCCTACACCAGCAGCCTTTTTTACTCTTGTTGTTCTCATTTTAGCCACACTTTTCCCTTTCCTAGTTCTCAATTTCTCAGCTACACTAGGTTTTACAAGATGGACCAAAGGATCATCCTCTTCTTCAGAGCTTTCTTCCTCTAGGTCAATAATATTCTCCTGGGGCATTTTTGCTGGTTTCTTGCTAGGTGGGGTTTTACCTAGAGAGCATAGCCCCTCAGCAGCAACTTCCTTTTCTGATCTAGACGAATCATCATCTTTATCAGCATGAGGTTCATCCTCGGGAGAGGGGTCCCTTCTGGACAGAGGGGTAGAAACCCCTTTGACTTCATGCCCTTCACTTAGAATCCTAGTGACTAGGTTCATAATGGCACGATCAGCATAATGCATGTCTTTTGGAAGAGAAGATTTACCAGGGGTATTACCTTGCTCGTCTCCAGCCTTGAAGGAGGGACCTGTGGTGTCACCTGGTATCACGCAAAGGGGAGTAACGTCCAGCACGTCTTCATCTAGAAACTCCATGGAGGGAGTCTTTGCATGGTGAGAGGGTTTTGAACCAGATGATGATAGATGTTGAGACATGTTGTAGAACTTTTGAGAGAATTTCCTTTGCCCTGGTTGAGTTCCTTTGAGAAGCTGAATGGAGATGGAAATTGATGTGTTTAGGTAGCGTGTGCTAAGGGCATATATACTATTTTCAATGCTAGGGGATGATTTATCATTAATGTGGCTCTTTCTTTTAAGAGGGCAGATACGATTTTTATTTCCTTTTCTTTTCCACTTTAGTTGCCATAATTTCACAAGAGTCCAAATCCCTAATTTCCCTCTCTCATATTCAATTTGAATTTCACCCAAATTCCTTGCAACTTTGTCAGCTAGTTCCAGTCCATGCTTTAGACATATGAATTTATCTTCCATGAATTTTCTAATGGAGTGATAATAGTAAAAACAGTGCTTGGTCCATTTGTGTTGAATATGATTTTTGGACCTAGTTTCAGTATTTAGGTTGTCATAATACAATGTCATGACATCGTGTGTGACATTGTATGCAATCATCAGTAGTTTCATCCAACTCAGTTGAGCCCAACTGCTTTCATCTTCTATATGAACACCTTTTTTACCTTCCACATGTGCAGGAGCAGATGTCATCCCAATCTTCTCCACATTGTTCTTGGCATTTTTGCACACAGTCCCTTGTGACCTAGTTCCAACAATGCTCTCACCAGTTCCAGACTGCCCATGACTGGTCACATGTCCACCTATTTGATCTGACTTCTCAGTTGTTTGAGCCATCATAACCTTTTCTCCTATGAGGGTGAGGTTAAGTCTGAGCTTTTGGTGTGACATCCTTGTCTGACATTTCCCACAGATTTGTCTTTCATCACTCTTGAGGGTTCTTCTAGCATCTATACTCATTTTCATCCCTTTCTCTTTGACATAGGAACACTTTAAGGAATAATCTTTTTGAGAGCTCCACATGTAGCAGTTGTCTTTGGTCCTGATTCCTTTCATAATCACTTCACTATCTTTGTTAGAGGCTAGGCATTCAGTTTTGGTGAAGTTAACATTCAGACCTTGATCACATAGTTGACTGATGCTTATTAGATTTGCAGTCAAGCCCTTAACAAGTAGAACCTGGTCAAGTTCAGGAACTCCAGGACAATCAAGCTAACCTGTTCCCTTGATTTCACCTTCTGCTCCATCTCCAAAGGTTACATGGCTTATGGTATGATGCTGCAGGTCTTGGTTTCCAGTCATGTGTCTGGAACATCCACTATCAAAGTACCACTCTTCTTTGGCTGAGACTCTGAGGGGAATGTGAGCTATTAGACTTGTAACATTAGTCTTAGGAACCCATTTCTTCTTGATGATAGGTCTGTGCTGTTTGGGTCTGGGTTGATAGTGACTCTGATGTTGAGCAGCCCTAGGATAACCATACAGTTTATAGCAGAAAGTCTTCAGATGACCAAATTTCCCACAGTAATGGCATCTCCATCTTTGTTGTTTCCTCTTCTGCTATTTTCTCCTCTGGTGTTGTGACATATGATGTGACATCACAGGTTTAGTTTTATTATGGATGCACTTAGGTTTGGCTCCAGTGTTACTGCTCTCAAGCTTAGAGTCATTATACCCAATGCCAGATTTGTCTCCAGTCATTTGTCCAGTTTGGAGAATCTTGTCTAAAGAGTCAGATCCATTACTTAACATCCTTACATACTTGGTCATCTCTTCTAGTTTAGAGTTTAGGAACATGGCTTCAGTTTTCAGCTTAGAGATAGTTTTTACATGATCTGCCTTTTCACTTTCCAACTGTGCTATCTTCTGACTTTCAGCTTGTGGATTTTCAACTAGCTTGGCATTCAGAACCACTGCTTCTGTTTGTAATTTGGAGATAGTTTCCAAGTATTCTACCTTCTCATTCTCAAGTTGAGTCATTTCCTTCTTTTGGCTTTCAACCTGTTTGCACAACTCTACACTTTTGTGACAGAGCTTTCTGTAGGTAGAGGCTAATTCTTCAAAGGTTACTTCATCATCACTTGAGTCTTCATCAGATCCTCATCTTCCTATCAAGGCAGTCACAAGATTTGTAGCCTCCTCTGTTTCACTTTCATCAGACCAAGTGGCAGCAAGACTAATCTCCTGCTTCTTGAGGTAGGTTCCACATTCAGTCCTGATGTGTCCATACCCATCACATTCATAGCACTGTACCTCTTTTCCTTCTTTGAGCTTCTCAACTTATCTTGATCTTCTACCAGTATTGTTGGATTTACTGATGTCAGATGAGATGCTCCTGACATTTGCCTTAGATCTTACATCCATCTTTTTCAATAGTTTATTGAACTGTCTTCCCAGCATTGCTACTTCATTGACCAAATCTTCGTCAACCTCCTGACTCTTTTCTTCTTCTGTGTTTGACATAAAGGCCATGCTCTTTCTTTTCTTTTCAACACCATCATTTAATCCCATCTCAAAGGTTTGGAGGGACCCAATTAGCTCATCAACCCTCATGTTGGAAATGTCTTGAGACTCTTCTATGGCAGTCACCTTCATTGCAAATCTCTTAGGGAGTGACCTAAGTATTTTCCTTACCAGTTTTTCATCTGTCATCTTCTCTCCCAGTGCTCCTGAGGCATTAGCAATTTCAAGGATACTCATGTGAAATTCATGAATGTTTTCATATTCTTTCATCCTTAAGTTTTCAAACTGGGAGATGAGCAGCTGAAGTCTAGACACCTTTACCCTAGAGGTGCCCTCATGAGTGGTCTTGAGAATGTCCCAAGCATCTTTGGCCACTTCATTATTGTTTACCAACCTGAAAATATTCTTGTCTACCCCAATGAATATTGCATTCAATGCTTTAGAGTTTCCAAGAGCTAGATCATCTTCCTCCTTGGACCATTGTTCTTCAGGCTTCTTCTCAGTAGTGGCTTCTCCTTCTTTAGTAATGACAGGATGCACCCAGCCTGTTAACACAACTTTCTAAGCCTTGTTATCAAGAGATTTTAGAAAGGCACCATTCGAGGCTTCCAATAGTCATAGTTAGAACCATCCAAAATTGGTGGCCTATGAACAGATCCTCCATCTCTCTCCATTGTACCAGAAAGTATTGTCCCTAGATCTCACCCAGAACCAGAGCAAGATGCCTGCTCTGATACCAATTGAAATTCTAGTATCAGATATGAGATGTCGAATGTAATGTCATGACACTAATATCTGAATTACACTAACAGAAGAAAGATATAGAAAGGTAATGCAAGAGACACAAGCAATTGTTAACCCAGTTCGGTCCAACTCACCTACATCTGGGGGCTACCAAGCCAGGAAGGAAATTCACTAAAATAGAATTAGTTCAAAGACTCTCAGTACACTTTAACAAGTTACAGTCTTTCTCACCTAATCTCTACCCGTGAAATTTCTACCTAAGCACTCTTAGATATGAGAACCCACTCACTTCCCTACAATCACACGTGTGATCTTAAACAACAATCCCTTGAGAAAAGAAAACACTTTTCAATAACACACTCTTGATTTTACTTCACAGCTTCAATCAAGAAGACACACTCTTGATCTTGCTTCACAACTTTGATCAAGAAGACACACACTTGATCTTGTTTCACAGCTTTGATCAAGTAGACACACTCTTGCTTAACAGCTTTAGAGTGACAAATTACAACCACAAATCAGTCCAATTCAATCATCAAAAGATGACTTGAATGGCTTACAAGTCTTACGACTAAACAGACACAAACCCTAGCTCTCTCTCTATATTTCGCTCAGTATTGGTTGTGTTATGAAACAGGTTTTCTAAGTCCCTTTTTATAGAAGCTTTCAGCTGGGCTTGGACATCTTGAAAACCCTAAATCTATTTTCCAATCAAATCTTTTTATAACAACTGGTTAGATCTCCTTAGAAAATAAGTAAATCAGGTTGTAATCCATGATTGAATGCGCCAGCTAATCAGATCTTCAATCATACATAGATTGCCATTAATTGTGCAATCACAAAACACCAGACATTCACACTGAATGTTCTGTGTACAGGATGTCATGACATCGGGTCTGACATCCTGGAAAAATCCTGCATAATTCAATAATTCCTTTTATAACTTCCAGCAGGTACATCCATATCAGATGCCATGACCTTGTGTATGACATCAGAAACAATCTTGCATGAACATGTCTTTCATTTAAGCTCTAACAGGTACATCCAATATCAGAAGCCATGGCATTGTATGTGGCATTCTGAAACACTCCTGCATGAACATGTTCTTGAACTCCAGCAGGTACATAGGATATCTCATGTTAAGACATCACTCATAACATCTTGTGAACACTCTTTGTTTTACAAAAATTGCTGCCAACACTTAGAATCAACAACTTCTTTGCTTCATCAGTATGACCATCAATTTTCAAAGTAGTACTCATGGTCAAGAATCTTTGCAAGTGCTTGTTTGCATCTTCATTCACCTTTTCAGTGAAAGGTTTTCTTTCAAGTTGATTGATTGTGCTAGCATGTAGTTGAAAATTAGTTACATTCACCGGTTGGTTGACAATTGTTAATCTACCACCTGTTGCATTTGCACCTCCATAATCACCAAGGAGTCTTTCTGGAGGTGGAGGTGGAACTGGAGGAACTTCAGCCATAATTTCTTTTTCTGAATCTGAATCTAAGTGATCCGAGGGAACTTCTTCTTTAGAATTCAATCTAGTGTTTCTGAGTCTCTGGTAAAGGGTTCTCTCGATTTCTGCGTCAAAAGGAAATTCAGTTGAGGGATCTCCTCGCATAAACAGATTAGTGAATTGAAATTATATAAATGACAGAAAAAATAATTTTATTTCAGAGCAACCAAATTTTAATTGAACTAAAATTAAACTCTATATTTTGGCAGTCCCCAGCAACCGGCCAAAAACTTGATCGAAAAAATAGCAAGTGTACTATTTTTCCTTTTGAGTAATAAAGGGGAAATTCCCTGAATGTCGATCTCAACGACTGCGCGTTAATGTGAGTTCAAATCACTGTTCAATTAAACAAAAACTAGTGTTGGGGTTTCTAAATTCAAACTTATAAAAATAAGGGCAAATAAAATAAAAACTGTAAAAATATGGGTTTCAAGAAAAAAAGGAACATGTTATGGAAGGCGTATAATTTATGCCTGTAACAACTCTGAGTCACTCTTGCATCGACAAATATCAATTAACTACTACCAGTTCTCAAGGGTATTTTCTCCCAAGTCCTTGGTGAGAAAACATTTAATCATTCAACCCTAATCTCTATATCCATAGAAAATTACCGGTGAAATTAAGCCTTATGATATCAAGAATCCTCTGGTTCATATATGGTATCCCTAGTCCTAGGTAATATCTATTGTAGAGTAATCTTATGAAAACCTCATCAATAACGGTCCAACCTAATTGATAATTATACAATAATCTCAATTACTCAGAAAGAGAAAGCATTAAACACATCAAAGGATTATCGTAATTATGAAAAACAATATTGTCAATGCAATTTCAAACTCAAAGTCATTACAAATATAAATTAGGGACTCCCCCTAGAATTGGGGGGGTTAGCTACTCATATTATTCAAAACAGATTCAAGATAAAAACTAGACATTACAAGTAATTGGATGACTTGGATCTTCAATTGCTTTCGCTCATGAAAATCTTTCGCTCTCCGAATTCCTTGATCTCTGTAATTCGATCGTCAGGCAATTCTCTGTGCTCTGTTTTCTCCTCACCAAAAAGTGTCTTTATTTTCTCATAGAAACTCTTCTAAAATAGTGAAAATCCTTTGGCATTGGTTGAAAATCTCCAGAACGCCTTTGTTGCTCAAGCCCGGATAAAAGCCTAAAAATTGGAATATTTTGCGCTTGGGCTGACATGGGTGGTTGTGTCAGGCCCCTGCCTTGACCCTCATCTTCAGCTTCATCCCAAGTGGGCTGACACGGGTGGCAATGTCAGGCCCCTATCTTGGCCTTCCTCTTCAGCTTCATTAGGTCCTCATCTTGACACGGCCCGTGTCAGGTAAGACGGGTGGTCGTGTCAGGCTTCCTGAAACTTCATAACTTCCTTCCTCGAACGACATAATTCTTGACTTTCTTGCATTGAGTCTGTTGGATCTTCTACTTGGACCTAGAGGGAATAAAAATAGACAACTAAAGCATAAAATCCCAAAAACACGAAATAAGACTAAAAATTGATAAAACGCTTAATTATCTTACACAAATGAAAACTAACTTAAAAGGTGACATAATGAGAATAAAGTATTCTAGAATCCTTGGCTTATTGTCAAATAAGTGATGAAAACATAGTAAAAATGGTGACTGATTAGTACCCGAGTCATCAGTGGTACCGGAGGCACTAGTGCCACCTACGATGAATGATGCTTTTAAGCCAATGCACCTCCTATTGTGTCAGCACCCCCCCCCACACACACACACACATAAATAGTGAGGATGTTGAGCCAGAGCCATTTGGAGGAGGCCCTGTAGAGTTGTGACTACTTCCTATGTACTCAAACCATAAATGAAAGATTACTAGCTTGCCTCAGCCGAATGAGGAGAGGTTTCAGGAAACTTTATCCCTATCTGGGATGAAGGACTTGTGCATGACTATCTGAGAGTTGAACCAAAGGTTGCATTGACGAAGATGGAGAGAACCTGAGGGGCTCATGTTAGGTTTGAATTCTTGAAAAAGCTAGAGGTGATGACGAGCAGGTGGGGATCCATAAAGCGTATGTTATGAGAGCACACCTATTTTATTTGGTTAGTATTGCTATATTTATGGACAAGAGTGCCACTTATACAAATGTCGTCTACCTATGGTACTTTGAGCATTTCGAGCGGATCCATGAGTACAAATGGAGGGCTGCTTGTTTGGTCTACTTATACTCAAATTTATCAGAGGGTTGTAGGTGGAAGATGAAGCAGGTCACATGCAGCATCACACTACTGTCGGTAATATTTATTGGTCTTTTAATTATTTTTGTGTCATTTTCATTTCATCTTTGTAACGCCATTACTTATGATTTGTTTGTTCCAAACGTTTTAGGCTTAAATCCTCTAGCATTTCCCGTGCACCTCTGGCTGGGTGGGCGTACAGACTTACACTGAGGATATGTCGTGTGCTACTGCATTTGCCCCACTTAGAGGGAACCAGGAGATATAGCCGTTTAGAGTGTATCTTGACCGCTTGGTTGTCGAGGACATGCACTTCAATAGCTATATCGATCACTGTGAGATACAGCCATTTGACAAGATAGTGATATACCCGGGATGATTGGCTTATGGATCACGTCTCACTACTCCTCATTTGCCTGAGCGTGTGATGCGGATATTCAATTACACTCAGACTACTCCAAGACACCATGTTGTCTCTGTTCCTCCTTCTTTGACACGTAGAAAGATGGATGTCATGTTTGATGATTATGAGAGTCATATGATACCAGAGGAGGCACAAATTACCATAGCTGAGAGCGACTAGAGCTACGTCGAGGGGTACATCATGTGGTTCTTTAGGGTATCACATCTGTATATGGTGCAGGCTACTCCAGGAGATCCATCGAGGTCAGCTCATTAGGAGATACTAGAGAAGAAACATGCATAGTTAGATCATGATGAGGATGTCTTGCCTATATATCGTCGCATAATGGAGATATCGCAAGCAGGCATTTATAGCGATATCTTTCGTGATGGTTCTGATGTGAGGTAGGTCCTAGATGCCATCATGATGGAGGCACAAGGGACATTGATGTACCAGAGACACCGTCGGAGGACGGAGGGTATTGAAGGTCGAGGAGCCCGAGGAGTCAAATAAGGTAGATGAGATGTAGTCTGACATACACAGTAGTGCAGTAGTATATAGTAGTTGTACTTTAAATTCATTATGGATTGTATTTTATTTACACCTCATGCTACTTTATCGTGTATTTCGACTTTATTTATATATGACATTTTTGGACCATCTGAATTTATATACGTCATTTTGTGCATATCGATTGTATGATTTAAATCTCGTCACATAACATGGTATATAACGTTGATAAATCTTTATCTGAATAAACATAAACAAAACATAACATATATTGTTCTGATAGGTTACAAAGATACATCTCCAAAAAATAAACAGAGATGCATCTCTAGTAGAACATGTGTGTCAAATTCTTTTTAGAGTTAATGCATGATGTATATGTAAAATATTTCGCTTCAAGGTGCGTCTGGAGATGTATCTCCAAAATCTGAAAGCATTTTAGTATTTTCACGTAATGTACTAGTAATATATATGATTCATTAAGAAATTCCCTAATTTTATAACTGGGTCCAATTGAGTTGGCCAATAGAAGAATAAATTTATTTTAGTTTCTCATGAAAAAAAAAGTCTTAACTAACAATCGACATTCACTTGTTTTCTTTTTTAAATTGAAATTCATCGAGCTCTCACTTTATCATACATATTTTAGCTCTCTCGTTCAATTGTAACACACAAGAATTACCAAAATTTTCACTTGTATTGGACAAGCGCAACTCCATGAAATCAATATACGTGAGATTAGAGTTGTCAAAATGAGCTACCCGACCCTAAACGGACCAACCTTGACAGGTCTCGAGCTTTTTAGGATAGGACTTCGGGCTACCCAATCTTAAACGGGTTTTTTAAAAATAAAAAATAAAAATAAAAACCTCATAATATTTATTATAAATAAAATTAAAATTTATATTATTTAAATATAATATATTTTTAAATATAATACATATCTAAATTGTATAAAATAATACTCGAATATTTAATATAAGAGAAATAATAGAATACGAAGAAAAATGTTGATTATATTAGTGTATAAAACTTAAAAAAAAAAGATAAAATTTAGTAGGGTAAAAAAATTAAATGAAATAATATAAATATTAATATAATTTTTTAAATTTATAGTTATTTGAACCTAACAGACAATAACTATCGATATAGACGAATCTGAAAAAATAACATATATTTTAAGACCGAACTAAAAAATCTCTAAAAATATATCAACTCTAAGGTTGAAATATTATGATATTTCGAGTCTAATAGATTGACACATATAAATTAATCTATTTTGACCTCTAATTGAGAGATAAATTTAATATTGGAGTAGTCACAATTGTAAAAAGATACTAATCCAAAACTCCCATACTTGGCTTCATGGCACCCCAACTCAACAGCAAAGTAATACAGTAGTAAAATTGATCCATTACTAGACACGATTCTAGTACCGATCGATTATTCACTCGCTCATCCCTGTTAAGGAAAACACTGTCGATCTTGTTGTGATTTTAGGAAACCAAACGCATTCCCAAAAGGATGTCCAAAGGTTTCCACTTTGCAGACTATACCATCCAAACAGAGAGGGCCAGCTGTTGCTATAATAATTCTCACCATACACTTTCACAGTTTCACTAGAGATGTGATTTATATATCACATCACTATAGCTAAAAAGGTAATATTGCTATCAAAATTCTAGAAGAACAGGTTTATATATATATATATATATATATATATATATATATATATATATATATATATATATATATATATATATATATATATATATATATATATATATATATATATATATATAATTTTGTGTTAACAATAATAAATTTGAAATTTGAAAACAAATACAGAATTTTTAAAATAGATTTTTTATTTATAAATAATTTAAAAGTTATTATACTCACGTCTTAATTATAGAGAAGTGACGAATTTCGAATTCAAATTCAAATCTATAGTTATCCATATGTTTTTAGAACTATCAACTGAAATATTCTTACGATTAGGTTTTATGCTATTTCACACTTTTAGAAAGAAACTAATATTTAAGAAGTTTTCTTACAACTTTTAGAATTTAAGTCATTTTTAATAACTTGTAGACAAAATTTGTTAGAGAGTATTTTACTATTTTTACTTAAGTCTCACTTGTATTTAAGCAAGTGAGTGGTGTGAACAATAATATCAATATTATCCTTTTACAGTTTGTATACTGTAGCAGAGCAGTGCGTGTAGTATTTATAACCGTTTTAGAGTAGTGGAAGTTTGCTATTATTCTCTCTTCTCTCTCTTGTTTCATTGTTCATCTTTATCACACAGTACACCAACAATTGATATTTAGAGCTCCAATTCAAATCCACAGGGAAATACCACGGGAAACACGAGGGAAACAATGAGACGTTGTATGATTGATTTATGTTTGGAGAATTCGTGTTGAATTTTTTATCTGAATCGTAACAGCATCACATATCTTGATTCTGTGGGATTGGGAAATACCGTGTTTAGGTGAGATCTGAGTGTATTGCACAAGGTTGAAGATGAACGAAAATGGTAATCTGAGTACCAAGCTTCTAGTGTTCGATGACAATAACTGAAATCGTTGAATGATTCAGATGCGTGTGTTGTTTGGAGCTCAAGATGTTCTTGATCTTGCCAACGACGGTTACACCGCACTTCCAAAAAATGCAACGGATGTCCAGAGAAATGCTCAACATGATCTGAGGATGAAGGATCAAAAGGCGTTGTTCTACATCCGTTAGTGTGTGGATGTGAACGTGTTTGAGAAAATTGATGATTCGACGACGACAAAAGTTACGTGGAACACATTGGTGCGGTGCTATGACGGTGATGCATTAGTGAAGAAGATGAAGCTTCAGTCTCTAGGTAAGCAGTATGAGAATCTCAGCATGAAGAACAATGAGAAGGTACCTAATCATATCTCCAAAGTGATTCTAATCACAAATAAGATGAAGTCGTATGGATAAACTCTCTCTGAAGAAAGTATCATTGAGAAGGTACTTAGATCTCTCACTCCTCAATTTGATTACATCATTGTAGCAATTGTACATTATAAGGATCTGAGCACCATGAGAATAGAAGAGTTACAAAGCAGTCTAGAGGCGCAAGAGTTGCGTCTGGATGAAAGAACCTCTGGGAGAGAGGTAGAGCAGGCTCTGAAAGCTTTTTTGGTCAAGAAATACCAGAAGCAGTCTTGGTCAGAAGCCAAGAAAAGACATGGTAGGTCTCAGAAGTCAAAAACCTTAACTTCTGGGAGTCAAAAAGGAAAGGAGAAGTATGACAAGAGAAAAGTTCAATGTTACTGTCGTAAGAAGTTTGGCCACTTCGCTGCCGATTGTTGGTCAAACAGTGAGAGGAAATCAGAAGAAGCGAATATAGCCAGAAGTTTTGATGATGAACATATGCTATTAATGGCTTCTGATTCTAATAGTGCGTCTCTAGAAAATTGGTGGTATATGGACACCTGTTGTTCAAACCATCTTACTGGAAATAAGAAATGACTAGTTGATTTTGACTATGGGAAGAGGACCAAGATCAGATGTATTGATGATAAGTATTTGAATGTTGAAGGAATGTGGAATGCCAGAGTGATTATGAATAATGGAAAATCTGCGTTAATTCAAAACGTCTGGTATGTTCCTCGCATAAAGAGAAATCTGATGATTGTAGATCAATTAATTGAAAAAGGATTCTCAGTTACCATAAAGGACAATCTTTTGAAGCTGTATGATAATAATTAGAAGTTAATTATGGAGTCAGAACAGGGAAGGAATAGAACATTCAAGGTGAATGTTAAAACTGTAGACTCTGAATGCCTAAGCGTAATAAGTGTTGTGAAGGAAAGTGAGTTGTGGCACAAAAGATTTGGTCATTTGAACTTCAGAATCTTATGGCATCTGAATTCAAAGAAAATGGTACATGGAATTCATGCAATTAAGAAGCCAGAAAAGTCATGCAATATGTGCATAGGAGGGAAGCAACAAAGACTATCATTTGCATCAAAAGTAGCTCCAAGAGCAAAACATGTTTTAGGAGTAATGCATTTTGATGTGTGTGGACCATTTCCAGAACCTTCACTATGAGAGAATAAATACTTTGTGTCATTTGTGGATGAGTTCACAAGGATGACATGGGTATCCCTTTTAAAGTTCAAACACGAGGTGTTTGCTGAATTTAAGAAATTCATAATCAAGGCTGAGAAACAAAGTGGTCAAACTCTGAAGATTCTCATAGATGATGGTGGAGGTGAGTATAACTCTACAAAGTTCAAGAAGTTATGTGAGGAGAATGGAATTGAGCATGAAGTGACTACTCCATATACTTCTCAACACAATGGTCTTGCTAAAAGGAGAAATCGAATATTGCTTGATATGGAAAGGAGCATGCTGAATGAGAAGAAACTTCCTAACACTTTATGGGGAGAAGTTGTTGCCACTGCAGCATATGTGCTAAAGAGGTGTCCAACCAAGAAGCTGAAGGAAATTGTTCCTTTTGAGAGGTGGATTGGAGATAAGCAAAGTGTGAGTCGTTTTAGAGTATTTGGTTTTATCTGTTATAAACACGTTTCAGATGCTACTAGGAAGAAGTTGGATGATAAAAGCAAGGTGATGTTACTAGTGGGGGTATTACAGTACAAGTGCTTATAAGCTTTATTGTCCATTCGCTAATAAGGTTGAAGTCAACTGAGATGTTGTTGTGAAAGAGTCAGAAGTATGGGATTGGAGCAAGTCTCAATCCAACTTCGATGTAGAGTTAACTTCTGAAGATATTGATTATGATTCTGAAGATGAGTCAGAGCCTGAAAATGATTATGAGAGTGAGTCAGAATTAGAAGGCGAGATTGATTATGAGGAAGAATCTAATTCTGAGGAAGAATTTAATTCTGATCCAGATTGTGATGGTGATTCAGATACTGGTGGTAGTCCAGATTCTGGGAAAATTCTAGATTTTAAAAGTGGTCATACTTCTGAAGTCGGTACTTCTGGAGTTCTAGCATCTGATATTATTCTAGAATCATAAGGTTCTTAACAAGTTTAGAGAATCAGAAACATTCCGAGAAGGTTTACAGAGTTTGACATGCTGCAAGATACTGAAGTAGATTCTGAAGGGGAAGTTATTCAGTGTGCTATGTTAGTAGACTCTGAACCTGTGAGTACGGAAGAAGCTCTCAAGCAGAAAGTCTGGTTGAAGGGCATGGAAGAAGAACTTGGTGCCATAGAGAGAAACAAGACTTGGAAGCTGACATAACTTCCAAAGAACAAGAAAGCCATCAGCGTGAGATGGGTTTATAAGGTGAAGCTAAATCCTGATGGATCAATTGGGAAACACAAAGCAAGGTTAGTTGTGAGAGGTTTTCTGCAGAAACCTGGGTTAGATTACTTTGAAGTGTTTGCGCGTGTAGTAAGACATGAAACAATCAGGTTGGTGATTGCGATAGCTGCTAACATGAATTGGCCTCTGATGCATTTAGACGTGAAATATGCATTTCTGAACGGTCCATTAGAAGAAGAGGTTTATGTGTCACAGCCTCCTGGATTTGAGAAAAAGAACCAGGAAAGGATGGTGTACATTTTACACAAAGCTTTGTATGGACTGAAGCAAGCCCCTAGAGCTTGGAATCTGAAAATTGATTCATTTTTTAAGAAGCAGGGATTTTAGAAATGTGAGATGGAGTATGGTGTCTATGTTCAGCATACTTTTGGAGGTAATATGATTCTGGTGTGTCTGTATGTTAATGACATATTGCTAATAGGAAGTTGTTAACATGAGATAACTAAGTTCAAAAAGGAGCTGATGAATGAGTTTGAGATGACTGATTTAGGAAATATGATTTATTTTGCAGGGATGAAGATTATGTACTCTGAGAAAGGCATAATTTTACATCAGCTGAAATATGAACTTGAGCTTTTGAAGAGATTTGAGCTGCTGAATTGTAAAGTTGTTGTCACACTTGCTAATACAAGTCAGAAATTGGATTCTGATTCTGATGGTGATGATGTAGATGCGACAATGTTCAAGCAAATGGTAGGCTCTCTGAGGTATTTGTGTAATACCGGGCCTAATATTTGATATGTAGTTGAAATGGTGAGTATGTTTATGAGTAAACCGAAGTGGTCTCATTACCAAGCTGCTGTCAGAATTCTGAGGTATATAAAGGGAACTCTAAAGTATGGAGTTGTGTTCCCTTCTGGTGTTGAAACTGGCTAAGAACTTCTTAGTTACTCAGATTCTGATTGTTGTGGAGACAAAGTTGATAGAAAAAGTACTTCTGGATACTTGTTTAAGTTTCTGGGAAATCCTATTTCTTGATATTCTAAGAAGCAACCAATTGTATTTAAGCAAGTGAGTGGTGTGAACAATAGTATCAATATTATCCTTTTGTAGTATGTGTAATGTAGCAGAGTAGTGCGTGTAGCATTTGTAACAGTTTTAGAATAGTGGAAGTTTGTTATTATTCTCTCTTCTCTCCCTTGTTCCATTGTTCATCTTTATCACCTTGTGCACCAACAACAACTAGTATTGTGTTAAAAATTTGAATGCATTTGCATAACTCTACCCAAAACAAAGTAACAAACACAACCATAATATAAGTATAATTTTGATTTCTTGAGCTCATACCAACAATAATAATAATTTGATCGAATATCATTTCGCAAGTGATAACAAATTTCTTATCTATATATTATGTGCAAATTGCAGTACCTTAAAATAATTCACGTGTTTAAAATGTATATTGGAAAGATTGTATGTCTCATATTAGTTGAAGATAGAGAATTGAAAGAGTTTGTATAGAATGATATTTCTCATTTTACAAACTGATTTCAGAATCGATTTTATAGAGATGAGTTCGATCAAAACTCTAATATAATTTTAAAGCCTATCAATCAGATCTTGAATCATCTACCATTTAAAATACACACATAAAACCTAAAAATATTGCTCTTAATAGTAGTTATTTTCAAACCCTATCTAGTGAACCTACTAAAGACCCTTCCCCACATCATTCTAGAACTTCCTACTCAAGACCAAATAGAAGAACAAGAACGAGTTTGTCATGTGTCAAGATGTTAACAACAATCTCAATATCGTGCAAGGCGCCTACTATATGGTAGCGTTGAGGACAACTATGACACTAGCTATATTTTTATTAATTTTTGTTTTACTAATTATTATTTTTAACTTATTTCCAAACCAAACCACAGTATCCTCTAATAAAAATATATATGATCCTTTAAGACCACACCAACTCGTGGATTAAATTATATACAATTTTTATTATTATTAATTTATTATTTATAAATATTAGATTCTCTATTAAATTTTAAATGTATTTATTATTATTTTTAAAAATATATATTTATTAATATTATCAATACGTCTTTAAATATAAATATAAAAGAAAGTTTAGTAAAGTCATATAGAAAATATACCTATTAACTACATTATTTAATTATTTTAATAAGTAAAAAATATCAAAACATCTTATAGATAAAAAAGTATTATTTGGAAATATTTAGTGCATTAAAATATAGATTTAACTAACAAGCATTGGCACTATAAGTATTTTTGACATTATCAAATTATATCAGTTGAATCATGAGAATTATTTTATTTTAATCAAATTTTAATAAATAATCAAGCAAATAATGATTTTTAATATGTTAATAAGCTAGTCAATAAATCTCTACAATCACACAGTCATGTGTTAATGATAGTCTAATTAAGATAAAATTTTCCATATTAACTTTTGACTTTTTAAAAATATAAAATAAATATTAATTTTACCTTTTATTAATTTTATGATAAATCTTAAAATGCATTGAGTGATGTAAAAAACATTTGTTCCTAAACATTGATTTTTTTTTAAAGTTATTTTATTAAAAACTCCAATACACACCATAGGGGGACAAATTAAGTAAGTTGGAATGCCATGTCCTAACACTACCAAATTGCCAATCTCCAACTGCTAGCATGAGATTGGTTTGTAGAAGTAGAACTCATCTCTTTTTCTGGAAAACCAACGAAATAGTGAACTCTGATTCGAACAAGTGTTACTCTATCGAACCTAATCATCATAGGTTTCCACTTCACACACTGCTTAATTTGTTTCCAACCAACTTCTATGTTTATCAAAATACATATGATTTGACTCATCCATAAAAAAATCCAACGGTTAATAACCAATCCACGTTTTTAGACCAATGAACAATATCATTTGTAGGTGACAGAACACAACACACTTTATAGTTATAGATAGGACAAAAGACCTTTCAAAAATAAACAAAGGTCATTTTCTGATTGATATTCTCTCTGAACACCTACACACTCAAGCTAGCTTGATGAGTCAAAATCAATCAAACAATGGTTAAGAAGCATTATTATTTTTTGAAACTTGAAATTCTTTTTTCCTTAGGTGGGTTTGGGTGGATCTCTCTAATTTTGAACTAATAGTAGTACTACTGATCTTTAATAAATTTGGTAAACTAAAACTTCATAGAAATGGAAATAAAAATGAGGTTACATTTTGCATGTACCTAGTAAGGAAATAAAACAATAGAAGAGGGTTTAAACAAATTTGTGTCTTCGCTTCATATGGAAGTGATTGTTTTAAATGGTAATAGGCTGGAGAAGAAGTAAGCAAGAGAAAAGAGAACCTAGCTAGGAAAAAGTTACTAGGTAGAAGTGACATAAAAATAAATAGTCATATAGAGATACTTTAATGGGAAAATGAGGCCACAAAAATTCAATGGTTAAAGGAAAAGTTAGTCTAACCATTTTACTTGAACCAACTGTCCAACGTTGTGATTGACAAATTTCATGTTTCTTTCAATACATTATCAATGGATTTGTTATGTGATCCCACCATTGTAAGCTTGAGTCCTCTTTTCTTTTCAGATAGAATTGACCCTCCTCGTTGCCTCTAAATTACAGAGAAATATTTCTTTACGTTAAAAATTGAAAGATGGCTTGTTTAATGCATAACTTAAATAAGTTGAATGAAAAATAATTTTGGAGGTAAGATAGAAAATATGTAAGTGAAAATTTATATGTTATGAGATATATACTTATTTATGTTGAAAAATATTTTATTTTCGATTTTTTTTCTTCTTTATTTTCATTTATTTTTGATTAAAGAAAAAATTAATTATAATAATTGTATCTTCACTATATAAATTAGTCTGAGGTTGGGGAATAAAACAATAATTTTTATCTATTTTTTTTAATATGGTATCAGAGCACTAAATTAGGATTTTACTAGAAAGCTTTCTTCAACTCGTTTTCTTACCCGATCCGTTCCACTTATCCGTTTAGCCCCTATGATGAATAATAATAACATGTGGCCTTCCCCAGCACAGGCCTACACCGGATCCAACTATGGTGAACAACCACAATCTGAGTCAGGCGTCGATCGCAGAAATGGCGGCGGCAGTGGCCGTAGAGACGGAGGTGGTTGTGAAAGCAACGATGGTCACGGAAATGACATACTAGATGAGACGTCGACGGTCACAAACATTGGCGGTAATGGCGGCAACAATGGAAACATGAATAACGTCGTTTATGGTGAGAGTTATTTTCAACATAGGCGGAGATAACCAAAAGGGTTTCTCATACTCCTTCAAGATCAATATTCCTAAAATTAATGAGAATTGTAAGACCCCAATATTGACCCTAAGATCCCTCATGCAATCTCATCATATGCATTAGCATTGGGATCATACCTTGGCATCCTCCTTACCCCTCTTTCATTGGGTTTATTTTGGGAGAGATCACCAAGCACCATGTGATTGTATCATACTTGTATATTATCATTTCACTAACCAAAACACCAAAAATATGTCTTTGTATTTGCCTAACTCTTGTAGGGAGGGCATGATCACCATTGACCTATCAAATTCACATATAGGGTTTGAGACCCTCATAGCTAAGAGCACAACCAAGGAATGATCCACAATGGCTCTAAGCATCATATATGAGTCTCAATGATCTTTGCATGTTATTTTGATCAAGATTTCTTCAAGAGTTTGGAGTTGGTTTGCCTTGGAAACCCTAGTTTGTCTAGGTATCTTGAGTAACTTCTTCAACAAGCCTCCTCATCAATTGATTAAATTTCTCAAGGGGCACTTCAAAATTCATCATCTTATGCATATATGACCTACCATGAGCCTAAAAAGTCAAGATAATTGCAAGTTAGCAAGTTGGTTGTTGGTGGTTGGCCAGATGAATTCATCTGATCAAAACTGGGTCCCCCTAGACCCTATCTCCTACAATTTTCACCATATGAAAATGATTCCAAGAGAAAAGTTACTATAAATGACATTCCAAACAAATTTCATGTTTACGTCTAGAGCTAATTTTGCTTAGAAAGTCATTTTCCATGTTGAAACATTATAGGTCATTTTGTCTAAACCCTAATTTAAAAGTCAACTTCCCAAGGCCATAACTTGCTCAATTTTCATGATATGAAAGATTTCCAAGTTGTAAAATCAAATTCAAGATGTCTACTTCAACTTTTATGTTTGGAGTGAGAGCTAAATCAACCTTTATGAGCATGTGATATGAGGATACTTATAGGTCATTTTGGACCAATACCATTGAACAAGTGATTTTCCTCAACTTCAAAAATGCATAACTCTCTCATTCTAAATCCAAATGATGTCAAATTGGTGACTATTTTTAAGGTCTTTGAAAGAGATACAACTTTGATGAAGACACTTTTCTTATTTGGAGCTCACATGAAAATTTTAGTAAGGTGGAACGTTGAGGTATATGGCTTGACACTTAGAAAAATTTTCAACATGTTGAAATTTCCAAACTTCCACCTCAAAATTCACCTTTATACAAGTTCAAAATGGAAAAATGTTCAACATAAGAGTTGTTCCTATTGATCTAAGCTTTCCAAAGAGTCCTATTTCATTCATTTTGGACAAGGTTTGCTAGGGTTGTGTATGGTTTTAACAGACCTGCATCAAGTGGAAAAATCAAAAGTGCAAATGACCATTTCACATTGCCTTTCCATTCAAGATTCATTTCAATCTCATTTTAGATGCATTTGGACCTAATTAGATTGCTTCATGGGCATGTACACGCTCATGCAAGCATGTGCATGACATTTCCAAATTTGGAAGAAACTTGAAGTGTGCAAATAACATTCCCAATTGCTATAAATACAAGCCCTCTGAGCTCATTTGAGAAGATCCTTGCGCGCCAACTTTGCCCCCTCTCTTCAAACCCTCACAATTCAAAGGAAAACCTGAGAATTTTCATTTTGAAAATTGAGTTTGAATCTCACTGTTTGGAGATTTAAAAACTCCAGGATCCAAAGCTTTGTTCCATTTCCAAACCACTTCTGTAAGCTTCCTGAGTGTGATCAAGCAAGGATTTAAGCGAGCAAGATCAAGTTTTGCACAACATTGAAGGTATTTTCCATAAAAAAATTTCTCTTCGATTATCACTCAATTCTCATCAATTCTCTTGGATCTTTGGTTGTTTGAAGTCCTACCAATGTAGGCAAGAAGATTGAGTTGCTTTGAGGTCAAATCGAGGCAATTCAATTGACATACCTTAAAATTCAACTCCTCATATCTTTCTATATATGTGGAATTAGTTAAAATTGAGGTCAGATTCGTGCTCTATGCCATTTTTTCTTTCAGATCATGTCCTCATTTTTCATTTATGTGATGGTGATGACTGAACAAGTCCGGTGAGGCTCGCCTGAGAAGGTGACTGAAGGTTTAGCGTTGGTGATGTGCTGGATAGGTTCAGAGCCATTGATCTTGTTCAAAAAAATTTAATCTCACGCGTTGCTTGTAATTACCACTTGTGTTACGCGTTGACTAGTGACTATGGTGGAAAGCGCGTTGATGGCCACTTGATCTGCCACCTCAATTAATGAGGGAGATCAAGTAAGTGGTCCACGTTTTTCTGAATATTTGAATTTCATTTTATTTGTTTTATTTTCATTAATTCATATTAATTTTAATATTGATCCAAAAAATATGAGAGCTTCACCAAAAAATTTAAATAAAATCATCTTTCATATTCTGAATTAAAATGATTTTTTGGATCATTATTAATATTTTTCATGATTTAATTGATTTTGTGAATATTTTTAATTATTTAAAAATACTTTTAAGTCTCTAAAAATTCTGAAATTTTTTCTCCAAGGTCCTTTGACCTTGTTTGACCTATGATAAATCTCATGGTCATTTCTTTGGTGTTTTGATGAGGTTTTAGGAATTTGACAAACCATATTTAATTTAATGCATTATCTTTAGTATTTTTTAAATTAAATAAATGCCAAATAATTGTATTGAGCCATTTTGATTGTTTGTATGAGTTTGACTTGTGTTGTTGGACCTTGGTCAAGGTTGATTTGACTTTGCTAGATTAAGACCATTGGATTTAGGGGATTGATGGAATGTACATTCCATCTCCCGAAATGAATGTATGATCTTAATTTGGTAAAAGTCCTCCTTTGTCCAATTTGAGTTTTATCCATTTCCCCTCCCTCTTCATCTTATTCCCCTTCTTTATACATTCATGTCATGGTCCTATGATATCTCAATGTCCTAAGGCTAGTTGATTGAAAATCAACATAAGTATGGATGAGATTAGACCATCTCTTTTGCATATTCTTTTTGTATGTGGTATGTTTCATGAGCATAGTCCATTATATTATGTCTCTAACATGCGTTAACACCAAAGTATTATTGCCTGGCCTTAAATAGTTATGACTTCTACATAAGTCCAGTTACGATTGCTTAACATAGCGCTAAATTTTTGACACAAAAGTCATAGCATTCTAGTTAGTGAGATTGTAAGTCTCCCCTCTTTCATGGTATTGTGCGGAAACTTGGTCTTTTTTCCTTCCTTTGGAAGATGTCTTGGTTCAAGGATCCATGCTTGTGAAAAGTGGGTTGAGTGTTCTCCAAAGAATGACCTAAAACAAAAAGCAAAAACAATACTAACCTCTAACTCATTAACAACTAACATTTACTTTCAAGTTATTTACTTTAATGCATTTTATTTTTTAGCCTTATTCATTTGTCATTGTTCATACCATTCTAATTGTTTATGTTGATGTCATTTTCACTTTGTCCACTTGGACCATATTTTGTGATATATTTTGTTTGTGTTTGTTTGTGTGGTCTTTGGCCATTAATGTACATAATAAGAACAAAAACCCTAAAAAACATCTTGTGTGGACTGTTGGTTTGATTTGAGACAATTGGAATTAGAATTTAGGCAACACTCCCTATGCAAAGGACTTGGCCAATGCCAACTTTCATGTAACCTGATCGGGAAAATAGCAAGTGTACTATTTTTACCAATGTAGTAATAAAAAGGAATTTTCCTGAGTATCGATCTCGAGGACTGCGTAGGAACTATCAGTGTTGATAATGATTCAATCAAACAAAATAACCTGTGTTTGGTAAGTGAAGAATAAATTCGCTCTGTAAAATAATAAGGAAGAATGGAGAATTTTTAACGCAGAAAAGTTAAACATGCTAGGTCCGGGGTGTATGAATTGCTTTGAAATAAACTTAATCCTTATTTCATAAAATCTATGCTAGAATGATCCAATATGATTCTCAAGAGTAGTTTCCCCTAATTCCTTAGCCAGAAACCATTAACATTCAATTTTTAAATCCCAATTCCTTAGCCATTCAAAAGAATATTAATCTCAAATATGAATATCAAGAATTTCCCATCATCACTATTAGATCCTCATTCCTAAGAGAAATTAGCGATGTTCTTATACACAAAGTGATAAAGGGATTTATCTGACCTCCTTTACCTCCAAAACAATACCTAATTTTCCAATACGACAAGCATTACACACATGTATAACAAATTGGATTCATAAAAACATAAACATTCATAAAATTGTAGGAAAAAGGTTCATTACAAAAGCAATTCAGGGACACCCCCCTAGCATAGGGGGGTTTAGCTCATCATACTATTCAAAGAAGGTACAAATGTAAAATCAGACATTACAAGAGATTAGATAACTTCGATCTTCAATTGCTTCCGCGCTTGATGATCTCTGTTCTCCAATTATCTCCGTTCTCTTCTCTTTCTCTCTGTTCTTAGGTCTAAATAGCATAGTACACATTACAGCCAAGCCAAAAAGTCCAAAATGCCCTCCGGGATCCCTTTATGAGTGAAAACAAGAAAATCAGAAAATTCAGCGCACCTGCCAACACGGGCCGTGCCAAGCAACACGGTCGGCCGTGTTGGCTCTCTGGTTTTTGTATGGGAGGAAGTTGTGTGTACAGCACGGGCCGTGTCAGGAGACACGGGCCGTGTTTGGCTCCAGGATTTTATTTTTTCTTTAACTCTTCAATCCTCTTCCATTGTTGCCTTGGCACTTCCGACTCTTCCACTACTTCTGAAACATGCACAATACCATGGAAACGACATCAAACGCATATAAAAACTTAAATTAATACCAAAAGCAAAATAAACATAAAAATACTCAAATATGAAATACTTAAAACTCAAACACTACAACTCAAAATAAAGTGTTACCACATTGATGAATTTTGGCCGAAAACATGATGAAAATCAAGTAGAATGGTGACCGATCACAACCCCAAACTTATCTCATTGCTTATCCTCAAGTGATGCAAGAGACAACAAATGGAGGTCACCCCAGAATTCCTTTTCACCACTATACAGCCGATGTTATTCGCACCGAGTTTCCTACCTTGATGATCAAGATTCCGGCCACCCAATCCGAATTATCCGCTACACATCACAGTCCAACACCTCTTTACCTGCAAGCTTTTCATACATCTCACACAATCTCTCAGGGTTAGCACTCAAGACTCAGCATATGCAATATCGACTCTTAGTTTTTGAATAAATTCTACTTCTATTGCACAAACATAATTCACACACTTTAGGAGGACTTAGGGTTGTAACTGGGCTTAGGACAGGTGGGATAAACAACAAATGGATACACAGGGGTTTTTTGGGCTCGGCACTCATGCTATTTTTCTTGTACCTGTGCTTATTTTGATATAAAGGGGTTCGACATCGACTATTTAACTTTACTCAACAGAATTGAGTATTGCAAATGTACTCAGGTCGTCTAGTTGGGACAAGTGCGTTGTGATCATTTCTATTTTTCTTTTTCTCTTCCTTTTTTTTTCCGGAGCATTCAAAAAGCCTCCAATTTATTTTTATTTTTCTCTTTTCTTGTGACAATTTTTCGCACGCTTGTCCCTTTTTGTATTAGATTCACCACCCCAAACTTAGAATTAAACACGGTTTCAAAATCCACAACATTCATGCCGAGCAAGGGTAAAAGAGATTATTAAAAAAAAATCTTTCTGGCCACAGGGGAACATAAGTGGTTTAAAAACAAACAAAATGGTTAAAGGCTCAAAAGGGGTTCGCAATGGATAAAACGTACAAGGGTGGCTGGAAAGGCTCAAGGTTAACAACAAAAACGTGCCTCAGTGTGTGTCTTAATGCAGTGCTATGTCAGTAAAACGTACGCAAAACCAGAGCAATAGAGTCATACCTGGATTAACTCTCATGATGATCTCTTAGTATTTGGATTTTTGTAATCTCACCATGTGGGGTAAACTTGCAGGTTCTAAAGCACTTTATGTGTAATGTAGCTTCTTTTTGGTTCAGGTGTACCATACTTCTATCTCAATCCAGCTTTAATCCCACTGCGTCCAACAATAGTTTTTCTTCGGCTGCATAAATTTCCAAGGTGCCTCGGGAGAGTAAGTTCGGGTTGTGTCTTTCCTCCACTAAACATCCTTCCATCACGCCTCTGGTTTTTATCCATCAATCTGTAACCCAACACCCAAACAGTTGAAAATAACAGAAATCAAAGTTAAAAAAAAAAATTAAAAACCAAAACGGAAAATAACTAAAACAATAAACGGAAAATAACTAAAACAATGAACAGAACCCCCCCACACTTGAACCAAACATTGACCTCAATGTTTAAACCCAAATGCAAGAGGGACTTACAGTGCCTACTGCGGAGGAGGGTGCTGTGGAAAGTGCAACATCATCTGTTGCATCATCCTCTGAATATCATCAATGGCAGCCCCTTGACGGAGCTGCTCTGTCACGATCCGATCAATCTCCGCTCCCTGGCGAGCCTGCTCGACACGGAACTGATCCATGTCCATGGGTGTCCATCCAGCAGAGGAGGCTCCCATACCTCGGTGGTGAGAGGTGTGAGGGTGAGGAACACTCCTCTCCCTTGCCGGTGCATCTTCCTCCATCGTTTCACCTGCACGAAAATCATCTTCTCCCGCCTCTTCGGGGTTAACAGAAGTATACAACCAATTCTCATTGTTATCAACATTAGTTTTATCAGTGTTCGGTAAGCGGAACAGTCGGCGTGTCCGGCTTACCAACACATACCCATGACGGTTTTGTTCGAGCATTCCTTGCGTGCACAGGGCATTGAGGTCAAGTTTACCCAATGCCTGCATCGGGGTCTCTCCGTCCAACACCGACCTACACCCACACCAGTCAGCAATTTGTGTTATCATACCACCCACAGAAATGGCTCCTGAGTTGGCACGCCCCATGGTACCTAAATGGTCTGCGGCGAATGCCGCCACATTCACTGGTTCCTCATTAACCATGGCATGCATCAAATATAATTCCCGCTTTGCCGCTACACCTGTACTGTCTCCTCGTCCGAACAAGGTGAACGCTAACCCTTTTTTAGCATATCGGAAGCACGGGTTTTGAATCCATGATGCCTTTGCACTCCGGGGTTCGTACTGCGGTAAACCTGTAATAGAGGACCAAAAGGAACCTGCAGAAAAGTCATTTGGTACTGCCCCGGATCCTACCAATGGTAACCGGAGGGATTGCCCAAGCTGAATAACCGACATCGAATAATCTTCGTTATAAAGCCGGAAACTCATAGTACCAAAATATTCATAAACATGACCAGTCCAGTTCTTTTCCAATTTAAATTTAACAGTGCTTAGGAACTCTAGAGTGATGCGTTCATAGGAAGGCACATCAGCATGCATAAATTCAAAAATACCTAAATTGTGGAACATTTGAGATATATCATCTAGAATTCCTAAAGCACTCATAGTATCATCACACACATACCTTGTAGGTACAAGCTTCCTTTTAAGGTGAGTCTTGTACCTTTCAACATGATCATCATCCTCAAAAATGATTCCGTGTGCATTTGGCATCCTCCGGGCTCTTTGTCTCGGTCTTGAGGTCTCTACCACGGCCTTTCCTCGCTCGGCTCTTTTCGGGGGCATAATGGTCACCTGAAAAAGTTAGCAGAAAAAAATAGTGGAGATAGAGAAAAATAATACCGTCACGGTGTAGAGTGCGAGAAACGGCCCAGCTTTTGTGAAGGAACTTTGAAAAAAAATGGTTGGATGATGATGAAATATGAGGTTTAAGGTGAAGGTGGTTATGGAGTTTGAGAGATTTGAGAGAAAAATAGGGTTAGAGGAGATGAAGTGGCTGAAAAGTGAGTGGGGGAGTGGTAAAAGGTATTTAAAGACGTGTGGGCCCCACTCCAACGTCTCTAAATTTAAAAAAAATTCTGAGTTACGTACTGCAACACGGCTCGTGCTAGCCCACACGGTCGGCCGTGTTGCACCCCTGGAAATTGTATGGGGACATAGCCATATGAGCAGCACGGCCCGTGCTGGCACACACGGCTGGCCGTGTTGCCTTGTTCTGTCTTGCATTTTTCTCTTTACACGTCCACAGTTGAACACCTTAGTTGTTACCCCATTCGAATTTTTCACCTTCACCAGTAGCACACTGCGATTACCTACAAACATTCAAACTCAAAAAAAATAGAAACACACAAAAATCATTAGAGAGAAAAATTGAAAACCCGTGGGTTGCCTCCCACGAAGCGCTTCGTTTAACGTCGCATGGCTCGACGGTTGTTCCTCTCATCCTGTGATACGAGCAACATGTATTTGACCGATTTCTTGTCCTTGGTAATACGGCTTTAACCTCTGACCATTGACTTTGAATGTATCCCCGTTTGCTTGATTCTTTAATTCAATCGCTCCATGAGGGAAAACTTTGTGAACAACAAACGGGCCTGACCATTTGGATTTCAACTTCCCAGGGAATAACTTTAATCGAGAATTATACAAAAGGACCAGTTGTCCTTCATAAAACTCTTTTCTCACTATCCTTTTATCATGCCATTTCTTTGTTTGGTCTTTATAGACCTTAGCATTCTCATACGCACGATTCCGAAATTCTTCTAATTCGTGGAGCTGAAGGATCCGAGAACTTCCTGCCTTGGATAAATCCATATTCAAAAATTTTGAAGCCCAAAATGCCTTGTGTTCTAATTCAAGCGGTAGATGGCATGCCTTGCCGTAAACTAACTGGTACGGTGACATACCAATTGGCGTTTTGAAAGCCGTTCGGTAAGCCCAAAGTGCATCATCCAACTTGCTTACCCAATCCTTGCGGGATGAGTTCACAGTCTTTTCAAGGATTTGTTTGAGTTGCCTGTTTGACACTTCCACCTGCCCACTAGTTTGAGGGTGGTACGGAGTCGCAATTCGATGCTTCACATTATATTTCAAGAGGAGCTTCTCCATTAGATGATTCAGAAAATGTGTTCCTCCATCACTTATTAAAGCTCTTGGTACTCCGAACCTAGCAAAGATAGTCTCCTTTAGAAACCTAATCACCACTCGAGCATCATTAGTTGGTAGGGCCACGGCCTCCACCCACTTTGAGACATAATCCACCGCCACTAAGATGTACTGCTTCCCAAAAGATGGTGGGAAGGGACCCATGAAATCGATACCCCACACATCAAAGAGTTCAACTTCTAACATGGCATTTTGGGGCATCTGATTTCTTTTTGAGATGTTGCCCGTTCTCTGGCATTTGTCGCACTCTTTAATTATTTGTTGAGCATCTTTGAATAAAGTTGGCCAGTATAACCCAGATTGGAGAACTTTGGCGGCGGTTCTGTCACCACTAAAGTGTCCTCCATAGTCAGAGTCGTGGCATGCTTTCAACACATCCCTTTGTTCCTCCTCTGGAACACATCTCCTGATAAGTCCATCCACTCCTTTCTTATACAAGAAAGGATCGTCCCACAAGTAGAACCTGCAATCATGCACAAACTTTTTCTTCTTGTTAGCATCAAAATCATCGGGGATTACCCCACCGACCAGATAGTTCGCATAATCGGCAAACCAAGGCACTCCATTGATAGCGAAGATATGTTCATCGGCGAACTCATCCTTTATTGGACGCTTGTCTTCTGTCTCTTCTATAGGTGATATTCGGGAGAGGTGATCGGCAACAGTGTTTTCACATCCTTTCTTGTCACGAATCTCCATATCAAACTCTTGAAGGAGTAAGATCCACCTAAGAAGTCTTGGCTTAGAGTCCTGTTTAGCAAAAAGATACTTCAAAGTAGCATGGTCAGTATAAACAATGACTATAGAACCCAACAGATATTGCCTGAATTTATCAAAGGCGTACACAACAGCTAACAACTCCTTTTCAGTCGTCGCATAATTCATCTGTGCGGGGTTCAACACATGACTAGCATAATAAATGACATGTAACAATTTTTCTCGACGCTGCCCAAGAACTGCCCCCACTGCAATATCACTTGCATCACACATTATCTCAAAAGGAAGAGACCAGTCCGGGGCTACAACAATTGGTGCTGATACTAATTTTTGCTTTAGTGTTTCAAATGCTACAGCACACTCTTTATCAAAAACAAAGGTATTATCCTTAACTAAAATAGTCGTTAAGGGTTTTGCTATTTTAGAGAAATCTCTTATGAACCTACGGTAAAAACCCGCATGCCCTAAGAAACTTCTAATACCTTTTTCATTCATCGATGGGGGAAGCTTTGAGATGACTTCAATCTTTGCTTGGTCCACTTCTATTCCTTTGTAGGAAATTTTGTGACCCAAGACTATCCCTTCACGTACCATGAAGTGACACTTCTCCCAGTTTAGGATGAGATTTGTTTGTTGGCACCTTTCTAACACAAGAGCAAGGTTAGTCAAGCAATTATCGAAGGACTTACCAAAAACTGAGAAATCATCCATGAAGACTTCCATATGCTTCTCAAGCATATCTGCAAAGATTGATTGCATGCATCTCTGAAAAGTTGCTGGTGCATTACATAACCCGAATGGCATTCTTCTGTAGGCAAAAATACCAAAAGGGCATGTAAATGCCGTCTTCTCCTGATCCTCTGGTGCAACAGCTATCTGATTGTATCCCGAGTAGCCATCGAGGAAGCAGTAATAGTCATGATCGGCTAACCTTTCCAACATCTGATCAATGAATGGTAAGGGAAAATGGTCCTTCCTGGTGGCAAGATTCAGTTTTCTATAGTCGATGCATACCCGCCAACCAGTGACTGTCCTTGTGGGTATCAACTCATTCTTCTCATTTTTTATCACAGTAGTTCCACCTTTCTTTGGCACCACATGAACTGGACTTACCCACGAACTATCAGATATGGGATAAATCATCCCTGCATCCAACAGTTTAACTACCTCTTTTCTGACAACTTCCTTCATTGTTGGGTTAAGTCGTCGTTGAGGTTGGACAACCGGCTTGTGATCATCTTCCATGAGAATTTTGTGCATGCATATTGTAGGGTTTATTCCCTTCAAATCTTCAATAGACCAGCCAATAGCACTCTTATGTTTTTTTAAAACTTTGACAAGCCTATTTTCCTGAAGAATTTCTAGATGTGAACTTATGATGGCCGGGCACTTACTCCCTGTGTCTAGGAAGACATATTTGAGGTTTTTTGGTAGTTGTTTCAATTCGGTCCCCTTCTTTTGTTCATCTTGCTTTTCTTCCACTAAGGGTTGCCTTAAATCTTCCCACCGGTTGTGTCGATACCCTTTAAAAGGTTGTGATGCTTCCATCATGGTTAATACTTCCATATCTTTCTCGTCAACTACTTCCTTTTCATGAAAAATTGATAAGCTCAACACCCTTTCCAAGGGTAATTTTTGTGTTGTCAGGCTATTTTCCTTTTCACATATTTGATCGATTGTCTCAATATGTTGACTAGTGGCAACCTCATCCTTGTACTTCATGGTGTTTCGCACATCAATTTTTAACTCTTCATCATACACTTTCAGAGTCATCGTGCCTTCTTCTATGTCGATCAAACATCTCTCGGTCTCTAAAAATGGTCTCCCTAAAATGATTGGTATCTCTTCATCTTCCGGCATTTCCAAAATGACAAAATCCACCGGAAACACAAACTTGTCGATCTTTACTAGCACATCTTCTACTATCCCATAAGGTCTCTTCACAGAGTGGTCAGCAAACTGGAGTGTCATTCTTGTATCTTGAATTTTACCTATCCCCAACCTCTTATAGATGGACAGCGGCATAAGACTTACACTCGCTCCCAAATCAATTAGAGCTTTCTTGAAGGATCTATCTCCAATGGTACAAGGAATAGTTACAGAACCTCGATCCTTCTTCTTCACCGGAACCTTCATACCCTGCAAAATGGCACTACAAGTTTCCGTTAGAATAATCGGGTTAGTCTCTATGGTCCGCTTCTTCGCGATGATGTCTTTCATGAACTTTGCGTAGGTAGGCATTTGCTCAAGCACCTCCAAGAACGGAATGTTTAGCTCAAGCTTTTTAAACATCTCCAATAACTTCTCAAAGTTTTTCTCATGCTGCCTTTTCTTCTTATTTCTTGTTGGGTATGGCAGTTTGACGACCGGTTTAGGATCAATAACTTTGTCTTTGACCACTCTTTCATCACTAGTAACCTCTTCATTTGCGACCTCATTTTCTTTTATCTCTAGATCAACTTCAAGCAATAAGTCTTCTTCTTCAGAACTCTTCTCAGGTACTTCTTTCGACTTACCATTCCTTGTGGTCACCGCATTCACGTGATTATTTTCTCTTGGATTAGTAACCGTAGAACTTGGTAACACGCCTTGTTGTTGAGAACCCGCTAGTTGTTGGGCTATCTGACTCATCTGTATTTCAAGATTCTTAATTGAAGCACCTGTGTTTTTTAAATTACTTCGAGTCTCTTTTTGAAATTGAGAGCTTTGAGCGGCCATCTTCTCAATGGCAAGCTCCCAATCAGCTTTTCTTGGTACCTGTTGCTGAAACTGTTGTTGAGGTTGTTGATATGGTTGTTGTTGTTGAGGTCGAAATTGTTGTTGCTGTGGTTGGTTCTGCACCTGTCCTTGTTGATCCTTCCATGAGAAATTTGGATGGTTTTTCCAACCCGGATTGTATGTATTTGAATAAGGGTTGTTCTGCCTTAGAAACTTGATCTCCTCAATTTGTTGTGCGGTTGCAACACAATGTGCAGTAAGATGAGGTCCTCCACAAATTTCACAATTACTAGCTTGAGTTGGTTGAACCGGTTGAACCTGTGCAACAGTTTGGGTATCAATAGCCATCTTCTTCAGTCTCCTTTCTACTTCAGTTGCTATTTGATCTTCCATCTTCACCACTTGGCTTTCCAATTTCAGGTCAATTATCCCTTCGGGTTGACTAACACTGCGGTCATACAACTCCAGGTGCTCATTGGCTGTAATGGCTTCGATAATCATTTTAATACCAGTGGCTGTTGTAAAGTTGGTTGAGCCACCAGCTGCTGTGTCAATGAGTTGCTTAGTCTTCATCCGAAGACCATTTACAAAATTCTGCATTTGCTCCGTTGCATCCATATTATGAGTAGGACATGCAACCAACAATCGTTTAAACCTCTTATACGCATCTCCAAGTGACTCTCCTTCCTTCTGTTTAAAATTCACTATGTCGTACCTCTTTCGGATGTAAATAGAGGCCGGAAAGTACTCGTTGAGAAAAGTTGTCTCCATCTGTTGCCAAGTTGTGATGCTTCCAGCAGGTAAAGAGTAGAACCACTCTTCAGCATCCTCTGACAATGTAAACGGAAACATGACCAGCTTCTTAGCTTCCTCAGAATGATCCTCAATCTTTAACGACGTAGTCATAGTCAGAAACCTTTGCAAATGCTTGTTGGCATCTTCATTAATTTTTCCTGAGAAAGGTCTCCTTTCTAGTTGCCGTATTGTTGAAGGGTGAAGTTAAAAGTGGGCAACATTGACTGGTTGATTCACGATTGTCATCCTTCCAAGCGGGGCATTTGCTCCCCCGTAATCACCTAATAGTCTCTCCGCAGGAGGTGGGTCAGCTGCCATAGTTTCAGGCTCGGTATCCGAATTTCCAGAATCAGAGTGTTCTGAATGAATTGAAACGGTTCCCTCTTTCTCGGAATCAGAAACTATCGGCGGTTCTTCTGGCACTTCCTGTCTGTCGTGTCTGGCTTTTCTGATTCGTGCTCGCAACGCTCGTTCTGGTTCTGCGTCAAAAAGAAATTCAGCTGAAGCCTTACCTCGCATAAAAATATTAGGCAGTTGTTAGGATAGGCAAAGTGAAATAAACAATTAAAATAAAGTCAAATTTTAGTTGCAGAGCAACAAAATTCCAATTGAATAATTATTAACAGATAGTTTGACAGTCCCCGGCAACGGCGCCAAAAACTTGATCGGGAAAATAGCAAGTGTACTATTTTTATCGATGTAGTAATAAAAAGGAATTTTCCTGAGTATCGATCTCGAGGACTGCGTAGGAACTATCAGTGTTGATAATGATTCAATCAAACAAAATAACCTGTGTTTGGTAAGTGAAGAATAAATTCGCTCTGTAAAATAATAAGGAAGAATGGAGAATTTTTAACGCAGAAAAGTTAAACATGCTAGGTCCGGGGTGTATGAATTGCTTTGAAATAAACTTAATCCTTATTTCATAAAATCTATGCTAGAATGATCCAATATGATTCTCAAGAGTAGTTTCCCCTAATTCCTTAGCCAGAAACCATTAACATTCAATTTTTAAATCCCAATTCCTTAGCCATTCAAAAGAATATTAATCTCAAATATGAATATCAAGAATTTCCCATCATCACTATTAGATCCTCATTCCTAAGAGAAATTAGCGATTTTCTTATACACAAAGTGATAAAGGGATTTATCTGACCTCCTTTACCTCCAAAACAATACCTAATTTTCCAATACGGCAAGCATTACACACATGTATAACAAATTGGATTCATAAAAACAAACATTCATAAAATTGTAGGAAAAAGGTTCATTACAAAAGCAATTCAGGGACACCCCCCTAGCATAGGGGGGTTTAGCTCATCATACTATTCAAAGAAGGTACAAATGTAAAATCAGACATTACAAGAGATTAGATAACTTCGATCTTCAATTGCTTCCGCGCTTGATGATCTCCGTTCTCCAATTATCTCCATTCTCTTCTCTTTCTCTCTGTTCTTAGGTCTAAATAGCACATTACACATTACAGCCAAGCCAAAAAGTCCAAAATGCCCTCCGGGATCCCTTCATGAGTGAAAACAAGAAAATCAGAAAATTCAGCGCACCTGCCAACACGGGCCGTGCCAAGCAACACGGTCGGCCGTGTTGGCTCTCTGGTTTTTGTATGGGAGGAAGTTGTGTGTGCAGCACGGGCCGTGTTTGGCTCCAGGATTTTATTTTTTCTTTAACTCTTCAATCCTCTTCCATTGTTGCCTTGGCACTTCCGACTCTTCCACTACTTCTGAAACATGCACAATACCATGGAAACGACATCAAACGCATCTAAAAACTTAAATTAATGCCAAAAGCAAAATAAACATAAAAATACTCAAATATGAAATACTTAAAACTCAAACACTACAACTCAAAATAAAGTGTTACCACATTGATGAATTTTGGCCGAAAACATGATGAAAATCAAGTAAAATGGTGAGCGATCATAACCAAGTGCTTGTAATCTGAAACTTCATCTGATACATCCTTGAAAGATCCATTTGATCTCATCTACAACATGATCATTATGAAGTTGTTACTTTGAACCTGTGACTTATGGCATTATGGAATTCATCTGCTACATGGGTAAATTTGAAGAAGATCATGGAATGGCTAAGCTTGGATGTGGCTATCTTTATTTGATGCCTTTCTCTTAAAGTTAATATTGTGTGCCTTGTTTGTTGCTTGATTCTAATGTCCAAAGGAATTTTGGTTTCTATATGACATTCTTGTCTATTGGATTGCAACCCATTTGTCAGATATTTTCAACTCTTAACTTTTAAATTTATGCTTAGGATTAGTCTCTTCATCTCCTCCCCATCTCTTTAATTTCAAAATCTCTCCCTCCTTTTAAAAACTTCTTTTTTGTACTTCTTTTTTTTCTAAACTTAGACCATTTTGCAAACTAGAAACTTTGACCTTATGCCATTGCATTTTAAACTTCTTTTCTTAAATAAACATGTAAATAAACTTAATTATACTTGACTTAAAATTTTCAAAAGCCAAAAAGAACTAACTCATTCAAACCATTTTCTAGGCCTTTATGCCTTTCAAACCTAATTTTTGTTAAAAGCAATGCATCCACTTTGAAATTTGTATCACAAATTACGAGGTTTTGATCCCTCATTTTTATGTTGGTACGTAGGCACAAGTCCGAAGGTCTTGTCAAACACAAAAATATAATTAATGAATTCTTTTCTCATCCCCCCATTCTATTTGCTTGCAAACATCATTTGTACAAAATACATATGCACACAAAAAAGGGCTCTCTAGGAGTACCTAGCACACTTTGGGTGCTAACACCTTCCCTCTGTGTAACCAACCCCCTTACCTATAATCTCTGGCATTTTATTAGTTTTGATTTGAAAACTTCCTATTTTTGGGTTTTGTTCGTACTTTTCCCTTTTCCCTTGGAAACAATAAAAGCGCGGTGGAGACTCTTGTTATTTGATGTCTTGCTTATCCATAGCTTGATGATCATGAATTTACTGCTACAAGAATAACTACAACGAATGAGCCTAAAATGTTCTCTTGGTATTGGATAGCAAAGAGAATCTTGGTTTTTTAACAGGAGCAATAGCTCAATTGGCAACAGGAGATCCTCTTTACAAATACTGGAAGTCTGAAAAATCCTTGATTATTATGTGGTTGGTAAACTATGAAAACTGGAATAGGTAAGTCTTACATGTTTTTGCCTTCTGCAAAGAATGTGTGAAAGTTGTTAAGAAAACATACTCTGATATTCAAAATTCCTCCCAAATTTTTGGTTTAAAATCAAAGTTATGACATGCGAAACAAGGTGACAGAAGTGTAATTGCTTATTACAATGAGTTGTTGACTCTATAGTAAGAGTTTGATCCTTTTTTATAATGACAATGAGAGGTGTATAAAAGATAATGTTGTGTTTCTCAAGAGACAATAAAATGATCGTGTATTCATGTTTCTCGTTTGGCTCAATAAAGACCTTGGTGAGGTAAGAGGTAGACTTTTAGGAAAAATATCATTGCCAACTCTTTGTGAAACTTTTGCAGAAATAAAAAGAGAGGAGGCACATCAAGGAATTATGATAGACAAGACACCACAGAGCTCTGAATCTAAAGCCTCAGCTCTGGCTACTAAGAACCTTGACGAGGGAAAAAGGTTAGATAAAGTTTCTTGGTATGGTCACTAAAAGCGCAAATGACATACACGTGAAAGTTGTTAGAAGCTCAAAGGAAAACCTCATGACTGGAAGAAGAAAGGTGGTCGTGCATTTCAAGCTAGTAATTCTGATCAAGGGCAACAATCATCATCGACTCAGCTTCCACTCACTACAGAACAACTAGACAGATTGTACAAACTCCCCGAGTCTCCAACCCCTTCTTGCTCTATAGCAACAAAAGGTAATTTTGCATTTCTTAGTGTCAATCTCAATCATACTTGGATAGTAGATTCAGGTGTCTCTGATCACATGACAGGTGAATATATTTTGTTCTCTTCATATAGTCCATGTGCAGGTAATCAAAAAATAAAATTCGTAGATATCTCCTTTTTTAGCCATTACAGGTAAAGGGTAAGTTATGTTGTCGCTAGTGTTAACCATTTAAAATGTCCTTCATGTTCCAAACGTATCATGTAATTTAATGTATGTTGGTAAATTAGCCCAAGATATAAATTGTCAAACTAATTTTTTCCAATCTCACTATGTCTTTCAGGATTTGAACTTGGGGAAGATGATTGAGAGTGCTAAGGAGAGTGAAGGACTCTACTACCTTAACATTGAATATGCATCACAACTACCTTCAAAAAGAATAAGTTCTTGCTTTGAGTCTTTTTCTCTTTTGAATAATAAAGATGACAACATTATAGTATGAAATTAAGATTAGGTTATCCTAGTTTTCTTTACTTAAAACACTTGTTTCCTAAGTTATTTCATAATAATAACTTTTCTTCATTTAAATGTGAAGTATGTGAGTTTGCAAAACATCATCTTTCCTAATTTTTAATATAGTCTTATAAATCATCAAAAGTACATTCTCTCTCAAAAAATGATTTATCACATTTATAGATGACCATACAAAAGTATGTTGGGTGTACTTGTTAAAGGGGAAATCAGATGTTTGTCAGACTGTAAAGAATTTTTTTCAATAGTGCAGAATCAATTTCAAACAAATATCCAAGTCTTTAGAAGTGATAATGGCAAAGAATATTTTAACACTATCCTGGATGATTCTTTTCTAAATAATGGGATTGTACATCAAAGTTCAGGTCCTAATACTCCTCAACAAAATGGAGTTGTCGAAAGGAAAAATAAACATTTATTGGAAATTGCTAGAGCTCTACTTTTTTCGAGTAAAGTAACAAACTATTTATGGGACGAAGCTGTTTTAATAGCTGCGTATTTAATTAACAGGATGCCCTCTAAAATTCTCAGTTTCCAAAATCCAAATAATATCTTCAAAGAATGTTTTCCTAATACTCATGTTTTAACTAATTTGATATTAAAAATATTTGGTTGCACAACCTTTTTCATGAACATAAAAATGTTGAAAAACTTGAGTCACGTGCTATAAAATGTGTCTTTATTGGATACTCTTCAACCTAAAAAAAATATAAATATTTTTATCCAAAAAACAGTAAAATGATTGTCACTAGACGTTACATTCTTCGAAAATAAACCTTATTTTGATGACACTCATCTTCGAGGGGGGATATAAAGGAAGACTTGTTTCAAATTGATGTCATGCGTTTTTTAAATAATTTATCGTTGCATGTACCACAAAATCATGAGACTTTTACATCTGCACCAATAAAAAATGGTCATGATTCTTTATTTGATCCTACTTATTTTATGAGTAAGGAACTTTGTGAATCTGAGCCTACATTTTCTCTTGTAGAAAATAATGAGAATCCTAAAAATGATTATCTAATTGAAATTCCATAAAATAATAAGTCACTTCAAGAAAAGTTATTTGAATTAAGAGACATGACTTGGAAAGGGAAGGTTTTTGTGAAAAAGCACCATAAATGAAGGGACGAGTCTGCATCTCAACATTGTTAGGAATCTGAACCTGGGAATGATCAGTCTCCTAAGAAAAGGAAAGGTAAGTCTATCTTTGTTTCTGAGAGTCATATTTTGTAGACTTACATAGATGATCTTATTGCCAGTCGAAAACCTGTTAGATCTTGCATTAAACATCTCATGTCCAATTTTATATCATATTCAAATCTGTCTTCATCTATGTCTGCCTTCACCTCAAAATTGTCTATTGTAGAAATTCCAAAAAGTGTACAGGTTGCTCTAGAAATTCCAAAGTGGAGGGAAGATGTACTTGAGGAGATGAATGCTCTTGAAAAGAACAAAACTTAGAGTGTTACAACACTGCTAGATGTCAAGAAGACAATTGAATGCAAATGTGTGTTTACTGTGAAGTATAATTCAGATGGGTCAATTGAAAGGTACAAGGTTTGTTTGATGGCTAAAGGCTTTACTAAGACCTATGGTATAGACTACTCAAAGACATTTGCTCATGTTGTAAAATTGAACAATGTCAGAATTCTTTCATCTCTTGTTGCTAACCTGGATTGGCCCCTACATCAGTTAGATGTTAAAATGAATTTCTTAATGGCGATCTAGAAGAAGAAATATATATATGAAGATTTCTCCTGGATTTGAAAACAAAATTAGATCAAATGTATGCAAACTAAATAATTCTTTGTATGTATTAAAGCAGCCCCCTAAAGCTTGGTTTGAAAAATTCACTCAGTCCATGGAGAAACAAGGGTACTTCTAAGGACATAAATACATTCTAGACTTATTGAAATAAATATGAATGGATGATGTCTTCCTATAGATACCTCTATGGATCCTAATGTTAAACTTTAGTGATAAGGTAATGTTCCTATTGATACTGGAAGATGTCAAAGATTGGTTGGGAAACCGATTTATTTGTTACACATCCGGCCTGATATTGCTTTCTGAGTTAGTGTAGTAAGTCAGTTAATGCATTCTCCTTTCGAGAAACATCTTGAGGCAATCTATAGGATATTGAGATATTTGAAGGGAAATCATGTAAAAGGCTTATTTTATAAGAAGACTAGTGAAAGAAATGTGTCTATCTTCACGGATGTTGATTGGGCAAGTTCAGCCATAGATAGAAGATCAACCTCTGGATATTGTACCTATGTTGTGAGTAATCTTGTGACATAAAGGAGCAAGAAACAAGGAGTTGTAACAAGAAGTAGTTCATAAGTGAGTCTAGAGATATGTCATAAGGTATTTATGAAAGATTATGGATCCTTAGATTTCTAGAAGAACTTAAGATGAAAATTGAGCTTCCATTGAAATTGTTCTCTGACAGTAAAGTTGATATTAGCATAACTTATAACCCAGTTCAAAATAACAAAACCAAACATATTCAAATTGATCGACACTTTATAAAGGAGAAGTTAGATGTTGGAATCATATGTCTACCTTCTGTGACTTCAAGTCAATAAACTACGGGTATCTTGACCAAAAGTTTGGCAAGACCTACCTTTGAGCAATGGATAGACAAGTTGGGCATGATAGATAGATATATATGCACCAACTTGAGAGGGGTGTTGGAAAATATTTTATTTCCTGATTTTATTGTTTCCTTTAATCCTTCTTTATTTTCCTTTATTCTCCATTAAGGAGGTAACTAATTGTAATAATTGTATCTCTGCTATATAAACCAGTTTGAAGCTGAGGAATAAAACACAACAACTTTTGCCTATTTTCTTCAATAATAACTAATTTTTCTAGTGGTGCATTTTTTAACTCTCTCATGAAGTTACGCGTAATGCGTCAGGTTGAACTTATGAAACATAGTCGTGGTTGGAATGTCTCAGTTATCATTATCGCCGTCGTCGTCATCGTCACTTTCATGGACAAAGTGTTCAAAGACTTTATCTTCATTTTCGCTTGAGTCATAGAC
The DNA here is from genome assembly GCF_024323335.1 of Lathyrus oleraceus. Lineage (NCBI taxonomy): Eukaryota > Viridiplantae > Streptophyta > Magnoliopsida > Fabales > Fabaceae > Lathyrus > Lathyrus oleraceus. The sequence continues at coordinate 438,194,168 of NC_066580.1, read as the reverse complement.
TTCTTCATTGTAAGGGTTCATAACGTCATTTTTTAAGGTGATCACATGTAATTATTTAGATGATTGATAGTCTTAGAAATGATTGTACGATTCAAATGGTTGAAAGTCTTAGAAAGACGATATGGTTAATTTAGTTAGTAATATTGGGGAGAATGATACATTTCAAATGGTTAAAAGTCTTGAGAATTATTGTATAGTCACTACAAGAAAAAAGGGCTTTTACGGTGATTTTTTTGAGTTGTTGCCACGGTTTGAACTGTCAAAATTTGCAGGCTGTGACGGTTTCCCAACTGTTGCAAAACTGTGTGTCGCATGTCTGTTTTGTGTCGGTTTGGGAAACCATCGCTCCATCTGCCTTTAATAATTATGATAGTTCTAGAACTGTCTTAACAACATAATTACGACGGTTTCAACCGCCATTAATTTTATGATTTTTTATTACTAAAAACTCACATGTAAAACCGCGGGTATTTCCACATGTAAATTCATAAGTAATTTTTAGGAAATTTTAAATCTGCACATTAGTCCGCAACTAATATATTTCTAAAATTAAAAATATATATTATATTTAATTGTTACCCAACCTCATGAATATTTTATAATACGGTGATGAAATCTTTTATACTTACTCATTCTATGATTACTCATTAACATATTATGACTTTGTTCAACAATATATTATTCTCTCCGTTCCTTTTTAACTGTCGTTTTTGAGTAAAAAATTTGTTTCTTTTTATTTGTCGTTTTCAAAGTTCAAGATAACATTAATTGTTGATTTTTCAAAATTATCCTTAATTATTTATTGAAGAGAGAGAAAAAGTCAAATAAGTTAACAAATAATCAAGGATATTATAGATAAAAAGATAATCATTACTTTAAAAATAGTAAAAATTATTAGCTTTATTGATATGCAGAAAAAATTAAAAAGAAACAATTAAAAAGAAACGGAGGGAGAGAATCCATCACACTTGAGAATATCATACTGAAAAGATGCAATAATATATTCCATGATAGCCATAAGTTATCTAGTCCTGTCATAGTGATTCTATAGCTACGTAGACCAAAAATAATATTATGATTTATTTTGTAATACTTATCTACTATCTATCCAATACTAATCAATTGGATACTTTGCCGCAATTATCCTTCCTTTTTAGCATTGACAGAGGCGAAATCAATCATCAAATATTTCCCCCCAAAAAAAGCCAATGCATAAGATTGCATCTTTAGTCCTTTCTACACAATTTTTTTCATATTCTCATTTGCTCTCTCAACCGAGCTGCCCTCCCAACTGAACTTTTTTCATCTTCTCACTTTCTCTCCCAAGCAGTTCTTCCATATTACAAAGGTTAGTTCTTTGCTCAATAGTTCTATGTTCTCACATTCCATGTGTTGAGCATTCTTTCATGTTTTCTCAAAATATTGTGTGTGCTGATATTGATAGTTGTGTGTCATATCTATTTATATATCTTAAATTGAATGCTTCAAACAATTTTGCGATACATAATACTGATTTTTACAAAAAAAATAGTCCAGATCATCATATTAACTCATGTGTACATCCTCTATTAAATCACCAATCAAAACACAACTATCTGTCAACACTCATTCTTCGACTCTTTCTCTACTAAAACCCCCTTTTAAATACTTTTAAAGTCATTGACTCATAATTTTTAATTGTTATGACGAATCATAATTTATTTAATATGTATTATCAATATTATAGAAAAATATAATTTTATACATTTTTTGGTCAATATTATTTTTTGTACGAATAATAAATATACTATTTTATTTATTATCAATTTCATTTGTGGACTAAATTGAAATATTTATTAACAATAAAAGTTTAATAAAAAATTTAATTAAGATAATAATGAAACAATTACACTAGACTTCCTTTTAACCATTAATATTATTATTTTAATATACAATATTATTGTCAAAAAAGTATAAATAATTAATATAATATCATTAAAAAATGTCATAAAAATTAAATAATGAAAATATTAAACAATTAAATTTTGTGTTATTATTGAAAATTGAAAAATGTATATGAATAATAAATAAATTATTTTATTTCTAAACAGTAATAAAATTAATACAAATAATATTGTATTCTAAATATTAATAGCACATGATAAAATATTACACAAACAAAATATTTTCTTTTCTAAAGAACTTAATAGAGACATGTATTTTTCATTATTATAAACATTTATATCATTTAAAAAAATCATAAAATAATGAGAACAAATATAATAGACTATTTTTTAAATCATGAAAGAAAATCAATGAACACGTGGGGGTGGGCTTGAGTTACACATTTTGGTGAATATAATAATAAAACTTTATAATGGATTAAGGTTTATTATCCTCACAACTCATACATTTTAAAACGGATTGATATGTCTGTTTATTTACCTATTAAAGAGATCATTTTATACAAATTTTATTCATCTTTATAATTAATTATATTTTTTAATTTTTATAATCAAAATAACATTTTTCATATTATTGATAAATTATAAATAATAAATATAGATGTTAAATGACTATCATCAATATTTATTAAAATTAATCCATCATCATTTAACATATACTATACTATAGGAACATTGTTGGCCATTAATTAAAATATTAAAATAAAATTCATTTGAATCATAAAAAATTTAATTTAGTATCGGTAAAAAAAATAAAGTTTATTTGTGATACTAATAAAAAAATCAAATCTTGATAAAATATTTACAATAAAATATATTTAAAGTTTTTTTTATTTGGAGAACCTGTATTTAAAGTTGTTCGCAATTAAATTCATTAATAAAAATAATAAATATTTAAATATTTTATTATTAGTCAAAATTGAAAAGTACATAGGAATAAAAAGTAAAAACTATGACAGTTTATTGCACATTAACATAAAAAAAAATTATATAATATTTATCCCAAATATTAATAGCATATAATAAAATGTTAAAAAAAAATTATTCTCTATAAAAATAAATAAATTTTATTTCTCACTAATAATAAAAGAGAGTCAACTATTTTCAAGACAAAACCTAATAAATCATGTAAAAATTTATTGAAAACATTAATGTTATAAAAATTAATACCATCATTAGAAAAACCAAAAGCTGATAAAATATTTATAATAAATTATACTATTTATCAAAAAAATATATAAATACAATATTATTATGGGCACGAAAAAGTCATAAATGACTGTAAATAATTATTGAAAAGAATAATATCATAAAATTAATTCCATCAATAAAAGATGTCATAAAAATTAAATAATAAATATAATAAATAATTAAATTTTATATTATTAACCTTATTATTGAAATAATAAAAATGCTTATGAATAATAAATATATTATTTTATTTCTAAACATAAAAAATTAATATATTTAATATTTTATCCCAAATACTAATAGCATATAATAAATTTTCACACAATCTTTTTCAGAACTTTAACGTTACATCATTATACTTTGTAGCACATCAATCTGAAGATGATACGTGTTTAGAATTCGACGATTAAGATGCAACTTTTGTTATTGATGAACATCAATCAGGAAAACTGAAGGTTTAGCATTTTTACATAACATATCTCAACTTTAACTTTCTTGTACTATTATAACCCTATGTTGGTTTATGTAGAATATTACGAAACAGGGAACCCTTTAGTCGAATGTCGTTATTGTCAAGCCATGATGTGGTATCAAAAGAGGATGAACAAAAGTTATCATTCAGCTAATCCCATATTTATTTATGTTGTGGGAATAGAAAGGCTGAACTTATGTTACTAAAACAACCTCCTGAGTTACTCTCATGTCTCCTGTTTGATCAAGAAAGTTTAGTTAGCTGGAAGTTTCAACAACATATTCGAATTTACAACATGATGTTTGCCTTCACATCACCCGCGCAAAGTTAGATAATCGTTTTAACAATGATGGTGGACCACCAACACTTCGGATTCAAGGGCAATCGTGTCATCGAATTGGAAGTTTGTTACCACCTGAAGGTCAACCACCTAAATTTGCACAACTTTATATTTTTGACACTAGAAACGAGGTCCAAAATAGAATGCAAGGTCTAAGGTATATTTAAACTAACTCTTTTTTTTTTACCTTTATATTACCACTTTTATGCAGGATATCCCTTCACATGACATTTCTTATATCTCTATAGTAAATACATATATACAATGTTAACACATTTTGTATTATGTTCTTTTTTAGGAACACTAAAAAATTGATCCCTTGATTATACATCAGTTTTATAAAATTCTTTATGAACATAACCCTCATGCAAAACAGATGGCCAAACAAAGGTTAGGTGATGAAAATACTCAAAACTTTAAATTGAGGCTAATTTCTGATAGAATAACCGATGGTCGAATATATAATCAACCAACTGTATCAGAAGTTGCATTAGTTGTTGATGATGTTGACACGGTAGAAATGAGGGATATAATCATGCAAACAAAAGGAGGGCAACTACAACGGATTAATGAGCTACATGCAAGTTACTTAGCTTATCAGTATCCTTTTATGGGGAAGATGGTTATATGCCTAACATAGCTCATAAAGACTTAGACATCTTCAAAGACAACAAGAGAAACAAACTAACTATAAGGGAATGGTTGTCATTTTGTATTCAAACCAAATTCAACGAAGCCAGGACATTGTTATCATCTCGAAGACTATTCCAACAATTTTTGGTTGATGGTTACACAATGTTAGAGTCTGAAAAATTAGAATGGATCCGTAAAAATCAACCAAAACTCAGGGTGTCAAAGTACAAAAGTCTTAATGATGAAGCTGATCAAAGTAACCAGGATCAAGCATAGGGAAAAGAGTGGTATTTATATCTTCCTATGTTGGTGGTTGTAGGTTTATAGGAAATTATACTATGATGGCATGGATATCTGTAGTAAAACGGGGTTTCCTGATTTGTTCATAACTTTTACTTGTAATCCAAATTTGCCTGAGATACAAAGAGTACTGGCACCTCTTCATTTGAAAGCACAAGATAAACTAGATGTCATTTCGAGGATATTCAAAATCAAGTTTGACCAATTACTTTCAGATTTATCAAAGGGTGTGTTAGGAAAAGTGCTTGCATGTAAATTATATTTCTCAACCTTACTTTAACTTGATTTACTTTACGCTAATTCTAATTCTTTTTTTTATAAATATTTTCTAGATATATACACCATTGAGTTTGAAAAGAGAGGGTTGCCACATGCACATATTTTGATATTTTTGCATCCTTCTAACAAGTATCCAAGACCTGAAGATATTGACAAAATCATTAGTGCTGAAGTGCCCGATCCTTTGAAAGACCCAAAGTTGTACAATTTGGTTAAAACTCACATGGTTCATGGTCCTATTGGTTCGAAAAATCTTAATTCTCCTTGCATGAAAGATATGAAATGCTCCAACTTTTACCCAAAAAAATTCCAATATTCAACAATAGTGGATCAAGATGGCTATCCATTATTTAGGAGAAGAGACAATGGACATACAATTGAGAAAAACATAATCATCCTTTACAATGGTCATGTAGTTCCTCACAATCCAAGTCTATTGTTGAAGTATGAAGCCCATATCAACATGGAATGGTGCAATTAAAGTACTTCTATCAAATACTTATTCAAGTACATAAATAAAGGTTCGGATCAAATTTCTGCTGTTATTCAACCTTTTGACAACACTACTTGTGGTGAGAAAAATAACATTGATGAAATCAAGCAATATCTAGATTGTCAATACATCTCCCCAAGTGAAGCATGTTGGTGGATATTTTCATATTCAATTCACGATAGGAAGCCAGTTATTGAGAGATTCTTTTTTCACTTGGAAAGAGAAAATTATGTTTACTACAAAGACTTTGAGCAAATTGGGAATGTTTTACTCAAACCAAATGTAACTGAATCAATGTTTATAGCATGGTTTGAGGCAAACAAAAAATATGAAGATGCACGATTGTTAACATACAGTGATTTTGTCTCTAAGTTTGTTTACCATAAACCAATTAGGACTTGGAAACCTAGGAAAAGAGGGTATATTATTGGTCGTCTTATTTGGGTCCTCAAAGCATAGGTGACATATTTTATCTAAGGATGATGTTGACTTTTAAAATAGGGCAATTAAGTTACAGAGATATCAAATTTGTTGATCGTGTACAACATAAAACTTTTAGAGAAGCATGATTTGCTATGGGATTCTTACAAGATGATAGAGAATTTATTTAGGCAATTAAAGAGGCTCGTGTTTGGGGTTCTGGTATTTTTTTATGGAAGTTATTTGTTACTACTACTCCGGCCTGATTTATAAGCAAAAAAGACAAGTTTTACGCTTATTAAGAAATATACTTAAGTGCATTTAAGTTTCTTGATTTTATGTGAGAGAGACAACACAATTACTAGTATACCCTCAATTAAATTGTCTTCTAGTAACAATAAAGTAATTATTGCAAGGATACTTTTGGAATAAAGACATTAAATGCACCTAGATTTGTTGACATTTGCTTATATTTAAGACCAAAAAAATTAGAAGACTTTTTCTTATAAATAAGACCGGAAGGAGTATGTTGTTATCATCATCAATGAATAGACCCGAACATGTTTGGAATAATTCATGGTTGTACTTATTAGATGGTATTCTTCATGAACAATGTGCATTGACAAGAAATCCAGGTACATAAATTATTTCATGGGTTTGTACTTTCTATTTCTTTACTTCAATATTAGGTGTTTTAAATATGACATGTTTTTTTACAATAGGATGGACACTTACGGATGAAGAAATGAAATAACTGACGCTTATGGCTATTGAAACACAATTATATAAAAAAAACAAGAAAAGTTTGAAGAACTACAAGCCAATATCATATCCAAAATATTTTATAATTTCCTTTCTTGGAAATAGGTTTATTTATGATGAGAGACAATATGATCTGGTTGCTCAAGAATAAGTATATTTAAATTTACACGCATCTCTTACAGGTAACATCAAATTGTCTTTATTTAATTTAATCAATTAATGTTGATGTTGAGCATACTAATCTTTTTGTCATGATGATTCTATTTGTAGATGAGCAAAGAAAGATTTTTGAAGAAATAATAGAAGTTGTAGAAAAATAAAAAGGTGGTGTACTTTTTTTATATGGCTATGGTGGAACAGGTAAAACATTTATGTGGAACACTTTGTCAGCTGAAATTCGTGCTAAAAGAAAAATTGTGTTGCTTATTGCCTCAAGTGGGATTACAAGTTTGTTGTTACCAGGTGGAAAAACAACTCATTCTAAATTTAATATTCCAGTCCTTACTTTGGAATCTTCCATTTGCAACATTGATAAAAAAAAGATGAACTTGTTGATTTTTTAAAGTTGACTGATCTAATCATATGGGATGAGGCTCCTATGGCTAACAAATTTTGTTTTGAGGCTCTTGACAAATCTTTGAAGGATATTATGAGTATTAATGGAGAAGCGTCTCAAAAAATATTTGGAGGGAAGGTTGTTGTTTTTTGTGATGATTTCAGACAAATTCTTCATGTTATACCAAGAGGTAGTAAATCAGATATTATTCATGCAACCATTAATACTTCTTATATCTGGGATCATTTCAAGGTACTCAAACTTACAAAGAACATGCACTTGCAAAGTGAAGCAATGACATGTACTGCAGATGATATTCAAATTTTTTCGGAGTGGATCTTAAAAATTGGAGATGGGACAGTGTTTGAACCAAATGATGGTTATGTTGAGATTACAATTCCCCAAGAGTTTATCATTTCAAATTTTCCAGATCCTATAAAGGCTATTGTTGAAAGTACCTACCCCGATCTCATTCATAACTACCAATATTCTAATTATCTTCAAAGTCGTGCAATTCTGGCTTCAACTATTGAAGTAGTGTATGATATCAATCAATACATCATAAACCTTCTTCTAGGTACTATTCATGCTTTCATTATATATTTCATTTTGTAACTTATGTATTTCTATCATTTATCATTGAATGCAAATACATTTTTTTTATGTTTTTAAGGAGAAGAAAATGAATACTTTAGTAGCAATTCTATAGATGGATCTGAAGCAACTGACTTTGATGCATTTGAACATTTGAAACCTGAATTCTTAAATGCTCTTAAAATATCAAGATTGTCCAATCATTCAATAAAGTTGAAAATTGGGACCACAATAATGTTGTTGCATAACTTGGATCAATCAGAAGGATTATGCAATGGTACACGACTCTCTGCAATAAGGCTTGTTAATCATGTCATTGAAGTTAAGATCATTTTTTAAAAGAATATTAGTAACATCATTTATATTTCAAGAATGTATTTGTCCCCCTCACAATCATCATGGCCTTTTAAATTGGTGAGAAGACAATTCTCAATTATTATTTCTTTTGTTATGACAATTAACAAATCTCAGGGTCAATCTTTAGACAACGTTGGTTTATACTATGTTTTTAGTCATGATCAATTGTATGTGGCACTTTCTAGAGTCAAGACAAAAGAAGGTCTTAAGATTTTGATTCATGACAAAGATAAACAGGCTAGGCATATTATCACTAATGTTGTCTTCGAAGAAGTTTTTCAGAATATTTAATAGGTATTAAAATACAAGGTTTTTTTGTATCATTTATTGTTTATTTCCAATGGTGTTCTGAGTTGTTATCTAATATAAATGTTATTCTATACAGGTTGAATCATTTTGTTTATTATGGAGATTCATTGTTGACAATCTATCCAACATTAAGAATTATTGTAACAAATGTTGTATTTTCATTTTATTTTTTTGTCTTTCTTTTTTTCTTTGACATTGTTAATCAACTTTACCACTATATTTTGTCTTCAAGTATTACAAATCTTTTGTTCTTTTATTTTTATTTCATCATTCCACATTGTTCTTACACAATGGAATTTAACCTTTTTTTTACATATTTCTTAAATATTTATATCGACATTAACAAAATTATTTTACCTGTGTGTATTATACTAGTTCATTTAATAATTATAATTATGACATATCAATAACAAAGTGTGCAGTCTCCAACTATTTAAACGTGGCATTGCTTGCCTCACAAGACATTGTATGTTTACATGGTTTTCCAACAACAATAATATCTAACAGGGACAAGATCTTCCTCAGTAATTCCTGGACTGGAATTTTCTGGCTGACTGATGTTGAACCTCAACCGGATGGTCAAAAAGAGATGGTAATTGAGGCTACGGTCCAAATGATTTGGGTGGGTAGAATTCTGATTCAACACCAACTAAAATAGCTCGACTAAAATGACATTGCAGTTTGGTCAATGGAGAGTTTAGGAGCTATAATTCCTAAATATTGGTTATTATTATGTTACTTATTTCTTTTTAATTTCCAGTTGCACAATATTGCTGTCTTTTACGGTTTCCATTGAATAAAAATATTTCTACTATAACTACTCTGCATACAACGTTTGCCATATCCTGTCATACCCTATCAATTTCTTATTATGTTTTCCTATAATCCAGTTTGAGTGCTTAAAATACATCTTGTTGGTCAATCATGATATCTGTTGGTGCAAAGGTAGAATGAATGATGAACGGAAATATTCTATTAAGAGAATGACGGCTACAAAACATGATAAAAGTTACAATGATTGTCACCCTATTTATAAGCTAAAATTAGGGTTACTAGAATAGAATAAAATACTAAAATACCCTCTAACAAACTTAGGGGCTAAGAAAATAGTACAACTAATAAATATGAATTACTTCTAATACCATCCCTTAATTCATATTCCATCAAAACTTGTAACACCAATTTCATCCCTTAATCTGAGAAATTGATCAGTCTTGATAGCTTTCGTCAGAACATTTGCCAACTGTTTCTGAGTGCTGCAGTGTACAACTTCTAACACTCCCCTCTGAACTTGATGTCTCAGAAAATGATACTTGGTCTCAATGTGCTTGCTTCTCCCATGCAACACTGGGTTTCTGGCAAGATTGATTGCATACTTGTTGTCAATCATCAGCTTCAGAGGTTTGTTTACTTTAATCTTCAGATCCTGTAATAGATTCAGAATCCACACAGCTTGGCATGCAGTGACAGCACCTGCAATGTATTCAGCTTCACAAGTTGACAACGCCACAACAGGTTGCTTCTTGGAACACCAAGAAATGGGACCTCCCAGAAATTTGAATAAGTACGTAGACGTACTTCTTCTGTCAACTCTGTCTCCACACCAATCAGAATCTGAATAACTCAGAAGTTCTGACTCATCCTTTCTTCCAGAAGGAAATAATACTCCATACTTCAGAGTTCCCTTTATATACCTCAGAATCCTGACAGCAGCTTGGTAATGGGACCACTTAGGTTTACTCATGAACCTACTAACCATCCCAACTGAATAGCAAATATCAGGTCTGGTATTGCACAAATACCTCAGAGAACCAACCAACTGTTTGAAGGTTGTAACGTCCACATCCTTTCCATCAGAGTCAGAATCCAGTTTCTGATTTGTATCAGAAGGTGTGACAGCAATCTTACAATTCTTCAGATTAAATCTCTTCAGAAGTTCTAATTCATACTTGAGCTGATGCAAAATAATACCTTTCTCAGAGTATCTGAATTCCATCCCTAGAAAGTATGTCATTTTTCCTATATCAGTCATTTCGAATTCATTCATCAGAACTTTCTTGAACTTGGCTATCTCATGTTCAGAACTTCCAGTCAGCAGTATATCATCAACATATAAACATACCAGAGTCATATTTCCTTCAGAAGTATGCTGAACATAGACACCGTACTCCATCTCACATTTCTGAAAGCCTTGCTTCTTGAAAAATTAATCAATCTTCTGATTCCAAGCTCTGGGCGCTTCTTTCAATCCATATAGAGCTTTGTATAATTTGTACACCATCCCTTCCTGATTCTTTTTCACAAATCTAGGAGGTTGTGACACGTAAACTTCTTCTTCTAATGGACCGTTCAGAAATGCAGATTTTACATCTAAATGCATCAGAGACCAATTCCTGTTAGCAGCTATTGCAATCACCATTCTGATTGTTTCATGTCTTGCTACAGGTGCAAACACTTCAGAGTAATCCAGCCCAGGTTTCTGTAGAAATCCTCTGGCTACCAACTTTGCTTTATGTTTGCCAATTGAACCATCTGGCTTTAACTTCTGCTTCACGCTGATGGCTTTCTTGTCTTTTGGAAGTTCTGTCAGCTTCCAAGTCTTGTTTCTCTCTATAGCATCAAGTTCTTCTTTCATGGCCTTCAGCCAGAGCTTCTGCTTAAGAGCCTCTTTTGTACTTATGGGTTCAGAGTCTACTAACATGGCACACTGAATAACTTCTCCTTCAGAGTCTACTTCAGTTTCTTGCAGCATGTCAAATTATGCATATCTTCTGGGGATGTTTCTGATTCTTTGTGGTCTCTGAACTTGTTCAGAGTCTTGAGCTTCAGAGTTTCTAGCTTCAGATGGTTGACTTCCTCCAGAGCTTTGACCATCTTCAGGGGCTGGCATATTTCCAGAGTCTAAATTGCCACCAGAATCTGGATTACCATCAGAGTCTGGGTCATCAGAGTCTGGATCATCAGAGTCACCTTCATCTTCTGAGTCTTCTCCAGAGTCAGAATCACTATCAGAATCAGAATCAACGTCAAAGTTTACTCCAACTTCAGAAATTCTTAACTCTGACCTTTCTTCAGAAGTTCTAACATCAGAAACAGATTGAGACTTATCCCAATTCCAAAATTCTGATTCCTTCACAATCACATCTCTCCTGAATTCAATTTTGTTGGTTTCTGGACAATAGAGCTTGTATGCACCTGTACTGTGGTACCCTATCAGAATCATCACTTTGCTTCTATCATCCAGCTTCTGTGTTCTGGCTTCTGGAACATGTTTATAGCGAACAGAACCAAACACCTTCAGATGACTAACACTTTGCTTATCTCCAGTCCACTTCTGTATTGGAACTATTTCCTTCAACTTCTTCGTAGGACATCGGTTGAGTACATACGTTGCAGTGACAACAGCTTCTCCCCAGAGCTTCTGAGGAAGTTTCTTCTCCTTTAGCATGCTTCTCACCATATCAAGCAAAGTGCGGTTTCTTCTTTCAGCAAGACCATTGTGTTGAGGGGTATAAGGAGCAGTAACCTCATGCTCAATTCCATTCTCCTCACAGAACTTTTTGAACTCTTTGGAGTTATACTCACCTCCACCGTCAGTTCTAAGGATCTTCAACTTCTGACCACTCTGATTCTCAGCCTTCATTCTGAACTTCTTGAATTCATCAAACACCTCGTGTTTAAACTTAATAAGGGATACCCATGTCATTCTTGTGAATTCATCAACAAATAACACAAAGTATTTATTCCCTCCAATCGATGCTACTGGAAATGGACCACACACATCAGAATGTACAACTCCCAAGGCATGTTTTGCTCTTGGAGCAGTTTCTGACGCAAATGGCAATCGTGGTTGTTTTCCTTCCATGCAAACTTTGCATGACTTTTCAGGCTTCTTAATTGCAGGAATTCCATATACCAACTTCTTTTAATTCAGATGTTTTAAGCTTCTGAAATTCAAATGACCAAATCTTCTGTGCCACAACTCACTCTCCTTCTCAACACTTGTTGCATTAAGACATTCTGAGTCTGCAGTTCTGACATTCACCTTGAATGTTCTATTCCTTCCCTGTTCTGACTCCATAATCAACTTCTGATTGCAGTCATACAGCTTCAGAAGATTGTCCTTCATGGTAACTGAAAAACCTTATTCAATTAATTGTCCCACACTCATCAGATTGCTTCTGATGCCAGGTACATACCACACGTTCTGAATCAATGTTGTTTTCCCATTGTTCAGAATCACTCTGACATTTCCCATACCTTCTGCATTAAGATATTTGTCATCAGCACATCTGATCTTTGTCCTCTTTTCAGAGTCAAAGTCAACCAGCCATTTCTTGTTTCCAGTAAGATGATTTGAACAGCCCGTGTCCATATACCACCAGTCTATCAGATCCATATCATCAGATTCAAAGGCCATCAATAGCACAGATTCGTCATCAGAACTTCTGGCTATATTTGCTTCTTCTGATTTTCTCTCCTTGTTTGACCAACAGTCTCTAGCAAAGTGACCAAACTTCTTACAACAGTAACATTGGATCTTCTTCTTGTCATACTTCTCTTTTCCCTTCTGAGCATTCTTTTGTCTATCAGAGGTTGAGCTTTCTGACTTATGACCACCATCAGATCTTCTCCTGGCTTCTGACTGCTTCTGATACCTCCTATCAGAAGTTGCTTTCAGAGCCTGCTGCTCTACTTCCCTTTCAGAAGTTTTCTCAGTCAAACGCAACTCTTGTGCTTCTAGACTGCTCTGCAGCTCTTCAATTCTCATGGTGCTCAGATATTTGGAATGTTCTATTGCTACCACAATGTAATCAAATTGAGAGGTAAGGGATCTCAATACCTTCTCCATGATTGTTTCTTCAGAAAGAGTTTCTCCACACGCTTTCATCTCATTAGTGATCAGAATCACTCTGGAGATGTATTCAGAAACTTTCTCATTATTCTTCATGTTGAGATTCTCATATTGCTTTCTCAAGGACTGAAGCTTCACCTTCTTCACTGATGCGTCACCACCATAACATCTAACCAGTGTGTCCCACGCAGCCTTTGCTGTCGTTGAATCTGCAATCTTCTCAAACACATTTACATCAACACATTGATGAATGAAGAACAATGCTTTCTGATCCTTCTTCCTTACTTCCTTCTGCGCATTTTTCTATTCATCCGTCGCATCTGCTGCTACCGGAACATAACCATCAGTGACAAGATCTAGAACATCTTGAGCACCGAACAGTACACGCATTTGGATCATCCAACGATTCCAGTTTTTACCGTCAAATACTGGAAGTTTGGTGTTCATGTTGCCGTTTCCGTTCATCTTTCTACCTTGCACAGTACACTCAGATTTCTCTCAGTGTTTCCCAACCCACAGAATTAAAATTCTGATCAGATTTTGTTCAAGATTCAACACGAATCTAAGAATCAAAATCAAACACACAAGACCTCACATTCACTCGTGTTTCCCGTGTTTCCCAATGAATCCGAACCGGAGCTCTAGATACCAATTGTTGGTGCAAAGGTAGAATGAATGATGAACGGAAATATTCTATTAAGAGAATGACGGCTACAAAACATGATAAAAGTTACAATGATTGTCACCCTATTTATAAGCTAAAACTAGGGTTACTAGAATAGAATAAAATACTAAAATACCCTCTAACAAACTTAGGGGCTAAGAAAATAGTACAACTAATAAATATGAATTACTTCTAATAATATCTAATCACCAACCTGATTAACTCCACTTGATTATTTTAATCAACAATCGTTATATCTACTTTTGGTTATGGTTTCTTCATAATTGAATTTAGAATATTGTTTAGAAAAAAATTCTATTCTAAGACTAAATTTTGCTTGAAATCATATTCATAGTTTACTTCCATCTTAACATTATTTTAGGTTGAGGTTATAGACTCTGAAAAATTAAGAGCATTTCTTAACTTATCATATATGTTTCTACTGTATCATGTGAATTATCAAAAATATCTTCTATTTTTTTGAGATAAATTTCCGGACGCACTCTAACACACATTCAAGTGAGACAATTCAGTGATACTCTATTGTTTTTTTTAGGACTGCATCTCAGGAATATTTTAAAAATATCTTTGTATTTATCAGTTTAATAAAAAAATTGGAGATGCATCTCTGGAAATTTCCCATAATTACATTTTCATAAACCAGAGACATCAGTATCAGATCCAAAAACAATAAATTTTTTCAAATTGAAATTAAGATTCATAAAATAAAATTATGATTACATAGATGAGTTCAACATAAAATACAACATTACCCTTCAATATCCAGGTGGACGTTTGCACATCTTCAGAATATCTTCAAAACGGAAAAACGTATTCCACATAGCCCTTACATCTTGCGTCTTAAGCTCAAATTTGCTAAGCTCAATCTTCCCTTTGTTGTCAATCGACGATGAACGGTACCCGAGCTTCACAATCTTCCAATTGTCCCCGTAAGGTATGAGAGAATGAATTTCGTCTTTGATATCTTCGAGGGAGGTGAAGTCGTTGAGCTTGAACGTGCACTCGGGTGTAGAGTTGGAGAACGAGATATTTGTGACATATCAGTCAATGTTTAGTTGTGACGTTTAAGACATTTTCAGTTTGTGTGAAATATAACATAAGAGCACCTTAATTTATAGAAGTCATAGATCAATATATGGACCACTCAATAACTGACTTGCCGATTCCAGATTGTTTCGGAGATGCATCTCTGGAACTTCTCCTGAATCAGTTTCAAAACATAACCTGTTTTTTCATTTACAAAAAACACAAATGTTGTTATGGGAAAGATAAAAAATGCATTAAGACAAAATATAAACAAAGGGTGAATATATAACATTTCATTTATATTTGAGACACAATTACATACACTTATTTGTCCGGTAAAATAAGAAATTTAAACGAATTGAAACATATGTCGCAGGCTAAATCTATTAGTGGTACCCCTTTAGACTTTTGTGCATTTGATTCTCTTTCAATGTTGCTCAATTTCTCGAACTCTTGCATCCTTTCTATAAAATGATTATGCCAAATCTCGACTTTTGTTATTGAATAAGTCATCCACTATGGTGATGGAAGTGGTATAGGGCATCCTGTTTTCAAATAAACTTGAACAAAATGACTTGATTTTAAAAGTCACTAAATACACATAATATGATTATTTGGATTTTGAGGTGGAGTAGTACGCAGTCTGAAAAATCGTATCGTGTCAAATCAATACACTATATCATACACACCATTATTTTTTTCACAACCACTTCAGTCTTCACCATTTTTCCATCTCTGGACTCTGTTTGTTTTATCCATACTGCGAGTTTAACCCGACTTCTCACATTATTTGTTATGTGATACCTACAAAGTAATGCATTAGAAGAAAAATATATATTTACAACCGAATTCATCAATGCGGTAGCGCGGTCAGTAACAATCGTTTTAGGCATCTCACCTTGATATTTCAATAGTATCCGGCACACTTCTAACGCCTAAGTAAAGTTGTCCTCTTTTTCATACTCAAGAAATGAAAATCCAACAGAATATGTCTTCTCAGTTGAGGTAACACCAATCATCCCTAATAATGGAAGTTTATGCTTGTTGATCTTGTAGGTTGAATCAAGTATGAACTCCGTAGGAAACGTGTTGAACAACTTTATAGAATCAAGATGAGTCCAAAATATATCTTTAACATTAATTCCGTCATTGCATGTTCGGTACCTAGACATGTAACTGTTAGCATCTAACAGTTTCAAGAGTTGTTGCATCTAAGTTCTATCCCCCCTAAGCGTCTTGTGATTTAGATGCCGAATATTATACACTAGCTTGATATTTGATATATTTTTTGGGTCGTTTCTGTTTCAATGTTGCAAGTATATTTTTCGGTTTAACAAGATTCAAGGTCATGTCAACACATTCCTTCTCTTCCAGCATGAGCCGACACATAATAGGATGGTCGGCTAATTTTTCACACAAATCATGGTTATGCAAACCACATATCACATTAAATCTCCAATTTTTATTTGCCAACATGTAACTGCGCACCTTAAACAGACACTCACATTTACTAGAACGAGTATCGTCTCTTTTAAAATACCGGAGAGGAGTTCTATATTTCCCGCTTCTTTCGCACGTCATTGTCACAAAAACGCATCTTTTATCCGAACCATTGTCGAACTTTCCGATAACCACGCCAAACACAAATTTAGAGGCCTTCATACGAATCCACTGAAGCATTTGATCGTGTGATTTAAACTCTTGCTTATTTTAAATTGGTTGTCAATTTTACCGTCTTCACAACAACACCTTGGACATCAAGAGAAACAACTTATTTTGGAAAAACATCAGGGTGTACCATATCTAATGAAAACAATTACAACATAACAACATATAAGCGTTATTGCTGAAGACAATACTGAAAATCAAACACAGACAACTTTCAAAAATGCATCTCCGGACAAGTTCATACTCGTTCCGAAGATACATTCCCGGACAGGACACTCTTTATTTCAGCAAAAAAAAACAGGATTAATATGAGAAATACATAGGAAAATGAAGGATTTTTACCTGAAATTATATCTTCTTTTACTCCTCTTATGATGTGATGAATCAAAAGAATGGATATTTGGAGTGAAAAAATGAATTGAGAATAGAGGATTTTTTGATGAAGGATTTGGTTGAAAATTAACTATGACAACAATGAATGTGTGATCATATAACTGCTTATTTTATCAGATATTTCCGGAATTGCATCTCTTGAAATATCTTTTATTAGATATTTTCGGAGATGCTTCTCTTGAAATATCTGATAGGCAAAGGTGAGAAAAATTTAAAATCACCGTCCATAATTTCAAATATGCTTCTCCAAAAATTTTACTGAACTGATAAATATATAACATAAGGTATTTCTTAAAATATTCCGAAGATATATCTTCAAAATAAAATAAACAAAACAATAGAGCATCCCACTAAATAATTTCACTTAAATGTGTTAGAATACGTCTAGAGATCATCTCCTAAAATATGGAGCATTTTTTAAAATTCGCGCAATGCAATACAAACATATAGAGTGTTAAAAATGCTCAAAATTAACAAGTTCTATAAATTCCATAGGTGAGAAGCCCACTATTTCCTTAAATAGTGTATATTTAAATTTTAAAAAGCTTGTCAAGACAATCAATAGTTCATAGTAAATTTTTTTACTAAAATAATCAAAAAAATAATAATAAAAAACCCTCAAATAAAAGTTTCCTCACTAATTCACAAAGTAAACATGTTCTAAAAAAAATTGGCATAAGTCAATTCAATAGACAATTGTGTACACGCATAGAAAGAAACATCAATCTAATATACGATAATATACAAACACATAGAAAACGATAATCCAATTGACAACAATAGGGCATGTTTGAAATGCATCTTAAAAATTCTTTTTTAGTTTTTGAAAATTTAAAATTTAAAAACTTGTTTGAATATAATGTTTTGCAAAAGTGTTTTTAAAAACTCTTTTCTATTTTTCAGTTTTTAAAAACAAAAAAGTGAAACAGTTTAGTTGTTTTGCTTCTTACTTTTTAGTTTTTAGTATTATAAAACTTGATGAAAAAACATAAAAATTTATAATTTTCATTAATAGTATTAACGTAATTTTAATAATTTTTATATTTTAAAAATAAAATAGAAAAACGTATTTGAAAGAGTATGTTATTTCTTTTATTTATGCTCTTTTTATGTATAAATAATCTTTTCAAATATGTTTATTTATTTTACTTAATTATTTTTTGTGTTTCTTAATTATTTTCACTATATAATTTTTGTAAACTTAAAAATTGATTTAAACCAATTATTTATATTCGACCAAATATTAATTAATTTTCTTAAATTTGTAATATTTTATACCATAAAATAAATTTTAAAAATAAATAATAAAATACGCATTTTTATTCTCTTCTTAAAATACTATTAAAAGATTAGATTATCAAACAAATTTTTTCATTTTCGTATTTTTAAAACAGTTTTTAAAAATTAGTTTATCAAACAAGTTTTTTATTAAATTTCTTCTTAAAATCAATTTTTTAAAATAGATTTGAAAAACAAACTTTAAGAATTAAAATTAAAAATAGTTTCAAACAAGTCCATACTCTCTCTTTTTCTATGTACAACTCTCTCTTTTTCTATGTTTGTACACTATAATTATATACATTGCCGCCAATTCAACTCCTTCATGTTGGTAATATTTTTTTTAAAACATTATTATTTTAGGAATTAATAGGAAACCATTATTATTTGAGGATTTTTTTTTTGAAAAACTTACTTATTTTAATAAAAAAAATCGTTTTTGGTAGTTACCCTAGTTTCGTTTATATTATAACATTGATTTCTACTAAATTAAAGTATCACATTTAAAACATGAATGTCTAAAGTTCTACTCGATGTTTTCATTAGAAGCTACGTAGAATACTACATAATAATAAATAAATAATTGATATCAGATGCGAAATTTAAAACAATTCCATGCAACTTCTTCAGGTCCTAATAGATGAGTAGTCTCCATCCACTGTGCACAGCTGTAACCTGTACAACTTGTCTTAAATTTTAAATTTAAATGACATGTGATCGACCGCACATGGTCAATGTGATGACGTTGGAATTTGAGTAAAAACAAACATGAAGACTGAAAAATGCTAGTGTATAATGTCATTCCATATATGACAATGACGGCATATAGCAAGAGACATCAAGCAAGCATTCTTTAATGTGGTCCTAGGACAAGCTCAGCCACCAGAAAGCCATACTTCCTCTTCCCTCAGAGGCAGTAGGAAGCTATCACCAGACACATTCCTCATACAAAAGCCATTTTAATAATAAAAAGCTCCTAAAACTGGTGGAAAGCTGAAGCTGACCTCAAATTTAGAAAGCAACTGGGGCACAGTCGGGGGAACAAAAACAAAGCCAAAATTTCGCAAAGTATTCAAGCAAGCAAAACCATCCTCTAAGGCTAAGAACATACATATATGTATCCCATAATAATAATAAGTAATAATAACAGTTGTGCCACTAGGTCCACAACAATTGAAAATAAAAATGAAATGGCTGTTCATTTTTAGAGGGAGAGGGGTTCAACTTTGCCATTTAGTCCTGTTTTCTGTTTTGCAATAGGAATTTTCTTCCCATTCCTCAATCATGTTATCCTAAATATGTCTCAGTGAGAAATTACTCTCCATTGTGCCACGTGCAAAAAAGTGAGATAGTTTTTAGATACCTGCTTCATGTGTCCATAACTTTTACGGGCTCTCCAAAAAAAACAATGTGTTGAAGCACATTTGTAACTTTAATTTCTCGTTGAAATAGAGTCATCTGAGTCATGATGACCAACTTGACCAGTACTTATCTTATCTGGTAGAACTAGTCCTCCAGCACCAGCATAGATCGTGGTCTCCTGAGAAATGTTGTGCACTTCTTCTGAGAGCGTGTCATGAGTCAGCACACCTGGAGTCTCAACATTATGAAACTGAACAGGAGGAGGCATGATCCATTTCATCCAATCAATTTTCCTCCTTATTTTGTCTCCCTATAATATAAATAAAGAAATAAAATCAAAACAAAAGGCTCAAGAAATTGATAGAACAGGGAAAATTGAAATAGTAGTAAGTTCTTTAAACTAGACATTCCAATGGAATAGTATATCTATTCAAATTATAAACACAAATCTCCAATGCAATAATCAGAAAAAAGAAATCAATAGAAGAGTAAAAGTGAGAAAGATAGAAATTCAAAACAAGAGTTCCAAAATTTTGATAAAACAGGGAAAGTGAGAATTATCATTTTTATCCATTTTCCAACTGATATTGTCAATCCATTCAAAAACTATAAACTAAAACTTTTGTATGACATTCAGAAAAACACCTGCACTTCAACAACAGATGAAGTTCGAACTGCATCCATTATAAGCTGGATATTGTCTGTCAAAAGCATAACCTGTCAAGTGGAAGATTTTCATTAATTAAAACATAATGCTAGAACTCACATCCAAATAAAAGAATTTTTAAGACAGTTAAGATGGGTTTGGAAAGCAAGAAAACAGCACAGTGCAAAATGTAAATGATAATTAATAAAGTAAACCACAAAATAGTTAACAGTATAACTACAAACTACACGCTGGAGCCCGAAACGGGTATTACATGCATAGTCGTGCACAGTTACATATCCAGTTCCATCTTGCCGGCATCGGCCATATTTATGATGGTAAATAATTCAGTAGATAAAATTCTGTATACACGCCCGAGCATATAATTTTGCAGGTTATGCTTAAATGTAATTACTTATAAATCAAATATGCATTGATCAACATCAATAACAAAACATACAGATCTTTATGGTCCACACTTGGTCTATAACCACCAAATCATAAGCATGACAATGACTGTATCCATTAAATAAGCTACTTTATCTGTTATGAGGTGATACTAGTACCAATAATAATAATAACAGTAACAATCCTTACTATGGTAAGCAGAATATAATTACAAATCTAAGAGAACAAATAATTAAAAAGCGAAAATTAAAAGGATCAAACTTCTCATCTTCTTAAAAGCTTTTTATTCTTCGGACATGGTTCATTGTGCATACATTCATTTAACTATCAAACCCATGTTTTTCCACCGAAGGGAGCGTGAGAAAAGGCACCTAGAAAAGGCCCCCTATGCATTGGTCAACATCAATAACAAAACATACAGATCTTTATGGTCCATACTTTGTCTATAACCACCATATAACAAGCACGACAATGACTGTATCCATTAAATAAGCTACTTTAGCTGTTATGAGCAGATAGTAGTACCAACAATAATACTGATAACCACAGTAGTAATCCTTACTATGGTAAACAGACAATAACTAAAATTCCAAGAGAACAGATAATTAAAAAGTGAAAATTAAAATGATCAAATTTCAAATCTTTTTAAAAGCTTTTTATTCTTCTGATATGGTTTATTGTGCATAGATTCATTTATAACTATCAAACCCGTGTTTTCCAGTGAAGGGAGTGGGAGAAAGGGCGCTATTGCAGAAGGCCAACACAGGCAAAAATATTCATGTAGCATATAGTACCTGGTAGGCGATGTTTCACGATTCTATCTCACTGACGTTTAAAAAAGATATGGATTATAGAAAAAATATCATTTTAATTTAATATGAATGAGTTGAACAATTTTTAAATAATAAGTCAGGGCATAGCCTTGCCTTTGAAAATTTTCCTGTCAAGATGCTATAAACTTTTCCTCAAGACTTTAAACAACTTTTTTGTTTTCTTGGTATATTTTCGAGATACACAGCATAACTAATCACAACTTGAGACCAGATTCCTTAAATAGAACTGCAAATATTAAAGAAAGCAAAAGAAGGTTCAAAGGAAAAATAAAGACCATAACATCAATCCCCACAAATTAGGAGATATACTAGCCTAATTCCTCAGACGATATGAGATAGTATAGGGTAGGATGCTAGCTTTGGTGATATGACCAGAATTCTGCAGCCATGGGGAAACAACAAGTGCTGCCACCATTGTCATGCCAATTTGCCATAGAACAAGCAAAAAATTATAACACAATACTTATCAAAAATAAACACTGCATATGCAATAAACCAGTCATGACTTAATCCTTTCCAAGCAGCGGCAAAATTAGTAAATAAGTGGATAATTGTGTGTGTGTGTGTGTGTGTTATGAGTCAGCTATAAAAACAAAAATGTAATCCATTCTTGCCTATCCCTCTCACGCGCACACAAAAAAAATCGATCATATACACCAGACTACTCACTTTTTTGAAGCCTGCAATTAGTTTTATTGGAACCCAGCCCTGGTCATCCATTTTCTGCCGCAAGAATGTATCCCTAACTAAATTTTCATTACTGCAATAGAAAAGTTGTGTTATTGTCTACAGTCAACTTTCTTAACAAATAAAAATGCAATACAAAAATTGGCAGACCAAAGCAAAAGCCGTACCTAAAATAGTACTCAATCTGACTAACTATCATACTATGCAGCTGAGGGTCTGGCCCGGCATAATAAAGAGCAGGATGTGCCATAGGAGGCACATAGGGAACACCTCTTAGTGAATCCAGGGGTGGAGGTGGAGGTGGAGCGGCGACAAATACCACTGGAGGTGCTAGTTCTGAAAATGAAAACAGAAATCAAAGAATATTCACATCATAAGAGAAATCATCTTGACATTAATACAACATACCATGGAATCCCATGTGGCCACCAAAAGGCCGCAATGATTGTGGATGAATAAATTGTCCAGAATTAGGAGGCAGAGATGGCCTTATTATTCTTGGAGAAACTCTTGGTGGCACATGCATGTCTCTACCATTGAAATTTCGACGACTATTCCAGTCTTGATCACGCCTGTTCCCGTAGTTATGATGGTGAGAACCATCTCCACGCTGATGCGGACCATTACTACGATTTCTAAATGAATTACGCTGCTGTGGATGGTCACTGGACACAGACCCACTTCTCTGTGTATGGTCTTTGGAAAAAGAGTTGTGAGATCCTGTTGAAACTATAGCAACTTGGGGAGCAGACTGCTGTATGTGGCCTCCATTAGAAGAGGCATTTGAACTGTTGTGTTTGATTGGTTTCTGGCGAGTTGATGCCATATTGTTTAAATTTACATGATCTTCAACTTGTCTCTGCGTCTGGGAAGAGGAAGAAGGCATGCTTTCCATACCCTATAATTGGCACGTAAAACAATGGCAATATCGATGTGCATATAAACAAAAAAATAAAAAACAAAGAGCATATATGAATATGTCGACAAAGTGAAAAATGACAGCATTTCACAATTCATCTAATTGTGAAGACAAAGCAATTTGATCTAATAATATTCCCACTTCACGTGCTTCAGCAGCTGTGTATTTTCCATAACTTCAGACCAAAAATGTTAATTTGCATTATGTACTTCACATGCTTCAAAGCAATTTTCACAGCATTTTCGAAATTATGTGGTGAAAAGAATAAGATAAAGTTAAGTTGAATGTGAACTACATAATGCATCTTTGATTTAATCTACATATATTGCATAATGATCCTAACCTGCTGAAATTTATCTCAATGTTTATTATGCATGATATCAACAATAAAATTAACTTCATACCAAAACAAAACCACTGAGAACACATGAAAAATCCACTCAACAACACTTCAAAAACAATGATATCTAACTAATCGGAACTATTGAATTGCAGGTATAGTATTGTAAATGGTAATAACTGAAATACTATAGTGAATCCCGACGGAAACAAACCTGCGATTGAGAAACAGAAGATCCATCTAACAAACCCTTTGATGACTCCGATTTCGTAAAAGCTCTAGCCGAATCAGACAACGCTGGCCAAGAGTGTGCATCCATAACCGGCCGTACCTCCGAAGCTGCACCATTGGAGGAAGGCTTATTCCAAGCAGGTCTCTTATCAGTGCCGCCATTCTGCTCACCACCGTTATCGGAGGTCTCCAAAACAGAGCTAGAGTCATCAACCGCCGTGGTTGCGGACGGAAAAGGTTCCTCCGACGGCGGCGATGAAGAAACGGCGGGAACGAACTCCGATTCGCCGCGTACTATCTGATTCCAAGGCGAGGAGACCGGAAGCCGACTCGATTGGAGGTTATCGGAGGAATGAGAGGGAATTTCGTTACCGATCATTGCCATCGATGACTCTCCGATGATGAAATAATCGACGTTAACGGAGAAGATTGATTCGAATAGTGTATTGTGCGAGGTTGCGATGAAGGTGTGAAATGAAATGTGGTAGATTAGGGTTCCAAAAATTGTACGATCTAATCGCAGGGAATAATGAGAATAAGGAAGAAGAAGAACTTTTGTTTTGTTTTTGTGCGTGCGGGGAGAGAAGAATGCGTTCGAAAGAAACACTGCGAAACGCTACGGATGCCAGGTTTGTCACTGTAACGCGCGAGTTTACGGAAATACCCCTCTTTTATTTTCATTACTACTTCCCTTTAACTTTTTTCACGACGGAGTCTGGGTTGTGACGTCTGTGACGGGTACCGAATTCAACAGTTTTTAACCCCAAAAACAACGTGGTTCATTGCACTTGACAAACGTTTTTTAATTCCTTCAATGAATCTATGTAATGGCGAAATGTTAAATTTATAGCCGATTTATTTTGTAATTTTTGATAAAATTAGTAACTGATTAATATAAAATCAAAAATTAAATTTATAAATTCAAATTTTAATTAAAATAGTTTTGTTAATTTGTTTACATAAAAAAGAAAGCGGAGGAAAGATAGTCAAATGAATGACATTAAAGGGATGATGGGTAGGAGTGAAAGAAAATAGAAAATGAAAAAGAGAAAAAATATATATTTTGATGAATAAATAAATATTATCAAATAAATTATGTAATTATTATTTTAATTATATTATTAAAAATATTTATTTAAAATAAAAATATTGAGTATTTTTATCAATAGTGTGGTTCACATCTTCCAATCTACATTCGATATGGTAAAAGTAAGGGTATTAATGTCTTTTGCTTATTTACAGGACTTGCTTCCCTTTACTCTCCAATGTTGCGTGGAAAACATTTGTGTGGGGCCTATGTAAAATTTTCTTTCCTTTGCCTTTTAGAATGCAATCAAACGAGGGAAAGGGATATATTCTCTAATCTTTCTTTCATTCTCCTTTATTTGCTTCTATCTTTTACAAAATCATAACACGCTACACAAATTATAAAAAAAAAACTATTGATAAAAAATTGTTTTAATGTTATATACTTTGTTCAAGCTATCAAGAGAATAACCCAATTTGGTAAAGAAAAAATTATAACTTAACATAGGTAAACATAAACATGAATATGATTATTTTCGATCTTTAAAGCACTTAGGATATCTTTGGGTTGAGGAATGAAAGGATTTATTTTTAAAATAAAGGAAATTATGAAATAGTTTAGTTTACACCTAAAAATAAATTGCATCTTATTTAAAATTTGCAAGACATACGATTAATAGATAGGCAAAATCCTCTTAGTCAATAGCAAGTAAGTTGAATATAAACGTAGACGAATCTTTCTCTAAGTCTATTGGGCTTTCAAGGTCGCCAAGACTTTAGACTCGGTCGAAACATACCATAACTAGAAAAATATTCATTATAATCATGTCTTGTGTTGATAGTCATGGTAGTCATAGTCGTGATCCAATGCGTGGGATCGAACGACTATGCCATCTTGCAGCCCACCTCCGTCCCGGAGTATGGCCAGAATCATTTTTTAGTAGGCGCAGACGAATCGTTGCGATAACACGTGGAAAGAGTGGAATCGTCGTGCATCGTCGTTTCAATTCACAACCGATGAATTAGGGTTCGCGACACGCTTCAGAAAAAACCCTAAAATAACATTTATTTTCTTATTGAAATTTGAAACATTTATTTATTTTTGTTGATATTTGAAACATTTATGCCTTATTAAAATAAGTAATCAATACCCATCCACCCAATAATCAATAATTTGTGCAACTTCCTAATATGCTCCCATGATTAGTGTAACTTCCCAAAGTGAAATAATTCTTTTGTATTCACTTCATCTCTCTCATGCTAAATACAACAATTATCTCATAGTATGTATTTCATTCTCTATATCCTCTTTTGTGTTAAAAATAACCTTTCATTCTCAATTTTCTCTCTCACGTTAAAGACAACCTTTTAAGTTTCACCCTTTCTCTAATGGCTTCAAGGTTAGTTGTAGGAACTTTAGTTATTGGTGTTCTCCCTGCTCCCCATGCAATTACACCACAAACATGCCTTAAAACACTACCTAAAAATGCTCATGGTAGCATAATTGATACAACATGGAAACATGATGTTGCTGATTCTGGTAATCTAAGGAAAATATAATGCAAGTATTTTAAAAAGGTAACTTGAGGTGTCTACAAGCTAAAGTGTCACTTGGTTGGAACTCAAAAAGATGTTGAAGCGTGTAAGGATGTCCCAGATAAAATCAAGAGATAAATACTACAAATTTGTTCAAGATTGCAAGAAAAATTGATCAAAACAACAGAGACAATGATTGAGGGGAGAAGTCAGAGGTTGGTGGAAAAAGAATGAACGATAAAAACTCTAGGAAACATGTTTAAGAAAATGTGTTTCAACTCACAGCCTAGCATCAATATAGTTCTAAATAAGGGTTTAATAAATGATATATCAAGCAATTGAAATGTTTTTTACAAAAATGTCATACCATTCAATGTAGCAAGAAGTGAGGAGTTCTCTATTATGTGTGTTATAATTTCAAGACATGGTAATGGATTCAATACACCATTTTATCATGACCTACGAGTTAAGTTATTAAACCAATAAGTGAAGTTGACAAATGAATCTTTAGAAGAACATAGGAAGGAATGGAGAAACATTGGTTGCACCATAATGATCGATGGATAAACTGATTAGAAGAGGAGGACAATTTTGAAATTTTTGGTTAATAGATTAAATGGTATTGTATTTTTGAATGGTGAGAAGAGCAACATCGAAAAGAAGGCGCGTGATTTTAAGGAACGTGTTCCCATCGCTGAAGGTCCACACCATTAGAGGAGGGCAATTGTATCTCTTCCACAAAAGGCAAGATTGGTTGCACCATAATGACCAATGGATGGACTGGTTAGAAAAGGAGGACAATTTTGAAATTCTTGGTTAATAGATTAAAGGTTGTTGTGTTTTTAAATGGTGAGGAGAGCAACACCGAAAAGAAGGCAATGATTTCAAGGAACGTGTTCCCATCAATAAAGGTTCACACCATTATATGAGAGCAGTTATATCTCTCCCACAAAAGGCAAGGTTGCGTTCAAGATAGTAGGCAAGGCGACAGAGAACTTCACTCCCCGAACATTTATCGTGAACAAGTCTAGTGCATGTTTCTTCACCTGCACAACAACCCTATGTAGCCTTCTCCGATGGCAGATGTAATGGGTCCTAAATCACTTTAAATGATCTTGAATAAATTTGATTTTTACTTGATTCCAAGTATGGCAAATTTATTCTTCTCTTTCTTAAAATTACAATTCAAACTAATGTACATTTAATGCTCAAAATTGGCATAACCCTAGTTATGTGTGGCAAAGTATTGTGAGTTCAAAGTTTATTATGCAATGAGGGTACATCTGGAGTAATGGGCCAGGAGAGACAATTTTTACTTGGGGTCAAAACTAGTTGTATAATAGTACACTTCTAGCAAACTCATGGTCAACCATCTTGATAGTAGACAATATGAAGCTTTATGAGTTAATGGTTACTAATGGAAAATAATGGAATACTAACTTGATTCACTCTTGTAGAAGAAGGAGAAACAAAGAAAGTTCTTAAAAATCCCTCGTGTGAAGTTTTTCAGGTTGGCAACATTGTATGGAAGTTGAAAAGAATTACATGTTTTTAGTATGTAATGTATATCAATATTGTATAAAAAAGGCTATTAATATAATCCATCTAAGGTCTCGTTAGAATTGGCACCTTCTCTAAAAAATAAATACCCATTTAAGAGCCAAAACCTTCCTTTTGGTGTTTGTGTAGGAATTATGTACCAACAAGAAAATGTTTGATAGATAAAAGTGCACGATGTCCAATTTATTGCGATGTATGTCGTGAAGGAATATAAAATGATAAACACATTTTCTTGTATTATCCAAAAAGTATTTAGGGCTATGAGAAAGTGGAATTACAACCTATTATACAAGAGGAGTTGTCGAATCTCGAAAAATACAACCTCACGAGCATTCGCGCGCTCGCGGAATGGTTGATCAGAGTCGCTGTAGAATTTTATTCATTCCAAAGAATGAAAGAGAAAATATCGATAAAATCCTTAAAAGAAAAAAAATGGTCGTTGCAACCAAAATCGGGTTTGGGAGTCGATTATGCAAGGGGAAGATATTAGCAGTCCCCACATCCGTTTTACTAAACGGGAATCATTTAGTTAAACTTGCAATTGGAACGTTGGCGTATGTTAATTATTTTATTGGAGTGATAAAGGATTAGAAAAGGGAAAAAAGGTCGCAAAAAGGTTTTTATTAGGGTGCTTGACAAGATTGTGGGTCTTACTCCTACGTATTCTTAGGTACAATGAGGAATATAAAGTTACGTAGTTCTGCATAGAAAATTACGTATTAGTAGGTTGATTTTATTGAATGACTGTTTAGATCATGCTCTATCGGTTAAATGTTGGCTTGTATGCTCGCAGGGGAGGCTTAAGCGCTTATTTGTATCGTAGTAGAACGGACTAAACAATGTTCTTTTTTAAAAGGTTTTCGATTGCACGGGGACGAGAAAATAGGTTTGATGTGTTGAATATTTTTAAGAGAATGTCGAATGCTCGATATGACCAAGATGTATGCCTCATGGCCGATTATTCGAGGTTTTCATGGAATGCGAGACTCCAATGTGGCTTTTTCATTCAAAGCGTTTATGAAAATTATTTGCGAATAACGAACGTTCGGTAGGACCAAGGCGTATGCCTCGGGGCCGATTGTTCAAGGTTTTCATAGAATGCAAGACTCTGATATCCCTTTTGTCCAAGTTTGAATTAGGTATTTCAGAACGAAAGAAATAATAATCGATAAAACCAAGATGTATGCCTCGGGGGCGATCATTTGAGGCTTTCATGGAATGTAAGACTTTAATGTTCCTCTTATTTTTATTTTATTATAAAAAATATTTTTGACGTTACAATGATTTGGAAAGAAATTTGATGCATTGATTCAAAATTAATCGGAGGAAACACGCTTTTGAAAAGTCACCGCTTGACGTTGGATCAAGGGTTTTGATTAAATGAAAATATTTGTTTATCAATTTATTGTAATGTTTATTATTATTTATATTTATTTATTTAATTAATTATAATAATTAAATTAAATAAAAAAAATTATAAAAAAAAAATGGGTGCAAAAGCAATTAAAGGATTATGGGGAGCAAAATAATAGTCATGTGGCCCAAGGCCCGAATTCTTTTCTGAAATGATAATTAAAAGAAAAAAACAAAATACCAAAATTATTTATAAAAAAAAGATTGCACTGGGCCCAACAGGGGATGGTCGTACTTAGGAGTAGAGGCCCACTAAAACCCAATGCAGCACTGACCCAGGGGAGTGGAGTTAACTTACATTGACTCAACCCAAACCCTATGATATGATGACTAGGAGATCAAGGGTAGTGGTTCATTAGTGCATGTTGGTAGCATATGGTTGAATGCATAGGATCCAGTCAATGGATGGGTAGTCAGCCAATAGTGCGCCACATATGAGCACATGAATAGTGCGCCACATATAGTCACTGGATGAACACACAGGGAGAGGAAATAATCCTAGGGGAATATGTCACATGAATTGCCATTTCATTCTCCTTTTACTCTCTCTGTTATTGACCTCTCTCTCTATCTATCTCTTTATATATATATATATATATATATATATATATACACACACTAAAACACGAATCGTTCATATCTAACAAAAAAAAAGATCTAACACAGTGGCACACCAAGAACCACACAGTGGTGTCTAAGAACACCACGGTGGCGCCACCGTCTTCAACCCAGAAACTAACCAAACACCTTTAAAATACAACCAAACCTCAATCTACCTCATATAAAACCAAACTCCAAACATAATTTCCACAAATACACAACAAATTAGATGAAAAATGCAAGAACCATAGGTTGTCTAAATTCAAATTAAATGGTGTTAGAAACAAACTGAGGCTTGGGACCATAAGGGTGTCACTCCCCAGGTCCTCACGCAGATGATGGTAATGAGAAAAATAAGCAAATGACAGCGGGAGGGTTACATACGGCGGTACTCAACCTCCTTCTGCAGCGAGATATTCAATCTAGCGAGAGTAAATCGTTTATTCCTTTCTCTTTCTCTTGCTTATTCCTCTCATTCCCCTCTTGTTTCCTTGTTATTGCTTCCTGAATGTTATTCCGGGGAGGTTAGGTTTGGCTTATATTAGAGTAAGGTCTTGTTTTAATGATGAGCCTGAGTAACCCTTCTTATAGGTGAGCTTTGGTGTGAGGGGTTAGGGAACTTTTTTGTAGAATTTCTTTTAGGTTTTGGTGTGTGTCCTGTGGGGTGATTTAGGAAGGTGACTTTATCGTGAATGAGGTAAGAAAAATGGGAGGGAAATGTGAGTAAGAGTTAGAGTAGATTGGAGGGAGTATTTTATGGATCCTCGTGAAAATGGTTAATAAAAGGTTGAGATTAAGTTAAAGTGTGTTTTATGTTGGTATGGATTTTGATTCAATTTGAGTTGTGCTTGTTTAAATTCAAATTGGAATTTCAGGAAATGTAAATTAATTTGGTTGTAACTGTGAGTTTGTTGTGGTGAAAAGTGTGTGAATTAGGTGGTCCCAAATTTAGTGATGATGAACAAATGTTTATGTATGTAATGTATGTTGATTACTTGATGATGATGGATGGTTTGAATGTGCTCACGTGTTTACTTGTTGAGTCATTGTTTGATCTTCAATTCAGTTTTACAACCAGTTTCATGTATGTGTGTTAATGTTATGATGCTGTTATGGTTAATTAGTTTGCAATGTGATCAACTTGCTTCACATGATTTATTGTTATGTACGTTGCTAGGGATGTTGTGAGATGGTAAAATGATGCTTCATATGTTTCATGATTCTAATTGCAGGGCGTGTGAAATAATGGAAATGGTTTTATGAGTTGATGCGTGAGGATGGGCACAGGGAGATGATGATGGTAAAAGTCACATGAAGATATTTTGAAGAGAAGAACGTGGGGACCTCAAAAGAAAGGGTACCTTCCTTTTTTGTACTTTTTTATTAATATTTTTAAAAACCTTGTATTATAAAAAAGCAATAGACTTCTCTCTATGTATATTTTATACTTAATAAAACTAAAACCTTTTTGGTATCTTAATTACACATGATGCAACTAAAACCCTTTTGGTATCTTAATTACACATGATGCAATAAAAAAACTTTGTTGTATTCTAATTAAAATAAAGTAAAGAAAACTTCCCTCATTTATCCTTGGTTCAATTTGAGTCACTTCTCCATAAAAAGTGTATAAATGAAACGTCTATGCTCAAAGTTGACTAACTATAGCTTTTGAAAGTTCAATAATCAAATCAATAAAAATTTATAATCTTTTAAGATTAAAAGCACTAGAACAAACATCAATCATCTTAAATGCATGAAAGAATGTACCAAATGACTAACAAAGAAAATGGGACAAATGATAAATCATGTTGAAATGTGAGAGATGACATGTGACTTAAAATAGCATAAAGACTTAAAGAAAAAAACTACTCAATATCTAAATGGGAATATCCATGACCATAGGTCAGTTGGCTTATCGGATATGTAAATGCATATGAAACTAGAATGCAATTAGAACTATGCAAGGGTAACATGAAAAATAAGTGATCAGGTGGTAGTACAAAATTGGGGTATGACAGGCGTTAAGTGATAACATCCCATTTACATCAATAATTTCCTTTATATTGCAGGAAATAAATCGATACCAACAAGCATTATTCTTAACCATATTATGGAGTATTTTAAAGGTAAAAACAATCATATTTGTAGCCATATGGAAGATTTATCGAAAGCAATTTCTAATTGTGCCTCTTGCTATTGGGATGGAGAAATGTGCAACAACTCCGATTATAAAACCGTCTTAAATGAATATGCACACATTTTTCTCAACTTCTATAATAAGGTCAGGATAAGTGCTTGTGTCTGAGATGAAGAGGGCCAATTATGGCAGCTTAGGCGAAGTGGTTTTCTCCTATTATCGAGGTCAATATAGGGAGACTTTAGGTTTTTTAGAAACCATAAAACAAGTGCATGAGCTTGACCTTGATGGAGTGGACTTTGAGTTAGATTCTAAAAACATAGTAGATGATATGAATAAGCAAAAATTGAATTTTTCAGAATTTATTAATGTCGCAACACGAAAATAACCACGAAGGCGTCGCACGCTCCGAATAATCAACAAAGTCGCCACCGATCTTTATTTGTTCCGAAAGAATGGGAAAATATTGAATAAAACCCACTAAAGCTAAGGGAAATGGTCATCGCAACCAGATCGGGTTCGGAGTCGGTTATGCGAGGGGAAGGTATTAGCACCCCTCACATCCATTGTACTCAACAGGATCCATTTAGTTCGTTATGTGATTGAGCGGTAGTGTGATGCTTACTTGTGATCTTCTACTTTATGTGCGAGAAACGAGAAAAAAGAAAAGAAATGGACTAAACCAAAGTTTTATAGGATTGTGCTTGACAAGATTCCAAAATCCTACTCATACGTATCTCCTGGTGCGATGGAGTACTCAAGGATACGTAGTTCTTTGCTAGAAAACCACGTGTTGGTTGATTGCTTTTATAGAGCGATGATTATATCGCATTTGAGCGGTTAAACCTTTACTTGCATCTCGCTCTTGGAGACTGAAGTCTTTATTTGTTTTGCGTCAAAATGGATAAAGCATACTCATTTCTGAAAAAGGTTTTCAAGTCGCCCATTGGCGGAAAAAAAGAAGTTTGATTGATTTAGTTAATTTTATATGGGGTTAAATAAATGTTTGAGTATAGGTGTGCATCTAGCGCTTGTTTACCTAAGATATTTAAAAGGATGTGCTTCCAATTGCCACTTGTTATCCAAGTTTATGAAAATTAATCTTTGTGGATTTTTAGTAAACATTTGAACATAGATGTCCTTCTAGCGCTCGTTTACCCAAGATATTCAAAAGGATGTGCTTCTGATTGTCACTTATTATCCTTGTTTAATTAGAGTGTCTTAAGGCAAAAGACTAAGGTATTCAAAAAGATGTGCATCGATTATCACTTTATCTTTCGATTTTATTAAGAAAAAGATTTTTACGCGTAGAAACGTCTTGACGTTGGATCAATTGTTTCATTAGATTTTGATTTTGAAATTGATCTTGAAAAAGTTTTGATGTGATTTATGAAATGGTTTTGAATTATGTATAAATATTGATGGAAAAGTTTGAGTTATGTAAGATTGTTTTATTTACAAGTTGGTAGTTATGCACAAGGTTAGCTTTAAAAATATGTACACGGGCTTTAGGTTTAGAGTTTGTGATTATTTATAAATAGGTATATTATTTTGATTTAATTGTGACAATCTAAAAATATATAAACAAATGATAATTATTTAATCCCGATTAAATAAATAATCGTAAAACTAATTAAGAATTAATGTTTATAAAACTAATTAAATTCCAATTAACCCACCGATTAAAACTAAAAACAATATTATTTACAAACTTATTAGTTAAACTAAAAAGAAGTACATAAAATGAAGTAGAAATATAATAAAATAGGAGTAAGGTATATGAGGTGTGAAACCTAGTGATACAAATAAAGATAGGGTGGCAATAGAAAATCACTAGGCCCAAAAGGCCCAACCCAAATAATCAAAATAGTTTTAACTTTAATAATAAAAATGATAAATAAATAACTAAATATTAATAAATAAAAAAATAAATAAAAAATAACCCTAAAAGAAGAAAGGAATTTGGCCGCTGGTATTGCAAAGAGGGAAAGAGAGGATTTTTAAAATTCAACCCACAACCAGTGAGATTGTGACAAGTGGTAAGGGACAGGGAATAAAACATAAACTCCCAATTATCTCTCTCCCTTACTCGAATCTTTTCATAAAAAGAGTCATAAATTTTTCCATCTCTCTCACTTTTCCATTGATACAAGCTTTTTTTTTAGTAACAAGATCAAGTCAAATAATGAACCAACACAAAACCACACAAAAACAATGAATCAACACAATATCAAAATCGAAACAAATGGTTACCGACGGCGGTAGATTTTGCGATCAATTTTTGTTATTGTGTGTGGCCCATGAGCGATGGCACGATGGAGGGGCGGGATGATTTCTTTGGTTCACATGACAAAGCTTCAACAGAAGATGGATGAGGCCAGAATGTGGCTGAGAGCTGTAGTTGCGCTGATGGGTTACACACGGGTCAGAGGATGTTATCGGATCCAAATCTCCTTCTCTTTTCTTTTAAATTCAATTGTTGTGGTTATTCTTTTTTTGGTTTGTAGGTTGTCGTTATTGAACATATGAAGTTTTGATGATGTTTTAATGGATGGAAGTTATGGGGGGTGAATGTTTGTGAGGTTGAAGAAGGTGATTCTTTTTAGTGGAGAGTCTAAGTATGTTAGAGTTATGTTGTTATTATGTGGAAGGAGTTTATTGAAAGAATGTTAAAGATGGATAGATTGGAATGTGATGAAGAAAGTAAGGTTGGTGTTGATAGTAAAAAGAGATTTGTAGTGTGTTTTGTGATGTTAGTGATTTTCAAATGAAAAAGAAAAAATGCAATATGGTCAAGAGTGTTTTTTTATGGTTAGAAAAGTTTCTCATTTATGTGAAGAAGAGGGTCACCTTCTTACTGAACCCCGAAAATATATGTTCCTTCTTTTTTCTCATTTTGTCTATTTTTGAAATTTAAAGAAAAGCTCCATCAAAATAGTGGTGGACGACTAGCTCTTTTGAAATGGAGATTTTACTTATTCCAATCTCCTTTAATTTGCATTTTTCGTTGGTTGAGAAAAAGTGGTTCCTCCTTTTTTTAGAAAGAGATCATACTTGTTCAAGTAGTGCGGCTATGCTTGCTCCCCTTTACTTGGTCATCAGAGTTACAATATACATCAAGTTTTTAGGGCTAATATTAATCAACCCCCAGTACCCTTAGATATTTGATGGATTACAATGAGTCTAAATTACTTAGAACGAAAATAAAATTCAAACAAATTCAAAGGATCAAAATAATATTAGAAGGAATACACACTAATTCTATTTAATTCTACTAATTATTCTGGCTAAAAAAATAAAATGATAAAAAATAAATACAATTTCATCCAGAAAGTGCCCGGAAAATTAAAATGAATGCACCAAAATGATCAACGTGAAATATAATTTCGGAAAACAGATAGGTTTTGATCAAAATTGCAACTATAAATACCCCGATAAGCAGACCCTTACTAATGAAAATGCGACTGTAAACAACATCGAAAAAATAAAGCGAGCATACCAACACGATCTACGTGCAATATAGTTTCGTAAAACAAACTGATACATGTCAAAACTCAAAATACTTTGCCCGCTAATTTTCCACACAGTGTCAAATCGCTTCTGTCGATCTGTCTGTAGAATCAAAATTTTATTGTGATGACCTAAGGTTGACTTAAAACAATGCATGAGGTGATGAAAATGCATGAAATGCAATTAACTCAATTTTTGAATCTAAAACGAACCGAAAGTTGATTAAATGTCGGCTTTTGCTGAACTGGTGAATGATTGACTGAACTATGACGCAAATGCTTCGATATATGAATTGCTTGGGAAAAATTGGAGTATGACATCTGCCCCTATTTAAACATCTTTAACTGGAAGATATGAAGAACAATTGTCCTCAAATCGTCATGGTGAAGGATAGTTTAAATATTGAGCAAACCCAAGTTTTGCCCTCTGGTGTAAGGGATATGACGTGGATGAAATATGAACAGAAAACCAATTGTAAAGTAGTCAATTATTGGACTCTTGACTTCTAACCTTCTATTATGAATGAAAATTGAATTTTTACAATGACATAGATAAGAATTGGTACTTTTGACCGTTATCTCTATGATATGATACTGTAAAATAATGTAATGTGATTAAGAAATACTTTTGACTTCTTAATTATCAGATGAATGGGTGTATTGAGATAAGAAATACTCTTAACTTCTTAAACAACATATGGATGAATGCACCGAGTCCAGGCAATACTCTTGATTACTTACTCATCAAATGCAATGAAGGAATTAAGAAATACTGTTGATTTCTTAACCATGAAATGAAATGAATGCACTGAGATAAATAATACTTTTGATTTCTTAATCATCAGATGTTATGCAAATGCTTTTGGGAAACAAGTTCAGTTGCTCTTGACTGAAAGTGGACTCCTCAAAAGATTAGAAGATCATGTCTAGTTGCTCTTGACTGACAATAGGCTCTTTTGGGGGTTAGAAAATCTTGTTTAGTGCTCTTGAATGACACAAATGTTTCTAATGTTGACAGATCATGCTCTATTTCTTCTTGCTGACAGTTTGCAACAAACATATAAACATGTTAAGAAGCTCCACGGGGGATGGATAAAGCCATATCCAACTGGATTACTGGGGATGTAATCATATCCAAACACTTTCTTAGTGGAGATAAATTATTGGTAACATCATACGCAAACACCCTTCGTTGAAGATAAATGTACTCATCAAAGTTAAGCTCAGTTATACTTTGTTGAATATAACTCTCATGGGGATAAATGATCATATTCATCTGCTATTGGTTGAATATGTCATATTCAGCTGCTTTTGGCTGAAATTAGATATATGCAGACAACCTATCTAGTTGATCTTGGCTGAAAAACATTGCATTCAACTATTTTTTACTGAAACTGATTTGTCGAGAATGTACAAAAGACTCTTTATAAAATAACCGCACATGAGACTTGCTGGAGATGTAATGAGAATATTCAGTGAACCTTGTTTGTTGGGGAACTCTTGCCTATCAAACTCGCTGGGGAGATTGTTAACCTGAGTTATCCTGGCAAAGATATGTCCATCTTAGACAAATAATCCAAAGATACTTGTTGAGGATAATGTTGTTGGGGACACATTTCTAAGGAATCCTGTTGAAATGAAAATCGTCTAGGGAGATCATGAAGCTTTGCTTGAGAAATTTCCAATGGAAACTCTATGGGGGAAAATACCTACTGGGGAAAATATCTACTGGGGAAACCAGGAAGAAAATTTGTTAACACTAGAGTTTATTTGGGGAATATCAATCACTTTGTTGGGGAAGAAACTTGTCTTGGGAATCATCACCATTATTAATTTACTTCAGAAACAACTCACACTAAAGAAAAGAATTATTATTCTATTGAGAACGCATTTTGAATATTGGTTATGCGAAGGATTAAACTGGACTTCCTTGAGAGGTCGTTGAATCCTGGTTTAGGCTTGTGCATGATATGGTATATGCTTATCCGTTGCATGATATGCTTGCGTGAAACAATGTGATTAATGTGTGACGATGATTTATGCGATGATTGATCAATGCATGCACATGTTATTTGATGTGTGCCAAATGAGATTTGGACTTTGAAGTTGAACTACCATACGAGAACTGACTTTGAAAAAGGACTACCATACATGAACTAGTAAAAATGACAATTGCCAGACGATAACTGACTTTAATAAGGGCTCTCATATGAGAACTGGATTTGGAAACTCAGCTTCTAGACGAGAACTAGATTCAATTTAACAGTCAGACAAGAACTGAATACCATACGAGAATTGGATTTGATTGAGGCTACCAGACGGGAACTAGATTTGATCTAGGCTACCGGATGGGAACTGTTGAAAGGATGTCATGTAAGAACTGACTTGAAAATTAAGTCGCCTGACAGGAGCTGGGATGACTACCAAACAAGAACTAATTATGAAAACTTAACTACCAGAAGGGAATTGGATTCCAATATTAACTATCAGCCGAGAACTGGATTTGAAAAGTGACTGCCATACGAGAAATGGACTTTGAGGTGCCAAACAAGGTTGGATTTTTTATATATATGGGTGTAACGGTAAATTCATGACCATCAAGCTATGGATAATCTTAACATCAATAAAACCAGAGTCGTCACTGCGCTTTTATTGTTTCCAAAGGAAAAGGGAAAAGTACGAACACAACCCAAAAATAAGAAGTTTTCAAATCAAAACTAATAAAATGCCAGAGATTACAAGTAAAGGGGTTGGTTACACCGAGGGAAGGTGTTAGCACCCAAAGTGTCCTATGTACTCCTAGGGAGTCCTTTTTATGTGTGTATATGTGTTTGTTATAAAATCATGTTTGAGAAAAATAGAGTGTGGGGATGAGGAAAGAGTTCATTAATTATATTTTTGTGTTTGATAAGACCTTCAGACTTGTGCCTACGTACCAACATAAAAATGAGGGATCAAAACCCCGTAGTTCGTAATATCAATTTCAAAATGGATGAGTTGCTTTTAACAAAATTTAAGTGGAAAGAGGCACAAAGGGCCCAAAAGTTTGAATGAGTGTTATTTCTTTTTGTCTTTTGAAATTTTAAGTCAATATGATTAGATTTACTTACAGGTTTAATTTAAGAAAAGAGTTTAAAAATTCAATGGCATAAGGCCAAAGTTTCTATTTGAAATAAGGTCTAAATTTGAAATCACAAGCAAAGAAAGTTTTTGAAAAGGGGGAGAGGTTTTGAAATTAAAGAAGTGGGAGGAGACGAAGATACTAATCCTAAGCATAAAATTAAAAGTTAAGAGTTGAAAAGATCTGACAAATGGGATGCGATCCAACCGACAAGAGTGTCATATAGAAAACCCATTTTCCCTTTGGACTTGGAATCAAGCAATAATCAGCAAGCAATTAGAAATATGAAGATCAAGGCATCAAATAAAGATGGTCATATCTAAGCAATCAAATCCCATAGCTAACATTCTTCTATATCTTCTCATGTATCAGATGAAATACTCTTTGATCCACTTAGAATGAAGCGTTAGACATAAGATCAAAATAACAGTTTACATCAAGACCATGTAGCAGATAATCTCAAATGAATCCCAATACTTGCATTATATGAAGGCTCAATTCTCAATAACTTGGTCTCAAAATGTTAGCATTGGCCAAATCCTTTTTGCATTGGGAATGTTGCCTAGTTCTAAGTCTAAAAGTTCAGATCAAGATCAAAAGTCCACCAAACATTTTTTAGGGTTTTTGTTGTTTATTAAGTATTTTAAGGTCCTAAGACCACAAACACAATCAAAATACACAAATAAAATATTTACAATCACAAAATATGGCTCAAACGAGCAAAAAATGAAAATGGCATAAACATAAACAAGTTAAATGAAATGTAAATGGCAATGAATGATAAATGACTAGAAATTAAATTGCATAAAGTAAATGACTTGAAAGTAAAGCAATATTAACAATAGTTAGTCAAGTGTTAGTCAAAGTTAATTGGATGTTAGTAGTGTTTTGCTTTTCAATTGATTAAGTCATTCTTTGGAGAATACTCAACCATCTATTCACAAGTATGAATCCTTGAACCAAGACATCTTCCATAGGAAGGAAAAAAGGCTAAGTTTCCACACAATACCATGAAAGATAGGAGACTTACAATCTCACTTACTAGAATGTTATGCCTTTAAGGTCAAATTTAGCTCTATGTTAAGCAATCGTAATTGGACTTATGTAGAAGTCACAACTATCTGAGGACAGACAATAAAAATTTGAGTGTTAATGCATGTTAGAGATTTGGTATAATGAACCAAACTCCTAAAACATACCACACACTAAAAGAACAGATCAAAAGGGATGGGCATATCTCATACATACCTGTATTGGTTCATCTGACACAAAGTCATTGATGAACCAATTAGCTTTAGGTTATTGAGACTTCATTGGTCAATGAAAGGAATGGGAAAGAATAGGGATGAAGATGAAGAGGGACGAGAAGTGAAAGAAACACAAATTGGTCATGAGAGGAATTTTATCAAATTAAAATCATTCATTCATTTTGGAAGATGAAATGTACATTTCATCAATCCCCTAAATTCAATGATTTTAATTCAACAAAAGACAAATCAACCTTGACCAAGGCCCAAACAAATAGTCAAACATCACAAGACCATAAGAATGGCTCAACATAATTTTTACACAATTAATCAATTAAAAATACATTAAAATTCAATTTAATTTGGTCAAAACGTAAAATCTCTTCAAAACACCAAATAAATGGCCAAGAGATTTATCCTAGGTCAAACAAGGTCAAAGGACCTTAGACAACAAATTTCATGATTTTTGAAAAGTGAGAAGTATTTTTAAACAATTAAAAATACGCACAAAAATATTTAATTCATGAAATATATCAAAATTAACCCAAAAAATAATTTTAATTCAGAAAATGAAAATGAAAAATATTTAAAGATTTTTGGTGAAAGTCCCATATTTTTTGGATTAAAAATGAAATTAATATGAATTAAATAAAATAAAGCTATTAAATGAAAAAACAGAAAATACAAAAAAACAAGGGTCATCAGATCTCCCTCATTAATTGAGGTGACAGATCTGATGGCCACGGCGCACTATCCATGGTGGACTTGAGTCAAAGCGCCACACGCGTGGTAATCAAAACCAATGGCCAAGATTAGAACGTTGGACCAAGATCAGATGGTTAGAACCTTGCCAACACACCACCGAAGCCCTAGCTCCCATCATCTTCTCCGGTGAGGACTAT
Source organism: Lathyrus oleraceus (assembly GCF_024323335.1). Lineage (NCBI taxonomy): Eukaryota > Viridiplantae > Streptophyta > Magnoliopsida > Fabales > Fabaceae > Lathyrus > Lathyrus oleraceus. The sequence continues at coordinate 438,153,134 of NC_066580.1, read as the reverse complement.
CAGACTGGTCCAACCTAAACTTCATGAAAAATGGAAATCAAGGACACTAATTTAAAGAGAAAATTCCCAGGATCACGAATCTGGCCTTAATTTTCTCCAATTCCAAGTATATAAAAAGATACAGGGATTTGAATTTTGAGGATCATGAATTGAGTTGCTTCGATTTGACCTCAAAGCAACTCAATCTTGTTACCTACATTTATAGGACTTCAGCAAACCAAAAATCACAAAGAATAGTGGAGAATTGAGATAGAATAGAAGAGATGAAGTTTCTGAAATTTAACCTTCGAGTAGCTTCAATTCAGCTGGTCTTAATCTGAATTTGCTTGATTCTTCCTCCTCTTGCTTGCAGTGATCAATTGAGATGAAAAGGGCAATGAATTCTTGGAGTTTGAACTTCAAAACAGAAGGTGAAATTCAAACTCAATTTCAATGAAATCCTCAATAAATTTTATGGAGTGAGGGGTCTGAGTTGTCTTGACAAAACTTGGGAAAGGTGTTGATGCATTTCTGAGCTCATGGAACTTGTATTTATAGGCTCTTCAAATGCTTTTTGCACACTTTCATTCAAACTCCAAAAATAGTAATGAACTCATGCATGCTTGCATGGTCGTGTACAAATCCCAAAGAGTGATGTCAAAGGGTCCAAAATCATGCACATGTGATGCTGAAAGCAATTCTTGAAGCCATGCAATATGGAATGGAAATTGGTCATGAAAATCTTCCAAATGTGGCCATGCATTACACCCATGCGCAAGTCCTTCAATTTTGATCCAAATGAGATTATCTTGGACTTTTTGGAAAGGTGAGATCAAGGGGAACAACTTTCATGTTGAACACTTTTCCATTTGAAGCTTGGATCATGATGAATTTTGAGGTGGAAGTTTGGAAAATCAAACATATTTGAAAATTTTCTAAGTACCAAGTCAAATGTTCACTTCTTCCACCCTGGAAAACTTTTACTATGGACTTCAAATGGAAAAAGTTATTTCATAAATGTTGTAGATATCTCAAACCTATTCAATTTTGTCACAAATTTTACCTTATTTGGATTTGGAATGAAGGAGTTATGCATTTTAGAAGGTGAGAAGAATCACTTGTTCAATGGTAATGGCCCAAAATGACCTATAATGTTTCCTCTTGGAACATGCATTTTCAAGTTGAATTTGAACTTACTCCAAACATAAAATTTGAAAAATATAAGTTTAATTTGATCATGGAATTTGAATGGCTTTCATATCATAAAAATTGAGCAATTTATGGCTCTTGGAAGTTGACCTCCTAACTAGGGTTCAGATAAAATGACCTGTAATCTTTCACCATAAAAAATTACTTTCCAAGCAAAAATAGATCTTTGCTTCAACATGAAATTTGTTTTTAATGTCATAAGGAGTAAAGTTCATCTTGGAATAATTTTCATATGACAAAAATTATAGGAGATAGGGTATAGGGAACCCCAGTTTTGACCAGTTGACTTTCTCTGGTCAACCACCATGAACCATCTTGCTAGCTTGACATTCTCTTGATTTTTGGGACTCATGGAGGATCATATATGCATAAGATGATGTAATATGAAGTATCCCTTGAAATATTTGATCAATTGATGAGGAAACTTGTTGAAGAAGTCACACAAGGTACCCAGATGAATTAGGGTTTCCATGGCAAACAAGCTTCAAACTCTTGATGAATTCTTGATCAAAATGATATGTGAAGATCATTGGGATCCATATATGATGTATAGAGTAAATGTGAACCATCTCTTGATTAATCTCCTTGCACTGAGGGTCTTAAACCCTAGGTATGAGCTTGATGAAGCATGGGTGAACACACACACTACCTACAAAAGCAACAAACTATACATTGACATATGTTTTGGGTATTTTGGTTAGTAAATCTTGAAAAACAAAGAAGATACAATCAAATGTGCTTGGTGACCTCTCCCAATGCAAACCCAATGAATGGGGGGTAAGGAGGATGCCAAGGTGTGATCCTAAAACCAATGCATATGATGAGATAACATGAGGGATCTTAGGGTCAAAATTGGGGTCTTACAATGGGTGCCACCATAATGCACAAGATGAAATGCATGATTTCATGCAAGAGTAATGTTAGTGTATGCAAACATGATTGATGCTAATGCATGAGGATGATCTAGTTGTTTGAATGGTTAAAACAAGAAATGTTCTTGCAACAAGTTTCTCGTCAAGAATGTGTTATGCTAGAATAATTCCCTAATACTCGTTTTGAACTTGATAGTTGTTGATGTACAATAGAATCTCGCTTAAACAACTTGAAGATATGGAAATGACTTATTTGTTTGTAACGTACATTGCCCTCAGTTTGTTGGGTCTCTGAAGGAATTTGCCTTGAAAGGACATTTAAAAGCAGTTTGCCATAACCAGGCCTTGAGATGGATTGCCCCAATGTTTTGAACCTATAAGCAGGATGCCCCTTATTAACTGATTCTTTGAGATTGGCTTCAATGTGCTCTTGAAGTGATTGCCCCAAATTGACTGAATCTTTAAACGATTTACCCCAGGCTGACTGGTCTTTTAAGAGATATTCCCCTTACTAGAATGTCTTTTGGCTGCTGCTTGCCCCTGGTCAACGGGGTCCTTAGTTGATTTGCCCTAACTTGGGTCCTCTACAAATGATTGAATTCCTTACTAATTGTTTATTGTTAGAACTTCTTTGATGCTAAGCGTTTAATTGTAAATAAGATTGTTTATTCAAAAATGACAATTTTAATGCAATATTTATGCATGTTTTGAAATCAACATCATTATTGAAACAATGTTGTATTGTACAGTGAATGTGTCACTGGTTTATTCAAGAAGTGAACAATGATACAAAACATTTATACTAGATGATTAGCAAATATCTTAGGAGTCAGAATTACGCAACCTTGTTGAGTATGCTTTCAAAATAAACCTCATTTCAATCAGGTCTTTTGAAGGTTGAAACGTGGCTTGATTCACAGTTTTTTTGAAACAAAGGATATACGGCTAAAAATCAAATTCTAACCCACTCAGTTCTCCATGATGATCTCCAATCCTACTCTCAACTAATTCGACATATGCATTCAACTTCCAAGAGGTTATTAAAGGTGAATATGCGATGGCTTGAGAACCCGTGATGTTTTTTTCTTGAGGTGGCAGTCACCCACCTTTTGTTTGGTAGTCATACAATTTTGTTCTTGTTCTTTATTTTGTTTAAGTATTTTTGGCGATCCTTCTTATTAATTTTTCTTCTTATCCCTAATTTTTCCTGGACTATTTCTTTTGAGTTCTCAGTCCAGCGAGATACCCTAATTTTTTCCTAAGCCATATTTCAGAATTTCGACTTAAATGGGTTTCTTTTACTTTCTTTTTTTATTTATTTATTTTTATTTCTGGGAATAACTTACTTGATTTTTATTGAAAGGGTTGTGACTGCCATGTTTTGATGGTTCAAGAGAAACAATCGTTGTAAACTTTTGAGTGTTCACTACTTCTTCAACATTGTGTGATGTGTGTGAAAAGAGGATATGGTTGAACCTCAAATGGGATGCTTTTTCTTGGAATTCTAATGCGTAACCAAATTAACTAAAGACTACCCTGCCTCGGGTTAAGATTAAGGGTTTTTTCTTATAGAAAGAAATACCAATTATAGGCTTAAAGGGGTTGACTAGGGATTAACTTCCTTATGTATCTGGTGTTTAGGAATTGAAACATTGCATATACATCATCAACAAAGTTTTATTCGAAAGCATACTTTCATCAATTTTGAGTATTTATTTTCATCATTCCCCCTCCAATCTTTGCTAAAACAACAATTTGACAAAGATAAGTGAATGTGAGAAATTTTTTATTTTTGTTATAAATGGAAAATGAGTGAATATGAATGGACTGATTCAGAAAATGCATGTTCATTTCATTAATATTACCATTTAAAAACAACAAACTTAAAAGTAATTAGTAATTTAAAAATCAAAGAAATTGCAAATGGAAATGATAAAGACAGCCTGAGGATAGACATGACAACATGGCAGGTCGGGAATGGTTTTTACATCCTCCAAACCCAAACCCGAATTCCAAAATAATCCTCATTCCCCGCCTCAATCCCCATTTGGGATGAAGAATTAAAACCTAAACCCGTTCCAAATGGGTTTGGGTTGGGTTCAGGTATCCCCGCCCCGCCACTATCTATTTAATAAAATCATATTTTTTCCAAAATCAAATTACGTTAAAAATGATAAAACAAATAATGTTTAAAAGTTTCATGCATACATTTCAAATATTTTAAATAATATATACAAATCAAAATATCAAAACATTAACCACATATTTAATATTCTAAATTATCAAAACTAAAATAATAAAATACATAATAAAGTAAATGGGGCGGTTTCGGGGATGGGTTTGGGGTGGGTACTAGTATCCCCATTACCTGAACCATCCCCATATCATATAATCGGGGAAAACCCAAACCCAGTCAAAGCGGGTTTTCCCCGTCAAATTCGGGGCGGGGCGGGTGGGTACCCGCGAGTATGAGTTATGTTACCATGCCTACCCGAGGATCATCAACTTTGAGGATGAGCCTCCCTTTGATTCATCGGTTTATGGAAATGCTTCTTGCAGTCTTGGCACTCAGTCGAGTATGAGGTTTTCGTTCACCAACATATTTCCTCCTTGAAGGGTTAAGTACTTCTTATTAATCAACTGTTGTACTTTATCTCTGAAAGTGTTGCAGTCCTCGATCGAGTGTCTTGTTGATCCAGCATGATATTTTCATGTGACGTTAGGGTCATACTTAGGAAGGAGGAAATGTGGTGGTAGCTTAAGAAATTTAGGAACCAGTAGCGAGCTTTGAACCAAATGTGGCATAAATAAATTGTAAGTCACAAGATATGGATCCAGAGGAGCATTCATTCTTTCCAAATTATTTTGAGGTTTGCGTTGATTCTGATGATGATTTTGATATCCATGGCCTTGGGTTTGCTGATTTGCATGAGGAGTTGCCCATAAGTGTTGATACTGGGGATCGAGAAGCAATGGTTGCTAGCCTTGAATAGCCGCTACATGTGGATGTTGGCTATATGATACCTGAGACGGAGCTTGCAGAGCTTCCTAGATTGTGTCAATTTCATCCTCATCTTCCTTTTGAGAATCGCTAGAGGGTTTATTCTCACTAGTCTGTTTACTCGAGGCGCCTTGGAGTTTTCCGCTTTTGAGACTGCTCTTGATGTACTCTCTAACTATCACCAAGTCATAGAAACTTGAAGAAACAATACATATCATTCATTCCAAGTGTGGGCTCTACGAGATACCTAGAAGCATATCAATTAGCTCTCTATCTAGCATTGATGGTTAAACGTGAGCATCCAACTTTCTCCATCTTTGGATGTACTCCTTGAACGACACGTTACTCTTTTGAGAAATATTTTGCAATTGAGTACGACTAGGAGCCATATCAGTGTTGTGTTGGTATTGCTTCAAGAACTCCATAACCAAGTCTTTCCAAGTGTGGATATTGTTTCTTTCCAGTTGTGTATACCATTCCAATGACTCCTTACTAAGACTATCTTGAAATAGTGGGTAAGAAGCTTGTCATCATGAGCGTACGCGACCATCTTCCGAATAAACATCATCAAATGAGCTTTTGGACAATTAACCCCTTTGTACTTCTCAAAATCGGGCATCTTGAACTTTAGTGGGATTACAATGTCTGACACTAAGCACATGTTAATAACATCCAAATCATAGGCGTCTTTTCCTTCTAGGACTCTTATTTGTTCACCCAGAACACGACACATTTGAAAAATGTTAGTATCCTGATTAGTTCTGACATTGGTCACTGGATCTACCTCTTAAGGGTTTTCAGTAGTGTATGGAGGTGGGATATGCCCAGCTTGAACAATGGAGTGTCCTTGCACTCTAGGGATTTTATTAGATACATCATTGTGCATTGACTGAGTTTGGATATGATAATCTATTTGCGGAGGAGAATCGTACAATGGGTTATTCACCACAGTAAAGCCTGATGTAGGATAAACATTCTCTGTAACGACATACTAGGAATTGTTCTTCGATAAAGCTAGTAGAGCTTCCAACGTCTGGCCTACCTTATGGTTCATAGCGTCCATTTCCTCTCTCAGCATAACTTCATTCAGTTCCAAATGCTCCATTGTCCTTCAGTATCTACCAAGAGTTCACTATGGGTATTAAAGAATCAACTAACTTGTTATGGATAAGAGGTGACATGAGTTTTTGTTTTGTTTTGGAAAATACTATGCATGCATGTTGGTGGATGCAAATGCATGAACATTTTGTTATTTTTTATGCAAAAATGTAATGTCATGTTTATGCATATTCTTTTGATGCAATTTAATGTATGGGCTCAAGAATATATGAGTAATAGAACCACAAAATAACCTATTTAGGAAGGCTCCTTATAATTGGATAACTCAAAACTTTTCTACTTAACCCTTCACCGGGGACATCTCTAGGGTTTAGACAAAAGGGTACCTAGAGTAATGGACCCTAATCAGATTTTTGCAATGCAACACGAAAACCGTTTGATGACAAACTTCCCAAAAAGATCTAATCTAGGTGGGGTATTTGCATTGATCATACAAGGTGTGCTCCTTAGGGATCAATACTACACGACCTCCATAGATGGAACAGATTCTAAAAGGTCCTTAGAGTCCTCAATCTTAATCAGAGTTCTATCATGCAACGGGCTAGCCATTTCATGACAAACTCAATAAAGAATATCTACTCTAAGTGGGGTATTATTGTTAACCATTCAAGGTGTGCTCTTTGGGGGTTAACAATACACATCTACCTCTTAACTTATGTTCATTCTCCTTTTTTCAAAATCTCGGGAAGAGAGTTTCACTCAAGTAAAAAATACCAAAGCCCACACATAAATATATACACATTATAAAAATGTGATAAAACAAAACAAAGGAAACACACAACAAAGTAGAAGAAATAACAAAGCTAAAAATAAACGAAAAGCTAACTAAATTAGAGTGGACTCACTTAGGAGAATTGATCCATAACAGAGTCTCCAGCTGTCACGACGCAAAAAATTCCACGAGCACGTCACACACTTGAAATAAACAACAGAGTCGTCATCGATCTTTATTTATTCTGAAGGAACAAGGAAATATCAAATAAAACCCACTAAAGCTAAGGGAAATGGTTGTCACAACTAGATCGGGTTTGAGAGTCAGTTATGTGAGGGGAAGATATTAGCACCCCTCACATTCGTTGTACTCAATAAGACTCATTTAGTTAGTTATGCGATTGAGTGTTAGCGTGATGCTTACTTGTGATCTTCTACTTATTGTGCGAGAAACGAGAAAAATGAAAAGGAACTAAACCTAAGTTTTTTAGATTCCAAAATTCTGCTCCTACGTATCTCCTGGTGCGATGGAGAACTCAAGGCTATGTAGTTCTTTGCTAGAAAACTACATGTTGGTTGATTTCTTTTAGAGATTGATGATTCTATCGCATTTGAGCAGTTAAACCTTTACTTATTGCTCACTCTTGGAGATTGAAGTCTTTGTTTGTTTCACGTCAAAATGGATAAAGTATACTCCTTTCTGAAAAAGGTTTTTAAGTCTCACACGAGGGAGAAAAAAAAGAAGTTTGATTGGTTGAGTTAATTTTATACGGAGTTAAGTAAATGTTTGAGCATAGGTGTGCACCTAGCGCTTGTTTACCCAATATATTCAAAAGGATGTGCTTCCAATTGTCACTTTCTTTGTCCTAAGACAACGCTAATGGCATAATCACTAGTGTCACACATTATTTTAAATGGCTTACTCCAATCAGGTGGTTGTATAATAGGTGTGGTAATAAGAGCATTTTTCAGATGTTCGAACGCTTTTAAGCAATCTTCATCAAATATGAATTCAACATCTTTCATTACTAAGTCCGTTAGTGGTTTGGTTATTTTAGAGAAATCTTTAATGAATCGTCGGTGGAAACCGGCGTGTCCTAAGAAACTGCGAATTTCTCTAACGGTTTTTGGAGGTTGAAGATTTTCTATAATTTCTATTTTTGATTTATCCACTTCAATTCCTCGGTCGAATACAACATGTCCAAGTACGATTCCTTGTAGGACCATGAAATGGCATTTCCCCCAATTTAATACGAGATTGACTTTAACGCATCTTTCAAGTACCATTTATAGGTTCGAAAGACATCCTTCAAAACTTTACCCACAAATAGAGAAGTCGTCCATAAACACTTCCATTATGTCATCTATAAAATCAGCAAGGATCGGCATCATAAATCTCTGAAATGTTGCAGAGTGTTACACAGTCCAAATGGAATTTGTCGATAAGCGAACATACCATAAGGACAAGTGAAGGTAGTCTTTTCTTGGTCATCAGGATGAATAGGAATTTGGAAGAATCCGGAGTATCCGCCTAAATAACAGAAATGAGAATGTTTAGCCAATCGTTCAAGCATTTGATCGATGAAAGGAAATGGAAAATGAACTTTACGAGTGACTTTATTCAGTTTTCTATAGTTTATGCACATCCTCCATCCGTTTTGAATTCATTTAGCTATGGATTCGCCTTTTTTGTTACTGACAATTGTAATACCTCCCTTCTTTCATATGACATGTATTTGGCTGACCCAGTTACTGTCGGATATCGGGTATATAATTCCTGCTTCTAATAGCTTTTGTACCTCCTTTTTGACCATATCACTCAATATAGGATTTATTCTTCTCTGGTGTGCTCTAGAGGTTTTACAGTCCTCCTCTAGCATAATGCAATGCATACATATAAAGAGACTTATTCCTTTTAGATCTGAGATGTTATAGCCTAAAGCTGTTAGATACTTTCTTAAGACATGAAGTAATTTTTCGGTTTCTATCTGTCCTAAGTCAACATTGACTATAATTGATCGTTCAAGCTTGGCATTTAGGAATTCATACCTTAGGTCCTTGGGTAGTGTTTTAAGTTCTACATAAGGTTTATTTAGGCATGACATTGGATTGGGTGTTAGTGTTAGACATTCCCTTAGGTTGTCATCTACGTATGGCTCACGCCAATTATCGTCTTCGAATATAGGAGGCGCTGGAATCTTTAGTACTTCAGTATACTTAAATGGTTCCCTCTCTATTTCTTTCACACATTCGTCGATGATGAGTAAGAGACAACATGAATCTTATATAGATGGCGCATGTAAGAATTGAGCTAAAATAAATTCAACTTTTTCTTCACCATCTTCAAAAGTTAGCTTTCCTTTCTTGACATCTATGATGGCTCCAGCTGTGACTAAAAAGGGTCTTCCTAAAATAATAGGGATGTGGGAATCCTCATTATATCCATTATTACAAAGTCAGTGGGAATATAGAATTAACCTATACGAACGGGAATGTTCTCTAGCATACTGTAAGACCCCAATTTTTGCCCTAAGATCCCTCATGGCATCATATCATATCATATCATTGCCTCAAGGATCATTGTGCACCTTTGCTTGCTTCCTAGTGGGTGGGTATCTTGTGAGTGTGGTTCTTGATCACCAAGCATGTTTAGCACTTGTATATCATTGCTTTTCATTTGTTTACTAACCCAAAAGTACAAAAATATTGTCATCTAACCTTGTTACTTGCAGATGAAGCAAACTAGGTCAAAACAGTCAAATCATTCATTGAGCAATGGATGGTGGCCATTATTGAAGAATTTGGGCACCATGATCATTCATAAGAGATTCATATGAGTTATGGTATCATTTGGTGTCAAGATCTCAAGAGAAAAAGGCTTGAAATTCATCAAAGCATGGCACAATCAACCAAAACCCTAGCAAAGTCAACTGTGGTCAACTGTGCATTTAATCAGTGATTGGAAGGTGTGAGATGGTTGGAAAGGTCTCATTCATGTCCATACAAGCCTCATATAACATGTCAAACATCCACAGTGAAGAATTGGAGGTCAGACAGAAAGTTTCCCAAAATAGTAATGACCTGTAATTTTCAGCTGCCCAAAATGGAAAGTCATTCTCCATAAAATTTCATGTCCAAGAAAGCTTCAAATCAAAATTTGTCCAACATGAAAGTTGAAGATATTGCTCTTGCCTTTCCAAAAAGTCCAAGAACACTCATTTCTCATGTGTGGTTGGCAAGTTATGATCAAATAATTTTCAAGAATTTTGGGATTTCAAAGTGGCATAACTTTCAAACCATTTGGCCAATTTGGATGATTTTTTTTTGAGCAAATCCCATTTGACATGTACTATCATGATCCATCATCACATTTCATCAAAAATCATCACATAAAAAGGTCATTTTTCAAGTGATCAATTTAAATTTTGGTGGGAAAAAAGGCCATTTTCAAAAGTACATGGAATTTTCATGCCAAACCAATTTGAATAGCTTCTAAACATGATTTGTGACTTGCTTCAACAGATATTTCACTGTTCCATTGGCTACATCATCAAAAGGGCAATTTTGCCAAATTACATAACAAGCTCATTTTTTACTAATCCATTTGGTTTGTGCTAATCATGTTTAGTAGCTGGATTAACAGAGGGTATAAGAGCTTAATTGTAACAGAAATTCGAGATCCACAATCACAATCTCAAAATCAAAACCAAAATTTTCTCAATTCTCTCAAATTCTCTTCACACTTTTTTCACTTTTTTGATCGAAATTCTTCATTCTTTCTGTTTTCTTGAGTGCTAACCTTCATCTGTAGGATTCATTGAAGAACTGTTGAAGGCAATTGATGGAAGAAGCTCGAAGAATTGGCACTGTTGAAGCATGGGATCTTCCATGGCAGTTTGAAAGTTCTTCATCATCGAGCACTGTTGAGCTAAAAGATTCACTCCATTCACCTTCCTAATCATCATTGGACTTCTGTTTTCAACTTCCAAGCCTCGAAATCACCAGAATTAAGAACTGCACATTCATAAGGTGAGATTTCAAAACCTTCGATTCTTGAAATTAACATGTGGCTTAGGTAGATCGTGGAACATAGGTTACGCTGCAACTTAGATCATGAATTTTCGTTAGGTATTGATGAAGTTATGTGGATCTGAATGTTTGATTGTGAAACTTTCTTGGCTCGATCCGTGAAGCATGATTAGAATTGGGTTAATTGCTTGTTAGATTAGTGATCTACATGATGTGATGATTCGATTGGTATATGGCATGATAATTTTTGTGATGATTTGTTGTTGATCAGTATGAACATCAAGAACACGATGTTGTGTTCAATATTTTCGCTTCAGAACGCTGTTTGATTCACGTTGCCTGGCCTTCGTTTCAAATCGGTGTTTCCCGCGCCTGGCAGCCATTCGCGTGAGGACACCTCACTTAATGAAACGCAGAGTTTCATTAAGTGAGCAGCGTAATTACGCTTTTGCCACTGCATCCAATTATTTCATTTTATTTTGTTAAATGTTTATTTCATTTTCATCATCAACTTTAAAAATTCATAAATAATTCTTGGATGATCCAAATTGTGTGGGGATTTTTGCATCCATCTCCATTTTTCATCTAGTTTTTTTTAGGTATGATAACACAAGTTGTGCACGGCTGGTTTTTATTTTGGTCTAGTGTCTTTGGTCATGTATGCTTTTTGCCTATGTTTTGCCATTTTATGCATGGAATCTTGATGCTTGCTCCAAAATGCTTGAAATTTTATATGCATGATCTAGACTCATTCCTGGTGATTTTGGTATATGGTTTGCTAATTTTGCATTTCTGGATAGAGAGATATGATGTGATCTTCATGAGTGTGACAATGTATGTCACACTAGGTTTTATCCAACTTCTTGAATTTTGTTTCCATGCTTATGCAATGCCAATTGCTCTGAATTTTTGCATGTGATTACTTCTGTATGTCTAGTATGAGCATGATTTTTTGTAGATTTTTTAGATTCATTTCCTATTTGATTGGAGTTTTCTTTGCTGTGTAGTCATTTTTGAACTTTTGTGGAGTGCTGAACTTCCATGCTTTGTGAAATTCTCATGCCTTATCATATGAAGCTGAAATTTTGTGGATTGGTTCTTAACATGTTTAATTTCATTTTGGATTTGGAGTGGTTCATTTATGTTATGCGATTTCTGTTTTACACTTGCCTAAAGTTGATATGATTTGTGGCCTTGTTTGAGTTTGTTCTTGCATGCTATGACTTCATGAATTTAATTTCCATACTTCCTCTGGTCCAAATAGCATGAAATTTGGTGTGCTGCTCATTGAATGTGTTCTGTTTAAGCTTGAATTTTCTGGGAATTTATTGAGCTATTTTGGTATTGGTTTGATTGTGATTATTCTGTTTGCTCCAATATGATTCCAAAATGCATAATTTGACATGTTTAGCTTATGAATTGGATTTGGTGCATAGTTTTGATGTGGGACCAGCTGGAATTTGTTCTTATTTGATAAATCTTGATTTTGATCAATTTTCACTTGCTGTTTTGAATTTTTCACCTCCTTTTGACCCTAGGCTTTCCCTAGTGGTCTTACTTCTCATGTTTGAATTTGACTTTTCAGGTTAAGAAGCAAATGCTTTGAAGAGATTAATTCAAGTTGATTTAATTTGGTTGATTGTTATGAACTAACTTGTTTTCTTTTGTAGGATGCTAACTCATTTGGTTTGAGTTTGTGCTTTGCACATGTGATTGATTGTGTTGACTGTTGGTTCATAATTTGTCTGTTTTGACTTTGTGATTTGAATACTGATTATATTTGATTGATTTCAGGTACCATAGTTGCTTTAGTTCCTTTGAGAACTTGCTATTGCTTTGCTTTGCTTAAGCATTGAGGTAGACTCTCTTGTCTCCATGTAGTCTGGAAGACCTGGCTTGTTATTTAGCCAGACACCTGTCTGAAGTCCTCCTTAAGAGGCGATGTTTGTGATTGTTTAACTTTGTTCCTAAGCAGGTAAAGACCTCATATGAGGCGATTGGTAGACAAAAGAGATATGTAGCCTATCTCCTACTATTCTGTGAGTCACTCACCTTGCTCACACCACATGTGTTGATGCATAGTGAGTAAAAACCCAAGATCTATCGAGTCCTTAACTTGTGGAGAGAGTTCCATCTTTCTGAACTCCCACACCTTCTGATATTCAATGCTCTCCCTGACCAGGGATAAGAGTAATGAGGCACACCCTTCATATCCTTCCATCTGCTTCACCTTGGCTCTCAATGTCAAGGTTAAGAACACCATTTACCCTATTCCAGTTGACTTCATAGTCTAACCCTTTGATTGAGCCTAATTGTTTGGTTATAGTGGATGCTAAATGACTTTGTTTGATTGATTGCTTGTTGCATTTGTACATGCTTGCTTGCCTTTGTGCACTTATCATCATTGATTGTTCATTATTGCATGATCATCATTGCATATCTTTGTGATCCATGTTTGGTTTACCCATTGAGGACAATTGTAAGACCATGTTCTTTGGCCATTGTTCCTATGATTTGGAAGGGATAGAGTGTAAGACCATTTCATTGGTCACTCATATCCTCTTAGCCTTGTGCTTTTGTTTGTTTGTTGTATGTGAGGATGCAATTGTAAGACCATGTCGTTGGCATTTGTACTCCCATGATCATCCTTTGTAGATTGGCATCTGACATCCAAGTTTTGTTTTACCTTAGGAGATTGGTGTAAATCCATTTATTGGTATCCGATATCCGCTTTTGCTTTGTGAGATTGGAGTAAGACCATTTATTGGCTTCCGGTATCATTGTTTTGCTATAGGAGATTGGTGTAAATCCATTTATTGGTATCCGGTATCCGCTTCTGTTTATGAGATTGGTATAAGACCATTGATGGCATCCGGTATCATTGTTTTGTTTTAGGAGATTGGTGTAAACCCATTTATTGGTATCCGGTATCCGCTTTTGTTTGTGAGATTGGTATAAGTCCATTGATGGCATCCGGTATCACCTTGCCTTTATTTGCTTGCTTTGTTGCTTATTCCTAAGGACACACTTGAATCATCTTCTATATGATTTCAAGAGGTGAACCTTTCTAAGAAGTTTTACATTCCGTCATCCATACCCTCTTTGTCCCAAACCTTTTCACACTTTGCTTTCAAAAACTTTTGACTTGTTGTGCAAACATCTTCCTGTCTTTTCAAATTAGAAACTTGGACTATAAGTCCTTGACTTTTCAAACTTCATTTCATAACACTTCTTTGAATCAATCTTAATCATACCTTGACCATATTTTGTGAATACTCATAATCAATTAACCTTACACATTCAATTGTTTTGGCTTTGTCCACTGTTAATATGTTTTCATGCATTAGCCTTAGGTTTTAATTACCATAGTGGTTGATGTAAATCTTACCTTATCCTTAGTGAGTTGATTGTAAGTCTTCCATACTTATTATAGGGTTAACCCCTCACTAGTATGTTGAAGCCGTCCTCGCATGGTGGATTGTTGATTCGGGTTGAGTTTTCTCCCATTGGTAATGAAAAGCCTTAGTGCTTATGTTTTAAAATGAACTCACTAATTTTTTGGAAATCTTTTAGCCGAACTACGGCGTTTTGATCCTTACCTTTGATGGAAGGTACGTAGGCAACGGGTTCATCCGTTCAAACACAAAAATAACTAACTTGTACATTCTTTTCCCATCTTCCCATTCATGTTTGCACAATGTGTCAAAACCAAATAAACATTTTTATACAACAAGTGTGAAAAGGGCTCCCTAGGAGTACCTAGGACGTGATGGGTGCCTAACACCTTCCCATTGCGTAATTTACCCCTTACCCAGACTCTCTGATCTTTTATTGGTTTTCTACGTGTAAAACTTCTTAGGTTTTTGTTCGCTTTTTAACCAGTCCTTAGGATAAATAAAAGTGCGGTGGCGACTCGATTCATTGTATGCTTTGCTTATGGTTTAATCAATAAATCATATAGCGACGAATACACCGCTACACATACCTATTGGAAATTTAACATAACGGTCAGCTAGTTCTAGAGACATCTTCGTTGGTTTTAGTTCTCCTAAATTGAGTTTCTTGCATGTGTATAAAGGCATTAAACTAACACTGCTCCTAATTCTCACAAAGCTTTGTCTATGATAAACTTTCCGATTACACATGGTATGGAAAAACTACTTGGGTCTTTCAGCTTATGAGGCATGTTATTTTGAATAATAACGTTACACTCAACAGTAAGCATGACGATTTCATTATACTCAAGCTTTTTCTTATTAGATAAGATCTCTTTAAGGAATTTAGCATATGAAGGCATTTGCGTAATGGCTTATGTGAATGGTATAGTGATTTTAAGCTGCTTCAGAAGTTCTACGAGTTTCTTAAACTGTCCTTCATTTTTAGACTTAACAAGTCGTTGAGGATAAGGTATACGTGGTTTGTATGATGGTGGAGGCACATAAGGTGTTTCTTTATCTTCTGTTTCTCCGCTTTTGTCTTCCTTTCCATCATTGGTTGGTTCATTTACCTTTTCAGTTCCTTTACCAGAGTTTTGATACATGGCTGGATTTTGGAGTCTTGGGTCGACCGGTTCATCTAATTCTTTCCCACTTCGCAATGTGATAGAATTAGCATGGCATTTTGGGTTTGGTTGTGGTTGACCAGGAAATGCTCCAGCTAGGGATGCTATTGTTGCTTATTGTTGGGCTACCTGGGAAATCTGGGTTTCTAACATTTTGTTATGGGTAGCCATAACATCAAGTTTACTTGAAAATTATTTCATCGGTTCACTCGTATGAACATTTTGATTTATGAAATATTTATTTTTTTGAGCTTGGGCATTCATAAAGTTTTCCATCATGATCTCTAGATTTGACTTTCTAGGTGCTTGTGGAGCAGCATGGGCTCCTTTCTGATAACCAGGTGGAATAACAGGTGTTGGTTTTGGAGGAAATAAAGCATTATTATTTTTATAAGAAAAGTTCAGATGATTTCTCCAGCCAGAATTATAAGTGTTGGAATATGGGTTTTGTCATACCCCGATTTTGACCCTGAATTTCTTTTTCATTTTTTCATTTGGCACTTGGCTTAAAGTTCATTTGCATCTAAGATCCATGATACCTGCAAATGCGAAACGCAGTAAACGACGGACAATCTATTTCACTCAGTTATTACTATCAATTGATATTTGAGTGAACTTAGATTATCTAGTTTTATATCGTCATGGTTGATTGGACCCTTAATTCTTAAGTGAGGACAGAGATTTTGAGCTAAATCTTTAAGAGAACGCGGGAGCGGAGTTAAGGAATCCCTTAGATTAAATATAAGTTTATTATCATTAAATACGACAACCTCGTATAGCCTATTATTTCTCATAAGTGGTTTTATTGTGTACTTCTTAGCATTTATAACTAAATGTTTTAAATATCATTATACCATCGAATTTAGAGAAGTTGTGGAAATAGACTGATTTAACCAATTTGTTTTGTCTAAAACTACTAAACATTCTATAAAGTCAGACAACATCTTATTACTCCTTTCATGGATACCGTTATGAGTTATGTAACTTTCACTGAAATATGTCTCAATCATATTATAACATATATCATTACCGGATCTTACTAATAAGAATCCAATAGCGTAAGGGACATGTACTTCCGTGTAAGGGTTTTGTTTTTCCTTGATCATAATAGTTTCGGTATTAGCAACAATGAAATGTTGCCTTAGTTTATCACCTGTTTTGAGTGTTGTTATAAATTTACTATAAATACGCTTCTTTTTAGATGCTCGTATTTTTCGCGGTTCTTTATGTTCAATAACAACATTGCTGTTTAAGCTATCAAATATATATTTTCCCACCTCTTCATAGGACAATAAAGGTGATTCGCAAGGTCTTTGATCAGAAAGATATATTCTTATAATGATAGTTTTTATTTCAATCGATCCGTATATCTCACTTTTATTTAATATAAGTTTATATAATTGGTCAAATATAGGTAAATCATTCCAATCTTCTCTAAAGGTTATATCACTATCTTTAAACAATATAACATAACTAACTGTGAACTTACCATATTCAGACTTAGTATTATTATATGCATATTTTATTAGTAGTAACATAACAGACAATATCATCATTAAAATATCATTACACCTTAATTCAATTTTATATTCTATATGGGAAATTAACAGACCTTCATACGCTTCCTTGTAAGATTCATTTTTGATGTTTAGTAACAAGCTGGACCATGATATTTCGAATAATTCCTTAGTTATATTATTATTCATATTCATATTTTTTATTTATTCTTTTAATCATAAGTGTAAACTATATTTTCCAGGATAATCCTTTAATAATTGAATGAAGTTTCTATAAATTTTATTATAGTCTTTGTTAAATCCATTTTCATCTTTATATGTATGATATAAATAGTACGCATATGACTTATAGATTATTTCTATTTTTTTTTTTTTTTTATTCCATTTTTCCCTATCAGTTTTAGATAAATTATCAGGTATTAAAGATATTAACCTCTGTTTTAAATCCTTGAGTGGAATAGGTCCTTCTAAACTATATAGATTCATATCTAGATTCATACAAATAAATTCGTTAATACTATATAGTTGATTATGTTCTATAAAATATTTTTATATATTTTACTGAGACCATGAAAGCTATATATATTGCTTATAAAGTTATCGCAAACTGTGTAGACTGGAGCTCCCATAAAATACATTTCTTTTATCATATACATGGCAATGCAAGCATCTTTCTGATGAATGAATTTAACAAAGGTTTCTGCAATGCTGAACATAACCATCCTATACGCTACCTGCAATCTTCAGCAGTCCATAATTCAGTTACAAAAGCCATAGCAGAAACTGAAATGTTCATAACAGAAAAACAAGAAATTTATAACCGTAATACCTCGCTAATCACGACGGGAACTTCTTCATCCTCACTAGCTCTTGGAAGCACCCGACAACTGAAACAAAAAAACCAATAGAAATAACAAATTTTGATGACAACTTTTAAACCTCAAATCTTCATAACCAAAGCTGCAATGATACCTTGCCACGAGACCAACGGTTCAGAACTGTTGCAACTTGCTTTCTGCAATGAAAAAAAATCCATTACATGACATTCCTAAGATACATGGCATAAATTCCACTTAGCATCACATGACACAACTCAGTCCTGATAGCATAACAGGCCACGTACCTAACAAGGAAAACACCACCATTTTGTGTGTTAACATGATCATAGGAGCAAGCTCACAAACAATCCACTTGCATTTAAATATAACAACCCAAATGCATTAATACACTAGTAGCAGCAGCAGCTACAAATGTGGCAAGAGCAAGCCAAGTTATGCTGGCTTCAAAGGTTGAGGAAAGGAAATACTTTGTGGAAGTTGTGAGTCTTTTAGATAAGCAAGTACAAAAAATAAAGTTAATGACAAAGGTAATAAATTGGAACCTGTGAATCTAGTCATCAGGAAATCACGATGCTTCCACTGAAGAAATTTCAACCCAAAATCACTATCCAGAACCCCTGTGATAATTGGAGCTTCTATTTTCACCAATCTTCACTGCAGTAAAACCAAGTAATTAGCAAGGCAGTAAAATTTCAAAATACCCAAAACGGAATTAAAACAAAAGAGAGCGAGAAAAGCGAAGGTTCACATTACCGTTTTCATGTCGAGCGCCAAATAAGGCAGACCAAAGTCTGAGCGCCTTAAAGCAATACAGAAGATGCCCTTTTGGATTTCCTTGAGACAGCTCAAAAAACCCTAAGTTGTTGATATAAAAGGAGGGAAGCGGAGGCGGACCAGGAGGACGAAAAACCCTAATTCGAAAACGGCGAAAAAAAAAAAACTTAGATGGAAACGGCGAAGGAGAAGAACTTCAAAGAGAAAGCTTTGAGGTAAAGGAAGCAGATCCGAGCCTCACCGTCACTACCGAACCACTGCCGAAGGTGAGCCTTTTTATTTGATTCTCTTTAAAACCATGGTTTTGCGTTTAGAGTGAGATTGGGAGTAGTATCGCGAGGTTAGTATGAGCGCTGGAGAGTGACGAGAGTGACGAGAGTGAGGGAGAGGGTTGCGAAATTTTTGAGAGTGAGGAAGTGGGAGAGTTTTGCGTGAAGGCGATGAATGAATTGCTGGGTTCCGTTACCGTTTTCTCTCGTATTCCGTTTCATTTTATTTCTTTCTTAAAGAATAAGCATTTAAAACAAACTACTCCCTGCAACCTTGCAGATAGGGGCCGGTACCCCTGTCCATTGCAAAAGCCTATTGTTCTTTTTCGCTTTTGATTGGAAATTTAGAATTTTTCTTAATTATATAGTAGGTTAATTAGGAATATTAGATAATTAGTTTAGAATATCAGATTTTTTTAGGATCATAAGTAGGAGTTAATTATGTTAATGTTTTAGAATATTAAGAAATATTAAAAAATATTATTGAGAATGTTATAGATAATTGGGAGTTAATCGGATTAATTAGGATCTTTAATTTTGATTAGCTTAATTAGGTTTAATTAGAAATATTAAAATTAACTAGACTAGGATTTTAGAAATAATCAGATTTATTTCGGGATGTAGAATATTAAAATGAGTTTAGGATTTAATTGATTTTCATGAAATAGAAGTTTAATTCAATATCAACCATAATTATGAATTGACGGTTTTACCCCTAAACTTTATAATAGGCTAGTTACTTATATCTTTATAATTTCTTAACATAACTTACAAAAATCTTTTCTTAAACAAACTCGAAAGAAAAGGACCGCTGGAATCTAGCATTCCAGTGTAACCCTTGAACAATTGAGCCCAAAAGCACATGTCTTGTTCTTATTGAATTTTCATTTTCCGTTAAACCATTTCAATTCCGACTTCAAATAATTTTTGTAATCAAGTCAAACTGTCTCAAATCATTTATGCGAATCCAATCTCGATCACATATTGAGAGATATTTCTAAAAATCAAACACAATATCCAAACCTTTTTCTGAATATACTTGAAAATAAAGGCCGTTGGGATCAAGCATTCTGGCGTAACCCTTTGAATAGTTGATTCTTATCAAGTGTTCGTTTTCCGTTAAATAATTTTCTTAAATAATTCAAATGAAAAAAGGACCATTGGAATCTAGCATTCTAGTGGAACCCCGAGTGAT
Organism: Lathyrus oleraceus; assembly: GCF_024323335.1. Classification (NCBI taxonomy): domain Eukaryota; kingdom Viridiplantae; phylum Streptophyta; class Magnoliopsida; order Fabales; family Fabaceae; genus Lathyrus; species Lathyrus oleraceus. Next base: position 438,133,059 of record NC_066580.1, on the reverse strand, counting down.
TGATCCCAAGGCTTATGTCTTGTTCTCATCAAATATTCGTCTTTCACAAAAAATACTACCTTAACACTTTTTCAATAAAGATGGAAATGGAACATGGTGTATACCGTGCACTCCTGAGATTAAGATTCGAGATGTATACCTCGCCTATCTTAGCTCTCGCCATCGTCTAAAATTGTCAATGTGGTTTCTTCAAACCATTTCTCAATCAAACCTAAAAATACTTAATCTCTAGCAAACACTTTTGCCAATAAAGATGGAAATGGAACATGGTGTATACCATGCACTCCTGAGACTAGGATTCGAGATGTATATCTCGCTCATCCAAGTTCTCGCCATCACTCAAAATACATCCAACCAATCAAACTCTTTTCTCGCCGCCGTGCGACTAATCAAAGAACATTTTCCATAAATGGAAGATATATTGTCTTAAGTGATACAAAACAATGTTTCGGCCACGATTGTTGAGTAGAGATAAACGACGCTTTTCCGAATGTAGATCTATAAATCCGTTCGATGTGTGGTATGCGTCCACTCCTCATCTGTTTTGGGTAAAACAATGTTTTCGTCGATTAATACAATATAGCTTTCGCTAAAATCGACCAACAAACAAACATTTTTCTACCCAGAACTACGTAAGCCTTGATTTCTCTTTTGAGATACGTAGGAGCAGGATTTATAAATCTTGTCAGGCCCACTAATAAAAAACTTAGGTTTAGTCCTTCGTCAAAAATCCAAAAACATTTCTTCTATCTTCTATTCTTTCTCTCTCTCATTATAACTTAAGAAGACTAACATAAGCTAACATTCAGAACGAAACTAACTAAACGGTTCCCGTTGAGTACAACGGACGTGAGGGGTGCTAATACCTTCCCCTTGCGTAACCGACTCCCGAACTCTGATATTGGTTGCGACGACCATATCTTATCCTTTCTTTTATGGGTTTTATCGATATTTCCCCTTTCCTTTTTAGGAATAAATAAAGTTCGGTGGCGACTCTGTTCAGTCCATCATTGCGAGCGTGCGATCGCGCTTCGCTTTAAAGTCGTATCCCCATTTCTTCGAGGTGCGACAGATGGCGACTCTGCTGGGGACAGGAACATCCCTAAGTGAGTCAACCCTAGTTTAGTTAGGTTTTTTTTTGTATGTGTGTTAGCTTTATTTGTTTATTTTTCTTCCTTTGTTATATGCTCTTTTTATCTCTGTTTTATTGCATTTTTATATATGATTATATATATCTATGTGTGGGTGTTGGGATTTTGATATCATGAATAAAGCTCTACACCCGAGCTTTGGAAAAAGAAGAGAGAACACATAAGTTAGAATTGGAAGTTGTGTAGTGTTAGTCCCCAAGGGCCACTCCTTGGTGTCTAGCATGAAGACTCCCCTAGAGTAGACCTGTTTGTAGATCTCTTTATAAGACAGCTAGCCTGTTGCATAATGTTGATTCATGAAGGGTCCATGACTCTAGGAGCCCCTCTTAGAACCAGTTTCTACTTTGGTGGTTGCGTAATGATGGACTTCAAGGGCTTCTCCTTTTTGCACCCCAATATGAAAACCCCGCTCAGAAGAGACCTTTCGTCACTCTTGTCATAAAGCGGCTAGCCTGTTTCATGATGTTGATACGATTATGGTCCATGACTCTGGGAACCTTATCAAAAATGTAGAAACTATCCCGTGAGTGGGTTTATGGGTAGAAATCCTAGAACTATCTGTTAAGGAGCCTACCTAGTAGGGTGTTCTGAGTTACTCATGTTATCCCAGACTCTAACTACCTGCATTGCATTTTATTTGCATACCAAAACAAAAAAAAACAATGCATTGCATCCATTCATATACCGTTGCATATGCATTCGTCATCATGCATTTCATATCATTTTCCAAAAATACAAAAAAAAAACTCATCCATCCTTTGTCCATGTTCAAGCAAAGTGATTCCCAACACGCGTTTAGAACAAAGAACCATGTCTCAGGAGATGATGGACGAGCTAAGGAAAAGCCAAGAAGCACTGAAGGAGGAACTCAATCTTTTGAAGAGCCAAATGAGATGGGTCTTGGAAACCCTGCAAGTCTTGTTGAGAAAAGAGGGTCACCCAATATACACTGCTGCAACAAAGAGAGCTACTACGCCACATCCATCTGGTGTTACCCCAAGTCAAGGGAAATGTTATGTGGCAACTCCTCATTTACCAGTATATGGACCACCCTCAAGGCGTCATCATCAACATCCTTTGGCCATTCCTCCTCAAAATCACCGAAGTCAGGTTCAAAACAAAAATCAGAATCAGAGCAAGAAGAACCAGGATCACAATGACTTGATTCCGGTACCATATAGCAAGCTCTACCCACTACTGATCCAGAATGCTTTGGTGACCCCTCGAGCTCTCACGCCTGTGTCACCAGACCTACCATGGTACAATCCAAATGCAACGTGTGAATTCCATAAAGGGGCATTGGGACATGACCTAGATTCTTGCTGTGCGCTAAAATATTTGGTACGAGAACTGATTAACAAAAAGAGCTTAGTCTTTGAAGAAGATCACCCGAAGATGAAGTGTGAATACCATACTGGAACAATGGGGCACTCCATCGAGGAATGTATGAGTTTTAAGCTCAAGCTGCAAGGATTGATTGACATGAAGTCACCAACACTCAAGGAGGAAGGCTCAAGTACATATACCTTGATTTCTGGGCCAGATAATGAGAAAGGGAAAAAACCCTTGAAACCCCTCAAGGTTTTGTACCACAAGGAAGATGTCAGGGATGTGGCTAGTGAGCTATCATTGTTTCCTGGTAAGAGCATTGAGATACCGCCTTGGATTTCCAATGTCACGACCTATACCAATGAGAGAAAAGGAGAAGTGAGTAGTGGATCCAAGAGGGCTGCGTTCGACGATGAGATTGAAATAAAAGAATTTGAAGATCATCATGCCAATGTCAAAAAGCTTGTTGATCCAAACCTTCAAGTTTGAAGAAGTCAATTCCCTAAAGTCGGCAATCATTTGGCTGTTTCAACACTTCTTTTGTAGTTTCTTTGCATGTTGCTTGTTATTTGCTTTTAAGCATTGTTGTTTTCTTTGAATTGGTAAGATTAATGAAAGGTTTATGCATCTTTTGAATTAATCCATTCGTATTCACTCGTTTTTCATTTATGTTAAAAAACAAAAACAAAATACTCCTCTCATTCACTTTTGTTTATCAAACTGTTGTGTTAACAAAGATTGGAGGGAGGATGATGAAAACGAAACACCTGAAATTATGGTGGTATGCTTTTGAAGAAAACCTTGTCGATGATGTAAGGCATTGTTTCAAATCCCCAAACACTGAAGAGATAAGGAGTTAATCCCTAGTCAACCACTTTGAGCCTAGAAGTTGGTGTTTATTTCAGATCTAAAACCCTTAATCTTAACCTGGGGCAGGGTAGTTGTGTTCAGATAGTTTGATCGCGCATTCGATCTTTCAAAAAATCGTCCATATGAACACCCTCCATTTAGGGTCAACCACATGTTATCCTTCACGCACATGTTGAAGTGTCGAAGAAGTTAAGAAAAGCTAAAATTAGTGTTGGTTGATCCTTATCCACCAATAATATGGCAGTCAACACCTTTTAAAAAAAAAAGATTGAAAAAAGCTCGCTAAGTCAAAAACCACAAAATGACTTAGGCAAAAGTTAGGGCATCTCGATGGACCGAAAGCTTCAAAGAAGTGGTCCAGGCAAAATAAGGGATAAAGAAAAACAAAAAAAAGAGGACCTCAAATCCTCAACAAAACAAAGAAAAATAAGGTGACTGCCATTTCAAGAAAATTTGTCTTGAATTCTCATTTCCACCTTCGAACCCTCTTGGAAGTCGAATGCGTGTATCGAACTAACTGAACGTAGGAACTGGAGAGCATCAAGAAGAAGGGGTGGGTAAAAACAAATTTTGAGCCTTATATCCTTTTGTTTCAAGAAACCGCGAACCAGACCACGTTACAACCCTTAAAAGACCTAATTGAGGCAGGGTTTATTTCGAAAGCATACTATAACAAGGTGGTGTTAACTTGACTCCAAACGATTTTTGTTAATCATTTGATGGCACCAACTTGCGTACTGTGAATGACTCGATCACCATTGTGTTCTTATCAACGACTCGTTCACTGTATTTTACCCGTTCATATCAATAAATTTTGATTTCAAATTTTTGCATAAACATTGAATTAAAATTACCATTTTTGAATGAACAATCTTATTTGCGAGTCAACACTTAGCATCAAAGAAATTCAATACACAGTTGAGGAACTTGATGGAGTGAAAGAAGTCTAGTCATGGGCAAATCACTTTGAGCATCAGTTGATTCGAGCTAATCACCCTAAGGGTCATCTAGCCAAGAGTAATCTGCTTCAAGACTCAGACTGGGGCAAGCCACCTCAGAGCTCAGTAAGTCCAATCACTCCAAGGTTCAGTTAGCCAAGCGTAATTTGCTTCAAGACTTAGACCGGTGCAAGCCACCTCAGAGCTCAATGAGTCCAGCTATCCAAAAGACAGACAACCAAGAGTCTGTCATTCCAACATTTGGTTAGCCAAGTTCAGACCATTACAAGTTTCAAACACTTGGGGCAAGCCATCTCGAGGTAGTCTCATGGCAAGTTGTTTCCAAACTCACTTTCAAGGTGAACATTTCCAAAGACCCAACAAACTGGGGCAAGATGAGCCACAGAGGGGCAGAACCTCCTTCTTCATGCTTTCAAACTGTTCAAACGAATTCTGCCATACGTCAACAACTGTTGAGTTCAAGACGAGTGCCCGAAAGCTATGCTAGCACGATTCATTAATCCTCCAAAAGGATCCATTGGCTAAGCTGTGGCCATCAAACTGGATAGAACCCTCCCTTGACAACATCTATCATAAAATATTTGGTTGAGTTCTCGGTGTTGAGGAATCATGAGCTTCCATAAAAAGCCTTTACAAACGCCCAGTCTGCTCAGGTGTCAGCATTCTCATAATCATGATCATTCATATATCATGCATTCAAATCATGCATAGCCGAAATGTACTTCATGCTCATTTTGCATTGACCTAGGTCTTGTTGTTGATCCTATGATCCGTTGACCTTTGATTCCAGTTTGTCTTTGGTATCGCTAAACCAACATCCGGTTTTCGCAGTCATTTTCAAGTCCAATTGTAGTTGGCAAAATCCGTCAAAAGCTGGTTGTAGTCCATTGCTTACGGTCAGAGTCCAATTGTTGTTATTCCGGGGTCAGGCCATCCTTGAACCTGCTCTGAAGAGTTTTTCCTTTCTTTGTTCAATCCTATTCAGGTCTTATACGAACCTGTCATTGAACCTTTTTATTCCGGGGTCAGGTCATCCTTGAACCTGCTCTGAAGATTCTTTGTTCAATCCTATTCAGGTCTTATACGAACCTGTCATTGAACCTTTTTATTCCGGGGTCCGGTCATGCTTGAACCTGCTCTGAAGATTCTTTGTTCAATCCTATTCAGGTCTTATACGAACCTGTCATTGAACCTTTTTATTCCGGGGTCCGGTCATGCTTGAACCTGCTCTGAAGATTCTTTGTTCAATCCTATTCAGGTCTTATACGAACCTGTCATTGAACCTTTTTATTCCGGGGTCCGGTCATGCTTGAACCTGCTCTGAAGATTCTTTGTTCAATCCTATTCAGGTCTTATACGAACCTGTCATTGAACCTTTTTATTCCGGGGTCCGGTCATGCTTGAACCTGCTCTGAAGATTCTTTGTTCAATCCTATTCAGGTCTTATACGAACCTGTCATTGAACCTTTTTATTCCGGGGTCCGGTCATGCTTGAACCTGCTCTGAAGATTCTTTGTTCAATCCTATTCAGGTCTTATACGAACCTGTCATTGAACCTTTTTATTCCGGGGTCCGGTCATGCTTGAACCTGCTCTGAAGATTCTTTGTTCAATCCTATTCAGGTCTTATACGAACCTGTCATTGAACCTTTTTATTCCGGGGTCCGGTCATGCTTGAACCTGCTCTGAAGATTCTTTGTTCAATCCTATTCAGGTCTTATACGAACCTGTCATTGAACCTTTTTATTCCGGGGTCCGGTCATGCTTGAACCTGCTCTGAAGATTCTTTGTTCAATCCTATTCAGGTCTTATACGAACCTGTCATTGAACCTTTTTATTCCGGGGTCCGGTCATGCTTGAACCTGCTCTGAAGATTCTTTGTTCAATCCTATTCAGGTCTTATACGAACCTGTCATTGAACCTTTTTATTCCGGGGTCCGGTCATGCTTGAGCCTACTCTGAAGATTCTTTGTTCAATCCTATTCAGGTCTTATACGAACCTGTCATTGAACCTTTTTATTCCGGTGTCAGGTCATACATGAACCTGTTCTGAAGAGTTTTCTCCTTGATTATTCCCCAGCGTTGTCAGGTCTTATATGAACCTGTCATAGCATCTTTTTCTTTGTTCGGTTGTATTCTAAGTGCCGTTTATCAAATCTCACTTTGAATACTCCCCAGTGTGTGCCTGATTCTCCAAGCAGGACTGTCTCCCCAGCAAGTTCTTTCTCACCATTTGTCTGTCTTCCTGTGGATCATCAGTATTCCCCACATTTTGGTCTGTCTAGTAGCATCTCCTGTTAAGGGTCCATCATATCCCTAGCAGAAAAAAAAAAAAAAAAAAAAAAAAAAAAAAAAAAAGAATCATGCATCCATGCATACCATATCATATCACATCATGTTATAGGGATTCAGGATCAAAATCCGGGTCTTTTTAGTATTTAATCATCTCCCACTATGATCATATGAAGAATGTCCTGCTTCATATTCTCTAGTTGAAGATACTTAAATAGGGGCAACTGTCATACCCCGATTTTGACCCTGAATTTCTTTTTCATTTTTTCATTTGGCACTTGGCTTAAAGTTCATTTGCATCTAAGATCCATGATACCTGCAAATGCGAAACGCAGTAAACGACGGACAATCTATTTCACTCAGTTATTACTATCAATTGATATTTGAGTGAACTTAGATTATCTAGTTTTATATCGTCATGGTTGATTGGACCCTTAATTCTTAAGTGAGGACAGAGATTTTGAGCTAAATCTTTAAGAGAACGCGGGAGCGGAGTTAAGGAATCCCTTAGATTAAATATAAGTTTATTATCATTAAATACGACAACCTCGTATAGCCTATTATTTCTCATAAGTGGTTTTATTGTGTACTTCTTAGCATTTATAACTAAATGTTTTAAATATCATTATACCATCGAATTTAGAGAAGTTGTGGAAATAGACTGATTTAACCAATTTGTTTTGTCTAAAACTACTAAACATTCTATAAAGTCAGACAACATCTTATTACTCCTTTCATGGATACCGTTATGAGTTATGTAACTTTCACTGAAATATGTCTCAATCATATTATAACATATATCATTACCGGATCTTACTAATAAGAATCCAATAGCGTAAGGGACATGTACTTCCGTGTAAGGGTTTTGTTTTTCCTTGATCATAATAGTTTCGGTATTAGCAACAATGAAATGTTGCCTTAGTTTATCACCTGTTTTGAGTGTTGTTATAAATTTACTATAAATACGCTTCTTTTTAGATGCTCGTATTTTTCGCGGTTCTTTATGTTCAATAACAACATTGCTGTTTAAGCTATCAAATATATATTTTCCCACCTCTTCATAGGACAATAAAGGTGATTCGCAAGGTCTTTGATCAGAAAGATATATTCTTATAATGATAGTTTTTATTTCAATCGATCCGTATATCTCACTTTTATTTAATATAAGTTTATATAATTGGTCAAATATAGGTAAATCATTCCAATCTTCTCTAAAGGTTATATCACTATCTTTAAACAATATAACATAACTAACTGTGAACTTACCATATTCAGACTTAGTATTATTATATGCATATTTTATTAGTAGTAACATAACAGACAATATCATCATTAAAATATCATTACACCTTAATTCAATTTTATATTCTATATGGGAAATTAACAGACCTTCATACGCTTCCTTGTAAGATTCATTTTTGATGTTTAGTAACAAGCTGGACCATGATATTTCGAATAATTCCTTAGTTATATTATTATTCATATTCATATTTTTTATTTATTCTTTTAATCATAAGTGTAAACTATATTTTCCAGGATAATCCTTTAATAATTGAATGAAGTTTCTATAAATTTTATTATAGTCTTTGTTAAATCCATTTTCATCTTTATATGTATGATATAAATAGTACGCATATGACTTATAGATTATTTCTATTTTTTTTTTTTTTTATTCCATTTTTCCCTATCAGTTTTAGATAAATTATCAGGTATTAAAGATATTAACCTCTGTTTTAAATCCTTGAGTGGAATAGGTCCTTCTAAACTATATAGATTCATATCTAGATTCATACAAATAAATTCGTTAATACTATATAGTTGATTATGTTCTATAAAATATTTTTATATATTTTACTGAGACCATGAAAGCTATATATATTGCTTATAAAGTTATCGCAAACTGTGTAGACTGGAGCTCCCATAAAATACATTTCTTTTATCATATACATGGCAATGCAAGCATCTTTCTGATGAATGAATTTAACAAAGGTTTCTGCAATGCTGAACATAACCATCCTATACGCTACCTGCAATCTTCAGCAGTCCATAATTCAGTTACAAAAGCCATAGCAGAAACTGAAATGTTCATAACAGAAAAACAAGAAATTTATAACCGTAATACCTCGCTAATCACGACGGGAACTTCTTCATCCTCACTAGCTCTTGGAAGCACCCGACAACTGAAACAAAAAAACCAATAGAAATAACAAATTTTGATGACAACTTTTAAACCTCAAATCTTCATAACCAAAGCTGCAATGATACCTTGCCACGAGACCAACGGTTCAGAACTGTTGCAACTTGCTTTCTGCAATGAAAAAAAATCCATTACATGACATTCCTAAGATACATGGCATAAATTCCACTTAGCATCACATGACACAACTCAGTCCTGATAGCATAACAGGCCACGTACCTAACAAGGAAAACACCACCATTTTGTGTGTTAACATGATCATAGGAGCAAGCTCACAAACAATCCACTTGCATTTAAATATAACAGCCCAAATGCATTAATACACTAGTAGCAGCAGCAGCTACAAATGTGGCAAGAGCAAGCCAAGTTATGCTGGCTTCAAAGGTTGAGGAAAGGAAATACTTTGTGGAAGTTGTGAGTCTTTTAGATAAGCAAGTACAAAAAATAAAGTTAATGACAAAGGTAATAAATTGGAACCTGTGAATCTAGTCATCAGGAAATCACGATGCTTCCACTGAAGAAATTTCAACCCAAAATCACTATCCAGAACCCCTGTGATAATTGGAGCTTCTATTTTCACCAATCTTCACTGCAGTAAAACCAAGTAATTAGCAAGGCAGTAAAATTTCAAAATACCCAAAACGGAATTAAAACAAAAGAGAGCGAGAAAAGCGAAGGTTCACATTACCGTTTTCATGTCGAGCGCCAAATAAGGCAGACCAAAGTCTGAGCGCCTTAAAGCAATACAGAAGATGCCCTTTTGGATTTCCTTGAGACAGCTCAAAAAACCCTAAGTTGTTGATATAAAAGGAGGGAAGCGGAGGCGGACCAGGAGGACGAAAAACCCTAATTCGAAAACGGCGAAAAAAAAAAAACTTAGATGGAAACGGCGAAGGAGAAGAACTTCAAAGAGAAAGCTTTGAGGTAAAGGAAGCAGATCCGAGCCTCACCGTCACTACCGAACCACTGCCGAAGGTGAGCCTTTTTATTTGATTCTCTTTAAAACCATGGTTTTGCGTTTAGAGTGAGATTGGGAGTAGTATCGCGAGGTTAGTATGAGCGCTGGAGAGTGACGAGAGTGACGAGAGTGAGGGAGAGGGTTGCGAAATTTTTGAGAGTGAGGAAGTGGGAGAGTTTTGCGTGAAGGCGATGAATGAATTGCTGGGTTCCGTTACCGTTTTCTCTCGTATTCCGTTTCATTTTATTTCTTTCTTAAAGAATAAGCATTTAAAACAAACTACTCCCTGCAACCTTGCAGATAGGGGCCGGTACCCCTGTCCATTGCAAAAGCCTATTGTTCTTTTTCGCTTTTGATTGGAAATTTAGAATTTTTCTTAATTATATAGTAGGTTAATTAGGAATATTAGATAATTAGTTTAGAATATCAGATTTTTTTAGGATCATAAGTAGGAGTTAATTATGTTAATGTTTTAGAATATTAAGAAATATTAAAAAATATTATTGAGAATGTTATAGATAATTGGGAGTTAATCGGATTAATTAGGATCTTTAATTTTGATTAGCTTAATTAGGTTTAATTAGAAATATTAAAATTAACTAGACTAGGATTTTAGAAATAATCAGATTTATTTCGGGATGTAGAATATTAAAATGAGTTTAGGATTTAATTGATTTTCATGAAATAGAAGTTTAATTCAATATCAACCATAATTATGAATTGACGGTTTTACCCCTAAACTTTATAATAGGCTAGTTACTTATATCTTTATAATTTCTTAACATAACTTACAAAAATCTTTTCTTAAACAAACTCGAAAGAAAAGGACCGCTGGAATCTAGCATTCCAGTGTAACCCTTGAACAATTGAGCCCAAAAGCACATGTCTTGTTCTTATTGAATTTTCATTTTCCGTTAAACCATTTCAATTCCGACTTCAAATAATTTTTGTAATCAAGTCAAACTGTCTCAAATCATTTATGCGAATCCAATCTCGATCACATATTGAGAGATATTTCTAAAAATCAAACACAATATCCAAACCTTTTTCTGAATATACTTGAAAATAAAGGCCGTTGGGATCAAGCATTCTGGCGTAACCCTTTGAATAGTTGATTCTTATCAAGTGTTCGTTTTCCGTTAAATAATTTTCTTAAATAATTCAAATGAAAAAAGGACCATTGGAATCTAGCATTCTAGTGGAACCCCGAGTGATTGATCCCAAGGCTTATGTCTTGTTCTCATCAAATATTCGTCTTTCACAAAAAATACTACCTTAACACTTTTTCAATAAAGATGGAAATGGAACATGGTGTATACCGTGCACTCCTGAGATTAAGATTCGAGATGTATACCTCGCCTATCTTAGCTCTCGCCATCGTCTAAAATTGTCAATGTGGTTTCTTCAAACCATTTCTCAATCAAACCTAAAAATACTTAATCTCTAGCAAACACTTTTGCCAATAAAGATGGAAATGGAACATGGTGTATACCATGCACTCCTGAGACTAGGATTCGAGATGTATATCTCGCTCATCCAAGTTCTCGCCATCACTCAAAATACATCCAACCAATCAAACCCTTTTCTCGCCGCCGTGCGACTAATCAAAGAACATTTTCCATAAATGGAAGATATATTGTCTTAAGTGATACAAAACAATGTTTCGGCCACGATTGTTGAGTAGAGATAAACGACGCTTTTCCGAATGTAGATCTATAAATCCGTTCGATGTGTGGTATGCGTCCACTCCTCATCTGTTTTGGGTAAAACAATGTTTTCGTCGATTAATACAATATAGCTTTCGCTAAAATCGACCAACAAACAAACATTTTTCTACCCAGAACTACGTAAGCCTTGATTTCTCTTTTGAGATACGTAGGAGCAGGATTTATAAATCTTGTCAGGCCCACTAATAAAAAACTTAGGTTTAGTCCTTCGTCAAAAATCCAAAAACATTTCTTCTATCTTCTATTCTTTCTCTCTCTCATTATAACTTAAGAAGACTAACATAAGCTAACATTCAGAACGAAACTAACTAAACGGTTCCCGTTGAGTACAACGGACGTGAGGGGTGCTAATACCTTCCCCTTGCGTAACCGACTCCCGAACTCTGATATTGGTTGCGACGACCATATCTTATCCTTTCTTTTATGGGTTTTATCGATATTTCCCCTTTCCTTTTTAGGAATAAATAAAGTTCGGTGGCGACTCTGTTCAGTCCATCATTGCGAGCGTGCGATCGCGCTTCGCTTTAAAGTCGTATCCCCATTTCTTCGAGGTGCGACAGGTTTCCTTGAGCGTAATTTAGTTGGTAGGTAGGAATACCAGCTAATAACTGACAATTAACATTAGTGTGCCCAGGGGTCCCACACAATTCATAATTTGGTGTTACAACATCTACGATAGTTGTTGGTGTTATGGCTAAGCTTTCGATCTTTTGAGTAAGTGCATCCACTTTAGAATTATCGCGGTCTATGCCATTAACTTCATACATTCCACCTTTCAGAGTTGGTTTTTCTACAGCAACACGTTCATCTACCCATTGTAAATGATTTTGATCCATGTTCTCGATGAACTCATAGGCTTCATCATATGGTTTGTCCATTAAGGCACCCCCAGCTGCAGCGCCCAAATTCATTTTAGTGTTATACAAAAGACCATTGTAGAAAGTATGGATAATTATCCATTTCTCAAGTCCATGGTTTGGACAAACTCTCATCATGTCCTTGTATCTTTCCCAAGCGTCGAAAAAAGATTCGTTGTCTTTTTGCTTAAATCAGTTGATTTGAGATCTTAGCATAACTGTCTTGCTTGGTGGGAAATATCAGGCTAAGAAGACTTTCTTCAACTCGTCCCATGTGGTTACAGAATTCAAAGGTAGAGACTGAAGCCAAGTTCTAACTCTATCTCTTAAGGAAAAAGGGAAAAGACATAGTCTAATCGCTTCGGGACTAACAACATTTGCTTTCACTGTGTCTGCGTACTGCACAAACACTGACAAATGTAAGTTTGGATTGTATGTAGGACTACCTGAAAATTAGTTTTGTTGAACGACTGATAACAACAAAGTTTCAACTCAAAATTTTTTCGGTTGATGGCAGGGGCAACAATTTTGTTGTGTGGTTCCTCCTGTGAAGGAACAACATAATACTTAAGAGGACGGTTTTGTGGTCCTTCAACCATAACTGGTTTGGATTCTGATTTTTGTTTTGGAAAAGGAAGATTTTACTTAATTCAGAAATTGCGAACTCTGCATTGTAAATTAATAAAATGCTCGACTTCGTCAACTGGTTGTTCTAGCTCTTCGCTTTGTGAGCGAGTGCTTGGCATGCAATTGACGGTTAAGGAGGGTAAGTAAAATAAAAGTTGCCTTAGTCTATACTGTGCAACAACAAAATCACAATATTGACTAAATTAGTCCCCGACAACAGCGTCAAAAACTTGATCGTGACTAACGTGCCTGTCAGATAACAACAACAAGTATACAGTTTATCGGATAGTTTTAAAAGATTGTCGAACCCACAAAGACTAATAATCAAACTAATGTTATCTATCATTGTAATTGCAAAGCTAAGGCTAAAGGTTAAAAGGATATGAACAAAAATATAAGCGTTAATTGCTAGAGGTTTAAAAATGATGATAAAACGAGCCCGGAATATGGATTCCGTGTTCCTAAGGAATTAGGTAGAATTCGGGTACTAATTACGATTTTATTACATTTTGTAGAAAATATTGATTTAAAGATTTCGTCTCACACTCTCGCACTATTGACTAAAACCACACCTCATAACCACAGGATTTTGCTCTCGCTCGCCCGTTTCAATTAGAAAGCATATTTTGAAAATCAATGAGATATTAAACGATGCCTAAAGCGCTCTCGTTGTTTTTAGGATCGATGCCTAGTTTCCACTATCCGGTTCATTCCTTACACTCTCGCGCTATCGGCTAGAACCTTAGTTTGTTTTTCACTATCGTGTCAAAACAATGAAACATACAATTGAAAACTAAAATCGAAACAGAATTTAATCACAAAATCACGCCTATTATTTCTACCGAGTCTCGTCGGTAACGACAATCCTCATACGCCGGACTCAGACAAAATTAGCAAGACATAATTTTAATTAAAAATAACATGATCAAAGCAATTATACTTAAAACTAACATATCATATAATATAGTAACAACAATAACAAGCATAAATAATAAAACGGTAAAAATCTGAAATTAAAGAAACGAAAACTTGAATTGAAATGAAAGTGCCGACAAACTTGTTCTTGATCCAAGAGTACAATACAAATAAAATGAAAACAAGTGTGACAATCCCTCGATGTGAGTTATTGTCACTTTTACGAGTGAATTTATGCTTAATACTAAAATGTTATTTGACAGAGCTTCCGCACAACTTGGATACCATGAAACACCCCTAAGAGTCCTATTTATAGAGGTATCCCCCTTGTAACTTCAACTGGATCGTGCTAACAAAGTGGATGGAAAAGAAAATGGGAAAAACAATTGAGAAACCGCTCCCACGCAGAACACTGCGACTGCATGATAATGGCGAACGCCATTGTCTTGGTCATTAAATGGCGTGGCAGGCTAGGCCAATGGCGAACACCATTGTGGCAGAATGGGCAGAATCTTGCTTTTTTGCTGCTCTTTTGCTCCTTTTCTAATTTGCTTTCGAATCTGCACATAAACTTGCTAACAACTGCAAAACGGATAAAAATGAACTAAAAGGTGATAAAACATATTGAAATAAATACGAATAACATGCGACATAAGCCTAAAAACATGATACAATTTCTAGTTATCAATGGGGCCACATGACAACAAACCCTGTGGAATGCATGAACGGCCTATTCGAAGGCATTAGAAATTTACTAATAACCGCATTGGTCAGAACAACCTATTTTAGGTTGACATCGACCTTCGCAACCAGAGGTGAAAGATGGATTGACGTGTTAATGTCAGGTTAATTATTCAGTGAATGTTGTATGAAAGTGATGAAAGAGGAAACTATCAAAGCTAGCACACACGCGGTTATAATCTTGGAGCGTCATATGTAAAGTTTAAGTGTACAAGAAACAATGAACCACAATGAGGGGATGCCAAATTTATCCTATGCTGTCAGACTAAACAAAAATTGGTGCAACTGTGGAAAGTTCTAGGCCTTCCGTATTCATTGCTCCCTTGTCATTGCGGAATGCACACATACTCGCCAGGACGCTTAAAGCCATATATCTTGTTGGTTCTAAGTGTTGGCAGCAATTTTGGTAAAACAAATAGTGTTCACAAGATGTTGCATGTGATGTCTTAACATAAGATATCTATGTACCTGCTGGAGTTTAAAAAATATAATTATGTAGGATTGTTTCAGGATGTCATACACAATGTCATGGCATCTGATATTATGTACCTGCTGGAAATTATAAATGGAATTATGCAGGATTGTTCCAGGATGTCAGACCCGATGTCATGACATCTTGTACACAGAACATTCAGGGTGAATTTTATGTGTTATGTGATTGCGCATTTAATGGCAATCTATGTATGATTGAAGATCTGATTTGCAGGTGCATTCATCCATTAATTACAACCTGATTTACTTATTTTCCAAGGAGATCTAACCAACTGTCATGAGAAGATTTAATTGGAAAATAGTTTTAGGGTTTTCAAGATGTCCAATCCCAATTGAATGCTTCTATAAATAGGACATGGAAAACCTGATTTGATACACAACCAATACTGAGCGAAATATTGAGAGAATATAAGGGTTTGTGTCTTGTTTAGTCGTGAGACTTGTAAGCCATTCAATTCATCCATAGATGATTGAATTGGTCTGATTTGTGGGTTGTAAATTGTCACTCTAAGCTTGTAAGCAAGAGTGTGTGTCTACTTGATCAAAGTTGTTAAGCAAGATCAAGTGTGTGTCTACTTGATTGAAGATCAAGTGTGTGTCTACTTGATTGAAACTGCCAAGTAAGATCAAGTGTGTGTTATTGAAAAGTGTCTTCTTTTCAGAGTAATTGTTGTTTAAAATCACAGGTGTGATTGAGGGGGAGTGAGTGGGTTCTCATATCTAAGATTGCTTAGGTAGAAGTCGCACGGGTAGAGATTAGGTGAGAAAGACTGTAACTTGTTGAAGTGTACGGAGAGTCTTTGAACTGATTCTATTTAGTGGATTTCCTTCTTGGATTGGTAGCCCCCAAATGTAGGTGAGTTGGACCAAACTGGGTTAACAATTGCTTATGTCTCTTGCCTTACTATTCTTTATCTTTATCCTGTTTGCACTACTCAGATATTAGTGTCGTGACATTATCTTCGACATCTCATATCTGATACCAGAATTTCAATTAGTATCAGAGCAGGCATCCTGCTCTGGTTCTGGGTGAGATCTAGGGACAATACTTTCTGGTACTATGGAGAGAGATGGAGGATCTATTCACAGGCCACCAATTTTTGATGGATCTAACTATGACTATTGGAAACCTCGAATGGTAGCTTTCCTAAAATCTCTTGATAATAAGGCTTGGAAGGTTGTGTTAACAGGCTGGGAACATCCAGTAATTACTAAGGAAGGAGAAGCCATTACTGATAAGAAGCCTGAAGAACAATGGTCCAAGGAGGAGGAGGATCTAGCCCTCGGAAATTCTAAAGCATTGAATGCCATCTTCAATGGAGTAGACAAGAACATCTTCAGATTGATAAACAACTGTGAAGTGGCTAAAGATGCTTGGGACATTCTCAAAACCACTCATGAAGGTACCTCTAGAGTGAGAATGTCTAGACTACAGCTGCTCACCACCAAGTTTGAAAACTTGAGGATGAAAGAAGATGAAACTATTCATGAATTTCATATGAGTATCCTTGAAATTGTCAATGCCTCTGGAGCTCTGGGAGAGAAGATGACAGATGAAAAGTTAGTAAGGAAAATACTCAGGTCACTCCCTAAGAGATTTGCTATGAAGGTGACAGCCATAGAAGAATCTCAAGACATCTCAAATATGAGAGTTGATTAGCTAATTGGATCCCTCCAAACATTTGAGATGGGAATATGTGATGAATCTGAAAAGAAAGCCAAGAGCATAGCCTTCATGTCAAACACTGAAGGGGAAGACGAGGAAGGTGGTCAAGATATTGATGAAGATCTGGAAAATGAGGTAGCAATGCTGGGAAGACAGTTCAATGGACTTATGAAAAAGATAGATGTAAGATCCAAGGCCAATGTCAAGAACATCGCATCTGACATCAGTAAATCCAACAATTTTGGAAGAAGAACAAGGTCTGAAGAAAAGCCCAAAGAAGGAAAAGAAGTTCAGTGCTATGAATGTGATGGGTATGGTCACATTAAAACTGAATGTGGGACCTACCTCAAGAAACAAAAGAGGAGTCTTGCTGCCTCTTGGTCTGATGGAAGTGAAACAAAAGAAGCTGCAAATCACGTGACTGCATTGACAGGAAGATGGGGTTCTGATGAAGAGTCAAGTGATGATGAAGTAACCTTTGAAGAGATGGCCACTACCTACAAAGAGTTGTGTCACAGAAGTGCAGAAGTGTGCAGACAAGTTGAAAGCCAGAAGCAAGTGATAGCTCAGGTAGAGAATGAAAAGGGAGAATATGTGGAGACCATCTCCAAGTTGAAGACTAAAGTTGTACTCTTGAACTCCAAACTAGATGAGATGACCAAGTATGTAAGAATGCTTAACAATGGATCTGATATCTTAGACAAGATTCTCCGGACTGGTCAAATAACAGGAGACAAATCTGGCATTGGATTCAATGAATCTAAGGCTGAGTGCAGTTACACTAGTTGCAAACCAAAATCCAAACCTAAGTGCAGCCATATAAAAGGCAAACTTGAGATGTCACATCATATTGTAAGACCCCAATTTTGTCCCTGAGATCCCTCATGGCATCATATCATAGCATTGCATAGCCTCCAGGATCTTTGAGCATCTTGCCTTCCTTTCCCCTTGGTTGGGATCTCCTGTGAGTGGTTGAGATCACCAGGCATTGCTTGCATTGTATATATTTGCTTTTCTTGTTTTAATCACTAACCAAAAGCACCAAAAATATGTCATCTAACATTTGTTTTGCAGTCTAAGTAACTACAGGTCAATCACTTCAAGGATTTCCTTTGTACAAGAGCTGATGGTATTTTCTTGGTGTGAGGACCACATGATCATTATATTGAGCTTATATGAGCTAGAGGTTCATTTTGGAGCAAATTCCCCAAGTGGTTGAGGCTCAAATTCATCAGAACATTTTCAGGTCATTTGAGGACCCATGCAATCAACTGTACAGTCAATTGAAGGCTTTGAGTTGGGGGAATTGACCTTAACATCCTCATTCATGTTCAAACAAGGCCTATTCATCATATCATACATCTATCTTGAAGATTTTGAAGTCAAATCAAAAGTTTCCAAAAATGGAAAGTGACCTATAATTTCAAGTTTCCAAAAATGGCAAGTTTTTGATCCACATTCAACTTAACTTTCCAACATCAGAGAAGCTTCAAATGGATTTTTGGTCAACATGAAAGTTGAATATCTTTCTCTCCTCTTTTCAAAAAGTCCAAGATCATGATCATCTGATGAATGGTTGAGAGGTTATGATCAAATGATTGCAAAGTGCACATAAAAATTTTCATGATCATTGGATTCATTTATGTTTTAATGTGGATTTTCTATTCTTGATGTCCAATTTTGATCACATTGTTTGCCTTTTCCTTATCTTGATTAATTGATGGCTTTGCTTAATGATTTGGCTTTGGTCCTTTTGAGGCTTTCTTCTTGATTGATTGATTGTGCTTCATATGAAATATTGACTTCTATTTTGGTCATTTACCTTGCCTTTGACCCTAGTCTTTGTACTAGTGGTTTGTACTCACCAATTGTGTTTGTGTTTCAGGTATTTAGCACTAATGATTGGTGTGGCCTCATCATTTGAGATGCCATTTGCTTTGTTTACTAACCTTTGTTGTGTTGTAGGTCCCTTGATGTGATGAACTCACTTGAGTGATTGCATTTGAGACTTACCTTGTGTATAATTGTTGGATGATTCCTCTGTTGTCTGTTTGGGTTTTCTGAATGTAAATATTAACTGTTTGGCTTTTGTACAGGTACATTAGTCGCGTTTAGCTCTTGCTTGAGCTTTGCTTTGGTTTGTGGTTGGTTTACCACTTAGGTAACCTCTCTTTCTCCATGTAGTCTGGAAGTCCTGTCGCCTTTTTAGCGGGCATTTGGCTGAAGTCCTCCTTATGAGGCCATGATTATGATTGTTTACCTTTGTGCTAAAGACCTCTAAATGAGGCATGTTACTTGTTAAGTCCTCCTAAGTGAAGATGCAATTGACAGATAAAAGGGATTAGCAATCAATCCCCTGTTAATCAGTGAGTCTTTCATTATGCTCGCACTACGTGCTAATGCTTTTGAATAAACACCCAAGATCTTGTATAGAGTCAGTCAAGTGGAATAGGGTCCCTCATTCTGGATCCCCACATCTTCTTTGATTCAAGCTCACCCAGACCAGGGTTAAGAGCATGAGGTCTAATCCTCATTTCACTTTCATCAGCTTCACCCTAACTCTCAATGTTAGTGGTTAAGAGCTTCAGAACACCCCTACAGTTTTGGCTTGTTTGTCGAGGTTGATATGACCCCTTGACTAAAGCATAACCACTTGTCTGAGCCTCTTGTTTGCATATAGAGTGTGATGCTTGATTGATTGTTTGCTTATTTATGAATCTTTCATGTGTTTGCTTTTCATGCATGTTTGTTTGTTTGAGGAGTCAGATGTAAGACCATTGATTGGCTATCTGTTTCCTGTTTGTTTTGTGGAGCTAGATGTAAGACCATTGATTGGCTATCTGTTTCCTGTTTTATTTTGTGGAGTTAGATGTAAGACCATTGATTGGCTTTCTGTTTCTCGTTTGTTTTTGGAGTTGGATGTAAGACCATTGATTGGCACTCCGTTTCCAGTTTGTTGTTCTCTTATGAGACTAGCTTATTGCTTTTACCTTGTGTTGCCTAAATCCAAAGGAACTTACTTGGATCATCTCTATGATCTTAAGAAAGGAATTCCTATTTGTGGTTGCATCCCTTAACCCTCATCCTTTTGTTAACCTTTCTCCATCCTTAACCCAAACCAGAAAAATATTGTGCAAACATTTGACTTGTTGTCAACATTAGAAACCTAGGCCTTATGCCTCTGATTTTCAAACTTTCTTTTCATAATACTCATTTTGAATTGAACTTTAAGTCAATTTTGACTATCTTTGTGAATACTTCTAATTGGTTAATTCAACCCACTCAATTGCTTTTTGTGGCCTTTGCTCACTTCTTAATCAAATTTTCATGCATTAGCCATAGATCTGAATTATCTTAGTGGTTGATATAAATCTCACCTTTTGTCCTTAGTGATTGAATTGTAAGACTTCCATGCTTATTATAGGGCATAATCCCTCACTAGCATGTCGAAGCTATTCTCACATGGTGGACTTGTGGTTGTTCAGGTCGAGTTTTCTCCCTTTGATAATGAAAGACCTTAAGGCTTTTGTTTAAAATCAATCCACTCATCTGTTTTGAAATTTGTTACCCGAACTATGGGGTTTTGATCCTTATCTTTCATGAGAAGGTACGTAGGCAATGGGTTCATCCATCCAAACACAAAAATGTAAATAAACTTGTATATTCTTTTCTCATCTCTTCAATCATGTTTGCACAAAATATTTTCATAAACAATAACCTTTGCAACAAGTTGTGAAAAGGGCTCCCTAGGAGTACCTAGGATGTTGTGGGTGCCTAATACCTTCCCATGACATAACCAACCCCCTTACCCAGATCTCTGACCCTCTTTTGCTAGTTTTATTTGTAAAACTTTATAGGTTTCTGTTCGCTTTCTAACCATTCCTTTGGATAAATAGAAGTGCGGTGGCGACTCGACTTTGTATGATTTACCTTGGATTTAGTTAATATCTCTAATGGTAACGAATACACCGCTACAGGAAAGTGGCGACTCTGCTGGGGATAAAATTCCTTGGTGGGTTTTGCCAACTTTTCACACTTGTTGTATTATATTTGTATGTTGTTTATGACATATTTTTGGTGCAATTTGGGATTACTGTATTGATTGTAATGATTGAATTGCTTGATATATCAATTGCTTGCATTGCTTGCATTGCTTGGTGATCTCTATGAGATGAGTTCTATACCCGAACTCGAGTGCACCTTAGGATAGGAGAATGGCATAGTCTTGTCGACTTGTGTGGAGTTATTCCTTAGCAAGTTGACTTGCGAGTCCATTCACTTGGTGGAGGTCATGTTGGGATAATAATGTCACACAAGTTATTTGTGGTTAGACATTATCTTTCCAATATGTGCCTTAGAAGCCAAGGACCTTAGTTTACCAAGCCCATCTTGGCCTATTTTAGGACGTAGTGCGGAGGTCGTTCAGATGTAATATTTGATGCGATTGTTACGCGATACTACATTCATAAGAGTCTCTCTTGAGAATATTTTTGGAATACGAGTATTTGTTCCTTCGATAATAATCGAAAGATGGGATGATGACTATGGGAACCTCTGATAGAACATGTTCAGCAGGTTTAAACCCTAGTACACTCTCTTTGGATGGTTCTTAACCGAGACTCCATGCTCGTGACTCACAACAAACCCGTGATTCATGGTTGATCCGTTCATACATCCTTAATATCAATGGAACTTGGGTGTTGATAAGGTGTAAACCATAATCCACCGAAATGGATGATTGATATTAAGGAGGATATGAGCCATCCCATGACCTTTGTCTGGTGTGCTTTGCTTGATCCTTGAGTGTGATTGTTGCATTCATGCATTCATGCATTCATCTGCATCCATATCATTAAAAAATGAGATTTTTTTTCAAGGAACTTAAGGGGTTTCTTTGCAAAAAATTCCAGACATGGAAAGACAAAGAATTATTTGACGAGATATTTTCCATATGCGATAAAATGCTTAATATTTCAAAATTTGCAAATAATACCCTAAAGTTTCTTTGAAATAAAAACAAATCATATGCACCAGCATTCCATGCATCATTTGCATAAGAAGGTGTTGTTCTCAGCCTCTGGTCTTGTGGTCTAACTCTGTTGCTTTTCATTTATTTTGAAGACAAGCTGACTCACCGGTACTACACCAGAGCCAACTCTTCCAGATTGATGGATCATCTAGAGCAAGAGAACCGTGAGCTCAAAGAGGAATTTTCCAGACTAAGTGCTTTTGATGGATTTATTCCTGGTTAGCCATTTGTCTTCCTTCTCATACATAGATGCTGAGGATGAAGTTGGAACGCCTTTCCAAGCTTTATCTATAGTCGAGCCTGTTGAGAAGAGAACTCCATCATTTGCTTCCTATCGAGATGCGAAACTGACCATTGAATTTGGTGCAGTTGCTGGTCTAGGAAAAATGATCGAGCTTGAAGATAACAAGTCTCGGGCTGGCATTGGCTTTTCTTCTGGGGTCTTCAACGAGAAAGGGTTGTTCAAGAGTGGAGGTTTCATCCATACTGCTCAGAGCGAAGAAGCTGCTGTTGTTCTGGAAGAGGATGCAGAGGATTCTGACAATTTTGTCATCCCTGGCGGGATCTGCCACAATTGGGTCCCTGTGGATGTTCCTACAGTCATTCATAAATCAAAGTAATAATCACTTTGTTTAAAAACCCTTCTCCCATGCCAAAAGGAGAAGTGATGACATTGTTGGCAACATTTATACAATGATATTTTCATTCAATAAATTCATGTTAAATGTTTGTTTTCCCAATTATTTTCACTTTTTGCTTTTTGCATGAAATTGGTGATCACAAAAAACCCTAAAAACAAGAATAAAAGCAATCTTTTCATCTGCATAATGATTGCCTTGTTTGATTTCTAAAAAGCTTTTCATATCCAAAATCATTATGCAGGTTGATTTTTAAACCCATTGAACATAATGATCCAACGCCATCTCCCAATTTTGAATTCCCTGTATTCGAAGCAGAGGAAGATGATGTTGAAAGGGATTCCTGACGAGATTACCCGTCTTCTTGAGCATGAAAAGAAGATCATTAAGCCGCATCTTGAGAATCCGTAAACAGTCAAATTGGGGTTTTTACAAATAAAAAAAAAGAGGGGTGAAAAACAAAATCAAAATAATCAAAAAAAAAATGACACCCTCAAATCCCAAGTTGACTGATGCTGAATGGGTTCAAAGTCGTTATGACCAGCTGAATTTGATAGAAGAGAAGCGATTGACTGCCATGTGTCATGGTCAGTTATATCAGCAAAGAATGAAGAAAGCATTCGATAAGAAGGTCAAGCCTCGTGTGTTCCGAGAAGGTGACCTTGTGCTCAAGAAAGTCTTGTCTTTCGCGCCCGATTCCAGGGGCAAGTGGACTCCAAACTACGAGGGTCCATATGTTGTCAAGCGAGCCTTTTCAGGCGGTGCTTTGATGCTTACAACTATGGATGGGGAGGATTTCACCCGTCCTGTGAATTCAGATGCAGTCAAGAACTACTTCGCCTAAAAAGAAAAAAAAAACAGAATAGCTCGCTAAGTTGAAAACCCGAAAGGGCGGCTTAGGCAAAAATGAGCGTCTCGGTGGATTGAAAACCCGAAAGGGCGATCCAGGCAAAAATTAGAGACATGAAAAAAAAACGAATATTTGCATCCCGCTAGATTGAGTACCTCACCCTGGGGCAATCTAGGAAAAAATTAGGGATTTGGCAAGTAACTGCATCTTGACAAAACTGTGTTCTACATCTGTCATCCGCCAGAGATTCCTGTTCATTCGTCGTCAACTGAAGCTTCGAATACATCGAATCCGGAATTGCTGGAGAAATGGTCATTATGTTCAATGTAGCCCTTTCCAATATATATCACCAATTTCAAATTTGTAAAAATCTATGGAGTCTTGCCATTTGCAGGCTACCATTCCATCAAATAAATTTGAGCCTTTATCCAATTATTTGCACTCTTATTTGTTTCAATTCAACAAATGTTTTGCATGTTTTAATTCATAAAATATCATTGTTTCAAACAAACAAACTTTTCACAAACAGTTTTTAAACAAAGTGACACATTCACAATGATCAAAAGATACTTAAGAGATCCTCAGTGCTCTCCCAAGGGTGGTATGATTTCCAACAGGGTAAGATATTTGTTCATATCCCTAGCATTTGATTGTATTCTCTTCCTCCGGAGCCTTTTATGGTTTTCTCCCGAGCAGGTTGCCTTTCTTGGCTTCGTTCCCTTAACAGAGTATTGGGACGATTTATTCACACTCCAGACTCCCAGCAGAGCAGTAATTTTCTCCCCTTGGGTGTGTTCTCCTTGGAAGTTTGGATTTGGTGGTTGCTTCCTCAGCGAAGTCGTTGAAGCAGTCTTCCCTTCATTCATCAGATAGGCTCCCCAGTAGAGCTGCTCATGTGGTAGATCCCCTGCCGAGATATTGTTGTTTCCTGGCATATCTAGATCCCAGCTAGAGTGGTTGGTTTGTTGGATCTTATCTACAATGGTGTTATCCTTCAGAGATATTGCTATTTTCTCTGATCCGCAACAAAGTTTTTGGTGATGGATTTTATCTGTGATAATTCATCCCAAGCAGAGTTGTTGGTATGGTGGATCTTACCTGTGTCGACAATTTCCCCAATCAGAGTGGCTTTTGTGACAGATTCTACTTGCACAATTAAACATTTCTCCCAGCTGAGAACGATGATTCATCCCTACGATGATTTTGTGTTTTCATTGCTCCTCAACAGAGTTACGGCTGTAGCAGATTTCGGCATGTGCAATGAATCTTTTCTCCCCAGCTGAGACTTTTGGGTTTATCCCTAAGCAAAGTGTTCGTTGAGATGTTCACCACTCTCCCCCTCAGCGGAAGAACGATTTTCTCTCCTCAGCAGAGCGTGATCTCTCAGTAGATTTCCTCAGTAGTGTGGCTGATTGATCCCCCCAGTGGATGTGCTCTCAGTGGAATTCCCTAGTGGAATTGCTGACAGTGTCCCCAGTAGAGTTGCTTGTGTGGCAAATTCGACTCGTGCATTCTGTCCTCCTCAGCAGTGTTTGCCTGCGCAGTGGACTCTTTTCCTTAGCGGAGTTGTTGGTGTGATGAGCTTTATCTATGTTGATCTATCCCCAACAAAGATACTATTGTTTTTGGTATCTGGATCTCCCCAGCATGAGTTACTGTTGTGGCTGTTTTGCCTGTGCGATGATTCCTTTCCCTAGCCGGATTGGTTGATGATCCATCACTTAGAGATTGTGTGATTTCCTGATATCTCTGATTCTCCTGCAGAGTCTTTGCTTCCTAGCATCTCAGATCTCCAGCAGATTGGATACTCTCCATCAGAGTTTCTGGCTTTCTCTCTTGAGATGTAGTACCGGGTGGCTGTGTGCCTTATTCCTGGACCTGTTTGTGTTAGATATGTCTGTTTGTCAGCATTCATCATACATAAACTACGCATATACATGCATAATCATTAACATTCAGATATTCATGTTGCATTCTTTGCCATATATCTTTTGTTTGTTGTCTCCTACTAGTTGGTGATATACATCTCCCCAAGCAGATGGGTGTGTCTGATCCTTCAAAATAGAGTCAGCCCCTTAAGCAGAAAGTGTCTATCTTTCCTGCCATTTCCCCACTGAGTTCTATCCTCGTGGATGACGGTTGTTTCCGCTTCCTCCCAACGCACATATTGGGATGGATTTCCCTACTGAGTTATATCCTCATTAGGATGAGTCTTGATTCAATTTGCCTTTTTGGTTTGATCCTAAATTGGCTTTCGTGACTATTTTGGTGTTCCTCAGTAAGGTCGCCAATGTTTTTCACCTTATCCTCAGTGGATTTTTGTGGCTTCTACCTGCAAACCGGTAGCTGTAAGTCCTATTTCTTTGGCTTATACCTACAACCCGGTAGCTGTAAGTCCTATTTCTTTGGCTTCTACCTACAACCTGGTAGCTGTAAGTCCTATTTCTTTGGTCTTCTACCTACAAACCGGTAGTTGTAAATCCTATTTTCATCCCCTAGCAGAGGTAACCTTTGTGGTTCGTTCTGGTTGATGGCGGATTTTGTGGTTGTCTACCCCGCAGTCGGTAGTCGTAAATCCTATATTGTTCCCTCCCCATCGGAGTTTATGCTTCCCCGTGGTATAAATGAATATTTGCTCACTAACCGGCAATCATTCATCTTGTCCCCAGTGGAGTTTGTGGTCTTCTACCCAGCATTCGATAGTTGTAAACCCTATCCTTATCTTCAGCAGAATCTTTGGTTTTCTACCCAGTATCCCGGTAGTTGTAAACCCTATTTTCTCCCCTTGCAGAGTTAACCCTTGTTGTTCATCCCAACCGATGACGGTTACTCTTCCGTGGTTTTCTACCCAGTCTTCGGTAGATATAATCCCCTCCCTGTTGGTTATCATTATCCAGTATTCGGTTTTGATATTTCCTTCTTTTTGTGGGTGATTGCTCCGAGTAAGCAATTTATCCCCAGCGGGTCCTCTTTCATTTACCGTTTATCGGTGATGTCTGTTGCTTCCCCCTTGATTGGTCATCATTACATACCTAGTTTGGTATCCCGATGCCTTTCGTTTCGGACGATTTATCCTTTTCTAACCTACAACCCGGTTACGGATAATCTTCCATTCGAGTATATTATCTACGTTATGACGGCAATAGATAATATATCTCATGCACTCTTCAGTCGAAACTTTGTCTTTCTTCAGTTGAGTAAGATTCGTATTCCTTGTAGAATCGAATGTCCATCCTTTAACAAGTTTGCTTTTGCTCTCTTCCAGGATGATGAGTGTTTTGGAACACAAACCAATTCACGATTTCGGTTGATTTATCCTTTAACAACCTACAACCCGGTTATGGATGATCTTCCATGCGAGTATATTATCTACGTTTTGACGGCAATAGATAATATATCTCATGCACTCTTCAGTCGAAGTTTTGTCTTTCTTCAGTTGAGTAAGATTCGTATTCCTTGTGGAATCAAATGTCCATCCTTTAACAAGTTTGCTTTTGCTCTCTTCCAGGATGATGAGTGTTTTGGAACACACACTAATTCATGATTTCGGTCGATTTATCCTTTAACAACCTACAACCCGGTTATGGATAATCTTCCATGCGAGTGTATTATCTACGTTTTGACGGCAATAGATAATATATCTCATGCACTCTTCAGTCGAAACTTTGTCTTTCTTCAGTTGAGTAAGATTCGTATTCCTTGTGGAATCGAATGTCCATCCTTTAACAAGTTTGCTTTTGCTCTCTTCCAGGATGATGAGTGTTTTGGAACACAAACCAATTCACGTTTCGGTCGATTTATCCTTTAATAACCTACAACCCGGTTACGGATAATCCTCCCTTCGAGTATGTTATCTATGTTTTGACGGCAATAGATAATACATCTCATGCACTCTTCGGCCGAAGCCTTTCGTGTTTCCCCAGTTGAGTAAGATTCGTTGTCCCTTTGCGGAATCGAATATTTTACCCCTTTTGTTTGGATAATTGCCGTATGCTTGCAATTTATCCCCAGTGAGTCATCTCTCGTCTACCCTTTTGTTGCTGGTAACGATTGTTTCTCCTCTTCGGTCGACTTATCCTTTTCCAACCTACAACCCGGTTATGGATAATCTTCCATGCGAGTGTATTATCTACGTTTTGACGGCAATAGATAATACATCTCATGCACTCTTCAGTCGAAGTTTTGTCTTTCTTCAGTTGAGTAAGATTCGTATTCCTTGTGGAATCGAATGTCCATCCTTTAACAAGTCTGCTTTTCTAGCTTTCTTTAGGATGATGAGTGTGTTGGCACACAAACCAATTCACGCTTCGGTCGACTTATCCTTTTCTAACCTACAACCCGATTATGGATAATCTTCCATGCGAGTCTATTATCTACGTTTTTACGGCAATAGATAATACATCTCATGCAATCTTCGGTCGAATCCTTTCGTGTTTCCCCAGTTGAGTAAGACTCGTAGTCCCTTTGCGGAATCGAATATTCTACCCCTTTTGTTTGGATAATTGCCGTATGCTTGCAATTTATCCCCAGTGAGTCATCTCTCGCCTACCCTTTTGTTGCTGGTAACGATTGTTTCTCCTTTTCGGTCGACTTATCCTTTGCTAACCTACAACCCGGTTATGGATAATCCTCCATGCGAGTATATTATCTACGTTTTGACGGCAATAAATAATACATCTCATGCGCTCTTTGGTTGAAGTCTTCTGTCCTTCCCCATTCGAGTAAGATTCGTTTTCCCGTTGCAGAGTCGAATGTCCATCCTTTAACAAGATTGCTTTTCTAGCTTTCTTCAGGATGATGAGTGTTTTGGAACACAAACCAATTCACGCTTTGGTCGGTCACCTATTATATACCTACTACCCGGTATCCCTGGTGTTCCTTCCTTTCTGCTCCCTATTACGACCTCGTCCCCTGTGGAGTCAGATTTTCCTGAGTTGAAACATACCTTTTCAGGTCTTCCTCAGATGATTTGGTCGATTAATATCTCTCACCCGTACACAGGTCTTAGATATTCGTTCTTCCTGAGCTTGTTACCCAGTAACCGGTAACACCTCATCCTTTTTGCTTCCCCTGGAGAGTCTCTTAGATTTCCCCAGCAGAGTTGTTTCTGTGATTCTCCTTTTGCTGTGTTGGCATATTCCCCAATACATGCATTTTCCCGGCAGAGTTGTCTTGTCAGCTCTTTCCCCAGTTTGAGTCCGGATTTTCATCCGAAGCATCCTTTGTGGATAGTTTTGTTGTGTTGGCGTTTTCCCATCACATGCATCTTTGAGTCAGCTTGAGTCTTACCATCAGATTTGTTTTCCTTTGAAATTCTTCTCCCTAGTAAAATCTCCAGTTTCGAGCCGTGTCCTGCTCATGCATTTTTTCTTTTTTTATTATCCCCGTAAGAGTCCCGTCAGAGTCTCTGTTCCATTAGGGAGTGCATTTCTTCTATGGATTTTCAATTTATCCTGATTTTCTTTTCTTCTTTGTGGACCCATATTCCCACATAGATAGTTTTGCATACATACATTTGCATCATGAGGTCTCTCAGGGACCAAAATTTGTCTCATTATTGTTATTTAAGCCCATTCTACCTCGTCGAGACGAAGATCTTAACCTTCATTTCTCCGGCTAGAATGATCTTAAATAGGGGCATCTGTAAGACCCCAATTTTGTCCCTAAGATCCCTCATGGCATCATATCATAGCATTGCATAGCCTCAAGGATCTTTGAGCATCTTGCCTTCCTTTCCCCTTGGTTGGGATCTGTCATACGGTGAACTGACTTTATGTGTTTTTGCTTTGGAAAGCAAATGTCGCGGATAGCAAGAGTCGCCACCGACTTTTCTTTTATCCAATAAGGAAAGGCGGAAAAGAACAGGAAAGACCTTGATTAGATTTTGGGTTCGGGAGGTACATTATACAAAGGGAAGGTGTTAGCATCCTTTGTATCCATGGTTATCCATGGGCTCTTAATTGCTTGATCACTTATGTTATTTTTCTTGTCTGAAAAAGTGCTTGTGAACTGCTTAGAAAATGTTTTGAAAAGAGATTTTAACTTTGTAATGATTCTTGTACGAATGTATACAAAGTGTTTATCTCGTTTAATTTTGAAAGCTGTTTAGAAAAATATAACTTGGCAATGATTCTAGTACGAATGTATACCAAGTGGTGATTTTCTAATAGATGTTTTGAAAAGTGTGAGGTGTGAAAAGTATTTTAAAATTGTGAGTCAGCATTTAAGAGTTATACCTGCCCAAGGTCTTTATGGGCATTTCCTATCCTTATGAGGGTAAAACTGTCCTTACTATTGAGAAGCAAGTAGTTTTATCCTTTGGATGTAAAAGGGACATCGTAGGGTCATCGATTGGTCATTGAAGGCAACATTTGTAAGGATACCTTAGCATTCGAAGGGACGATCATCATTTAACCGTAGGCTACAACGAAGGGTCATCGAGGGACAAAATCGTATATTCGCAGGCAACAACCGAGGGACTATGATTTATCTTATAGGGACATGATGATTTAACCGAAGGGTCTTTGCTAAGTGTATCCCCACATTCGCGGGACATGACCGTAATACCGTAATACCGTAAGGCAACAAAGAGAGGGCCAAGATCACATATTCAAAGGCAATATTTTATAATCAATTAGGTAATTAGGATGAATCTCCACATTATAATCAATTAGGTAATTAGGATGAATCTCCACAAGGGTATCCCACAAATAAAGTGGAATACCTAGCAAGCTACCTTTTCCGGGAATATGTGAACCCTTACAAAATTCAGCGAACAGGTCAGAATACCAAATGGGGTGCAATCAAGAGTTGCACCAAACAAAGGAATCACAACAGTAATAGTGTCAGGTAAACAATGCATGGTTAGAATAAAACATGTCAGATGAGCAAGGATCAAAACAGCAAAAAATCAGCGACTGTCATGTTCGCTGCTGCCTCGCCTAGCGAAGGCTTAGCGAGCACTCGCTACATGTTCGCTTAGCAATGTGCTAGCGAACGGCTGCGGGTTCTGAGTTTGATGACAACACGATTTCAGAAACTCCACACCCTATGGCATCCATTACAGCAATTACATGGTTAAACATTCAAGATATTATTTTGCACATTCATATATACTTAAACCCACATGCAAAGCCTAAGATACGTTTAGAAATTTAATCATAATGTCACATGTAAATTAGGAACATAAAACGGTAGTGGTAACGCAAACCTGTTTGCAATTGAATTGCAATGTTGAATTGGCAGATCACTCTTAGGGTTGGCGTCAGATTGAATTGGGCGGAGGTAACCTTTGTGCAGATGAGTTGCCTTCAGGGTTTCCTTTAGGGTTGCTCTGAATTCTCTTGGTTAGCCTCCAGGGTTTGCTCGGTTGTTTCTGTTAGGGTTTCTGTCCGTATCCTTTCTGTCTGTCCCCTTTTTCTGAATGAGGTCTTGGTATTTATAATAGCTTTTGTGACCTAATGGGCTCAGAATGAAGCCCAAAATTTCTGGTATTCGCAAGCTTCGCTAGGCGAAGGATTTTGCTCGCCTAGCGAGCAAGCCAGTTTAAGTCATTTTCTGGATTTGGCCACCTGTGTGCTGGGTCTTTGTTCCTTTAAGATTAATGTCTTGAAAAATGAGTTGGAGTGCCTTGAAAAATGTCTTGCAATATTAACGGGCAAATTTTGGGGTATGACAGCTGCCCCTGTTCAATATTCTTAAACCGAGAGAGTTAGAATGGTATGTATGTCATTCGTGGTCTGGAGGTGGAAGATTATTGAACTCTTAGAATGCCCCAAAAATTTGCACTTGTTAATTAAAAGTTAGTCTTGATGGAGATGGGCTTAAAGATGTCATCCAGGAAGTTTGATGATGAGAGCTTCGAAGTGCGTCGTACATCAGACCAATTTGAAGACATGGGTGCCACACCGGGTCGTACGCTAGACCGTATAGTGAGTCATCCGTTCAGCGATATTAGGGTGAGCTGAACCTGATGAGATAAGGATCCGAATGAGTCATACACTGCTGGGGGTAAAGGATCAGAATGGATCATACACTAGATCGTGTCTGAATAGCAGAATGAGTTGTCCATTAGGCGGGTGACTTCACTGGGGATGAAAGATCAGAATGGATCGTACGCTAGATCGTATCTGAGTTGCAGGATGAGCCGTACGTTAGGCTGTATCTGACAAAAAGTAGTCGTACGCTAGACCACACCTCGGAATGTACCGTACGCTAGGTAGTATCTGAGGAATGAAGATCAGAATGGATCGTACGTTAGATCGTATCTGAGTTGCAGAATGAGCTGTCTATTAGGTTGTATCTGACAACAAGTAGTCGTACGCTAGACCACACCTCGGAATGTACCGTACGCTAGGTAGTATCTGAGGAATGAAGATCAGAATGGATCGTACGCTAGATCGTATCTGAGGGGATGAACACCCAAATGGGTCGTACGCTAGACCGTATTGGAACAGTTGAAGGAACCAGAATGAACCGTATGTTAGGCTATATCGGATAATGTTTGTATATGTTGTATTTGCAATAAATGTATGGGATGGGCTTAAATATGCCATCATTAGGAGGATATCAGAATGCTTGTCAGAATGAATATTCATATGGATTATATCTGAAAATGTATCTGAATCTTGAATGTGACTGATGAGAGTGTCCGTCTGGATGAACCTTTATTTTGACTGTATCGGGAGGATAATTAACCTGAAAAAAGGTTAGCCTCATGCCATGTCATGATGCATGAGATGTTTTACGCTTGTGAAAATAAATGTGAACATTGCATGCATGTATATGATTCGAAATGATGCATGAATGAATTATGCGTCTGAAATTTTTTGCCAGGGGAAAATAAATCCCCATATTCTGGTTGGAGATATTTGTATTGATGACCCTTTCTTAGCTGGGGATATTTGATTTCTTGTCTGATGGTAGAAATATTCCACAGGACCTGGCCGGGGATAAAAGAGATGACCAGTCTGTCTAGTAATGCCAATTTCTTCTGGGAAATAACTGGTTTTGCTGGGGAATAGGATTAGCAACCGGATTCATCGGAAAGCATGGTTAGACATTATCCTCGACCCTAAAGTTTTTAGTAACTGCTATTTCTATTTTGTGCATGTATTTTCGGTAAACATCAATCATGTTCAAACGCATATATTAATTCGCATTAAATCAATGGACGTTTATGCAAACAAAACAGAGAAAGTAAAACAAAAGCATCTTTTTGGAAATAAAATTGTATCGATTTTGAAAGAGGGCCTATAAACAGGCAATTTGAGTACAAGGAGACAGAAATCCTAGTAAGAGGAAATTGTCAAGAAAACAAAGACAAAGCTATGCAGAAAAAGTCCCATCGATTTTAATTCCACTACTATCATTATGTTTTCAAGCCTCTCATCTCCTGCTGTCGGATAGAAGTGATTGGCTTGTTCAGTCCCTTTGACTTGGGTGAAGCTGACCTAGAACGGGACATAGTCATACGCTTTAATCCCTAATTTTTGCCTGGACCGCCTTTTCAGGTTTTCAGTCCACCAGGATACCCTTTTTTGGCCCAAGCCGCCTTTTCAGGTTTTCGACTTGCCGGGTGTACATTTTTATATGTTTATCCCTAATTTTTGCCCGAACCCTTTTGGTTCGCCGGGATGCCCTTACTTTTGCCTAGATACGTCGACCTAGCGGGTCTCTTTTATGTGTAGTATTTTTTTAACTATGTCTGTGTTCACGGGATGTGGGAAGTCTTCGCCATCCATTGTAGCAAGCATCATGGCTCCACCAGAGAATACCTTCTTAACTACAAACGGCCCTTCATATGTGGGAGTCCATTTGCCTCTAGAATCACCTTGTGGTAGAATGATACGTTTTATTACCAAGTCACCAATTTGATATACATGTCTCTTGACTTGTTTATTAAATGCCTGGGTCATGCGCTTCTGATATATTTGTCCATGACAAACAGCCGCAAGTCTCTTCTCATCAATCAGATTTATCTGATCGAGTCGAGTCTGAACCCATTCATCCTCGTCTAAACCTGCCTCTTTCATAATTCTTAGAGAGGGAATCTGAACTTCCGCTGGTAAAACAGCTTCCATTCCGTAGACCAAAGAGAAAGGAGTTGCCCCTGTCGAAGTGCATACTGAAGTGCGATAACCATGAAGGGCAAAGGGTAACATCTCATGTCAGTCTTTGTATGTTACTGTCATCTTTTGTATGATCTTCTTAATAGTCTTGTTAGTAGCTTCTACGGCGCCATTCATCTTTGGCCGGTATGGAGAAGAGTTATGGTGTTTTATTTTGAACTGCGTGCAGAGTTCAGTAATCATCTTGTTGTTCAAATTAGTACCATTATCAGTGATAACTCTTTCAGGGATGCCATACCGACAAATGAGACTATTCTTGATGAACCGTGCCACCACATTCTTGGTGACAGAAGCAAATGAGGCTGCCTCTACCCACTTCGTAAAATAATCAATAGCAACAAGAATGAAACGATGTCCATTAGAAGCAGTAGGTTTAATCTCTCCAATCATATCAATGCCCCACATTGCAAAGGGCCAAGATGCTGTCAACATGTTCAATGGAGTAGGAGGTACATGTACTTTGTCCGCATAGATCTGGCATTTGTGACAAGTTCTGGAGTGATGGTGGCAATCAGCTTCCATGGTAGACCAATAATACCCTGATCTCAGAATCTTCTTAGCCATCGTATGTCCATTAGAATGAGTCCCAAAAATACCGTCGTGTACGTCTTCCATAATCTTTTCTGCTTCCCTTTTATCTACACAGCGAAGCAAAGTCGAATCATGATTACGTTTGTATAATACCCCATTACTCAAAAAGAATTTAGCGGAGAATTTCCTCAGAAATTTTCTGTCGTTGATGGATGCCCCTTCAGGGTATTCCTGAGTTTCTAAATATCTTTTTACTTCGTGGAACCAAGGTTTCTCTTCTACTTCATCAGTATTCAGTTCATAACAATATGCTGGTTCATCTAATCGTTCAATGGTAATCATGGGAGCTTCATTGTCCCATCTGACTCTGAACATAGATGACATGGTAGCTAATGCGTCTGCCAACTGATTCTCTTCTCGTGGAATATGTTCGAATGTAATCTCTTCAAAGTATGGGATTAATGTCAACACCCGCTCTCGATAAGGGATGAGATTCGGATGTTTAGTGTCCCATTCTCCTTTGATCCGATTGATTACTAATGTTGAGTCTCCGTACACACTCAAAAACTTGATTCTTAGGTCTAAAGCAGCTCTGAGTCCCAAAATACATGCTTCATGCTCAGCCATATTATTGGTAAAATCAAAACATAGTCTAGCAGTGAAAGGCGTATGGCAACCCTTGGGGGAAATGATTACAACACCAACACCATTGCCCAATGCATTAGAAGATCCATCAAAAACCATAGTCCATCGGGATCCCAGTTCGGGTCCTTCATCCGGTCCAGGTTCTTCATAATCAGTAACAAGCATGACATCCTCATCTGGGAACTCAAAATTCATAGATTGGTAATCATCAACTGCTTGATGAGCCAAATGATCGGCTAACACGCTTCCTTTGATTGCTTTCTGAGTAGTGTATTGGATATCATACTCTATTAAAATCATCTGCCACCTTGCTATTCTTCCGGAGAGGGCAGGTTTCTCAAATATATATTTGATAGGATCCATCTTAGAAATCAATAAAGTGGTATGATTCAACATATACTGTCTTAGTCGGCGAGCAGCCCAAGCCAAAGCACAACAAGTTTTCTCAAGCAGTGAGTATCTTGTTTCACAGTCGGTAAACTTTTTGCTAAGGTAGTATATGGCGTGCTCTTTTCGACCAGACTCGTCATGTTGCCCCAACACACACCCCATTGAACTTTCTAACACGGTCAAATACATGATTAGAGGTCTTCCTTCAACTGGGGGCATCAAAATCGGAGGTTCTTGGAGATACTTCTTGATTTTGTCAAAAGCTTCTTGACATTCATCATTCCATATCATCTCTTGATTCTTCCTCAGTAATTTGAAGATGGGTTTGCA
Source organism: Lathyrus oleraceus (assembly GCF_024323335.1). Taxonomy (NCBI): domain Eukaryota; kingdom Viridiplantae; phylum Streptophyta; class Magnoliopsida; order Fabales; family Fabaceae; genus Lathyrus; species Lathyrus oleraceus. The sequence goes on along the minus strand of NC_066580.1, from coordinate 438,097,736 downwards.
GGTAGTAGTCAAATGGGAGATAAATCGGGCAATGTAATTCAAACGTCCCAAGAAACCTCTGACTTCTTTATCTGTACGAGGAACTGGCATTTCTTGAATAGCTCTCACCTTAGCCGGGTCAACTTCAATTCCTTTACTACTGACAACAAAGCCCAAGAGTTTATCGGATCTTACTCCAAAGGTGCATTTGTTCGGGTTCAATCTCAACTTGTATTTCTTCAACCTCTCAAACAGTTTGTATAAATGATCGATATGTTCTTCTTCAGTATGAGATCTGGCTATCATGTCATCCACATATACCTCTATTTCATGATGGATCATATCATGGAACAAAACCACCATAGCACGCTGGTATGTTGCCCCTGCATTCTTTAAACCGAATGGCATTACTTTGTAACAGAAAGTGCCCCATTGCATCATAAACGTAGTTTTCTCCATGTCTTCAGGCGCCATCTTAATCTGGTTATAACCTGAGAATCCATCCATGAATGAGAATACCTTGTGTTGAGCAGTGTTATCCACCAGAACATCAATGTGCGGAAGTGGGAAGTCATCTTTGGGACTCGCTTTATTCAAGTCTCTGTAATCTACACACATTCGCACCTTACCATCCTTCTTTGGCACTGGTACCACATTAGCAACCCATTGAGGATAAGAAGTAACAGCCAGAAAACCTGCATCAAATTGTTTCATAACCTCGGCTTTGATTTTCTCAGACATTTCAGGACGCATGCGACGAACCTTTTGTTTAACAGGATGACAATCTTCCTTCATTGGCAAACGATGCACTACTATATCAGTATCCAGTCCTGGCATGTCTTCATATGACCAAGCAAAAATCTCTACATAGTCATGTAACATAAGAATCAATCTTTCTTTGACACTGTTTTCCAGGCCTGCTCCTATTTTGACTTCTTTCTTGTCTACTTCAGTACCCAGATTTACAATTTCAATTGATTCCTCATGCGGCTGTATAGTCTTTTCCTCTTGCAGTAATAGTCTGGCAAGCTCTCCAGGTACTTCACAATCTTCCTCACTTCCATCCTCGGCTTGGTAGATCGGATTTTCAAAGTCATAATGAACAGTAGCAGAATTATTATCAACAGAATCCAAAGTGGATATGGATCTGCAATTTGTTACGTGAGTGTGTGTAAGAAAGCATAGCTTGTTCGAAAGATGACAGGAAAGATAAAGAGCGCAATATTTGAATGCAAAAAGTCCATTGATTTATTGAATGTGAATATGCTTATGAAAATGACAAAACCCTTAACAAATTAGCTATTAGTGCCCCGGGCATAGACACAATGCTTTAAGAAGTTCAATTGTAAAAAATTAAAAATTTGCAACACTAAAATAGGCAATAACAATTACTCCTGACTAAAGGAAATCGGGATAGTGTCTTCAGCCTTCCAATTATTGAGTCCGTCACCAATTGTTGGGAAAATCCAGCTATCCAAGTCGCAATCGCTATCAGCATCTTCTACCGCATTAATCTGATCTTTGACTACTTTTTCAGAGCTAAATCCCAGGCCACATCTATCAGACTTGTACGGTACATCGATCAGTTGACCCCAGCCAGTACGACCACCATCTTCAACCACGGCTTGAGCATCTTTCAGAGAAATCATAGCAGGAGGAGCACGAATAACCTTGGGCACACGGGAAGTTGGCTTAAGGACAGGATTGGTCGGAGGAGCCACTTCAAATGATTGAGAAGGAGTCTCAAAGAATTCACCCGCCATCTCGACGTATCTGAAGGTATGCACACTACTGACAATATACTCTTCTTCTCCGCACACAGTGACAATCTTACCCTCTATTGGATACCTCAGCTTTTGATGGAGAGACGAAGCTACAACACTTGCCCCATGAATCCAAGGGCGTCCCAGCAAGCAGGAATAGGCAGGACGAATGTTCATTACGTGAAAGATAGTGTTGAAGACTCGAGGTCCTATCTTGATAGGAAGAACCATTTCACCATGGACAACACTCTTCGCACCATCGTAAGCACGCACCACAACGTCACTAGGTTTCAGTTCAATGCTTTTACAGTCAAGTTTATCGAGCACAACTTTCGGTAGCACGTTCAAAGAAGAGCCATTATCGATCAACACATGAGACAAAGTGGTCCCCTTACACTCAATGGAGATATGTAGAGCTTTATTGTGATTCTTTCCCGCTGGTGTCAGGTCAGCATCGGAAAAGCCTAGGCCATTGTCAACAGTCAGGTTAGCAACATAGTTTTCGAACTGATCGACAGATGTCTCCTGAGGTACATGAGCGGTCTTCAGGAATTTTATCAATGCATTGGCATGAGATTCAGAAGATAACAACAAGGATAACATCGAAATTTTAGACGGAGTATGCCCCAACTATTCTACCACGTCAAAATCACTCTTGCGGATGATTTTCAGCACTTCTTCCATTTCTTGTTTGGCAACATCTTCGGTAGTAACTTCGACCGGTGTCTCTGACTGAGAAGGGTTGACTGGTTCCTTTCCTCGAGTTTCAAGGGCAGGAGGTGAGATTTCTGGAGAGAAGATCCTTCCACTTCGAGTAATTTTACTAGTCCCAACAATGCCATTAGGATTAGCAGAATTATCAACTTGCTTTACGCCATGGATGTAAACATCACCTCCATAATTCCACGGAATAGCTTTGCTTGAGGAGTACGGTACTGGGCCAGGTGCAGTAATGATTAGGGGAGCTACCTTGGGCTCAGCAGTAATCTTCACAGGCACTCTAGTAGCGGTAATCTTCACTGGAACTTTGGATCTGGCAATCACAAATATTTCTTCAATAGAGTTTTCCACCTTAGGAATCTTTTCAAAGAGAATTGTACGATCATCCATCAGCCGTTGAATACCCTTCCTCAACTTCAAGCAATCATTGGGTCGGAGTATACAGAGATCGCAATTTTCAGCACAACCTGGAAATAAACCAGCTTGTAATAAATCCTTCTTGATGATCAGGAGAGGAGATGCTAAGTTAGCTACATTAGAAATGTGAGAATTGTCATCCACAGCGTTAACAGTCTTGTCATGGTTAGGCATAGGAGCCGTGATGATATTAGGAGTCTCCGGAGGATCAAATTCAATTTCCCCAGCGTCGATCATATCCTGAATCTTATTCTTCAACAACCAACAATCGTTTGTATCATGCCCGGGGCTATCGGAGTGATATGCACACCTGGCATTGGGATTATAACGAGGAGAAGTAGTGTTGGGATTTGTAGGAGGATCTCTGAGGGTGATTAAATTCGCCTTTAGCATACCTTGCAGTGCCTGTGCTAAAGTCATATTGATCTTCGTAAACTGTCTTCTGGGCCTGTCCTGTCTGTGTTGGAAGTTTTGAGATGGCGGTGCTGCAATCGTAATTGCTCCAACAGTATGGTCACGATTTTTCTTGTTATGACCCCTCTGGTGGTACACAGCATTTGATTCATTCCTCCCCTGATAGGACTTTTTGGTGCTTGCCGAGGTAGCCGCCTGTATCTTTCCACTTCGAATGCCGCTCTCAACACGTTCACCTGTCAATATAAGTTCAGTGAAACCCGATGAAGAACTTCCCAGTAGATGGCTGTAGAACGGGCCAGTCAGTGTACCCATGAACATGTCTACTAATTCTCGATCAGTCATAGGGGGTTTGACTCTGCCAGCCAAATCTCTCCATTTTTGAGCATATTCTTTGAAGCTTTCTTTAGATCCCATAGCCATATTCTGCAACTGTAGTCGAGTAGGCGCCAATTCAGAATTATACTGGTAGTGCTTGTAGAAAGTTGTCGCTAAATCAGTCCAGGTGCGGATGTTAGTGTTCTCGAGCTGATAATACCACTCTAACTGTGTGCCAGACAGACTCTCTTGGAAGAAATGAATCCATAGCTTCCTATCAGTGGTATACGGCTGAATCTTTCTCACATAAGCTCTCAGATGCATCTGAGGACAAGACGCACCATCATACTTAGTGAAAGCGGGGACCTTGAATTTGCGGGGAATGACCACATCAGAGACCAGACCTAAGCCTTCGAAATCCAGACCGGGCGCCTTCTGACCCTCCATAGCTAGCATGCGTTCTTCCAGCAACTTATACTTATCATCTTTTGGGGAGTACTGTTCATTTTCATAATCTTCGTCGTCGTCCTCAGGGTTGAAGGGGTCACCATTTTCCTCTTCCGAATCATTTTCTGTCTCCTCTTCTTGATCTTTCGGAATTCTAATCTTGACTCCTGCGGCCTGTCCTTTAAGTCTTCTTCCCGGGTTAATGTAGCTCACAACTTTCTTGTCTTTCTTCTGCTCGAGCAAGAGAGCTTTCAGCTCCTCCTGCCCCTTGGATAAATTCAGGATCATCTCCTGGAATTGAGCATTCTGAGCCTGGAGATCTTTGATAGTTTGTTCGAGAGCCATTTTTCTGTTTAGAAGGAAGACCGTGAGAACATTGATCTTTTAGAGTACCTGTTATGCAATGTTATGTTATGCTATGTAATGTATGAAATGTTTTCAAGGACTTTTGGAATTTAACTTTGCGTAAACCACCAAAAGAGGGAAACTTTTATTAATAATTCCTTTAATCAATGTTTATTACAAAACATAAACAAAAAAATACAATGAAAGATCAAGTCTCCCAGGGACGGCTTCTTTTTGGGCAAAGATATGCATTGAGTCTTCGTTTCTCATTAAGCTGGCTGGTGAGCTCTAATACTTTCTTCCTTTCTGCACCGAACTGAGTTTCAAAAGTATCCCTTTCCTCTCTCAACTGGATCCAGGATTTCTTCAATTCTTCAACATTGGTAGGCATATCTGGATAAGGAATGATCTGAGGAGTACCTCCTTCAACTTTTGGTTCGACAATCAGAGGTCCGATTGCAAGATATGGCATGGCAAGCTCACGAGCTCTGGCGCGTACCCATCTGAGATAAGGCTCCATAGGGATAAAGTTTTTCTGTCCTAAAGTACTTCTTTTCACCATGCCCCAAGCTCGTACAAACCTTTGACGGAGACCTTGAGAGTCGTTGTCATAGTCAAACACAGTGCCTTGAATAATTATTTCATGTGGACCATCTCTTCGAGCATAACCAAACTGGCGTAGGGCTAAAGCTGGGTTATAAGTAATACCTCCTCTTATCCCCAGGAGTGGTACGTTAGAGAATTCTCCGCAACGGTCAATGATGATAACATTTTCTTTGGGTTGAGGACACCAATGGATGTCTGAATGAGAGAGCGACATTATCCTTTGAGACCATTTCAAATTTTGCTCATTCTTCAAGACTGATTGAGGAAGGTGCGAAATAAACCACCTAGATAATAAAGGTGCGCAGCACATGAGAGTCCCTTGCCTTTTCATAGTACGAGTGTGAAGGGAATGCAAAATGTCTCCAAGCAAGGTAGGCACAGGGTTATGAGTGAGAAATATCCTAACAACATTCATGTCTATGAATTGATCCGGATTAGGAAATAGCACCAAACCATAGATTAGTAGTGCTAGAACATCTTCGAAAGCATGGACATTCATAATTTTTAGGAATTCTCGGGCCTTATTCATCAGAAATTTGGCAAGTAAACCCTTAACTCCACTTCTTGTTACCCAATTAGTTTCAATATCGGACTTTGTCATGTGTAAAATCGCGGCAACTTCTTCAGATTTCGGAATCTTTTCTAAACCACTAAAAGGTGTTTGATCAAGGATAGGTATCCCAAGCATCCTGGAGAATTCTTCTAATGTGGGTACCAACTGATAATCTGGGAAGGTGAAACAATGATGTTTAGGATCGAAGAACTGGAATAGAACTCTCATCATATCTTCTTTGAAACCGGTGGTAACTAAATTGAGGAGAGAACCATGTTTCTTGATGAACTGAGCATGATCGGGCAGTTCTGACACTAAATCCTTGAGTTGAGGAGAGATCGCTACAAGATTGATCCAGATGGTCTTCCTGGAAGCCATAGCCTGTTTGCAATGCAAAGTTAAATCCCTAAGTCCTTGAAATGGTTAGTACAATGTCATGATGTTATGATGTTATGATGTTATGATGTTATGTAAGTAACAAACAAGCACAAGCAAGTCACACAACAATCATTCCTAGGTTTTAAGGCTTGCATGAGTTCCATAGGTAAATACCCTCCCCACTGAAGTTTGGTTGGTTCAACCTGTCCTAGAATAGTAACCGGGTTCTAAAAGGATCTCCAATCATTGACCTTCCCTTAAGTCCACTTCAGTGCAACACCAAGTGGTAGACCAAAGCCTCCCTAAAGTCCAATCTCAAAGAGTGTAGTATCGAGTCTCAACCAACCCCAGTCGGAACCGAAGTCAGTTATCTCACTACTTTCTAATGGCCAAGATGAGTCAATTAGGGTTCTAAAGGTCTGGTTAATGCTTTGATGACACCACGCAGACGCCAAATTTCTCCTCAAGTAAACATGAGGAACATCAGGACATCCAAAGTGTCACATTAACCGTAGCCATCATTTTAACCATTCCAGTATACGCCAGATAGTCGCGATGATCTCTTGCTACTTACCTAAGGTACACTAGATCCGGGTGTAGGACCTTTCACTCAAGCATAAAATACCCAAGCAATTCCTTAAAAGTAAATCAGACAATTCAAATAAGTGATCTTGGTTTTTTTTTAAGGCAACCTCTCTTTCTAGTCCCTAGCAGAGTCGCCAGTTCTGTCATACGGTGAACTGACTTTATGTGTTTTTGCTTTGGAAAGCAAATGTCGCGGATAGCAAGAGTCGCCACCGACTTTTCTTTTATCCAATAAGGAAAGGCGGAAAAGAACAGGAAAGACCTTGATTAGATTTTGGGTTCGGGAGGTACATTATACAAAGGGAAGGTGTTAGCACCCTTTGTATCCATGGTTATCCATGGGCTCTTAATTGCTTGATCACTTATGTTATTTTTCTTGTCTGAAAAAGTGCTTGTGAACTGCTTAGAAAATGTTTTGAAAAGAGATTTTAACTTTGTAATGATTCTTGTACGAATGTATACAAAGTGTTTATCTCGTTTAATTTTGAAAGTTGTTTAGAAAAATATAACTTGGCAATGATTCTAGTACGAATGTATACCAAGTGGTGATTTTCTAATAGATGTTTTGAAAAGTGTGAGGTGTGAAAAGTATTTTAAAATTGTGAGTCAGCATTTAAGAGTTATACCTACCCAAGGTCTTTATGGGCATTTCCTATCCTTATGAGGGTAAAACTGTCCTTACTATTGAGAAGCAAGTAGTTTTATCCTTTGGATGTAAAAGGGACATCGTAGGGTCATCGATTGGTCATTGAAGGCAACATTTGTAAGGATACCTTAGCATTCGAAGGGACGATCATCATTTAACCGTAGGCTACAACGAAGGGTCATCGAGGGACAAAATCGTATATTCGCAGGCAACAGCCAAGGGACTATGATTTATCTTATAGGGACATGATGATTTAACCGAAGGGTCTTTGCTAAGTGTATCTCCACATTCGCGGGACATGACCGTAATACCGTAAGGCAACAAAGAGAGGGCCAAAATCACATATTCAAAGGCAATATTTTATAATCAATTAGGTAATTAGGATGAATCTCCACATTATAATCAATTAGGTAATTAGGATGAATCTCCACAAGGGTATCCCACAAATAAAGTGGAATACCTAGCAAGCTACCTTTTCCGGGAATATGTGAACCCTTACAAAATTCAGCGAACAGGTCAGAATACCAAATGGGGTGCAATCAAGAGTTGCACCAAACAAAGGAATCACAACAGTAATAGTGTCAGGTAAACAATGCATGGTTAGAATAAAACATGTCAGATGAGCAAGGATCAAAACAGCAAAAAATCAGCGACTGTCATGTTCGCTGCTGCCTCGCCTAGCGAAGGCTTAGCGAGCACTTGCTACATGTTCGCTTAGCAATGTGCTAGCGAACGGCTGCGGGTTCTGAGTTTGATGACAGCACGATTTCAGAAACTCCACACCCTATGGCATCCATTACAGCAATTACATGGTTAAACATTCAAGATATTATTTTGCACATTCATATATACTTAAACCCACATGCAAAGCCTAAGATACGTTTAGAAATTTAATCATAATGTCACATGTAAATTAGGAACATAAAACGGTAGTGGTAACGCAAACCTGTTTGCAATTGAATTGCAATGTTGAATTGGCAGATCACTCTTAGGGTTGGCGTCGGATTGAATTGGGCGGAGGTAACCTTTGTGCAGATGAGTTGCCTTCAGGGTTTCCTTTAGGGTTGCTCTGAATTCTCTTGGTTAGCCTTCAGGGTTTGCTCGGTTGTTTCTGTTAGGGTTTCTGTCCGTATCCTTTCTGTCTGTCCCCTTTTTCTGAATGAGGTCTTGGTATTTATAATAGCTTTTGTGACCTAATGGGCTCAGAATGAAGCCCAAAATTTCTGGTATTCGCAAGCTTCGCTAGGCGAAGGATTTTGCTCGCCTAGCGAGCAAGCCAGTTTAAGTCATTTTCTGGATTTGGCCACCTGTGTGCTGGGTCTTTGTTCCTTTAAGATTAATGTCTTGAAAAATGAGTTGGAGTGCCTTGAAAAATGTCTTGCAATATTAACGGGCAAATTTTGGGGTATGACAGGATCTCCTGTGAGTGGTTGAGATCACCAGGCATTGCTTGCATTGTATATCTTTGCTTTTCTTGTTTTAATCACTAACCAAAAGCACCAAAAATATGTCATCTAACATTTGTTTTGCAGTCTAAGCAACTACAAGTCAATCACTTCAAGGATTTCCTTTGTACAAGAGCTGATGGTATTTTCTTGGTATGAGGACCACATGATCATTATATTGAGCTTATATGAGCTAGAGGTTCATTTTGGAGCAAATTCCCCAAGTGGTTGAGGCTCAAATTCATCAGAACATTTTCAGGTCATCTGAGGACCCATGCAATCAACTGTACAGTCAATTGAAGACTTTGAGTTGGGGGAATTGACCTTAACATCCTCATTCATGTTCAAACAAGGTCTGTTCATCATGTCATACATCTATCTTGAAGATTTTGAAGTCAAATCAAAAGTTTCCAAAAATGGAAAGTGACTTATAATTTCAAGTTTCCAAAAATGGCAAGTTTTTGGTCCACATTCAACTTAACTTTCCAACATCAAAGACGCTTCAAATGGATTTTTGGTCAACATGAAAGTTAAATATCTTTCTCTCCTCTTTTCAAAAAGTCTAAGATCATGATCATCTGATGAATGTTTGAGAAGTTATGATCAAATGATTGCAAAGTGCACATAAATATTTTCATGATCATTGGATTCATTTCTGTTTTAATGTGGATTTTCTATTCTTGATGTCCAATTTTGATCACATTGTTTGCCTTTGCCTTATCTTGATTAATTGATGGCTTTGCTTAATGATTTGGCTTTGGTCCTTTTGAGGCTTTCTTCTTGATTGATTGATTGTGCTTCATATGAAATATTGACTTCTGTTTTGGTCATTTACCTTGCCTTTGACCCTAGTCTTTGTACTAGTGGTTTGTACTCACCAATTGTGTTTGTGTTTCAGGTATTTAGCACTAATGATTAGTGTGGCCTCATCATTTAAGATGCCACTTGCTTTGTTTACTAACCTTTGTTGTGTTGTAGGTCCCTTGATGTGATGAACTCACTTGAGTGATTGCATTTGAGACTTACCTTGTGTATAATTGTTGGATGATTCCTCTGTTGTCTGTTTTGGTTTTCTGAATGTAAATATTAACTGTTTGGCTTTTGTACAGGTACATTAGTCGCTTTTAGCTCTTGCTTGAGCTTTGCTTTGGTTTGTGGTTGGTTTACCACTTAGGTAACCTCTCTTTCTCCATGTAGTCTGGAAGTCCTGTCGCCTTTTTGGCAGGCATTTGGCTGAAGTCCTCCTTATGAGGCCATGATTGTGATTGTTTACCTTTGTCCTAAAGACCTCTAAATGAGGCATGTTACTTGTTAAGTCCTTCTAAGTGAAGAGGCAATTGACAGATAAAAGGGATTAGCAATCAATCCCCCGTTAATCAGTGAGTCTTTCATTATGCTCGCACTACGTGCTGATGCTTTTGAATAAACACCCAAGATCTTGTATAGAGTCAGTCAAGTGGAATAGGGTCCCTCATTCTGGATCCCCACATCTTCTTTGATTCAAGCTCACCCAGGCCAGGGTTAAGAGCATGAGATCTAATCCTCATTTCCCTTTCATCAGCTTCACCCTAACTCTCAATGTTAGTGGTTAAGTGCTTCAGAACACCCTACAGTTTTGGCTTGTTTGTCGAGGTTGATATGACCCCTTGACTAAAGCCTAACCACTTGTCTAAGCCTCTTATTTGCATATAGAGTGTGATGCTTGATTGATTGTTTGCTTATTTGTGAATCTTTCATGTGTTTGCTTTTCATGCATGTTTGTTTGTTTGAGGAGTCATATGTAAGACCATTTATTGGCTATCTGTTTCCTGTTTGTTTTGTGGAGCTAGATGTAAGACCATTGATTGGCTATCTGTTTCCTGTTTTATTTTGTGGATTTAGATGTAAGACCATTGATTGGCTTTCTGTTTCCTGTTTGTTTTTGGAGTTGGGTGTAAGACCATTGATTGGCACTCCGTTTCCAGTTTTGTTGTTCTCTTATGAGACTAGCTTATTGCTTTTACCTTGTGTTGCCTAAATCCAAAGGAACTTACTTGGATCATCTCTATGATCTTGAGAAAGGAATTCCTATTTGTGGTTGCATCCATTAACCCTCATCCTTTTGTTAACCTTTCTCCATCCTTAACCCAAACCAGAAAAATATTGTGCAAACATTTGACTTGTTTTCAACATTAGAAACCTAGGCCTTATGCCTTTGATTTTCAAACTTTCTTTTCATAATACTCATTTTGAATTGAACTTTAAGTCAATTTTGACTATCTTTGTGAATACTTCTAATTGGTTAATTCAACCCACTCAATTGCTTTTTGTGGCCCTTGCTCACTTCTTAATCAAATTTTCATGCATTAGCCATAGATCTGAATTATCTTAGTGGTTGATGTAAATCTCACATTTTGTCCTTAGTGATTGAATTGTAAGACTTCCATGCTTATTATAGGGCATAATCCCTCACTAGCATGTCGAAGCTATTCTCACATGGTAGACTTGTGGTTGTTCAAGTCGAGTTTTCTCCCTTTGATAATGAAAGACCTTAAGGCTTTTGTTTAAAATCAATCCACTCATCTGTTTTGAAATTTGTTACCCGAACTACGGGGTTTTGATCCTTATCTTTCATGAGAAGGTACGTAGGCAATGGGTTCATCCATCCAAACACAAAAATATAAATAAACTTGTATATTCTTTTCTCATCTCTTCAATCATGTTTGCACAAAATATTTTCATAAACAATAACCTTTGCAACAAGTTGTGAAAAGGGCTCCCTAGGAGTACCTAGGATGTTGTGGGTGCCTAACACCTTCCCATGACATAACCAACCCCCTTACCCAGATCTCTGACCCTCTTTTGCTAGTTTTGTTTGTAAAACTTTATAGGTTTTTGTTCGCTTTCTAACCATTCCTTTGGATAAATAGAAGTGCGGTGGCGACTCGACTTTGTATGATTTACCTTGGATTTAGTTAATATCTCCAATGGTAACGAATACACCGCTACACATATGTCACAACATCAGAAGGGAAGACATCAGAAAGGGAAACATCAAAGATGGAAATGCCATTACTGTGGAAAATTTGGCCACCTGAAGCCCTTCTGCTATAAGCTGTATGGTTATCCTAGCCCTGTTCATCATCAGACTCAATATCAACCAAGACCCAAACATCACAGGCCTATCAACAAGAAGCAATGGGTTCCTAAGACAAATGTTACAAGTCTAATAGCTCACACTTCCTTCAGAGTTTCAGCCAAAGAAGATTGGTATTTTGACAGTGGTTGTTCCAGACACATGACTGGAAACAAAAACCTGCTAACTGACCTTCATCCCCATGTCACAAGTTATGTTACCTTTGGTGATGGAGCAAAGGGTGAAATCAAGGGAATTGGTAAACTGGGTTGCCCTGGAGTTCCTGACCTTGATAATGTCCTACTTGTTAAGGGATTAACAACTAATCTAATAAGCATCAGTCAACTGTGTGATCAAGGTCTGAATGTAAACTGAATGTCTGATTACTAACAAGGAAAATGAAATGATCATGAAAGGAGTTAGGTCTAAAGACAACTACTACATGTGGAGTTCTCAAGAAACTGGTTACTCTTCAATGTGTACCTTGGCCAAATAGGAAGAAGTGAAGATATGAAGATGATCATATCTGTTGAAGCTGTTAGAGGAATTGCCAACTTGAAAATTGATGAAGGAAAAATCTGTGGAGAATGTCAGATTGGAAAACAGACAAGGATGTCACACCAGAAGCTCATACATGACACCACTACCAAAGTCTTGGAACTCCTCCATATGGATTTGATGGGACCCATGCAAGTAGAAAGCCTTGGTGGGAAGAAGTATGCATATGTGGTGGTGGACGACTTCTCCAGATACACCTGGATCAATTTTATAAGAGAAAAATCTGATGTTTTTGAAGTCTTCAAGGAGCTTTGTCTAAAACTTCAAAGAGAAAAGGAAAGTCATGTTATCAAAATTAGAAGTGATCATGGGAAGGAATTTGAGAATAGTAAATTTACTGAATTTTGTTCTTCAAAAGGAATTCATCATGAGTTCTCATCTCCCATTACTCCCAAACAAAATGGTGTGGTGGAAAGAAAAAATATAACTCTTCAAGAATCAGCCAGAGCTATGATTCATGCTAAGAAATTACCCTACCATTTTTGGGCTGAAGCCATGAACACAACCTGCTATGTTCACAACAGAGTGACATTGAAGAAAGAAACTCCTACGACCCTATATGAGGTTTGGAAAGGAAGAAGACCTACAGTCAAATACTTCCATGTATTTGGTAGTAAATGCTATATCTTGACTGATCGTGAACAAAGAAGGAAGTTGGATCCCAAAAGTGATGAGGGAATATTTCTGGGCTACTCAACAAACAGCAGAGCTTACAGGGTCTTTAATTCCAGAACTAATGTATTGATGGAATCTATTAATGTTGTGGTTGATGACCAACAGACTGATGTCACAGACGATGTCGAGACATCTCTGAATGATTCCCCAGCTGACTTCTCAGACAAAAATGAGGGAAGTGAACCTCCTTAAGCTGAACCTGAAGATGACAAAATCAACAAGGGACCCTTCATCAGAGTTCAAAAGGATCATCCCAAAGATCTCATTATAGGAGATCCAAATAAAGGGGTCACCATTAGAGCAAGGGAAGTGATCTCACATGGCTGCTGTAACACCCTTCTAAAATACCCCAATAATTTAATTAAATATCAAAATATAACATCAGAGTAATTATGCCCATTAAGGGTGTCACACAATCTTCCACACTTTTCAACAATATAACGGTCATGCTCTTTTATTAATTTCAAACTTAAACAATTGCATAAAACACAGCGGATATAATTTCATCAATCATGTAAAACATTACATGGAAAATGGTTCTCAACCAACAATAAAACATTCGAAACAAGTTAAGACAACCCATCCCGATGTTACATCTATCAGAGCACGACCCACTACGGAGACTACACTAGACTCCAATAATTAGCTTCTACTCAACTCATTTCTCGTTACCTGAAAAATAGTTGTAAGGGTGAGTTCCTCAATCAATATAATGAGTATTATAAAATATCATGTTATGTTAAGTGATTCAACACACTTCATCACCCTAATCAAAACACACATTCAGGAACAGCATATTAATTCAACATCATACTCAATAACAACACAACAATACCAACACAATTACACGTGTAATATTGGAATACATCCATTCATATTACACGCCATACATAATATATGCAATGAGACTCCACACATGCGGTACCGACTATTCTTGAACATATAGTTCAAGTTCACCGATCAATCCAGATACGGCTACTAAGCTCACTAGTCCCACTCATTTGAGACCTAGTGACTCACTCACTAATTCCTCACTATGGGAATTAGCTACAGCCCCAAAGGCTAGACTATGCACACTAATCACCTAGCATGCCAACATCAACAACAAATCCACAATGATTTACTCACTAATTCCTCACTATGGGAATTAGCTACAGCCCCACAGGCTATGCTATGCACGCTAATCATCTAGCAATGCAACATCAACAACAATCCACAATGGACACATGTTCACACTCTAAGCCATACAATAGCCCATTCACAAATACAGGCATAATATATACATTCACAGCATTATGCATTTCACCATACATCATCAACACATGTATCAACACATCATATCATGTCAATAATTAAACACAGTATTAGCACACTCTACTAATACCTATACTGCTCAAAACAACGGGAAATGATCCCTACTACGTCATACATCAGCTAAGTTACATCACTCAGCCTAAACAACTAAAAACTACACGACAGCAGTTCAGAAAACCACAAGTCTGCCCATACGCGTATTGCCTATGCCCATACGCGTATGGCGCATTTCCTCGCCCAACCCATACGCGTATCGCCCACGCCCATACGCGTATGCTACGCGTACCACATCCTCGTACGCGTACCAACAGAGACACTTTCACGTTCAAAACCTCATCCTTTCCACTCATACGCGTATAACATACACCATACGCGTACCACTCCAGGGATACGCGTATCACACGCGTATGGCGCGTACCAGCGCCAAAACCCCCATTTTCAAGCCATCCCATACGCGTATTGCCTAGTGCCATACGCGTATGACCAGAATCCAGTTTTCCAGATCTGCTATGGGTTTTCTCTGCTACGAGATCCTTCAGATCCAACCTCTCATAGTCCAATTTTTCATACACGTTCGTTCGTTTTATCAATTACAACTCAGATACATTCAACTTCTCAAATCGCTAACCTTACTACATCTAATTCCTACAATTTCATCAATTATCATCCAATTTCGTTCATCAATATTTCACAAATTCATCACATATCATTTCAATCAGAGTCAAATTCAGAGGTTCATCACTACCCATTACATGCTATCCCATAAGACCCATCAAACGATGATAAACCCCCCTTACCTGAGTTAATCCGGCAGTCTCTGAGCTCCAAGCTTTCCCTTCCTTCAACCTTCGTTCTTTTGCTTTTTGCCCTTTCTGCCTCTTTTCCCCTTTTCACGTGAAATTAACCTTTTTACCAAAAAATGGGATTTTTTCTAAATTCCAACTTATATATATTTTCCGAATAATAATAATAATCCAAAAATAATAATAATAAAATTTCCAATTATTTAATTAAATTAATAAATAAATTATTAACTCAATTTAAATAATTATTTTATTATTATCGGGGTGTTACAACTCTCCCCCACTAAAAGAGTTTTCGTCCTCGAAAACATACCTCAAGCGAACAACTCCGGATAAGACTCCTTCATCTGACTCTCAAGTTCCCAAGTCACATTGCCACCTGCTGGTCCTCCCCAAACTACCTTCACCAAGGCAATCTCTTTACCCCGCAACTGCTTCAACTCTCGATCCTCGATCCTCATAGGTGATGTTTCAACAGTCAGGTTATCTCTCACCTGTACATCATCTACTTGGACTACATGCGACGGATCATGAATGTACCTCCTCAACTGAGACACATGAAAAACCTCATGCAAATTCGCAAGCGACGGCGGTAAAGCGATACGATAGGCTACCTCTCCTATCCTCTCCAAAATCTGATAAGGACCAATAAATCGAGGTGTCAACTTCTTTGACTTCAAAGCTCGACCAACACCAGTTATCAGAGTAACACGAAGAAACACATGATCTCCCTCTTGGAACTCAAGTGACTTCCTCCTCTTGTCGTGATAACTCTTCTGACGACTCTGAGCAATTCTCATCTTCTCCTGAATCATCTTAATCTTTTCTGTAGTCTGTTGAACAATCTCCGGTCCAACCACAGCACTCTCACCGGACTCATACCAACATAACGGTGTCCGACATCTCCTACCATACAAAGCTTCAAACGGTGCCATACCAATGCTCGAATGAAAACTATTGTTGTAGGTAAACTCAATCAAAGGCAAATAACAATCCCAAGCACCTCCCTTCTCCAAAACACAAGCTCTCAGAAGATCCTCTAATGACTGGATCGTCCTCTCAGTCTGACCATCAGTCTGCGGATGATATGCAGAACTCAATCTCAGCTTAGTTCCCAAAGCCTTCTGCAAACCTTCCCAAAACTTCGATGTAAATCTAGGATCTCTGTCCGAAACAATACTCGACGAAATACCATGCAAACTTACAATCTTCTCAATATACAACTCGGCTAATCTCTCTAACGGATAATCCATTCTGATCGGAATGAAATGGGCCGACTTCGTCAATCTATCCACAATCACCCAAATAGCTTCAAAATTCTTACTTGTCCTCGGTAAACCCGAAACAAAATCCATACTGATACTATCCCACTTCCACTCTGGAATAGCCAACGGTTGCATTAGCCCAGACGGCTTCTGATGCTCAATCTTCGACTTCTGACAAGTCAAACAGGAATAAACAAAACTCGCAATTTCTCTTTTCATTCCCGGCCACCAAAATAGCTTTTTCAAATCATGATACATCTTCGTAGCTCCAGGATGAATACTTAAGCCACTACGATGTCCTTCCTCCAGAATACTCTTCTTAAGTTCGGTAACATCCGGAATACACACCCGATTACCAAATTTCAAAACACCATTCTCATCAACTCTGAATTCACCACCTTGACCTTGATTCACTAAAGTCAACTTATTAACCAAAAGCATATCGGATTTCTGACCCTCTCTGATCTCATCCAAAATATTACTCGTCAACTTCAACATTCCCAATTTAACACTATTGTGAGTACTCTCACACACCAAACTCAAATCTCTAAACTGCTCAATTAAATCCAACTCTTTAACCATTAACATAGACATATGCAATGATTTCCGACTCAATGCATCAGCTACTACGTTTGCTTTACCCGGATGGTAATTCAAACCAAAGTCATAATCCTTCAGAAATTCTAACCATCTCCTCTGTCTCATATTCAGCTCTTTCTGATCAAACAAATACTTTAAACTTTTATGGTCACTGAAAACCTCAAATCTCGATCCGTACAAATAATGCCTCCATAGCTTCAGAACAAATACTACAGCTGCCAACTCTAAATCATGTGTCGGATAGTTCCTTTCATGAACCCTCAGCTGTCTCGAAGCATAAGCTATAACCTGCTTATTCTGCATCAACACACCACCCAAACCCAACAATGAAGCATCACAATAAACCTCAAATAGTTCCGATGGACTCGGTAATATCAGAATAGGAGCAGTAGTTAACCTTCTTTTTAACTCTTGGAAACCTTCTTCACAATTCGAATCCCAAACAAACGCTTACCCCTTTCTAGTCAGCATCGTCAACGGTAACGCCAACTTAGAAAATCCCTCAATGAACTTCCTATAATAACCAGCCAAACCAAGAAAACTTCGAATCTCAGCAACAGACTTCGGAGCTTCCCACTTAGACACCGCTTCTATCTTAGAAGGATCAACAGCAACACCGCCTCTTGAAATCACATGACCAAGAAAACTAACTTCTTCTAACCAAAATTCACACTTAGACAGTTTAGCAAATAACTTATTTTCTCGGAGAACTTCTAAAACCACTCTCAAATGCTCAGCATGCTCTTCTTCAGATTTCGAATACACCAAAATGTCATCAATAAACACCACAACAAACTGATCTAGATACGGATGGAAAATCCTATTCATATACTCCATAAATACACCAGGCGCATTAGTCACACCAAAAGGCATTACAGAATACTCATAATGTCCATACTTTGTTCTGAAAGCAGTCTTCTGAATATCCTCAGTTCTCACACGTATCTGATGATACCCAGATCTCAAATCTATCTTGCTGAACACACTCGCACCAACCAACTGATCCATCAAATCATCAATCCTCGGCAAAGGATACCGATTCTTGATCGTCACTTTATTCAGTTGCCTGTAGTCCACACACAACCTCATAGTACCTTCTTTCTTCTTAACCAATAACACTGGTGCACCCCACGGTGACACACTCAGACGAATAAATTTCTTATCCAACAGATCTTCCAGCTGACTCTTCAATTCAGCTAACTCAACAGCAGACATACGATATGGAGCCATCGATATCGGTCTAGTACCAGGTACCAAATCAATCGAGAACTCAACTTCACGCTCTGGCGGCAATTCATTCACCTCTTCCGGAAACACATCAGGAAAATCACACACCACCGCTAGATCACCAATCACCAGTTTATCTTTAGCTTCCATAGTTGCTAACAGCATAAACAACTCTGCCCCATCTACTACTGCCTCATTCACCTGCCTTGCAGATAGAAACAAATTCTTTCCTTCCTCAATCTCAGGAAAAATCACAGTCTTATCAAAACAGTTGATATAGACTCGGTTAAACACCAACCAGTTCATACCCAGGATAACATCAACCTGTACTAGTGGAAGACACACAAGATCCATTCCAAAGTCTCTACCAAAAATACTCAAAGAACAATTCAAACAAACCGAAGTAGTAGTCACTGAACCCTTCGCAGGAGTATCAATTACCATACTACCACGCATCTCAGATATCTCTAACTTAACTTTCACAGCACAATCCAAAGATATAAAGGAATGAGTAGCACCGGTGTCAATAATAGCTACAAGAGGAAAGCCATTAATATAACACGTACCTCGGATCAAACGATCATCTGCAGAAGTCTCAGAACCTGATAAAGCAAAGACCTTGCCTCCTGACTGATTCTCTTTCTTCGGCTTAGGACACTGTGGACTAATATGACCCAACTCTCCACAGTTGAAACAAGTCACAGTCTTCAACCGGCAGTCTGCAGGCAAGTGACCACCTTTTCCACACTTGAAACATTTCTTCTCATTACTGGTACACTCATGGATACGATGCCCAGCCTGACCACATCTATAACACTTAGCAGGAGCACTAGAGTCTCCCCCACTAGGCCTCTTCATCCCACTCTGTCTCTGAAAACCTTTGCCAGCTGCATACGGTTTTCCACGATCATTCTGATTCTTGCCTTTCCTATCAACCCTTTGTTGATAGCTCTCTGCTCTGGCTTTGGAATCCTGTTCGAAAATCCTGCAACAGTCAACTAAGTCAGAAAACACTCTGATCCGCTGATATCCAATAGCCTGTTTGATCTCGGGACGCAGCCCGTTCTCAAACTTCACACACTTCGAAAATTCTCCAGCAGCCTCACTATAGGGAGTGTAATACTTCGACAGCTCTGTGAACTTAGCAGCATACTCTGTAACAGACTTGTTACCCTGCTTCAATTCCAAGAACTCTATTTCTTTCTTTCCTCTGACATCCTCTGGAAAGTACTTCCTTAGAAATCTCTCTCTGAACACAGCCCAAGTGATTTCAGCATTCCCAGCAGATTCCAACTCAGTGCGGGTAGCAACCCACCAATCATCAGCTTCTTCTGACAGCATATGCGTACCGAACCTGACCTTCTGGTTATCGGCACACTCAGTCACTCGGAAGATCCTCTCAATCTCCTTCAACCACTTCTGAGCACCATCTGGATCGTATGCTCCCTTGAACATTGGAGGATTGTTCTTCTGGAACTCACTCAGTTGACGAGCAGTTCCCATTCCCACAACATTCGGATTTCCTCCAAGTACTCCAGCTAGCATACCCAGAGCCTCAGCAATTGCAGCATCGTCTCTACCTCTTCCAGCCATCTCTATTCTGAAACCCAAACAACTAAAACAATGAGTACCGATAGGTTACACAACACCTATACCGTACAGGGGAAACAGAATAATTACGACTCGACTCGACCGACTATGCTCTGATACCACTAATGTAACACCCTTCTAAAATACCCCAATAATTTAATTAAATATCAAAATATAACATCAGAGTAATTATGCCCATTAAGGGTGTCACACAATCTTCCACACTTTTCAACAATATAACGGTCATGCTCTTTTATTAATTTCAAACTTAAACAATTGCATAAAACACAGCGGATATAATTTCATCAATCATGTAAAACATTACATGGAAAATGGTTCTCAACCAACAATAAAACATTCGAAACAAGTTAAGACAACCCATCCCGATGTTACATCTATCAGAGCACGACCCACTACGGAGACTACACTAGACTCCAATAATTAGCTTCTACTCAACTCATTTCTCGTTACCTGAAAAATAGTTGTAAGGGTGAGTTCCTCAATCAATATAATGAGTATTATAAAATATCATGTTATGTTAAGTGATTCAACACACTTCATCACCCTAATCAAAACACACATTCAGGAACAGCATATTAATTCAACATCATACTCAATAACAACACAACAATACCAACACAATTACACGTGTAATATTGGAATACATCCATTCATATTACACGCCATACATAATATATGCAATGAGACTCCACACATGCGGTACCGACTATTCTTGAACATATAGTTCAAGCTCACCGATCAATCCAGATACGGCTACTAAGCTCACTAGTCCCACTCATTTGAGACCTAGTGACTCACTCACTAATTCCTCACTATGGGAATTAGCTACAGCCCCAAAGGCTAGACTATGCACACTAATCACCTAGCATGCCAACATCAACAACAAATCCACAATGATTTACTCACTAATTCCTCACTATGGGAATTAGCTACAGCCCCACAGGCTATGCTATGCACGCTAATCATCTAGCAATGCAACATCAACAACAATCCACAATGGACACATGTTCACACTCTAAG
Organism: Lathyrus oleraceus; assembly: GCF_024323335.1. NCBI lineage: Eukaryota > Viridiplantae > Streptophyta > Magnoliopsida > Fabales > Fabaceae > Lathyrus > Lathyrus oleraceus. Next base: position 438,076,932 of record NC_066580.1, on the reverse strand, counting down.
CCATACAATAGCCCATTCACAAATACAGGCATAATATATACATTCACAGCATTATGCATTTCACCATACATCATCAACACATGTATCAACACATCATATCATGTCAATAATTAAACACAATATTAGCACACTCTACTAATACCTATACTGCTCAAAACAACGGGAAATGATCCCTACTACGTCATACATTAGCTAAGTTACATCACTCAGCCTAAACAACTAAAAACTACACGACAGCAGTTCAGAAAACCACAAGTCTGCCCATACGCGTATTGCCTATGCCCATACGCGTATGGCGCATTTCCTCGCCCAACCCATACGCGTATCGCCCACGCCCATACGCGTATGCTACGCGTACCACATCCTCGTACGCGTACCAACAGAGACGCTTTCACGTTCAAAACCTCATCCTTTCCACTCATACGCGTATAGCATACACCATACGCGTACCACTCCAGGGATACGCGTATCACACGCGTATGGCGCGTACCAGCGCCAAAACCCCCATTTTCAAGCCATCCCATACGCGTATTGCCTAGTGCCATACGCGTATGACCAGAATCCAGTTTTCCAGATCTGCTATGGGTTTTCTCTGCTACGAGATCCTTCAGATCCAACCTCTCATAGTCCAATTTTTCATACACGTTCGTTCGTTTTATCAATTACAACTCAGATACATTCAACTTCTCAAATCGCTAACCTTACTACATCTAATTCCTACAATTTCATCAATTATCATCCAATTTCGTTCATCAATATTTCACAAATTCATCACATATCATTTCAATCAGAGTCAAATTCAGAGGTTCATCACTACCCATTACATGCTATCCCATAAGACCCATCAAACGATGATAAACCCCCCTTACCTGAGTTAATCCGGCAGTCTCTGAGCTCCAAGCTTTCCCTTCCTTCAACCTTCGTTCTTTTGCTTTTTGCCCTTTCTGCCTCTTTTCCCCTTTTCACGTGAAATTAACCTTTTTACCAAAAAATGGGATTTTTTCTAAATTCCAACTTATATATATTTTCCGAATAATAATAATAATCCAAAAATAATAATAATAAAATTTCCAATTATTTAATTAAATTAATAAATAAATTATTAACTCAATTTAAATAATTATTTTATTATTATCGGGGTGTTACAGCTGCTTTGTGTCATAGATTGAACCTAGGAATGTCAAGGAAGCCTTGACTGATGAGTTCTGGATCAATGCCATGCAGGAGGAGTTAGGTCAATTAAAGAGGAATGAAGTATGAGAATTGGTTCCTAGACCTGAAGGAGTAAATGTCATAGGTACAAAGTGGGTATATAAGAACAAATCTGATGAACAAGGGGTTGTTACTAAAAACAAAGCAAGATTAGTAGCACAAGGATATACTCAAGTTGAAGGAGTGGACTTTGATGAAACATTTACTCTTGTAGCTCGCCTTGAGTCCATTAGATTATTGCTTGGAGTGGCATGCATTCTGAAATTCAAACTGTTCCAAATGGATGTAAAAAGTGCCTTCTTGAATGGCTATTTAAATGAGGAAGTATATGTTGAATAACCTAAAGGATTCACAGATCCAAATCTTCCAAAGTATGTGTACAGATTGAAGAAAGCTCTCTATGGGTTGAAGCAAACTCCCAGGGCTTGGTATGAGAGACTCACAGTGTTCCTCACTAACAATGGATACAGGAAAGGAGGTATTGACAAAACTCTATTTGTTAAGAATGAAGAAGGGAAGCTCATGGTGGCACAAATATATGTAGATGACATTGTGTTTGGTGGGATGTCAGATCAGATGGTTGAACATTTTGTTAGACAAATGCAGTCTGAGTTTGAGATGAGCCTTGTTGGAGAACTGACCTACTTCCTTGGACTATAAGTCAAGCAGATGGAAGATTCTATCTTTCTATCTCAAAGCAAGTATGCCAAGAACATCGTTAAGAAGTTTGGCATGGAGAATGCAAGTCATAAAAGGATACTTGCTCCTACACATGTGAAAATCTCCAAAGATGAAAATGGTGTCAGTGTAGATTAAAGTCTATACAGAAGCATGATAGGTAGTCTACTATATCTCACAGCAAGCAGACCTGACATTGCATTTGCTGTAGGTGTTTGTGCTAGATATCAAGCTGAACCAAAAGTCAGTCACATAAACCAAGTAAAGAGAATACTGAAATATGTCAATGGCACCAATGACTATGGGATGTTATATACTCATGGATCTGGATCTATGCTGACTGGTTACTGTGATGCTGACTGGGCTGGAAGTGCTGATGATAGGAAAAGTACATCAGGAGGATGTTTCTCTTTGGGAAACAATTTGATATCATGGTTTAGCAAGAAACAAAATTGTGTATCTCTATCCACTGCTGAAGCTGAATACATAGCAGCTGGGAGTAGTTGTTCTCAACTGGTTTGGATGAAACAAATGTTGACTGAATACAATGTCACACAAGAAGTCATGACATTGTACTATGACAACCTGAGTGCTACAAATATTTCCAAAAATCCTATTCAGCACAGCAGGACAAAGCACATTGATATTCGTCATCACTTCATTAGAGAACTTGTGGAAGAAAAGATCATAGCACTGGAGCATGTTTCTACTGAAGAGCAATTAGCTGACATATTCACAAAAGCTTTGGATGCTAATCAATTTGAATGTTTAAGAGGGAAATTGAGGATTTGTATTCATGAGAAACTATAGCAATCAAAGGAGTTTGTGGTTAATATCCCAGAGGATATTTCTGACAAAAATAGCAAGGTGTTTATAAGAAGAAGATGCTACTTCCTCAGACTGAGGTGTGAAGGTTCCCCCTGATAAGAAGACTGTGTGTGCTGTGATGAAGACTGGGTTGGTTTGGTTGTGCTAGTATGAAGACTGGTCCCCCTGCTGTTATGGAAGCTTGGATGTTTTATTGTTTTTGTTGAAATGTTTGTAATTTGTGGCAGTCCTTACTAATGCCTTTATGCAATATTTGGGCTCTTAATGAGTTCCATGGATTTCTAATTATCTCAACTATCACAACTGTGTATAATTATGGTTTATATCTCCTAACATTTATGTTTTAACATTTTAGATGTTATAACATCTGCTGTGACATTCTCTGCTAGGCTAATTGACATTTATTTTGTCTAATTGGTCACCTTTGGTCAATTTTGACTAAAAAGGGGGAAGAAGTGATTATGTGGAGCAGTTAAACTTGTGGAGCTGTGTGGAGATGTATGTGCTGGTGTAGCTGAACAGATGAACAATTATTATTGAAGGAGATGTGTTTGATGTAAGACAGAATGCTGTTCTGTTTACAGATGTTGAAGGAGATGTCTGATGTGGTGCACAAGTGATGTTGAAGCAGATGTCAGAGGGTGATTATGACTGTTACAGGTGTTGTGGTTACAGGTGCTGTTATTATTAAAGGAGATGTCTGTATTGAACAGACTTATGGGGAGAAGAAGTACCCTTGTGCATTTGTGTGTTTTACTAGTTGCTATCAATAGCTAGTAATTCTGTTTGCTTCTGCTGCTGCTTAAACTGTTGTTTAACTGCTGATAGTTTTTCTTGTGAACAAAAAGGACAGATATATGTGTTAGCCAAAATTTACCAAAGGGGGAGTTTGTTGGTTCTAAGTGTTGGAAGCAATTTTGGTAAAACAAAAAGTGTTCACAAGATGTTGCATGTGATGTCTTAACATAAGGTATCTATGTACCTGCTGGAGTTTAAAAAATATAGTTATGCAGGATTGTTTCAGGATGTCATACACAATGTCATGTCATCTGATATTATGTACCTGCTGGAAATTATAAATGGAATTATGCAGGATTGTTCCAGGATGTCAGACCCGATGTCATGACATCCTGTACACAGAACATTCAGGGTGAATGTTATGTGTTATGTGATTGCGCATTTAATGGCAATCTATGTATGATTGAAGATCTGATTTGCAGGCACATTCAATCATTAATTACAACCTGATTTACTTATTTTCCAAGGAGATCTAACCAACTGCCATGAGAAGATTTAATTGGAAAATAGTTTTAGGGTTTTCAAGATGTCCAAGTCCAGCTGAATGCTTCTGTAAATAGGACATGGAAAACCTGATTTGATACACAACCAATACTGAGCGAAATATTGAGAGAATATAAGGGTTTGTGTCTTGTTTAGTCGTGAGACTTGTAAGCCATTCAATTCATCCATAGATGATTGAATTGGTGTGATTTGTGGGTTGTAAATTGTCACTCTAAGCTTGTAAGCAAGAGTGTGTGTCTACTTGATCAAAGCTGTTAAGCAAGATCAAGTGTGTGTCTACTTGATTGAAGATCAAGTGTATGTCTACTTGATTGAAACTGCTAAGTAAGATCAAGTGTGTGTTATTGAAAAGTGTCTTCTTTTTAGAGTAATTGTTGTTTAAAATCACAGGTGTGATTGAGGGGGAGTGAGTGGGTTCTCATATCTAAGAGTGCTTAGGTAGAAGTCGCACGGGTAGAGATTAGGTGAGAAAGACTGTAACTTGTTGAAGTGTACGGAGAGTCTTTGAACTGATTCTATTTAGTGGATTTCCTTCCTGGCTTGGTAGCCCCCAAATGTAGGTGAGTTGGACCGAACTGAGTTAACAATTGCTTGTGTCTCTTGCATTACTATTCTTTATCTTTATCCTGTTTGCATTACTCAGATATTAGTGTCGTGACATTACCTTCGACATCTCATATTTGATACCAGAATTTCATATCTGATGTTTACAAGACCATTACCATCATGAATGTCTATAACGAACGCTTCTCAGTGTTAGCAATGGAGGAATACTGACCTCCATATCAAGATGACATAGTTTGAAACAACGATGAGATGTGAAGAAATAAAAAAGGACGACCAAACAACACACATATTAGAACATAAATGGATACGACTGATAAAATGATAAAATTATGTAGCATATGTCGTCAACCCGGACACAATAAGAAAAAATGTCCCAATCTAGGAGGAATCTCTGCATCATAATTTAGTACCTCATTTCAATTTTTGTAACCTTTTATTGTGATATATTAATTACTTTTCTTACAACAAGGTTAACAACAAACATCACTCCAACTTAAACATACTTAAAATCGAACAAGTCTTAATAAACAACACAAACAACAAATATCAAAACAAATAAAAATACTTAACCATAACATTTAAAAACAACATTTCTAACTGCTTACAACAATCAAACTGATGTCATATGGTCCAAACATTACTTCCCTAACATCCTTATCATTTTTTACTCGCACCCAACTACGTACGGCATCGAGTCTCTCAATACTTCTAATTTTTTCGCCTTCAGGTATGTTTCCGTCTAACCAACGAACCAACTCCCTTTTTAGTTGCTCGAAGTGACAAATGCTCAAGAACAACATCTCCATTAGAGGTTTGTCTCTCGAATAAATAACTTTTCCATAGCGACGACGAAGACAAAACATGTTTGCAATATAATGAAAAGATATATGGAAAAATGAATCATCCAACACATCTATTTATACAAAAAAAAAAGATTACACTCAATGTTCTGGCGCCTTCTTTCACTTTATATACATGGCCGCCAATTGGATTGACAACACCATGTGTTATAGCCAATTCAATTTGCACCTCCTCTTTAAAATTAAAGGTATGCGCCAATTGATCTGACATCTACACCTTGACTTTTTTTTCTTTTCAAAAATGGAAGAGTTTGAGAATAAAACTAGAAAATGAATTATTTTAAAATTAAAAAGCAAAAGATTATTTGAGTAAAAAATTCTTGAACATCTACGCATTTGAATGACTAAACTTAAAAAAAAAAATCATTGCTTCAATAAAAAAATTGAAAAAGAAATTAAATCATTGCATTTTACCTTACCAAAACAAGAGAGGCATAGCATTTTCCATTTAAGAAAAGGAAGCATTGCACGAGATTTTGAACTTGAACAGATTCGGATACGTTTTGGAATTTAACCTAAATTCCTTTTTTCTTTTTGCGGGAGCATGGACGAGAATAATTCGGACGAAGAATCTGATAACACCGCCAAAATGAGCACAATTTCTCAGCACAATTTCAGCGATGATTCCGAAACTATCTGCATCTCCATCGTTGAGGTGCTCAATTTCCACTTCCCAAACTCCAATTTCGTCACCCCGAAATCTCAAACTAACAAATATAATGCTGTTCTATGATTTCAAATTTTCAACACAGAACATGAGGGAGGATTACGGCCTATACGTGTGGCCTTGCTCTGTAATTCTCGGCGAGTATGTTTGGCAGCAGAAGCAGCGATTTTCAGAAGCTAACGTTGTTGAGGTGAGTTTTTTTTCTTCTAAATTCGTGATTATATGGAGTTTATTTTCTATGATTTCTTATCAATCTTCGTGCAGCTTGGTGCTGGAACTTGCTTACCTGGTTTAGTTGCGGCAAAAGTTGGTGCCAATGTCACTCTTACTGACGACTCCAGCAGATTAGAGGTATTACCCTTTCACTATCATATTCTTTCTTCCTTTTTATATATTGATATGTTTTTTGAATAAGGAGTGTTTGGGAAATTTTGGTTAGAGGTTGATTTAGTTTGTATAGTCATTGGAATTTTGGATTAAAGGATATGCATGTTCAACATGTCCACGGGTTTTGATAAGCTTTTAATTAAGGTGTATGTTTACCAAACTTGGCTTAAGTGTTGCCTTGAATCCGACTGTTATCTTGGTTTGTGAATGTGATAATGGTTTTCAATTTTCATTAGTATTGCTATTTATCATTTATTTGTTGGGTTAATATCATTTTAACCCCACTTATATAGGAGAATTCTGGTTTACCCCTATAACTTTTTTTTGTAAAATTAACATTGCCATACAAAAATTGTTGTTTTATACCCTAAATCTTTTTTTTTAAAACTAACTTGCCATACGAAAATTTTGTTGTTATAGACCATGTAAGATTGTGTTTTTTTGTAAAACTAACACTGTAAAATTGTTTTTTTTTTGCAAAAATAATCTTGCCATATAAAAATAACAAGGTTAGTTTTACAAAAAAATAATTTTATAGGGTCTAAAACAACAGAATCTTCGAATGGGGTTAGTTTTACAAGAAAACAATTTCACATGGTCTAAAACAACAGAATCTTCGTATGACAAAAAATTTATAGGGGTAAACCAGAATTTGCCTATATGGCAGGGGGAAAATGGTATTAACCCTTATTTGTTTAATGGATGGATTCTGGAACTTGTTGATCTGTGAAATGGTTGTGGCTTGTTCTGGACTTGCAGGTGCTTGACAACATGAGAAGAGTTTGTGACTTGAATAAACTTGAGTGCAATGTAAGCTATTATGTTAATAATAGAATAACACTGTGCATATATATCATGGAATTTCAGAAGGATGGTTATTATTAAACAATAATTGATCTTGAGGTTTTTATTTCTATCATGTTTGTAATGCACTGGCTTCTTTTGAAGGTGCTAGGACTGACGTGGGGAGTTTGGGATTCGTCCATATTTGATTTACGACCTACAATTATTCTAGGGGCTGACGTGTTGTATGACTCGAACGGTGAGAAAAGGGTCTGTTTCAGTTTTTTCTTACCATCATCTGTGGATTTGATGTACCTAAGTATTGTTTCTTTTACATTATTTAGCTTTTGACGACCTCTTTGCAACTGTGACATTCTTACTCCGAAATTCACCTGGATCAACTTTTATAACTTCATATCATAATAGAAGGTACTTTTCATTCTCTCGGATGCTCAGAACTTGTGAAGCAATTTAGTCTTAACTCTATCCTATGCATCTTCTATAAATTTTAATATTTTTTTTTAACTTAGCTATGTAATAATTTGCAGTGGACATCACCTTATTGAGTTTTTGATGCGAAAATGGGGTTTGAAGTGTGTCAAGCTTCTTGATGGGTTTTCTATCCTGCCATCCTTCAAGGCTTCTCAGCTAAGTGGTAACATCCAATTGGTAGAGATGGCTCTCATGTCGAAAGATAATGCTTGAGGTACCTCAAAAATTTTCATTTTTTTAAGGAGTATTTGTAATTTTAGGCGATGCTGCTGCCATCTATGTTGTTCTTAATTCTTATTGTCGATGATCAAGCAATAGACTAGGACTTGATCATTTTAAAGGAATACCTCTCAAAATTGATATCGTACTTCTCACATTTGATGAAGAAGAAACAGACTTCCTCTTTATTTCAAATTTTCGATGTTGCTTAAAATATGAAAACATGGCAGCGATCAGCAAATAGTAAAATTTGGATGGGGCAATTGAGATGGCTCACACTAAGGAAATTTCAGCATTATTTATTTCAACTGCTTTAAGAGTTGTATTTGGGCTAGATTTGATTTACTCTTAAGAGAGTAACTTGGGATTTTATCATACAGTAACTGAAAAGATGTTTACATGTAGTCAAATGGTTAAGCCTAAAACCCTTAAGACTATTATTTTCAAATGTTGAGTTTTGCATTCTTATCTGTTATTTCAAATCATCCTTGGAGAAGCAGGGCTCATGTGGCTGAATGAAACCTTTCTTGACTTATTTCTTAAGATTACTTATAACTTGCTTCCTCCGTCTCATAATAAGTGTCGTATTTGACCTCTACGCGCTTCTTAAGAAAATGATTAAATGTGTTGATTTTAATGATAAAATTAGTATCATTTATTAAAATATCCTTATTTATTGTAGTTAGTGGAATTGTTGAAAAGAGTGAAAGTTAATAAATAGAGGTATAGTAGTGGAAAAAAAATAATAAATGTTGAATTAGTATTCTAAACGGACATTTATTTTGAGACATAAAAAAAAAATGCTAATGTGACACTTTTTATGAGACAGGGGAAATATAAATATATTTCTAAGCTGATTTGCCAAAACAAGCTTGAGCTTTTATTTTACTGATACAAGAAGACATATTTCTTTATATATGAAAAAGCACAATATTCTTACCATCTTCAAAATGTGACCCACCACTTTTAATTCAATAGCTTTACTGAAATACATAGTTTAACTTGGACTAAATTAAGGTTTTCTAATTGATTTTTCTGCAGTCCTTTCTAACTTCCTGCCCACCGTTGATGCTACTCATTTTGATCATGGACTTTGCAAAAGCTTTGTAGAAAGCCTCTTGTGAGGCGGCAAACTTAGAAACCAAACGCTTGGTGTTTGGGCTGTCAAGCAAAGCCTGATCAGAAGAAAACAAGCCTTTTTGTTGGAGGATCAACTTGTAATATGTATTATCGAAAGTTGTTGAAGAAGGGTCCATTGTGGCGCCTGCATTTTTTGCCTTATTTTTCAACAGACAAGTTGATTTTAGTTTTGCTGCAAACGACGGATTTAATGAAGGGTCCACCTGATGTGTAGCATTGAAGTTTTGGATTCTGTTCCGGAAAGATGAGCAGTGAGAGAAACCTAAGGTATGCCCTCCTATATATCAGTCAAAACGTGTTACTTTTTAACTCCATTCATATATAAATTGGAAAACATGAAAAGTGGTGAAGTTTTGGTGGTTTATAACTTGAGGAATAGCTTACCTGACAGAGCTACCAAGTCTTCGGCTGACAATGCTCTTTGAGAGAAGCTTTTCTGCAGTTGTGATATGTTGAATGTTGGTGCTGGTAATTGTCTTGTTTCACTGGCCTTAGATGTTCTTCCATCCTTTCTTCCTTTAGGAACATCCCATTTAGGTCCTCCAGACTGTAGAATATAATAGATATACGATCAATTTAAACATACAAATAGAATTTCCCATATGCGAAAAACGAGAACATAATGGAATCTCAATGAAGAGAACATTGGTTCATGGCTTTGTTTTATTACCAGATAAACGGCGTCTCTTGCAGCGAGAGCAAGGATATCAGCACAAGAAACTACGCCGGGGCATTTAGCTTCTAATGCTTTCTTTGCATTATCAATAACATAGTATGCATGCAAGGAAATGTTTGGTGGTCCGTCCTTTTCTGCTTTGTTGTTTCCTTTCGAGTTTAGCAGCACAGAGGCATCACATCCCTTCAAAAGTATCGAGAGAAAAAAAAGACTCGTTCAAATGAATAATCAAACTGTATAAATGGCATGGGGAAAAAAGAAAACAGAAAAAAAAAACAATGTCAAGAAGAAAGAAGTTTGTTATAGCAATACTCGAACGAAGCAATCATGGAAGTGCATTCGCAGAAGTGCTGCTGGAACAGTTTTGTCCTTAGCACTAGCATCCTTCACTGCCTTCAAAACAATAAACTCCAGATCATGGCATGTCTTTTCATAGTAGTTTAAGCTCAGTGCTTTGCCTGTAGAAACAACTGAAAGCATGATAATTAAATTCAAGAATGTAGCCATGAAAGCCATGCTAACTAAGAGTACTTGATTATTGTTTAGATTTTAGATGTTGAAATCAAAGATGGGTTGAATGGGTTTTATAAGGGGGAAAAGAGAAAATCATTATTATTATGAGTTAAAGTGGTCCTAGAAGATTAGTTCGTTAACTAGTATTGTCAATGAAGTAGTAATGTTTAAGCATTCTCATTACAAAAAGACAATCTACTTTATTTGCTCAGTAAACCAAAGGAAGGTTCAATTGTTCTGATGTGCAATGTTACTTTTTTTTTTATAGTTTGGGTGAAATTTGAAGGCGAACATGTTACTACCAATTAGAATAAATTAATTACATGGCTAAGCAAATATAGTGTTTTGCTATGATTGCATGGTCTTCATGAGTACGATTAAACTAATGAAAAGTCAAGCCCATGATACATTTGTAGATGGTTCTTTGATTATTACATATCTTTTTGACATTGTCCATTCTAAAGTGAGGGCATAATGGTTTTACTTTACTCTAAATACTTTTTTCTAAATTCTCCTCCTTTCCATGTTTACAAAAATCTTTAATATTATCAATTTCATCTCCGATGCATGAGAAATGTTGAACGAGCGGATGACTCAAATGACTATAGACTCTTAGAAATAGGCATGTTTGGGAGTTATGAGAGCACTAATAGTTATGCGAGTGATAATGACTCACTTTCTTATTGTTTTTTTCCCAAGAAACTCCCAGCAACCAATGGCAGTTTGTCTTTACATTGTTCATCTCTCCTTCATCTCTCCTTCCTTGATTAAACTAATGAAAAGTCAAGCCCATGATACGTTTGTAAATGGTTCGTTGATTATTACATATCTTTTTGACATTATCCATCCTAAAGTGAGAACTGAATGGTTTTACTTTACTCTAACTACTTTTTCTAAATTCTCCTCCTTTCCATGTTTACAAAAATTTAATATTACCAATTTCATCTCTGATGCATGAGATTGAGAAATGCTGAACGGGCAGATGACTCAAATGATTATAGGCTCTTAGAAATATGCGTGTTTGGGAGTTATGAGAGTACTATTCTTATTGTTTTTTTCCAAGAAACTCCCAACAACTAATGGCAGATTGCCTTTACATTGTTCGTCTCTCCTTCCTAAATTTCACTAAATGACCAGGGCTTTACTAGGGTCTTTGAGATTATATGTTGGCGATTGGATGCCAACCTTACCATAAGGAGAATCTTCTCCTTTTATGGTACTAAGAATGTTATGAAAGGCAATTGGGTAACTCTGTGCGCTATGTTTGGGAGGATATTATTCAGGCCTCATTCCAAACATTACAAAAATTGAAAAGATAGGTTTATGAGACTCAGGGGGGCGAGATGCCACCTCCATAGTCACAACTGGGGAGGATGACACTTCTCACAGTCCTTTGACTTGGATCGAATACCTAGTGGAGATCACTATATTTAACTTCAACTATCTTTACCTCTATTGAGAAGGAGGTAGTTCATTTTTTTGGATGAACTTGAAGCTATGAGTTCCCCTATAATGACTGAATTTGATCAGGGAAAGGACACCGAGATTGACAGTTTGTTAAGACTATTTACTCACATGGTTTTATAGCTTTGTTTTTTCCCCAAAGATTTCATCCTAGTCTTTGAGAGGAAAGATCCTATGTCCAGGAAAACGACGGAGCGTTAAGAGCAATGTACCGATAGTCAGAAAAATCACAAGGGTGACCTCATCACAAGAGGAAGCAAGAGAGGAGCCGAAGGGATTACCCTTAGCGAGGCTCGTGTTTCCAAAAGCTTAAAGTAAGATGAAAGTTCTTCTTCAGTCCCAAAGGAAAACACCACTGTAATACTTGAAGAGGATGAAGATGATGAACAACACATTATCTCGCCAATTCAAGCTGACCCTCCCTAACACTCTTTGTTGTGGACTGATGCAATGTTCAATGCAATAAAATACACCCACGCTCGACTCCTCTTCCATGAAGACTTTCCTAGTGACTTCAAGGCAATTAGTCAGACAACGACTCATAAATTATCCGGAATGGTGGATAATCATGTGCTTAAGGGCATGTTGATGGAGTGAGTGCTAAGTGAGAATAACACCAAAACTCCGAGTGACCTAAAGGCTAGACATGTTATTTCCAAGGAATCTCTGACCAAAGGGCAAGAAATAGTAGAAAAGCTACCATGGAGAGCGATGAGCAGAAGCACTCAAAGATGACACTTAAAGATGACATCAAAAAGGTAATGCCCAAGGCCAAGCGCTCACTCTTTTAGAGAAAAGCTTGAAGGAGTCCTTTGAGACTGCCATTCATTATAAGGAAAAGCTAGAAGGAGAATTTTTCATCCTCAAGGAAGAATTGATTCAACCAGTATTTTGAGCGGGCAAATGAACATATATCCTTTCTTTACCCTGGTTTGAACTTAAGTCAGATGGACTTATTCTAGGTAGTATGAGACAATCAAGTAATGGATGAAGAGGAAGTGTCACTCCTTAAGGCGTCTGATCCATTTTTTATGAGGACGTTCAAGTTGAAACTGAGAACACCAAGGATGGGGCAGTCGAAACTCCCAAGGAGGATGTTGTTTGCGAGGAAGTCACTTCAGAAGAATGACGACCCAGAAGGATGGTCAATGAGCTCGTAGTTCCTTCTTTGGCTTTCTCGTTGTTTTAATCTTGGTGCCTTTTTCTAACCATGCCTTTAAAGGCTTTATGTAATGATTAACTATGCTCGTAAGGATCCATAATATTCCTCCATGAGGATCCATAATAATTCACTGCCTCATAGGCGACAAAGATTCCTCCACGAGTATCCAACATAGTTCATTGCTTTATGGGTGAAAAAGATACCTCCATGAGGATCCGTCATAGCCGTTGTCCCTTGGGCAACAAAGATTCCTCACGAGGATCCAACATAATTCATTGCCACTCAGATGACTTGGTTAAGGTTCTAAAGTCCCATCACTAACTCTTGCAAAATAAGAACAAAAGTATACCAAAATTTATAAAGAAACATTGGGTGCCTAATTAAATACCTCTGTGCCCATAATGGAAAAAAGTGTCACCCTATTAAATAAACAATGCTTTAAAATAAATTATATAATCAACAAAGGTGATACCTCACATTAACTAATCCAATTGATAACCTAACTAAACAAAGCACGACACTACGCCTAACAAAGTTAATGAAATCGTCACAACCTCTTCACCTGATACTCACATGCTCCTCTCGAACAACACAACCAACTCTTCATCTTCTAGATACACCCTCTCCCCCTCTTAGGGACCTGCTTTTGGCTTAATTAAGGTCCACAACATTCACTTCTTGTGCATCTGGTTATTGGGCATGAGCCACGACCATAACCACCCTCTTTAGCTTCAAAATATCCAGATGACATCTCACGACAGTCTTCTGATCACCATGGATAACCCCAACATGTTTACTGGGAAACGAGTATTTCATGCACATATATAGTGTAAATAAAGCAACTCCTAAGAGGTTGAAAGCATGCCACCATATGATCATGTTATATAAGAAATGGACATCTTTGAACATATATCTTACCTTGACCATCCTCGTGCTTTCCTGGGCCCGAATATGGTATTCAAGTTGATGTAATCCTTTACTTGTACTTGTTTGCCCGAGAATCCTGCCAGCGAGCCTTCGGAAGCTTAGAGGTCTTTTAGATCCAGACGAATCTCTCGAAAGCATTCCAGTAGAGGATGCCAAAAAAATTCTCATGATCAATTAACACTCTCTTGATCTCCCACTCACCACACCCCATGGTTTTGACCACGGGGTCATTATCATGGGGATGGATTCCAACAACGTCTTTCTCAGAGAAGGTGATCCCAGACTCTATGGCTTCCTTATTTCCTATATCAAGACTAGCAAGTGAGCTTTCTACAGTCATGAATTTGCATACATACCTTATACGAGCAGAGTTGGTCTCCTCGTCATCGACAAACCCTCTTGCTATGGTATTAAGGGTGTGACACACAAGCTTATCTTCACCTCCTTTGCTTGGTTCCTTTCCCTTCTTTGATTTGTGGCTTCTAGAGGCATCTCGCCCTTAAGATTTGGAGTTGCCATATGACTAGGTAGAGATACCTCAGACGTATTTCGGTAGGTGGCCCTATTGGATAAGGCGTTAAATCTCATTTTTGAGCAGGTAGTAGTCTTCTGTGTGATGGCTCTTGACCTTATGAAATTTTCACCACCTCCTTGGTTCAGATCCCATGATGTCTGACTTGGGGACTGGAAGAAGAGGAACATCATGCGTAGGGGTGGAAAAATGGGCCAAGATCTCTAGGTATGCCCTATTTTCCTGCACTTTTTTACGGTGCAGACCAATGTTAGGCTCACATCCTCTAATATGTCTGTCACATTTCTTTGCAAACTTTTATGTGCGCGGGCATTAACATAAATTTTGCAATTTTTAAGCTTTAGAAGTGAAGTTCTCCCAGGTTTGCCCTGCCCCGCCGACATTCTTTTGCGGGGCGAGCCAAGACTTTAGGTCAACACCATCAATAATGCCCACCCTTCCCTGACCACCTCATTTTTGCGGGCTTTTACGTGGCAAGTCTAAATGGAACGGGAATGCCTGTTTTCCATCCTAACCTCCTCACCACAAGTGTTCAAGGGTGTGATGTTCTCCATAGACCTCTTGCTCAATTTGAATGTCTCCCTATTCCTAGTATGCGAGGTGTAATGGTTGTTGCGTGCCTGCTGCGAGGAAATATGAGTTCTAGATGTCAACAATTTGGCATCCCTAGACTTCTTTTCTATGTTGTTCTCCTCTCCCTTTATTTAGCATTCCATACACGTCACCACTTTCACTATGGAAATAACAGGCCTCTGGGCGAGAAATTTAGTAAAATGCTCGACCCTAAGTTTGTTCTAGAAGTCTTCTAAGAACATATCCTGGTTCGGGTGGATGACCTTGATGGTTCCCTCATTAAATCAGGCGAGATATTCTCTCAAGGACTCTAAAGGGCCTTGAGGAATGTTGATCAGACTGGTGGCTGAAATCCTCCTGTGTGTGCTTGCTTGAAATTGGTGCACCAATTTTGGTTACTAGGTCCTGGTAACTGGTGTCTGAGAGTCGTGGCAGACTCATGTAGCACCTTAATGCTGCGTACTTAAATATGCTAGAGATGAGTTTGCATTTCAATAAATCAAAGGCGATAATGATCGTTATCTACATGTTAATGGAAGTGACATGCTCTTCGGGTCACTCATTCCATCGAAGATTGTGAGGGATGGTGTCTTGAAGCTCTCTAGTATGAGGGCTCCCCAAACATTGTTAGAGAGAAGTTATGAGTCCTGAACTTCCGTCTCCCCACTAGGACCGACCTCCTGTTGGAACTGTTGGAGGTTAAGGATGTTGTCCTCCAAAGTTGGATTATGGCGGCGCATGTCTTCCATAGTGGCAGACACCACTGTTATGGAATCCTGGTTGCCGTCGAAGCTGATGGCAATTGAGGTTGCTGGTTGCTTATTCACTATATTTTAAAGGGGTTGAAGAGGTGGGCAAATAGTTGATCGTCGTGTAAAAAGAGGCCCTATGTCAGTTTTACCAAGATCCCATGGTGGACGCTATTTGTACTTGCTAAAAAAGTACAATGAGGGGTAGCCTTGTACCTGAAGGATTGTCTGTGATGTTTAGGATTATTGATTATGTTTAGAGATAACTCACGCACAATGATAAGAAGCTTTGTATATGTGGTTTCTAGGTGAAAATTGATTCTCCCCATAACCCTGAGGTTGAGGTATTTATAAAGACCTTTTGGATCTGAGCTAGAGAGTGGTGACCTCCGTTTCTCTCTCAGAAACGTGGAGAGTAAGGGAATTATTCTTCCTCAAATCAAAGAGATGATGATTATCCTCTTTGACCCTTTCTCCCAGTACATTATGATGTGACATGCCATCTCTTATGAGAGCGAGTTCGGTGAGCTAAAATATATTGACAGGCGACTACTAATATTTAGGCGATCTCATGGCCCATTTTGGGCAACATATGGATTCGTAGGCCAACTATCCCTTTCTAGTGTGTTTTTCCTTCCTTATGTGAGACGTTCCTTCTTAAGGTCCAACACGATTAACGATATAAAGTTTGTCAATGACATAATATCCATAATCATTATCTCCAACAAAATCAACAATATTATTAATAATCTGAATCACAAAAAAAAGTCAAATCATTTAGAAATGTGTTTAACAAAATTAATAGACCCAATAAATTCATGTGCTATTTCGAGTTTCAAATAAGCAAAAAAAAATGGTTCTTCCATACATAAAATAGTATTATAAACACGAGAAAAATATCTGACACAATAAAACATAACTCAGAATGAGAAATTCTTATGGATTTTGAACTATCAAGATTTTACAATCCGATAATATCATTAGAAAAATATACTACATGTTTGAGACGGAAACACAAAAATAAAATAACTCAGATTGAGAAATTCTTATGGATTTTGAACTATCAAGATTTTACAATCCGATAATATCATTAGAAAAATATACTACATGTTTGAGACGGAAACACAAAAATAAAATAATGAGGAGTGGTTTATGCTAAATATGTTTGGATCTCAACCCCTAAAAGTTAGCTCAAATGACAAGGTTGTCCTCACATATTTAAACATTCAACAGTCTAAGAACCTAAGCAATATGAGATTTCAAACAAACTCCAATAACACAAATACATATTCCACACCCACCCTCACGCCTAGCTTGGATCTAAACAATATGAATTTCAAACAAACTCCAATACCATAAATACATATTCAAACCCACCCGTACGCCTATCTTGGATATGAGTCAAATTATCATATTGCATTCCTTAATCGACTCTGATACCATGTTAAATATACTTGAATCTCATCCCCAAAAATTATTTCAAAGGGCGAGGTTGCCGTCACACACACACACAGACACACACACACACACATATTTATACATTCAACTGTCTGCTAACCTAAGAAACATGTGACTTCAAATAAACTCCAACAACAAAAATACATATTCAACACCCTTCCCACGCATAGCGTGGGCATGAGTCAAATGCCCATATTGCAATCCTTAAACCAAATATGTTACCATGTTAAATATTGTTGAATCTCATCCTCAAAAGCATTAACATGAAGCATTGGGAGTTTCTCACAAAAAAATAAAATAAAAACATACTCAATAATAAAAGATATAAATCTGAAACTCTAACACCCTCTTTAAGTTAAAGCTTGTTAAACTTTAAGTTTGTTACAAATTAACCTTAAAAATAAGTGATCAAACCAAACTAACTAATATCATAACTAGTGGAAAGAGCAACCAATAAGAAAAACCATCATAAAGAGATGCAACAATCAAAGAGAGAAGAAACAACAGTTGAAAAAGTCAAAGAGGAAAACCAATTGAAGGAGAAGTAATCAAAGAGAGGGAACAAACCAAACCAACAATTCAAATCGAACCAAATCAGTTTTAACTGAACCAAATCAAAACAAATAATTTTAAACCAAACATATCGAAACAAATTGGATCAAATCAGTTCAAATCGAACCAATTCAATTCAATTCAATCAAAACTAAACCAAACCAAACAAAATCAATCCAAATTGAACCAAATCAATTTGAGGCAAACATACCAAAACGAAATAAATCAAACTGAATCAAATCAGATCAAATCGAATCAATCAAATCCAAACAAAATAACCAATATGGAAAGGAGTAACCAAACAAAAGAACCGATAGAGAGAGAGAAGCAATCAAATGGAAGAACCAATAAGAAGATGAGTAACCAAACATAAGAATCAATTGTGAAAGAAATAACCAACAAGATGAACCAATAGAAAATCAAATAGAAGAGTCGATGGAGAGGGGATCAACCAAATAGAAGAACAAAATCAAATAAACAAGAATTATATATATATATATATATATATATATATATATATATATATATATATATATATATATATATATATATATATATAGAGAGAGAGAGAGAGAGAGAGAGAGAGAGTCCATGATTAATACCAAAATCAATAGTGAGAGAACCAACCAAATTCATATATAATTTAATCTTGATCTTCATGCATACAAAAGTTGAGGATGACATGTCAGAAACAATTTAGCAATTTAACAAAAAGATTTTTATTCCAATAGAACTTATCATTAAAAAATTAAAACAAACACATTCCAAACTTTATTTTTGAGAATTCATAGTCGAAGCGATGAATACCTTAAGGAGAATCAAAACAAGCTCTAGATACCATAATAATATCATAGATGTCAAATTTGAAGAAAAAAAATATTAAGTTTACAATAATATTAATAACATAAAGTAGTTGAAAATAAAATTATCAAGTAGTTGAAAATAAAATTACCAAGAAAATATAATAAAATATAAATTGATTAAATTACCATTAACCTTATTATAACAAAATACCCACTACATACTATCCAACAGTTTAAGGTCACGTTACTTTTGTGTTTTTTTAGGAAAATTGTGTGAATAGAGTGAATGATAATAGGATTGTGTAGAGAAACACAAACTTTATAAAAATAAAATATAAGTCATTGCTTTTACTGTAAAACACCTCTATGAAGGAGGAATGAATGAGGTAGTTAAGGCAGAGCAATCGTGGTTTTGTTTGTTTTTGCTTCCCTAGCTTGCATTGCAAGTTATTTCATGTCCGAACAGTTTGGTGATTTTACAAAAGCTATAGCATAATGTAGTTTTTTTCTTCTTCGTTTTAGATGAAGAGTAGCTATCTAGTCGGTGCGACTATTTGCAATGATGAACTTTTTAGGTCCATTAATCACTTTTTGCTGTGAATTCAAAATGTGTTATGAACATGCTTTTGCCTACCGAGAAAAATAAACAACAATTACATTAAAAAATGCTAACAAATTTTAAAATTAACTTTTTCATTCATTTCATTGATTTATTATTACACTCACCAATTATATATTTATAATATTGATATTAGCCAATTACTTAATATTTAAATCCTTTTAAAGGGTAATAACTCACCACCTAAATATCTAGCATATTCTTAATTACGGACTCATAGAACTTAGACCCAATGTTTCAAAACCTAAATCAATCATCAAAAATTTTATCCCATACTCTATTATTTATTCTCATATCTCTACATTATAATTTTTTAGACCAAACTATCCTCTTATAAATAATTTATTAAAAAATAAAAAATAAAATAAAAAAATTGATATTCAGAACTCTTTTAGAAAGTATTCGGATATACAAAATAAAAAACCGACTACCGGAACTCTTTTCCGCAGTCTTCCGATATACAAAAAATTTAATGTTAAAAATTGACTATCAAAACTCTTTTGTAAAGTCTTTCGATTACACAAAAATTAAAAAATATTTTTAAAATGACTATCAGAACTCTTTCCAAAGTCTTTCTATACGCAAAATAAAAGTAAAAAAATGTAAAAAATTTACTATCATAACTCTTTTGCAAAGTCTTTCGATGCATAAAATAAAAGTTAAAAAATATTTTTAAAAACGGACTATCGGAACTCTTTTGCAAAGTCTTCTGATACATAAAATAAAAGTAAAAAATAACTATCGGGACTCTTTTACAAAGTCTTCCGATATGCAAAATAAACATTAAAAAATGTTAAATTTTTTATTAGGGGAACTCTTTTACAAAGTCTTTCGGTAGACAAAATAAAAGTTAATGTTAAAATCTGATTATTGGAACTCTTTTGAAAAGTCTTCTGGTATACAAAATAAAAATAAAAAAATATTTAAATACTGACTATCAAAACTCTTTTACAAAGTCTTTTGGAACACAAAATAAAAGTAATTTTTTTAAAATGATAAATTAGTTAAAAATATACAATGACAAAATTGGTATTTCTTTTATAAAATATGGGAATATAGGAATAAAGATAGGGGTATGAAGTAAATTTTTTCCAATTATCGACCGGATCAAACTATTAGATTATTGAATTATTGGTCGGACCAATGAGTCACTGTTTAAACCACACATGACTTCTAATTCAGAATACAAATTAAAAAATGTATTCATAAAATAAATTTTTTAATATAAGTTTCATAATTATAAAATCTATAAAAGAGAATTTTATATATTTATTCATACAAATAAGATGAATAACAATTTTAAATGAAATTCTAACAATTTATTGATGCTTATAATATAAAAAAGTAATTATATATATCATATAAACTAAAAAATTAATATAAATAACATAAATAAAGTTTATGCTCTATATAAATAGTTAAAAATAAAAGATTGAGTAGACAATAAAAAATAATATAAAAATTTAATTTCATCTTTTTTTGTTAACATAAACTTTTATTTTTCAAATAATAAGTTTCATACTGAAAATAATGTAAAAAATCAATTTTATTTTTCTTTGATTACATAATTTTATTGTTTAAATCTTTTGTTAATTAATACAATGATTATATTTTATAATTAATTTTCTAATTTTTTAAATTTATTATATTAATATATTATATGATTAATAATAAACAAGTTTAATGAGAATGAATTAGAGAAAAATATTGTAATTATAGAATATATATAATTCTCTTTTTTTTTACTAAATTAAACATCAAAGAAATTTATAGTATATTTGGTCAAACTACAATCCTAATAGTTTTCAAATGTTACATATCTAATTCTTAAAATTTGACAAAATTTCAATTTTGCAATTTTAACATTATTTAATTATTATAAATAATTAATATAATTATAAATATTAATAAAATCGGATTTTATAAAAGAGACACCAAAATTTAAGAAAAATGAAAAGAAGGAATCAAAATTATAATTAAGCTAAAAAATAAACATAAAAAGATCAATCCGTTGGATCAAGAAACTCACTGCTTCATTGATCTGACTAGTGAACTGGTCCGATCACTCCAGTTTTCATCGGGTCAATTGCAACTATGGTCCGACCAGAACGGTCCGGGTTTTAAAACACTGCTTGGACCTAATAATATCACATTTAAATCACTACATTCCACCAATCTTGGAAAACCACATTGTCCTCAAGGTGGACTTAAGAGTCCATTACCAAAGTAATACTTCTATAACTTTTTGGGGATTCCTTAATGCACCCTTAATACTTCTTAGCCACCGTGCAAAATTATTTAAATGTCCATAGTTTTCGGAAAGCATCTCCGGACGCACCAAATTCTGAATGAACTTTGAAATATTTCGGAGATGCATCTCCGTAACAATTTAAAACATACACACTTAGAAGTCATTATACACGTGAATTGGATCGGAGATGCATCTCTGTTAATATTACGGAGATACATCTCCGTAACGTCTCAAAACTTAGTCTTTCATGTTATATTTTGTTTATCTATATTCAAATGAAGACTTAAACCATACCATACAATTAAAAAACAAAAATTTACTTACATAATTCTAGATGGTATGCCATACATAAATAAAATACTAATAAATGTCAAATTATCATACAATCGAGATCAATAAAGTAGCAAAACTGTCAAAATAAAATACAGACCATACTACTACTATATACTAAGACACTATTGTGTATGTCTGACTACCTCTCCTCTACCTCCTCTACCTTCTCTACCTCATCTGTCCGCTCTGTCTCCTCGACCATCAATCTCACCTGTCCCCCGACGTTGTCTCCAGTATATCAATGCCCCCCGTGCCTCCGTCATGATGACATCTAGGACCTGCCTCACATTAGAACCATTAGGAAAGATACATCTGTCAATGTCTGCCTGCGTAATCTCCACTATAAGATAATACATAAGGAAGACATCCTTAACATGTCCTAGTTGTGCTTGCTTCTCCTCTAGCATCTCCTGATGAGCTGGTCTCAACGGGTCTCCTGGAGCAGTCTGCACCATGCACAAATGTGACACCCTGAAGAACTATCTGATGTATCCTTCGATGTAGCCCTAGTCGCTCTTGAAGGAGAAGAGCGAACCAAAACGCAACAGAAATTAAAAAAGAAATTCTCCTTTAGTGATCCTTATGAATGGGCATGATCAGTGATAGAATCGTTATCTCTTGTGGCGATTGAAACCTTTGATGCAGATCTACAGAGCGATCACGAACGTTGAACAACGACAACACCTCTACTCAGTCCACACGAACGAATTCCTTCAATCTCAGTGCTAGCTGCTACGAATGAAGGCTTTGAGTGAGAGAGAGAAACAAAATTTCAACTGCACAAATGCTTCTGCACAAGGGTTCTATTTATATAACCACTTGTGTGGACTGCAAGCTAAAAAGCCCACTTAAGTGTATGTGGCCTATATCTTATAATATGCCAAAATCACTTAAGCGCGTGGTACCTTACCATATTTCGTATTCTACTTAAGTACACTGTACCTTACGATGTTCTACAATTCATATAAGTGCACCGTACCTTACGGCGTTCCTTAGTTAATCTATCTCTCATCAATCCGTCCTTTTGTGTGTGACCCTGTAGGTTTTCGCGGCATTGGCAATTATATTAAATCACGTATTTAACATAATAAACAGTGAGCGGTATCTAGCAACACATCACTGCTACCCAAGACACGAAAATGTCATGTGATCTGACAAATCCTTTTGTGATAATACTTATGTGTACAATTACCCTTTTGCCCTTATGTCTATATTGAACACAAGGCATAGACCGTGTCATCCTTGTCCAGTTCAATATTAGGCCCATAGACATTTATCCTGTTATGCAGGATGGGCAAATTCCATCTAGGTCACTCATGTCCCTCAGCATGCTTCGTGGAGTACCCATCAACTGTCTTTATGGTCATCCAGTTACGGACAATGTTTGATCAGCAATAAGGAACTTGACTCTACATCTAGGGTCCATAGTGGTTTCAGGTCGAAGGGTGGTATACACCATTATCACCATGAGAATAACTTACGACACTTTGCATAACATTCTATATAGTATTCTCATAATGAGTCAATCCAGTATAAATATTACTCTTAATATTCATACCTATGTTTAAGACTTGATAACTCCTTATCCATGATCCATGAGACGTGATCATCAGTCTATATACATAATAGCCTTAATGCTTTAATGTTATCCCACTTCACAATAAAGCTCGACTACGGATGCTTTAAGAATAATGTCCTTATGTTTAATGGGATCTCATGATTAAGTCACACTTGAAACATTAAACGGACTAGTTATTCTAGGGACTTTATTAAACAAACATAATAAAGAAAAAGCCTTTTATTATTAATAAATAATTCGATACAAGTACCAAAAGTATTGGCCTCTAGGGATTACACCAACAATCTCCCACTAGCACTAGAGCCAATCAGGCATACCCCTAATGCCCATAGATCTAGTATGGCCATCATGCTTCTGCTGCGCAAGAGGCTTTGTCAGTGGGTCAACAATATTGTCAAGTGTAGGTACTCTGCATATTTTCACATCTCCTCTATCTATTATCTCTCAAATGAGGTGATAACGCCTAAGTATGTGTTTGGATCGTTTGTGAGATCTAGGCTCCTTAGCTTGTGCGATAGCACCATTGTTATCACAATAGAGACCAATGGGATCCATAATGCTATGAACCATGCCAAGTTCACTAATGAACTTTTTGATCCAAACAACTTCCTTTGCTGCATTTGAGGCATCAATATACTCGGCCTCGGTTGTAAAATCATCAACTGTATCTTGCTTTGAACTTTTCCAGCTCACAGCGCCACTGTTTAAGCAAAACACATAACCAGATTGCGATCTAAAGTCAACCTTATCTGTCTGGAAGCTAGCATCGGTGTATGCAATTACAACAAGCTCTTCCTGACCTCTATATATCAAGAATGAGTCATTAGTCTTTCTCAAATACTTAAGGATATTCTTGACAGCTACCCAATGAGCATCACCGGGATCAGATTGGTACATACTCGTTGCACTTAAAGCATACGAGACATCTGGTCGAGTACATAACATGGCATACATGATAGATCCTATTGCAAATGCATATGGAATCTTATTTATGCGATCCCTTTCTTCCTTAGTTGAAGGGGATTGTGTTTTTGATAGATACAAGCCATGTTGCATAGGTATGAATCCTTTCTTAGAATCATGCATATTAAAGCGTCTCAACACTTTGTCTATGTATGTACTCTGACTTAAGCCAATCAGTTTTTGTGATCTATCTCTATAGATCATGATTCCTAATATATAGACTACTTCACCTAGGTCATTCATAGATAAGCATTTCCCCAACCAAGACTTTACTTGTTGCAGGGTAGGGACATCGTTTCCAAATAGTAATATGTCATCTGCATATAATACCAGGAAAACGATCATGCTCCCACTAACCTTCTTGTAGACACAAGGCTTATCTTCGTTCTGGATGAATCCATATTGTTTTACTATTTCATCAAAACAAAGATTCCAGCTTCTGGAAGCTTGCTTCAATCCATAGATTGATCTTTGTAACTTACATATCTTTTGGGATTCTTCTGGTATGTCAAATCCTTCAGGTTGTGTCATGTACACATCCTCAAGAAGATTCCCATTAAGGAAAGCAGTTTTGACATCCATTTTCCATATTTCATAATCATGATATGCAGCGATAGCAAGTAAAATCCGAACAGATTTAAGCATTGCAACTAGTGAAAAGGTTTCATCATAGTCAACCCCATGAATTTGTTTATACCCTTTTGGAACCAGTCTTGCCTTATAGTTATGTACTTTACCATCCATGTCAGTCTTCTTTTTGAAGACCCATTTGCATCCTATAGGGTTAACTCCTACAGGAGGCGCTACCAAGGTCCACACTTGGTTTGTGTACATGGAATCCATTTCAGATTTCATGGCTTCTAGCCACTTCTCAGACTCGGGACCAGTTATGGCCTCTTGGTAGGTCACAGGCTCATCTTGATCCATGAGTAATACATCACCTTGATCAGTTATGAGATATCCATATCTCTCAGGTAGGTGACTGTGATACGGTGAACTGACTCTGTGTTTTTGCTTTGACAAGCTATATTGCGGATAGCAAGAGTCGCCACCGACTTTTCTTTTATCCAATAAGGAAAGGCGAAAAAGAACAGGAAAGACCTTGATTAGATTTTGAGTTCGGGAGGTACATTATATAAAGGGAAGGTGTTAGCACCCTTTGTATCCATGGTTATCCATGGGCTCTTAATTGCTTAACTCACTTATGTTTTCCTTGTTTGAGAAAGTGTTTGAGGAATGTGGTGTGTTTAGAAAATATTTTGAAAGGAGAGTTTAACTTTGTAATGATTCTTGTACGAATGTATACAAAGTGTTTATCTCGTTTGATTTTGAAAGATGTTTAGAAAAATATAACTCGACGATGATTCTGGTGCGAATGTATACCAAGTGGTGATTTTCTAAAAGATGTTTTGAAAAGTGTGAGGTGTGAAAAGTATTTTAAGCTGTGAGCAAGCATTTAAGAGTTATACCTAACCAAGATCTTTATAGGTATTTCCTATCCTTAGGAGGGTAAAATTGTCCTTACTATTGAGAAGTAAGTAGTCTTATCCTTTGGATGTAAAGGGACATCGTGGGGTCGTCGATTGGTCATTGAAGGCAACATTTGTAAGGATACCTTAGCATTCGAAGGGACGATCATCATTTAATCGCAGGCTACAACGAAGGGTCATCGAGGGACAAAGTCATATATTCGAAGGCAACGTTCGAGGGACAAGGTCATATATTCGAAGGCAACGTTCGAGGGACTATGATTTATCTTGTAGGGACATTGACCTTTTGATCGAAGGGACTATGACTTATCTGTTTAGGGATGATGATGATTTAATCAAAAGGGTCTTTGCTAAGGGTATCCCCACATTCGCGGGACATGACCGTAATATCGTAAGGCAACAAAGAGAGGGTTACCCTAGAGGTGCAAGTGTGGAAATGATTGGATTCAGATATATTATCTTGAATTAATTTATCTAAGTTCGGTTATTTATCTTTCCATGCAATCCTATTAGCATACATCTAGACAGTTATATTCACAGTATGGAAAAATTAAAGTGCGAAAAATAAGACTACGCTATTACATGGCTTCGGGATGGGGGTACATAATTTAAAAGGGGATATAAAATATCTAAATCTTAATTAACGAGTACAAAATTAAAAGGGCATACAAAATAATAAAACCTAATTAAACTAAAAAGAAAGAAATAAAAAAATCCTAATTAAATCGATTACATAGAAAGTTCATGACAAATGAAATAAATAAACTAAATTTAAGAATGAATTAAGAATATTTTTAGTCTATAATAATAGATTTTTTTTTTATGAATTTATGGAAAAACTTAGACTAAATTGATAGATATTTTAAAAGAAAAGAGGAAAAAATATATATATAATTAGATTTTTATTATTCAAAATAGCCCATTTTAATTAATTAAGTGATATATGAAAATTTAATTAATAAACTAGATTAAATTATATCCTAGTTTAAATAACTAATATAATATATTAATTAGAAAATTAATTAATGGGTTTTATTTTAATAATAGAAAAATAATGGTCTCAAACCCAGGACCTCTACATTGCATTGAGGGGGAAGCTACCAACGAGCTATGTTGGTCCATTCGTTATTTATTCGCCTTCATTAAAATATATATTCATTCTACATGAATTTTTCCATTTTGACACAACACCACCATGCATGTTACAACTTTCTCTCTTACGGCAAGCTACTTTATTTTTTCTCATGCTGTTTCTTTCATGTGAATATAACAAACTTGTAACTTCATCTTATATCAAACCACACACATAAAATAAGATCATATATAATCATCATGCAATAATAAAAATAGCCATGCACAAATCAAGAAGCTTATATTATTTTACTCATGTATTAGTTCTCTTTACTGCAAGTGATAATGATAAAACAAACCTTACACATACATGTTAAAGACAACCAAGGATTTATATTATCACCATTATATCATCATCATCATTATTATGTAATAACAGCATGTGAAATAAACATAATCATGCTAGAAACAACACTCATATAATAATAATTAAATGGCAGATATAATTCTTTAATCATGCAAACAAAATTTCTCCAACATGCTATGACATATCAAGAACAAATGCATACTTGAATAAAGCAATATCAACATCCACCAAACCATGAATACATCATCTCAATATATATTAAACCAATATTATTCATGCATGAATTAAGGAGTATTGCAAGATAATCATGCTGGATGCAAATTCCCTAATGAACACTTACTGGGGATTTGATTCTTCTAGCTTGCTCAGTGTATGTGTGTTGTTCTTATTCAGGCTATGAGTGCTTTATGGTTGCTTCTCTTTTCCCTGCCCGTGAATCTTCTTGCTTCTGCCTTGTCTTGTGTATCTTCTTCTGCTGTATCTCTCCTCTTTTTCGTCTTCCTCCTCTCTCGCTGCAGCCATATGAAGTATTTATAATGGTGTGGATTAGGGTTTAACCTTGCTAAATATTTGGATCCCTTCCTATATTTTAGAATCTCACCATATAATTTAGGAGAGTTAGCTCTAACAGTTTGCTTGGGCTGGCATTTCAAAAGTTCAAATTTAAATTTTGTTATTAAATTAGAGCCAAAATTATTTTTATAAAACAAAACCATCATATGATAAATAATACTATGATTATTTATATATTTTTGGTTTGGATTTGGTCTTAAATATCTATTATTATAAATAAATATTTATTAAATACAAATATTATTATAAATAATGAATAATTTAAATGACTCTTAACAAATAAAAATTAATTTAAATTTTAGTTACATAATTGAATTAAAATTCAAACCTATTTCTATTTTTACTTTCATCATTTAAAAAAAATCAAAATTATTCTTACTTATATCAATCAAAATTATTTTATAATTTATGGGCTTTTAAAAAAGTGTTACTCTTATAAATAAATTTTATTAAGTAAAAAACGTGAATTACTAAATAAATACTATTTATAAATAATGAATAAATGGAACATGAGTCACTAAATTATAAAAAATAGTTATTATAATTTAATGAGCTTTAACAAATAAAATTAATTTAAAATTTTAATTATACAATTAAAATTCAAATCTATTTTTATTTATCATTAAATTAAAACTATTTTATTTATATATATATAATTTATTTATATCATACAGATAACCAAAATCATTATTATTTTTTATATCTGTATCACATAATAAATAAATTTAAATTTATAATTTATATGAGAATGTATGCTAATGAGTGAATGCAAATGTGAAATGAATGCCATGCATGAATCAATTTATCATAAAAATTAACAGGCAAATTTTGGGGTATGACAGCTGCCCCTGTTCAATATTCTTAAACCGAGAGAATTAGAATGGTATGTACGCCATTCGTGATCTGGAGGTGGAAGATTATTGAACACTTAGAATGCCCAAAAAATTTGCACTTGTTAATTAAAAGATAGTCTTGATGGAGATGGGCTTAAAGATGCCATCCAGAAAGTTTGATGATGAGAGCTTCAGAGTGCGTCGTACATTAGACCATATCTGAAGACATGGGTGTCACACTGGGTCGTACGATAGACCGTATAATGAGTCATCCATTAGGTGATATTAGGGTGAGCTGAACCTGATGAGATAAGGATCAGAATGGGTCATACGCTAGACCGTATCTGAGTAGCAGAGTGAGCCGTCCGTTAGGTTGTATCTGGAGAAATAAAGATCAGAATGGATCGTACGCTAGATCGTATCTGAGTAGTAGAATAAGTCGTCCGTTAGGTTGTATCTGGCGATAAAAAGTAGTCGTACCCTAGACTACGTTTCAGAATGTACCGTACGCTAGGTAGTATCTGATGAGAAGAGCCAGACTGGGTCGTACACTAGACCGTATCTAAGTTGCAGAATGAGCCGTCCATTAGGCTGTATTTGAGGATAAAAGATCAGAATGGATCATACGCTAGATCGTATCTGAGTAGCAGAATGAGCCATCCATTAGGCTGTATCTGATGATAAAAGGGGTAGTCATACGCTAGACTACATTTCAGAATGTACCGTATGCTAGGTAGTATCTGAGGGGATGAATATCCAAATGGGTCGTACGCTAGACCGTATTGGAACAGTTGAAGGAACCATATGTTAGGCTGAATCAAAATAAGCCGTACGTTAGGCTATATTTGATAATATTTGTATATGTTGTATTTGCAATAAATGTCTGGGATGGGCTTAAAGATGCCATCATTAGAAGGATATCAGAATGCTTGTCAGAATGAATATTCATATGGATTATATCTGAAAGATGTATCTGAATCTTGAACGTAATCGATAAAGATATCCGTCTGAATGAATCTTTATTTTGACTGTATCAGGAGGATAATTAACATGGAAAAAAAAGAGTTAGCCTCATGCCATGTCATGATGCATGAGATGTTTTATGCTCTTGAAAATAAATGCAAACATTGCATGCATGTATATGCTATGAAATGATGCATGAATGAATTATACGTCTGAATTTTTTTGCCATGGGAAAATAAATCCCGATATTTTGGTTGGAGATATTTGTATTGATGACCCTTTCTTAGCTGGGGATATTTGATTTCTGTCTGATGGTAGAAATATTCAACAGAACCTGACTGGGGATAAAAGAGATGACCAGTCTGTCTAGTAGTGCCAATTTCTTCTGGGAATAACTGGTTTTGCTGGGGAATAGGATTTGCAACCGGATTTGTTAGAATGCATGGTTAGACCTTATCCTTGATCCTAAAGTCTTTTAGTAATTGCTATTTCTATTTTATGCATGTATTTTCGGTAAACATCAATCATATTCAAATGCATATATTAATTCGAATTAAATCAATGGACATTTATGCGAACAAAACGGAGAAAGTAAAACAAAAGTATCTTTTTGGAAATAAAATTGTATTGATTTTGAAAGAGGGCATATAAACAAGCAATTTTAATACAAGGAGACAGAAATCCTAGTAAGAGGAAATTGTCAAGAAAGCAAAGAAAAAAAACAGCTATGAAAAAAAAGTCCTATTGATTTTAATTCTACTACTGCTATTATGTCTTCAAGCATCTCATCTCTTGCTGTCGGATAGAAGTGATTGGTTTGTTCAGTCTCTTTGACTTTGGTGAAGCTGACCGAGAACGGGACATAGTCATACGCTTTAATCCCTAATTTTTGCCTGGACCGCCTTTTCAGGTTTTCAGTTCACCAGGATACCCTTTTTTGCCCAAGCCGCCTTTTCAGGTGTTCGACTTGACGGGTGTACATTTTTATATGTTTATCTTAATTTTTGCCCGAACCCTTTTGGTTCGCCGGGATGCCCTTACTTTTGCCTAGATATGTCGACCTAGCAGGTCTCTTTTATGCGTAGTATTTTTTAACTATGTTCGCGTTCACGGGATGCGGGAAATCTTCGCCATCCATTGTAGCAAGCATCATGGCTCCACCAGAGAATACCTTCTTAACTACAAATGGCCCTTCGTATGTGGGAGTCCATTTTCCTCTAGGATCACCTTGTGGTAGAATGATACGCTTTATCACCAAGTCGCCAATTTGATACACCTGTCTCTTGACTTTTTTATTAAATGCCTGGGTCATGCGCTTCTGATATATCTGTCCATGACAAACAGCCGCAAGTCTCTTTTCATCAATCAAATTTATTTGATCGAGTCGAGTCTGAATCCATTCATCTTCATCTAAGCCTGCATCTTTCATAATTCTTAGAGAGGGAATCTGAACTTCCACTGGTAAAATGGCTTCCATTCCGTAGACTAAAGAGAAAGGAGTTGCCCCTGTCGAAGTGCGTACTGAAGTGCGATAACCATGAAGAGCAAATGGTAACATCTCATGCCAGTCTTTGTATGTTACTGTCATCTTTTGTATAATCTTCTTATTGTTCAAATTAGTACCATTATCAGTGATAACTCTTTCAGGGATGCCATACCGACAAATAAGACTATTCTTGATGAACCGTGCCACCACATTCTTGGTGACAGAAGAAAATGAGGCTGCCTCTACCCACTTCGTAAAGTAATCAATGGCAACAAGAATGAAACGATGTCCATTAGAAGCAGTAGGTTTAATCTCTCCAATCATATCAATGCCCCACATTGCAAATGGCCAAAGGGCTGTCAATACGTTCAATGGAGCAGGAGGTACATGTACTTCGTCCGCATAGATCTGGCACTTGTGACAAGTTCTGGAGTGATGGTGGCAATCAGCGTCCATTGTAGACCAATAATACCCTGATCTCAAAATCTTCTTGGCCATCGTATGTCCACTAGAATGAGTCCCAAAAATACCGTCATGCATGTCTTCCATAATCTTTTCTGCTTCCTTTTTATCCACACAGCGAAGCAAAGTCGAATCATGATTACATTTGTATAATACTCCATTACTCAAAAAGAATTTAGCGGAGAACTTCCTCAGAAATTTTCTGTCATTGATGGATGCCCCTTCAGGGTATTCCTG
This sequence comes from Lathyrus oleraceus, assembly GCF_024323335.1. Taxonomy (NCBI): domain Eukaryota; kingdom Viridiplantae; phylum Streptophyta; class Magnoliopsida; order Fabales; family Fabaceae; genus Lathyrus; species Lathyrus oleraceus. The sequence continues at coordinate 438,045,161 of NC_066580.1, read as the reverse complement.
AGTTTCTAAATATCTTTTTACTTCGTGGAACCAAGGTTTCTCTTCTACTTCATCAGCATTAAGTTCATAATAATATGTTGGTTCATCTAATCGTTCAATGGTGATCATGGGAGCTTCATTCTCCCATCTGACTCTGAACATAGATGACATGGTAGCCAATGCGTCTGCCAACTGATTCTCTTCTCGTGGAATATGTTCGAATGTAATCTCTTCAAAGTATGGGATTAATGTCAACACCAGCTCTGAGTCCCAAAATACATGCTTCATACTCAGCCATATTATTGGTACAATCAAAACATAGTCTAGCAGTGAAAGGTGTATGGCAACCCTTGGGAGAAATAATTACAACACCAACACCATTGCCCAATGCATTAGAAGATCCATCAAAAACCATAGTCCATCGGGACCCCAGTTCGGGTCCTTCATCCGGTCCAGGTTCTTCATAATCAGTAACAAGCATAACATCCTCATCAGGGAACTCAAAATTCATAGATTGGTAATCATCAACTGTTTGATGAGCCAAATGATCAGCTAACACGCTTCCTTTGATTGCTTTCTGGGTAGTATACTGGATATCATACTCTGTTAAAATCATCTGCCATCTTGCTATTCTTCCGAAGAGAGCAGGTTTCTCAAATATATATTTTGTAGGATCCATCTTAGAAATCAATAAAGTGGTATGATTCAACATATACTGTCTTAGTCGGCGAGCAACCCAAGCCAAAGCACATCAAGTTTTCTCAAGCAGTGAGTATCTTGTTTCACAGTTGGTAAACTTTTTGCTAAGGTAGTATATTGCATGCTCTTTTCGACCAGACTCGTCATGTTGCCCCAGCACACACCCCATTGAATTTTCTAACACGGTCAAATACATGATTAGAGGTCTTCCTTCAACTGGTGGCATCAGAATTGGAGGTTCTTGGAGATACTTCTTGATTTTGTCAAAAGCTTCTTGACATTCATCATTCCATATTATCTCTTGATTTTTCCTCAGTAATTTGAAGATGGGTTTGTAAGTAGCAGTCAAATGGGAGATAAATCGGGCAATGTAATTCAAGCGTCCCAAGAAACCTCTGACTTCTTTATCTGTACGGGGAATTGGCATTTCTTGAATAGCTCTCACCTTAGCCGGGTCAACCTCAATTCCTTTACCACTAACAATAAAGCCCAAGAGTTTACCGGATCTTACTCCAAAGGTGCATTTGTTCGGGTTCAATCTCAACTTGTATTTCTTCAACCTCTCAAACAGTTTGTATAAATGATCGAGATGTTCTTCTTCAGTATGAGATCTGGCTATCATGTCATCCACATATACCTCTATTTCATGATGGATCATATCATGGAACAAAACCACCATAGCACGCTGGTATGTTGTCCATGCATTCTTTAAATCGAATGGCATTACTTTGTAACAGAAAGTGCCCCATTGCGTCACAAACGTAGTTTTCTCCATGTCTTCAGGTGCCATCTTAATCTGGTTATAACCTGAGAATCCATCCATGAATGAGAATACCTTGTGTTGAGCGGTGTTATCTACCAGAACATCAATGTGCGGAAGTGGAAAGTTGTCTTTGGGACTTGCTTTATTCAAATCTCTGTAATCTACACACATTCGCACCTTACCATCCTTCTTTGGCACTGGTACCACATTAGTAACCCATTGAGGATAAGAAGTAACAGCTAGAAAACCTGCATTAAATTGTTTCATAACCTCGGCTTTGATTTTCTCAGACATTTCAGGACGCATGCGACGAACCTTTTGCTTAACAGGATGACAATCTTCCTTCATCGGCAAACGATGTACTACTATATCAGTATCCAGTCCTGGCATGTCTTCATAAGACCAAGCAAAAATCTCTACATAGTCATGTAACATCTAAATCAATATTTCTTTGACACTATTTTCCAAGCCTGCTCCTATTTTGACTTCTTTCTTGTCTACTTCAGTACCCAGATTTACAATTTCAATTGATTCCTCATGCGGCTGTATAGTCTTTTCTTCTTACAGTAACAGTCTGGCAAGCTCTCCAGGCATTTCGCAATCTTCCTCACTTCCATCCTCGGCTTGGTAGATCGGATTTTTAAAGCCATAATTAACAGTAGCAAAATTATTATCAACAGGATCCAGAGTGGATATGGATCTGCAATTTGTTACGTGAGTGTGTGTAAGAAAACATAGCTTATTTGAAAGATGACAGGAAAGATAAAGAGCGCAATATTTGAATGCAAAAAGTCCATTGATTTATTGAATGTGAATATGCTTATGAAAATGACAAAACCCTTAACAAATTAGCTATTGTGCCTTGGGCATAGACACAATGCTTTAAGAAGTTCAATTGTTCATAATAAAAATTACAAAATTTGAAACACTAAAATAAGCAATAACAATTACTCCTGACTAAAGGAAATCGGGATAGTGTCTTCAGCCTTCCAATTATTAAGTCTGTCACCAATTGTTGGGAAAATCCAGCTATCCAAGTTGTAACACCCTTCTAAAATACCCCAATTATTTAATAACAACAACAATATTTATATCAGAGTAATCATGCACCAAGGGTGTCACACAACATTTCACACCATAATAACTGTCATGCTCTTTATTTAATCAAAACAACATTTTTGCAAAATTCGCAGCGGATAGAATCAACCAACCATTCAAAACATATAATGTTTTACAGGTAAAAAGGTTCAACAATCAACAGTAAACAATTAAAACATCCCGTCCCGATGTTACATCTATCAGAGCACGACCCACTACGTAGACTACAGTAGACTCCAAGCATTAGCTTCTACTCAACTCATTGCTCGTTACCTGAAAATAGTTGTAAGGGTGAGTTCCTCAATCGATATAACAAACATTATAAATTATCATGTTATGTTAAGTAAATTTACACGTTAATCACCCTAATCATATCATGCATTCAGTAACGGCACATCAACTCAAATATCATACTCAATAACAACGAAAAATGCAACTCAATAACAACATAAAATGCAACTCAAATGAGACTCGACTCGTCATGCATGTGGTACCAATCGGAGTAAAACTCCCAACTTAAAATCATTGCCATTTTAGTGGGCATCAAGGCATAAGCCTTCAACTTTCAACTTAAAATTTGCCAATCCAGGCCAACGTGGTGTGAGCAAAGCTCCGATTTTTGCCAATCTAGGCCAACGTGGTGTGAGCAAAGCTCCAACTTAATGCATATGAAATGTACATGGCATACACGACTTTAAATTCCGACAACATAATAATAACAGCAACACAACAATGTTTTCAACATAATCAACTTATAATCAACGTTGGCTCATCAAGCCTACAACTCAGTATTTTCAACAACTTAACACAACTTATCAACATATTTATATCACCACTTCATAACATAAACTCAACAAAATTACTCATCGAAATCAACGAGAATATGCCAATCACCAATTATGTTCACAACATTAAAATATCAAATTTTCCAATTTCCAACAGTGTTAACCGGTTAACGCCCTGGGTTAACCGGTTAACGCAGGACAAAAATACATTTTCTGGCAAAACGCAACAGTGTTAACCGGTTAACGCCCTGGGTTAACCGGTTAACGCAGGCAAAACAGCACACTTTCACAAATTATAACAGTGTTAACCGGTTAACACCCTGGGTTAACCGGTTAACGCAGGCAAAACAGCAGTCCCTGCGCTAACACAAGGCAGAATGCAGAGTTCTCCGCATTTTCCGCCGTTGGAGGACTTCCGGACCTCCGATTCCAATTCCGTAAAAAGTCATACGTTCGGAAATTCACAACTAACCCAAACACATATTCAATTACAGCCTAAACACAGTTTCATCCAACGAAATTTTCCAGCATTCATAATCCCAATTAGGGTCAATTCAACGGCTATCACTACCCATGACATGTTAATCTATAATACCCATCAAACGACGATAAACCCCCCTTACCTGAGTTAATCCGGCAAAATCTCTAAGCTCCAAGCTTTTCCGTTCTTCAACCTTTGCTCTCTAGCTCTTCCTCTTTGCCCTTTTCTCCTCTTCTCTGCAGCTTCTCCGTTTTCACGTAAAACCCTTTTAAAAAATGAAAACTCTTTTTCCTTATTCCAACTTATATATTTTCCAATAATTATTATTCCAAAATAATAATAATAATAATAATCCAATAATTCAATTTATTTAATTAAATTATTAAATATATTATTAACTTAATTTAAATAATTCTCTTATTTTATTCGGGGTGTTACAACTCTCCCCCACTAAAAGAGTTTTCGTCCTCGAAAACATACCTCAAGCAAATAACTCCGGATAAGACTCCTTCATCTGACTCTCCAGTTCCCAAGTCACATTGCCACCTGCTGGTCCTCCCCAAGCTACTTTCACTAAAGCAATCTTTTTACCCCGCAACTGCTTCAACTCTCGATCCTCAATCCTCATAGGCGATATTTCAACAGTCAGGTTATCTCTCACCTGTACATCATCTACTTGGATTACATGCGACGGATCATGAATGTACCTCCTCAACTGAGACACATGAAAAACCTCATGCAAATTCGCAAGTGACGGCGGTAAAGCGATACGATAGGCTACCTCTCCTATCCTCTCCAAAATCTGATAAGGACCAATAAATCGAGGTGTCAACTTCTTTGACTTCAAAGCTCGACCAACACCAGTTATCGGAGTAACACGAAGAAACACATGATCTCCCTCTTGAAACTCAAGTGACTTCCTTCTCTTATCATGATAACTCTTCTGACGACTCTGAGCAATTCTCATCTTCTCCTGAATCATCTTAATCTTTTCTGTAGTCTGTTGAACAATCTCCGGTCCAACCACAACACTCTCACCGGACTCATACCAACATAAAGGTGTCCGACATCTCCTACCATACAAAGCTTCAAACGGCGCCATACCAATACTCGAATGAAAACTATTGTTGTAGGTAAACTCAATCAAAGGTAAATAACAATCCCAAGCACCTCCCTTCTCCAAAACACAAGCTCTGAAAAGATCCTCTAGTGACTGAATCGTCCTCTCAGTCTGACCATCAGTCTGCGGGTGATATGCAGAACTCAATCTCAGCTTAGTTCCCAAAGCCTTCTGCAAACCTTCCCAGAATTTCGATGTAAATCTAGGATCTCTGTCCGAAACAATACTCGACGGAATACCATGCAAACTTACAATTTTCTCAATATACAGCTCAGCTAATTTCTCTAACGGATAGTCCATTCTGATCGGAATGAAATGAGCCGACTTTGTCAATCTGTCAACAATCACCCAAATAGCTTCAAAATTCTTAATTGTCCTCGGTAAACCAGAAACAAAATCCATACTGATACTATCCCACTTCCACTCTGGAATAGCCAACGGTTGCATTAGCCCAGACGACTTCTGATGCTCAATCTTTGACTTCTGACAAGTCAAACAAGAATAAACAAAACTCGCAATTTCTCTTTTCATTCCCGGCCACCAAAATAACTTTTTCAAATCATGATACATCTTTGTAGCTCCAGGATGAATACTCAACCCACTACGATGTCCTTCTTCAAGAATACTCTTCTTAAGTTCGGCAACATCCGGAATACACACCCGCTTACCAAATTTCAGAATACCATTTTCATCAACTCTGAATTCACCACCTTGACCCTGATTCACCAGAGTCAACTTATCAACCAAAAGCACATCGGATTTCTGACCCTCTCTGATCTCATCCAGAATACCACTTGTTAATTTCAACATTCCCAATTTAACACTATTGTGAGTACTCTCACACACCAAACTCAAGTCTCTAAATTGCTCAATTAAATCCAATTCCTTAACCATTAGCATAGACATATGTAATGATTTCCGACTCAATGCATCAGCCACTACGTTTGCTTTACCCGGATGGTAATTCAAACCAAAGTCATAATCCTTCAGAAACTCTAACCATCTTCTCTGTCTCATATTCAGCTCTTTCTGATCAAATAAATACTTTAAACTTTTATGGTCACTGAAAACCTCAAATCTTGACCCATACAAGTAATGCCTCCATAACTTCAGAACAAATACCACAGCCGCCAACTCTAAATCATGCGTCGGATAGTTCCTCTCATGAACCCTCAGCTGTCTTGAAGCATAAGCTATAACCTGCTTATTCTGCATCAACACACCACCCAAACCCAACAATGAAGCATCACAGTAAACCTCAAATGGTTCCGACGAACTCGGTAATATCAGAATAGGAGCAGTAGTTAACCTTCTCTTTAACTCTTGGAAACCTCCTTCACATTTTGAGTCCCAAACAAACGCTTGCCCCTTCCTAGTCAACATCGTCAATGGTAACGCCAACTTAGAAAATCCCTCAATGAACTTCCTATAATAACCAGCCAAACCAAGGAAACTTCGAATCTCAGCAACAGACTTCGGAGCTTCCCACTTAGATACCGCTTCTATCTTAGAAGGATCAACAGCAACACCACCTCTTGAAATCACATGACCAAGAAAACTAACCTCTTCTAACCAAAATTCACACTTGGATAGTTTAGCAAATAACTTCTTTTCTCGTAGAATTTCTAAAACCACTCTCAAATGCTTAGCATGCTCTTCTTCAGACTTCGAATACACCAAAATATCATCAATAAACACCACCACAAACTTGTCTAGGTACGGATGGAAAATCCTATTCATATACTCCATAAATACTCCAGGCGCATTAGTCACACCAAAAGGCATTACAGAATACTCATAATGTCCATACCTTGTTCTGAAAGCAGTCTTCTGGATATCCTCGATTTTCACACGGATCTGATGATACCCAGATCTCAAATCTATTTTGCTGAACACACTTGCACCAACCAACTGATCCATCAAATCATCAATCCTCGGCAAAGGATACCGATTCTTGATCGTCACTTTATTCAGTTGCCTGTAGTCCACACACAACCTCATAGTACCTTCTTTCTTCTTAACCAATAGCACTGGTGCACCCCACGGTGACACACTCGGACGAATAAATTTCTTATCCAACAGATCTTCCAACTGACTCTTCAATTCAGTTAACTCAACAGCAGACATACGGTACGGAGCCATCGATATCGGCCTAGTACCAGGTACCAAATCAATCGAGAACTCCACTTCGCGTTCTGGTGGTAATTCATTCACCTCTTCCGGAAACACATCAGGAAAATCACACACCACGGCTAGATCGCCAATCACCAGTTTATCTTTAGCCTCCAAAGTTGCTAACAGCATAAACAACTCTGCCCCATCAGCTACTCCTTCATTCACTTGCCTTGCTGATAGAAACAAACTCTTTCCCTCCTCAATCTCAGGAAAGACCACCGTCTTATCAAAACAATTGATAGAAACTCGGTTAAACACCAACCAGTTCATACCCAGAATAACATCAATCTGCACTAGTGGAAGACACACTAGGTCCATCCCAAATTCTCTACCAAAAATACTCAAAGGACAATTTAAACAAACTGAAGTAGTAGTCACTGAACCCTTCGCAGGAGTATCAATCACCATACTACCAAACATCTCAGATATCTCTAACTTAAGTTTCACAGCACAATCCAAAGATATAAAGGAATGAGTCGCACCTGTGTCAATAATAGCTACAAGAGGAAAGCCATTAATATAACACGTACCTCGGATAAGTCTGTCCTCACTGGAGGTTTGAGTTCCGGTCAATGCGAACACCCTCCCCGTCTGAGATTTCTTTGGCTTCTGACACTGACTTCCAATATGCCCTTCTTCGCCACAATTAAAACAAATCACTTCCTTGTGCTTGCAATCAGCTATTGCATGACCAATCTTACCACAACGAAAACACCTCTTTACTTCAGCAGTGCATACATTACTCTTATGACCAGCCTGACCACATTTGAAGCAAACTATACCAGCAGGAGCACCTCCCCTACTAGTCCTCTGAGCCGGAGCAGCTCCTTGTTTCCCTTTTCCCACTGGGGCATCATACGGCTTTCCACGGTTTTGATGTTGCTTGCCTCTGCGATCACTGACAACCTTGTAATGAGCATTATTGTCTTCTTCAAATATCCTGCAGCTATCAACCAATTCAGTAAAAATGCGTATCTTCTGATACCCAACAGCCTTCTTAATTTCAGAGCGCAGTCCGTTTTCAAACTTGATGCACTTTGAAAATTCAGCACCAGCACCAGTGTAATGAGGATAAAATTTGGACAGCTCCACAAATTTCGCAGCATAATCAGTGACAGACATGCTTCCTTGCTTCAGTTCAAGGAACTCAATTTCCTTCTTACCACTGACATCTTCCGGATAGTACTTTCTCAGAAATTCCCTACGGAATACATCCCAAGTAATGGCTTCACCTGCCACGGTCAACCTCTCGTGAGTCTCTAGCCACCAGTCATCAGCTTCGACTGCTAGCATGTGAGTACCATACCGAACCTTCTGAGCTGGAGTGCAATCCATAACACGGAAGATTCTCTCAATCTCTTTCAACCATCCCAAGGCTGCATCTGGATCATGCTTCCCTTTAAACACCGGCGGATTCTCTCTTTGAAAAGTCGCCAAGCTACGTGATCCAGCATCACCACCAGCATTTGGCAAGTTCTGCACAGCTTGTGCCATCGCTTGCATTGCGGCAGCCATTGCAGCGTCATTCCTTCCAGCCATTTCAACTTATCACTACAACACAACTTAAAGTTAGACTAGTAATAATTACACAATTGTTAGACAGTAACGACACGACAACTGGCCGGACAGACCGACCTGCTCTGATACCACTAATGTAACACCCTTCTAAAATACCCCAATTATTTAATAACAACAACAATATTTATATCAGAGTAATCATGCACCAAGGGTGTCACACAACATTTCACACCATAATAACTGTCATGCTCTTTATTTAATCAAAACAACATTTTTGCAAAATTCGCAGCGGATAGAATCAACCAACCATTCAAAACATATAATGTTTTACAGGTAAAAAGGTTCAACAATCAACAGTAAACAATTAAAACATCCCGTCCCGATGTTACATCTATCAGAGCACGACCCACTACGTAGACTACACTAGACTCCAAGCATTAGCTTCTACTCAACTCATTGCTCGTTACCTGAAAATAGTTGTAAGGGTGAGTTCCTCAATCGATATAACAAACATTATAAATTATCATGTTATGTTAAGTAAATTTACACGTTAATCACCCTAATCATATCATGCATTCAGTAACGGCACATCAACTCAAATATCATACTCAATAACAACGAAAAATGCAACTCAATAACAACATAAAATGCAACTCAAATGAGACTCGACTCGTCATGCATGTGGTACCAATCGGAGTAAAACTCCCAACTTAAAATCATTGCCATTTTAGTGGGCATCAAGGCATAAGCCTTCAACTTTCAACTTAAAATTTGCCAATCCAGGCCAACGTGGTGTGAGCAAAGCTCCGATTTTTGCCAATCCAGGCCAACGTGGTGTGAGCAAAGCTCCGACTTAATGCATATGAAATATACATGGCATACACGACTTTAAATTCCGACAACATAATAATAACAGCAACACAACAATGTTTTCAACATAATCAACTTATAATCAACGTTGGCTCATCAAGCCTACAACTCAGTATTTTCAACAACTTAACACAACTTATCAACATATTTATATCACCACTTAATAACATAAACTCAATAAAATTACTCATCGAAATCAACGAGAATATGCCAATCACCAATTATGTTCACAACATTAAAATATCAAATTTTCCAATTTCCAACAGTGTTAACCGGTTAACGCCCTGGGTTAACCGGTTAACGCAGGACAAAAATACATTTTCTGGCAAAACGCAACAGTGTTAACCGGTTAACGCCCTGGGTTAACCGGTTAACGCAGGCAAAACAGCACACTTTCACAAATTATAACAGTGTTAACCGGTTAACACCCTGGGTTAACCGGTTAACGCAGGCAAAACAGCAGTCCCTGCGCTAACACAAGGCAGAATGCAGAGTTCTCCGCATTTTCCGCCGTTGGAGGACTTCCGGACCTCCGATTCCAATTCCGTAAAAAGTCATACGTTCGGAAATTCACAACTAACCCAAACACATATTCAATTACAGCCTAAACACAGTTTCATCCAACGAAATTTTCCAGCATTCATAATCCCAATTAGGGTCAATTCAACGGCTATCACTACCCATGACATGTTAATCTATAATACCCATCAAACGACGATAAACCCCCCCTTACCTGAGTTAATCCGGCAAAATCTCTAAGCTCCAAGCTTTTCCGTTCTTCAACCTTTGCTCTCTAGCTCTTCCTCTTTGCCCTTTTCTCCTCTTCTCTGCAGCTTCTCCGTTTTCACGTAAAACCCTTTTAAAAAATGAAAACTCTTTTTCCTTATTCCAACTTATATATTTTCCAATAATTATTATTCCAAAATAATAATAATAATAATAATCCAATAATTCAATTTATTTAATTAAATTATTAAATATATTATTAACTTAATTTAAATAATTCTCTTATTTTATTCGGGGTGTTACACAAGTCGCAATCGCTATCAGCATCTTCTACAGCATTAATCTGATCTTTGACTATCTTTTCAGAGCTAAACCCCATGCCAAATTTATCAGACTTGTACGGTACCTCGATCAGTTGACCCCAGCCAGTACGACCACCATCTTCAACCACGGCCTGAGCATCTTTCAGAGAAATCATAGCAGGAGGAGCACGAATAACCTTGGGCACACGGGAAGTTGGCTTAAGGACAGGACTGGTCGGAGGAACTACTTCAAATGACTGAGAAGGAGTCTCAAAGAATTCACCATCCATCTCGACGTATCTGAAGGTATGCACACTACTGACAATATACTCTTCTTCTCCATACACAGTGACAATCTTGCCCTCTATTGGATACCTCAGCTTTTGATGGAGAGACGAAGCTAGAACACTTGCCCCATGGATCCAAGGGCGTCCCAGCAAGCAAGAATAGGCAGGACGAATGTTCATTACGTAACAGGTAGTGTTGAAGACTTGAGGTCCTATCTTGATAGGGAGAACCACTTCACCATGGACAACACTCTTCGCACCATCGTAAGCACGCACCACAACGTCACTAGGTTTCAGTTCATTGCTTTTACAATCAAGCTTATCGAGCACAACTTTCGGTAGCACATTCAAAGAAGAGCCATTGTCGATCAAGACATGAGACAAGGTGATCCTCTTACACTCAATGGAGATATTCAGAGCTTTATTGTGATTCTTTCCTGCTGGTGTCAGATCAGCATCAGAAAAGCCTATGCCATTATCAACAGCCAAGTTAGCAACATAATTTTCTAACTGATCGACAAATGTCTCCTGAGGTACATGAGCGGTCTTCAAGAATTTTATCAACGCACTGGCATGAGATTCAGAAGATAACAACAAGGATAACATCGAAATTTTAGACGGAGCATGCCCCAGCTGTTCTACCACATCAAAATCACTCTTACGGATGATTTTCAGCATTTCTTCCATTTCCTGCTTGGCAACATCTTCGGTAGTAACTTTGACTGGTGTCTTTGACTGAGAAGGATTGATTACTGGTCCCTTTCCTCGAGTTTCAGGGGCGGGAGGTGAGATTTCTAGAGAGAAGATCCTTCCACTTCGAGTAATTTTACTAGTCCCAACAATGTCAACGTCATTAGGATTAGCAGAATTATCATCTTGCTTTATGTCGTGGATGTAAACATCACCTCCATAATTCCACGGAATGGCTTTTCTTGAGGAATACGGTACTGGGCCAGGTGCAGTAATAATTATGGGAGCTATCTTGGGCTCAGCAGTAATATTCACATGCACTCTAGTAGCGGTAATCTTCACTGGAACTTTGGACCTAGCAATCACAAATATTTCTTCAATAGGGTTTTCCACCTTAGGAATCTTTTCAAAGAGAATTGTACGATCATCCATCAGCCGTTGAATACCATTCCTCAACTTCAAGCAATCATTGGGTCGGAGTATACAGAGATCGCAATTTTCAGCACAACCTGGAAATAAACCAGCTTGCAATAAATTCTTCTTGATGATCAGGAGAGGAGATGCTAAGTCAACTACATTAGTAATGTGAGAATTTTCATCCACAACATTAACAGTCTTGTCATGATTAGGCATAGGAGCAGTGATGACATTAGGAGTCTCCGGAGGATCAAATTCAATTTCTCCAGCGTCGATCATATCCTGAATCTTATTCTTCAATAACCAACAATTGTTTGTATCATGCCCGGGGCTATCAGAGTGATATGTACACCTGGCATTGGGATTATAACGAGGAGAAGTAGTGTTGGGATTTGCAGGAGGATCTCTGAGGGTAATTAAATTTGCTTTTAGCATACCCTGCAGTGCTTGTGCTAAAGTCATATTGATCTTGGTAAACTGCCTTCTTGACCTGTCTTGTCTGTGTTGGAAGTTTTGAGATGGCGGTGCTGCAATCGTAACTGCTCCAACAGTATGGTCACGATTTTTCTTGTTATGACCCCTTTGACCGTACACAGCATTTGATTCATTCTTCCCCTGATAGGACTTTTTGGTGCTTGCAGAGGTAGCCGCCTGTATCTTTCCACTTCGAATGCCGCTTTCAACATGTTCACTCGTCAATTTAAGTTCAGTGAAACCCGATGAGGAACTTCCCAATAGATGGCTGTAGAATGGGCCAGTCAGTGTACCCATGAACATGTCCACTAATTCTCGATCAGTCATAGGGGGTTTGACTCTGCCAGCCAAGTCTCTCCATTTTTGAGCATATTCTTTGAAGCTTTCTTTAGAGCCCATAGTCATATTCTGCAGCTGTAGCCGAGTAGGTTCTAATTCAGAATTATACTGGTAGTGCTTGTAGAAAGCTGTCGTTAAATCAGTCCAGGTGCGGATGTTAGAGCTCTCGAGCTGATAATACCACTCTAACTGTGTGCCGGACAGACTCTCTTGGAAGAAATGGATCCATAGCTTCCTATCAGTGGTATACGGCTGGATCTTTCTCACATAAGCTCTCAGATGCATCTGAGGACAAGACGCACCATCATACTTAGTGAAAGCGGGGACCTTGAATTTGCGAGGAATGACCACATCAGAGACCAGACCTAAGCTTTCAAAATCCAGATCGGGCGCCTTCTGACCCTCCATAGCTAGCATACGTTCTTCCAACAACTTATACTTATCATCTTTCGGAGAGTACTATTCATTTTCATAATTTTCATAGTCGTCCTCAGGGTTGAAGGGATCAATATTCTCATCTTCCGAATCATTTTCTGTCTCATCTTCTTTATCCTTCGGAATTCCAATCTTGACTCCTGGAGCCTGTCCTTTAAGCCTTCTTCCCGGGTTAATGTAACTCACAGATTTCTTGTCTTTCTTCTTCTCGAGCAATAGAGTCTTCAGTTCCTCCTGCCCCTTGGATAAGTTCAAGATCATCTCCTGGAATTGAGCATTCTGAGCCTGGAGATCCTTGACAGTTTGTTCGAGGGCCATTTTTCTGTTTGAGAGGAAGACCGTGAGAACATTGATCCTTTAGAGTACCTGTTATGCAATGTTATGTTATGTTATGCAATGTATGAAATGTTTTCAAGGACTTTTGGAATTTAACTTTGCGTAAACCACCAAAAAGGAGAACTTTTATTAATAATTTCTTTAATCAATGTTCATTACAAGAAAAAATGGAAGCTCAAGTCTCCCAGGGACGACTTCTTTTTGGGCGGAGATATGCATTGAGACTTCGTTCCTCATTAAGCTGGCTGGTGAGCTCTAATACTTTCTTCCTTTCAGCACAAAATTGAGCTTCAAAAGTATCCCTTTCCTCTCTCAACTGGATCCAAGATTTCTTCAACTCTTCAACATTGGTAGGCATATCTGGATAAGGAATGATCTGAGGGGTACCTCCTTCAACTTTTGGTTCAACAATCAGAGGTCCGATTGCAAGATATGGCATGATAAGCTCACGAGCTCTGGCGCGTACCCATCTGAGACAAGGTTCCATAGGAATAGAGTTTTTATGTCCTAAAGTACTTCTTTTCACCATGCCCCAAGCTCGTACAAACCTTTGACGGAGACCTTGAGAATCATTGTCATAGTCAAACACAGTGCCTTGGATAATTATTTCATGTGGACCATCTCTTCGAGCATAACCAAACTGACGTAGGGCTAAAGCAGGATTATAAGTAATACCTCCTCTTATCCCCAGGAGTGGTACGTTAGAGAATTCTCCATAACGGTCAATGATGATAACATTTTCTTTGGGTTGGGGACACCAATGGATGTCTGAATGGGAGAGCGACATTATCCTTTGAGACCATTTCAAATTTTGCTAATTCTTCAAGACTGATTGAGGAAGGTGCGAAATAAACCACCTAGATAATAAAGGTACGCAACACATGAGAGTCCCTTGCCTTTTCATAGTACGAGTGTGAAGTGAATGCAAAATGTCTCCAAGCAAGGTGGGCACAGGGTTATGAGTGAGAAATATCTTAACAGCATTCATGTCTATGAATTGATCCGGATTAGGAAATAGCACCAAACCATAGATTAGTAATGCTAGAACATCTTCGAAAGCGTTGACACTCATAGCTTTTAGGAATTCTCGGGCCTTATTTATCAGAAATTTGGCAAGTAAACCCTTAACTTCACTTCTTGTTACCCAATTAGTTTCAATGTCGGACTTTGTCATGTGTAAAGCCGCGACAACCTCTTCAGACCTCGGAATCTTTTCTAAACCACTGAAAGGTGTTTGATCAAGGATAGGTATCCCAAGCAACCTGGAAAATTCTTCTAATGTGGGTATCAACTGATAATCTGGGAAGGTGAAGCAATGATGTTTAGGATCGAAGAACTGGAATAGAACTCTCATTATATCTTCCTTGAAACCGGTGGTAACTAAATTGAGGAGATAACCATGTTTCTTGATGAACTGAGCATGATCGGGAAATTCTGACACTAAATCCTTGAGTTGAAGAGAGGTCGCTACAAAATTGATCCGGATGGTCTTCCTGGAAGCCATAGCCCTACAAAACAGAGCAAAGTTAAATCCCTAAGTCCTCGAAATGGTTAGTACAATGCCATGATGTCATGATGTTATGATGTTATGATGTCAAGTAAGTAACAAGCACAAACAAGTCACACCACAATCATTCCTAGGTTTTAAGGCTTGCATGAGTTCCATAGGTAAGTACCCTCCCCACTGAAGTTTGGTTGGTTCAACCTGTCCTAGAATAGTAACCGGGTTCTAGAAGGATCTCAAATCATTGACCTTTCCTTAAGTCCACTTCAGTGCAACACCAAGCGGTTGACCAAAATTTCCCTAAAGTCCAATCTCAAAGAGTGTAGTATCGAGTATCAACCAACCCCAGTCGGAACCGAAGTCAGTTATCTCACTACTTTCTAATGGCTAGGATGAGTCAATTAGGGTTCTAAAGGTCTGGTTAATGCTTTGATGACACCATGCAGACGCCAAAATTTTCCCTAAGTAAACATGAGGAACATCAGGACATCCAAAGTCACATTAACAGTAGCCATCATTTTAACCATTCCAGTATACGCCGGACAGTCACGATGATCTCTTGCTACTTACCTAAGGTACACTAGATCCGGGTGTAGGATCTTTCACTCAAGCATAGAATACCCAAACAATCCCTTAAAAGTAAATCAGACAAAGAAACAATTCGAAAACATAAGTGATCTTATCTTTAAGGTAAGCTCTCTTTTTAAGATTCCCCAGCAGAGTCGCTAGTTCTGTGATACAGTGAACTGACTCTGTGTTTTTGCTTTGAAAAGCTATGTTGCGGATAGCAAGAGTCGCCACCGACTTTTCTTTTATCCAATAAGGAAAGGCGGAAAAGAACAGGAAAGACCTTGATTAGATTTTGAGTTCGGGAGGTACATTATACAAAGGGAAGGTGTTAGCACCCTTTGTATCCATGGTTATCCATGGGCTCTTAATTGCTTAACTCACTTATGTTTTCCTTGTTTGAGAAAGTGTTTGAGGAATGTGGTGTGTTTAGAAAATATTTTGAAAGGAGAGTTTAACTTTGTAATGATTCTTGTACGAATGTATACAAAGTGTTTATCTCGTTTGATTTTGAAAGATGTTTAGAAAAATATAACTCGGCGATGATTCTGGTGCGAATGTATACCAAGTGGTGATTTTCTAAAAGATGTTTTGAAAAGTGTGAGGTGTGAAAAGTATTTTAAGTTGTGAGCAAGCATTTAAGAGTTATACCTAACCAAGATCTTTATAGGTATTTCCTATCCTTAGGAGGGTAAAATTGTCCTTACTATTGAGAAGTAAGTAGTCTTATCCTTTGGATGTAAAGGGACATCGTGGGGTCGTCGATTGGTCATTGAAGGCAACATTTGTAAGGATACCTTAGCATTCGAAGGGACGATTATCATTTAATCGCAGGCTACAACAAAGGGTCATCGAGGGACAAAGTCATATATTCGAAGGCAACGTTCGAGGGACAAGGTCATATATTCGAAGGCAACGTTCGAGGGACTATGATTTATCTTGTAGGGACGTTGACCTTTTGATCGAAGGGACTATGACTTATCTGTTTAGGGATGATGATGATTTAATCGAAAGGGTCTTTGCTAAGGGTATCCCCACATTCGCGGGACATGACCGTAATATCGTAAGGCAACAAAGAGAGGGTTACCCTAGAGGTGCAAGTGTGGAAATGATTGGATTCGGATATATTATCTTGAATTAATTTATCTAAGTTCGATTATTTATCTTTCCATGCAATCCTATTAGCATACATCTAGACAATTATATTCACAGTATGGAAAAATTAAAGTGCGAAAAATAAGACTACGCTATTACATGGCTTCGGGATGGGGGGTACATAATTTAAAAGGGGATATAAAATATCTAAATCTTAATTAACGAGTACAAAATTAAAAGGGCATACAAAATAATAAAACCTAATTAAACTAAAAAGAAAGAAATAAAAAAAAATCCTAATTAAATCGATTACATAGAAAGTTCATGACAAATGAAATAAATAAACTAAATTTAAGAATGAATTAAGAATATTTTTAGTCTATAATAATAGAATTTTTTTTATTTTTTTTATGAATTTATGGAAAAACTTAGACTAAATTGATAGATATTTTAAAAGAAAAGAGGGAAAAAAAATATATAATTAGAAAATTAATTAATGGGTTTTATTTTAATAATAGAAAAATAGTGGTGAATTAATTATAGTGGAAAGGGAGTAAACATAATAAAAACACTGAAAAGTTAAAGCTAAAAAATAGGTCCTATTGGCTCAAACCCAGGACCTCTACGTTGCAATGAGGGAGGAGCTACCAACGAGCCATGTTGGTCCATTCGTTATTTATTCGCCTTCATTAAAATATATATTAGTTCTACATGGATTTTTCCATTTTGACACAACACCACCATGCATGTTACATCTTTCTCTCTTACGGCAAACTACTTTATTTTTTCTCATGCTGTTTCTTTCATGTGAATATAACAAACCTGTAACTTCATCTTATATCAAACCACACACATAAAATAAGATCATATGTAATCATCATGCAATAATAAAAATAGCCATGCACAAATCAAGAAGCTTATATTATTTTACTCATGTATTAGTTCTCTTTAGTGCAAGTGATAATGATAAAACAAACCTTACACATACATGTTAAAGACAACCAATGATTTATATTATCACCATTATATCATCATCATTATTATGTAATAACAGTATGTGAAATAAACATAATCATGCTAGAAATAACACTCATATAATAATAATTAAATGACAGATATAATTCTTTAATCATGCAAACAAAATTTCTCCAACATGCTATGACATATCAAGAACAGATGCATACTTGAATAAAGCAATATCAACATCCACCAAACCATGAATACATCATCTCAATATATATTAAACCAATATTATTCATGCATGAATTAAGGAGTATTGCAAGGTAATCATGCTGGATGCAAATTCCCTAATGAACACTTATTGGGGATTTGATTCTTCTAGCTTGCTCACTGTATGTGTGTTGTTCTTATTCAGACTATGAGTGCTTTCTGGTTGCTTCTCTTTTCCCTGCCTGTGAATCTTCTTGCTTCTGCCTTGCCTTGTGTATCTTCTTCTGTTGTATCTCTCCTCTTTTTCGTCTTCCCCCTCTCTCGCTGCAGCCATATGAAGTATTTATAATGATGTGGATTAGGGTTTAACCTTACTAAATATTTGGATCCTTTCCTATATTTTAGGATCTCACCATATAATTTAGGAGAGTTAGCTCTAACATTTTGCATGGGCTGGTATTTCAAAAGTTCAAATTTAAATTTTGTTATTAAATTAGAGCCAAAATTATTTTTATAAAACAAAACCATCATATGATAAATAATACTATGATTATTTATATATTTTTGGTTTGGATTTGGTCTTAAATATCTATTATTATAAATAAATACTTATTAAATACAAATATTATTATAAATAATGAATAACTTAAATGACTCTTAACAAATAAAAAATAATTTAAATTTTAGTTACATAATTGAATTAAAATTTAAACCTATTTCTATTTTTACTTTCATCATTTAAAAAAAATCAAAATTATTCTTACTTATATCAACCAAAATTATTTTATAATTTATGGGCTTTTAAAAAAGTGTTACTCTTATAAATAAATTTTATTAAGTAAAAAACATGAATTACTAAATAAATACTATTTATAAATAATGAATAAATGGAACATGAGTCACTAAATTATAAAAAATAGTTATTATAATTTAATGAGCTTTAACAGATAAAATTAATTTAAAATTTTAATTATACAATTAAAATTCAAATCTATTTTTATTTATCATTAAATTAAAACTATTTTATTTATATATATAAAATTTATTTAT
Organism: Lathyrus oleraceus; assembly: GCF_024323335.1. Taxonomy (NCBI): domain Eukaryota; kingdom Viridiplantae; phylum Streptophyta; class Magnoliopsida; order Fabales; family Fabaceae; genus Lathyrus; species Lathyrus oleraceus. The sequence goes on along the minus strand of NC_066580.1, from coordinate 438,026,281 downwards.
ATCATACAGATAACCAAAATCATTATTATTTTTTATATCTGTATCACATAATAAATAAATTAAAATTTATAATTTATATGAGAATGTATGCTAATGAATGAATGCAAATGTGAAATGAATGCTATGCATGAATCAATTTATCATAAAAATTAACAGGCAAATTTTGGGGTATGACAGTGACATATCCTGCTTGACCTACGTTGGTCTTGTTCTACTTTAGCAGGTTGCTCTTCCACAACTACTTGTGTTTCCTGCTTTAATTCCTCCATAGGTGTATCAATGCTTTGTGATTCTTGAATTTCTTCAAGCTCTACTTTCCTCCCACTGATTCCTTTGAAAATAAAATCCTTTTCTAGGAAAACTCCAGTTCGAGCGACAAACACTTTGCCCTCCGAAGGATTGTAGAAGTAATACCCTCTTGTTTCTTTAGGATACCCCACAAATAAGCATTTGTCAGATTTGGGCTCAAGCTTAGTTGAAATTTGTCGTTTCACATAAACTTCACAACCCCAAATCTTCATGTAAGACATATGTGGTTTCTTACCACTCCATATCTCATATGGTGTCTTCTCAACCTTTTTGGATGGAACACAATTAAGTGTGTAAGCTGCTGTCAATAGTGCATGTCCCCAAAAGGAGTTTGGAAGATCGGCGTGACTCATCATATATCGGACCATGTCTAACAAGGTTCGATTTCTTCTCTCAGATACACCGTTCCATTGGGGTGTTCTAGGAGGAGTAAGTTGGGATAGGATCCCACACTCTTTCAGATGATCATCAAACTCTAGGCTTAAATACTCACCACCTCGATCTGATCGAAGAGTTTTAATATTCTTACCTAGTTGGTTTTGTACTTCATTCTTGAATTCCTTGAACTTTTCAAAGGATTCTGATTTGTGTTTCATTAAATACACATAACCATATCTATCAAAATCATCAGTAAATGTGATGAAGTACTGAAAACCTCCTCTGACTGGTATGTTTAGTGGTCCACATACATCAGTATGTATGAGGGCCAAAAGATCATTAGCTCTTTCACCTTTTCCTGTGAATGGAGACTTTATCATCTTTCCAATCAAACAAGATCTGCATGTCTCATATGATTCATAATCAAAAGAGTCCAAGAGTCTATCTTTATGGAGTTTGTAAATGCGGTTCTCATTTATGTGGCCTAATCGACAATGCCAAAGGTAAGTTGGATTTAACTCATTAGGTTTCATCCTTTAGTATTAATGTTGTAAATAGGCATTTCAAGATCAAGGACATATAGTCCATTGTTCATTTGTGCAGTAGCATAGAATATATCATTCAAATAAATGGAGCAACAATTGTTCTTTATTATAAATGAAAAACCAAACTTGTCTAAACAAGAAATGAAAATAATATTCCTGCTAATTGCAGGTACATAATAACAGTTCTCTAACTGAATTATTAAATCACTAGGTAAAGTCAATACATAAGTTCCTACGACTAAAGCAACAACCTTTGCTCCATTGCCAACTCGTAGGTCAACTTCACCTTTTACCAAATCTCTATTCCTTTTTAGCCCATCCACATTGGTACAAATGTGAGAACCGCATCCAGTATCTAATACCCATGATATAGAAGTAGATAAATTAATTTCAATAACAAAAATACCTGAAGTTGAAGTCTCTACTCCATTCTTATTATCTTCCAGGTACTTTGGGCAGTTTCTCTTCTAGTGTCCGGTCTTACCGCAATGGAAGCAGGTGTCTTCCTTTGCTATGCCTCCACTAGGATTCAAAGCAGGAGCAGTGGGTTTGGGTTTGGCAACTTCCTTGCCTTTCCCTTTATCACCCTGCTTGGTGGGTCTTTTGTTCTGTCTCTATCCATTTCTGATCATCAGAATGGACTTCCCTTTTGACTTCAGATTCTGCTCAACAGTTCTTAACATGGCTAGCAGTTCAGGAAGAGATTTGTCCATATCATTCATATTGAAATTAAATACAAATTGACTGAATCTATCTGGCAATGATTGCAAGATCAAATCAGTCGCAAGTTCCTTTCTGAGGGGAAAACCCAACCTCTCAAGGTTCTCTACATACCCAGTTATCTTGAACACATGGGGACCTACAGGGGCTCCCTCGGCTAACTTGCCTTGAAAAAGGGCTTTTGAAACTTCAAACCTTTCATGCCTTGCCTGCTCTTGATAGAGCATCTTCAGGTGTTCGATCATATCGAACGCTGCCATGTTCTCATGTTGCTTTTGCAACTCTGAGTTCATAGTAGCTAGCATGAGGCAAGCAATTTCATTGGCATCATCGACATGCTTCTTATAAGCATCTCTTTATGCCTGAGGTGCAGAACTAGGAGGTTCCTCTTCAGGAACAGGTTTCTCCAAGACATACAACTTTCTATCATGTTTGAGGACAATCTTCAGATTTGGGTGCCAATCCAGAAAAAATTTCCCAAACAATTTTTCCTTATCAAGGATTGATCGTAAAACATTGTTAGAGGTGTTTGTTGTCATGGTAATCTACATGAAAATAATGAAAATATAAGTATCAATAATATATTTAATTAGGCCTTTAATTAAATATGCTCCCACTATTTTACTCAAAACAAATGACCCTCACCATTTGATTCGGAAAATCCCGTTGGAAGATTTTCTAGTGGGTCGAGATCCACATTTCACTTTGTTTTAAGTCCGCGTAGGCGGATTACATAAAACTAGGTTATTTAGGTAGGAACTCCTTCCAATTGTATCTAATACAACTCTCGAATATTTTAGTTGGGTGAATAACTCCTTATTCCAATCCATCACATGGATCATTTCCAACTCTTGCTTCTAAACATATATAATCTTATTATAATTTGTTTAGTTAAGTTTGACCCATTGTTTTAGCAATTGGATATTACAATTATCCCATCGCACCTTACTAATATAGAATATGCACCTCGCATAGGCGAAACCTACATTATTCGATACTAGTCTTGATGAGTGCTAAAACTTGGAAAGCATAAACTTAATATTTAATTTGAGGGAATTTGTAATTATTCTGATCTCACCGGCTTATTTATCATATAAATCGTCTCTCACATGCATCAACATATATTCACATGCATCAACATACATAATGAAACAGTTATGACCCCTAGCGCAATTGTTCTCCCAAGCCAATGAGAGAACCTAAGCTAACTTAATAACGATCTAAGCTTCTCCAAGTAAGATCTTCAAGGTTGTCCTCCTTTGATATTGTATTCTTCTCTTTCTTCATAACATTACATTATATAAAAGAAACTCGTTTTACATACGAGGGAGTGAGATGGGAAAAGAAGTTACATTAAGAGATTAAAAGAGAGGCACGACACGCAGGTCGTATTTTAAAATCCCAAAACAGAATAAAGGAAAACTAAGGCAATAACCAATCACCACAAGACAATAATAATAAACACATTATTATTATTAATTTAAATCCTGTTAATTAATTAAAACCAAATTAAATTTCGGTGACCGATCACACTACGCAGAGTTAGCCGGGGGTTCTGCAAAATTTTAATGAACAATTCATTTGAAATCGACGTCTTTTTTCGTATCAACACTTGATACTTTAAAGCACAACTCTTGCATAATCACAACCCTAATCGCATAACTCTTTGACAGCACAACCCTTGTGCCGTCATTAACCCTAATGCACCAATTTTAGACCTGCAAACACACCTCGATTGTTAATTCAGTATGATTGATCAACACGTCATTGCTTCACCATACTAATGTCGGATCAAGAAGCAAATGACCATTGATCGCTCAAAGGAAAACAACCATTAAGTGTTTGAATGAACGAAACAGAAATAGTATATCATATATACCATATTTTGCATCAGGATTACTTATATCATATATATAACTTGATCGATCTCAATTGCATAACCTATGGACGATCGATGTATCGCTGTTTCACCATACTAACGTCGGATTCCGAAGCATAATCAACATCAATCATCCAAATCGTACACACATGATGCCAAATTTTATTACTCGTTTATTCTTTGATTCATTATGTATTTTAATCGTATTAATACACAAAATACAGAAAATAAACAGCTATCAGATGCATGGTTTCGTAAGTGGCTCTAATACCACTGAAGGAGAAGAGCGATCCAAAACGCAGGGGAAATTAAAAAAAAATCTCCTTTAGTGATCCTTATGAATGGGCATGATCAGTGATAGAATCGTTACCTCTTATGGCGATTAAAACCTTTGATGCAGATCTACGGAGCGATCATGAACATTGAACGACGACAACGCCTCTACTCAGTCCACACGAACAGATTCCTTCAATCTCAGTGCTAGCTGCTACGAATGAAGACTTTGAGTGAGAGAGAGAGAGAGAGAGAGAGAAACGAAATTTCAACTGCACAAATGCTTCTACACAAGGGTTCTATTTATAGAACCACTTGTGTGGGATGCAAGCTAAAAAGCCCATTTAAGTGTATGTGGATCATATCTTATAATATGCCAAAATCACTTAAGCGCATGGTACCTTACCATATTTCGTATTCTACTTAAGTACACCGTACCTTACGATGTTATACAATTCACTTAAGTGCATTGTACCTTACGGTGTTCCTTAGTTAATCTATCTCTCATCAACCCGTCCTTTTGCGTGTGACCCTGTAGGTTTTCACGACATTGGCAATTATATTAAATCACGTATTTAATATAATAAACAGTGAGCGGTATCTAGCAACACATCACTGCTACCCAAGACACGAAAATGTCATGTGATCTGACAAATCCTTTTGTGATAATACTTATGTGTACAATTACCCTTTTGCGCTTATGTATATATTGAACACAAGGCATAGACCGTGTCATCCTTGTCCAGTTCAATATTGGGCCCATAAACATTTATCCTGTTACGCAGGATGGGCAAATTCTATCTAGGTCACTCATGTCCCTCAGCATGCTTCGTAGAGTACCCATCAACTATCTTTATGGTCATCCAGTTACGGACAATGTTTGATCAGCAATAAGGAACTTGACTCTACATCTAGGGTCCATAGTGGTTTCAGGTTGAAGGGTGGTATACACCATTATCACCATGAGAATAACTTATGACACTTTGCATAACATCCTATAGAGTATTCTCATAACGGGTCAATCCAGTATAAATATTACTCTTAATATTCATACCTATGTTTAAGACTTGATAACTCCTTATCCATGATCCATGAGACGTGATCATCAGTCTATATACATAATAGTCTTAATGCTTTAATGTTATCCCACTTCACAATAAAGCTCAACTACGGATACTTTAAGAATAATGTCCTTATGTTTAATGAGATCTCATGATTAAGTCACACTTGATACATTAAAGGGACTAGCTATTCTAGGGACTTTATTAAACAAACATAATAAAGAAAAAGCCTTTTATTAATAATAAATAATTCGATACAAGTACCAAAAGTATTGGCCTCTAGGGCTTACACCAACATCTCTCAGCTATGGTAGACCGTGCCTTCTCCGGTACCAGATGACTCTCATAATAATCAAACATGTCATATGTCTGTATATGTGCCAAGGCAACAGGAGCAGAGACGACATGGTGTTTGAGAATGGTCTGAGTATAGTTGAACTACCGCATGACGCGCTCAGGAAGATGAAGAGCAATGAGACACAATCCATATCCCAATCATTCAAATTATAACACTATCTCGTCAAATGGCCACGTCTCACAGTGATCAATATAGTCGTTGACGTGCATGTCCTTAGCAACCATATGGTAAAGATAAACTCTGTAAGGCTCGATCGCATGGTTCCCTCTGAGCAGGATAAAAGTAGTAACACACGATATATCCTTAGTGTAATCAGGTACACTCGCTCAACTAGAGATGCACGGAATGTGTTGGAGGATCCAACCCTGAAATGAAAAGTTTGGAACACACGAATCATCGATAATGGATTTTCAAAGATGAAATTAAAATGACAAAGAAACATACAAAGACCAATAATTATTACCGTTAGTAGTGTGATTCTACCTGTGACCTGCTTTATCTTCCACATACAACCTTCTCTCAACTTTGAATATAGGTAGACCAAACAAGCCGCCCCTAAGTTTTACTCATGGATCCGCTTGAAATCCATGAAGTAACGTAGGTAGACGAAGTCTGTATAGGTGACACTTTTGTCCATAAAAATCACAGTGACAACCAAATAAAGCAAGTATGCTCGCAATGCATGCGATATATGGAGCGCCACCTGCTTATCATCACCATCAGTCTGCTGTGCACTTAGGAGTGCATCCTCGTATACCTTTTTCAGGTATACAAATCTAGCATGATCACCCCTAGTCTTATCCAACTCATACATCGTCTCCCCTGGATCAACCCCTAGATACTCTACCATCATCTCGAATGCCTTGTCTTTGGTTATCCTCCCATGATAAGAATCCCCCCTGATCAGAAGATGTAGCAAACACGAGACATCATCAAGTGTGATAAACATATCACCATGTAGCAGATAAAATAACAAGGTCTCTGAGTGCCATCTCCCCACGAATGCATTAAGTATCCTGTGGTTGACCGTAGTATAACCGATCATGCACAAGTCCTTGAGGCCAAATAAGGACAAAACCGACTGAAACCATTCCTCCTTCGGATGAGGCAATGCATCAATCTTCCTCCAATGGTTAAGAAACTTATGTGCATCACAATCTTGAAATTTGTCAAAAATAATCCATGTCAGAAATTAAAATTAACGTAAAAATAAATAAAGAATCCAACTAATGTTATCCCAGATATGTCTGGAAGTATGGTTTGGATATATAGGCAATAAGGAAAAATCAACTGGACCACTTCCAAAAGCCTCAGCCTCAGCCTCTAGAGGTGGCATTGGATCAACAACATCAGTAGTAAGAGGTGGAAGTGGATCAATAACATCTATAGTATGAGGTGGCATTGGTGAAACCTGACGCTTACGGGAGGATAGGGAGAGTGATGCGTCAAATGGTGAATCCCGTCTCTTATAGAAAGAAGAAGATGGAGTGGCATGAGGAGAATCACGAGCCCTAGAAGTAGACGACTCAGGCTGACCAGAGGGACCAGGAGCTTCTGGAACCTGCTGACTCTTCTCCCGTAGAACGGATACGCGCTGAGCAACCCTGTCGTGCCTCAATCTATCATGTCTATCAACCATTATGCATGTAAGTTAAAGTAAGACAGATCATTAGTGCAAGTAAATAACACAAGTAATAAAATAAAATAAAATAAACTGAGAAATTTCAGGAGATACATCTGCTGAAAAATTATGGAGATGCATCTCCGCTTACTGGAAAACTAAACCGTTGAAAAATTCCGGAGATGCATCTTCGGAATTTTCTACTACACAGAGGTCGCGTCAATGGCGTAATGTACCACGATGAAGCTCAAAAACATTGTTTTGATCATCAATTTCAGCCAACAAATAACTAATACAATATGGCTGAACTATCTTTAATATAATTTCTACTCATTTATAACCCTAATCATTAATTTCTACTCATTTACACCAAAACTCAAACATTTATTGAAAACTCGAAAAACTTACAAGAAATTGATGTTTTTGATGAAGATGGATGATGTTACAGATGAAGATTGATGTTCCCTTGAGCCTTGTTGAATGAAATTTAACTTGGTGTAGAGAAAAATTTTGAGAGTTGAAGTTAAGTTGAAGTTTGAGTAATGTGTAATAGGGAAGGAGAAGAGTCTGATGCAATTTAACTTCCAAAATATTCTGAAAATGCATCTCCGAAAAACGTTAACGTTAACTGATATTTTGGTGCGCTCAGAGATGCATCTCCAGAAACTGGGAACATTTTTGAAATTTCGTGTGGTGCATAAGAATCATATGGGGTGCATTAAGAAATACCTTCTTTTTTTTGTGGCAAGTTAATTTATTATTTCTAAAAATAAAAGTTCTTATTTTAGTAGCTTGGACCAATAAGAAAGTGCAGGAGGCCCAAGTGTGGAGGGCTCGTTAAGTCACTAATAACATATTTTTATCAATGCAATAACCCCAAATTACCCTTACTGTATCCTCGTGTTTTGCAAATGCTTGTAGTGCGTTTTTTGAGCTCCATGGCCAACCAAATTCCGCGTCAAGGGCGGTGCATCTCACTGGAATTGAAACGATTGCCGGAGGTCGTCGAGGCAACTTGACTAAGAACTTGAGTGTTTGACGGTGACAGAGGAGAGTGATTCCAAATTGAAAACCATGAAGGGGAACATCGGAGCATGATAGAGTTCTCACCACTCCACCGAGATCAAAGATGAAAATTTTCCTTCTACGTAAATCACAATAATGAATTAAGTCATTGATAACAAACACAATAGAGAATGAGGTGTGTTCCTTTACGTCATCACAAATTTGATCGAATTTGATACTATCAGGGAGATCCGATATACGATCCAACCTATTATGGCGCTTACAGACGTTACTAGAAAATTTCTTTTCGTCTTCCACAACTTGAGAAAGCAGTTCGCAACAACAATTACATGTTGTTCGTCACTCTGATTTGATTTTCAGAGCAGAAAAATCTGTTATGAAAGGGATAAAGGTAGCAGGGGTCAAGGTAGTGAAAGTTTTGCAGTCAGTTGTTGGCTCATGTATTAGAGGATTTGGGTGTAACATTGGCCCTTGGTGAAGATCTGAATGGCTAAACTGAGTTGGACGGGTAATTGATGGGTTTTGTATGGAGGTTTTGGGCATGGAATTAGGAATCGTTGGTTGTGGGTGAAAATTTCTCTATGACACAGATTTTTGGTCATGGAATCGGGAATTATTGGTTGGAAAGTAGAATTGGGGATTGTTGGTTTTGTGTGTAGAAATGGAGATTGTCGGTTGGAGAATGAATATGGTGTTGTGAGAATTCCATAATTGATCTGGTGTGGGGTGCTAAGGATGAAGTTGAGGAATGGAACATGATAAGAAGGTAACCGGGATGACGTTGGGAGTTATGAGAGCCATATATTGATAGGAAGTATTAATGCTGATTTTTCAGATTTAGTGGTTGCCGGTGAACGAATCGAGAACTACTTAAAGATCGGCAAAATCCAGGATACAATAGTTATGGTTAATGGAGCAAAGAAACCCCAGTCCAGATTCCTAAAGAAGAAGGAAGAGGAGACCAATGCTGCTATGATAGCAGAAGGGGTTGGAGCCTACCAATTGTCATACTATCAAGTGGCAGCAGTAGCACCAAGTCCATATCAACAACAAATGTATGTTATTTCTATTGGTTCTCTACCAATGCAATATCAGCAACACTACGCTTCTCAACAACCTTATACTTCAGAATAGAAGAACTACCATCAACAGGGTAGATAGGGACTAAGAAGGCCCAGAAAGTTTGACCCAGTTCCCATGCCATATGGTTATCTGCTTGCTCACCTGCTCAAGGACTCGTTGGTTCAGCTAAGGGAAACTAATGCTCCTCCAACACCTCTTCCTCCAGGATATGATATGAATGTTAGTTGTGAGTACCACTCTGGGACATCGGGGCACTCGATCGAGAATTGTAATATCTTCAAGCATAAGGTACAAAACTTGATCGACTCAAAGATTATCTCGTTCGCACCGAACGACCCGAACATATGGAATACTTTGCCTCCACAGGCAATCACATTTGCAGTTCCATAGCCAGAGCAGTGGTAGATCTGAAGAGGTTGTGTCTGTAGAACTACTCTGTTAACTTCTGCAAATACCAAGATCCCAACCCGTGGGAAGTAATAAAGCTGATCATGCCAACAATCATTTGGTTGCTCAAACATGTTAGTGTGTAGCTTTCTGGTTTGTCATGTGTATTATTCTCTTATAATAAACTCGTTTGTTTTTGAATAATATTAACATTGAAATAAATATGCATATTTTGAATCCATCCATTTGTGTTCACTAAAAATTTTCATCGCTATTCAAACTTTTGTTTTAAGCAAAATCAAGAGGAGGATGATGAAATTGAAAACACAAAATCACCGCACATATACTTTTGGATAAAACCTCACTGATGATATAAGACATTGCTTCAAATCCCAAACACTGGAGTTATAAGGAAGATAATCCCTAGTCAACCCCTTTGAGCAAAAGATTAGGAGTTTCTTTCTATACAGAAAAACCCTCAACCTTAACCCGGGGCGGGGTAGTCGTCAATTAGTTTGACGAAGCGTTGAAACTTCAAAAAGGGGGTGTTCTATCTAAGGATCAACCATACCTTATCCCTCACGAGAGGTCGAAAACCAAAAATCCATAATGGTTGTCCCTCACTCACAGAGGCACGAGGCAGCCACAACCTCTTCGAACCAAACAAACTAATGTCACACGATTTGTTCCCAACAACAACAAAAAATAAGTACTTTTTGAAAAAAAAAAGGAGTTCGCTAAGTCGAAAAACTCGAAAACGAGTGACTTAGGCAAAAAATTAGGGCACCCATGTGGATCGCAAATCCGAGTCAATCCAGCAAAAGTAGGGAACTAAAATAAAAATCAGCAAAAGAGGAATCGAAAGAAAATCCTCAGTCAGAACAAATTCCTGTGGCCACAAACCAAAAAGAAGAAGGGTGACTGCCACTCTGAAAACCTCTTTGGTGCATTAATCATCACTTCAAAATCCCTTTTGGAAGATGAGCATTTGTGTTGAACTAGTTGAGCATAGAACTGGAGAACATCACGGAGAATGGGTGGGTTAGGATAAGTTTGAGCCTTAAATCCTTTCTTTTTGAAACCGTGAACCATACCACGTTACAACCCTCAAAAGACCGAATTTAAGCAGGGTTTATTTCGAAAGCATATGGTCAGTAAGATCGTGTTAAAACCGACTCCTTACTGATTTGCTTATCATTTGTGTTGGTATTGATATGACATTCTTAATCAGTGATACATTCATTGTATGTCATAATTCTAGTGCACATAATTGGATTTCAAAACTAGCATAAACATAACATTGACATTATCATTCTCAAATGAACTTGTCTTACTCGTGAGTAGGCATTTGACATCAAGGAAGTTTCTGCAATGAATGTGAATTGAGGAACCTGTTGATGCTTGAGACCTCTGTTGAGCAGGGAAAATCATCTTGATTGATCATACCAAAAATGCAGAATGCTTGAGAACTCCGTTGAGCAAGGGTAAGTCACGTTTGTTGATCACATCAATGGGCTGAACGACTGAAGACTTCGTTGAGCAGAAAGACAAGTCTCTACAAGGTTCAATAAATCTGGGATAATCACGCTGAGAAATGTCTACAAGATTCAGTCAATCTGAGGTAGTCACGTTGAGATTCGACATATCTCTTAGAATATCAGTTAGTCAGGGCCATTCCCCAAAGATTAGTCATCCAAAGGCAAAGTTACTTCAAGGCTCGTATTGGGGCAGGCCACTCCAAGAGCACACGAAGTCAATATCTCTCCAAGATGGTTAATAAGAGGTGCACAGTTCCAAGACAATTGAGGCAGGTCAAATTGAGATAGTTATATGACAAAGTTGCTTTATAACTTGTGAATGAGGCAATCCATGCAGATTCCCAACAGACTGGGTCATGACTGATTAGGGAAAGAAGATCCTTTCTTTACTTCAAAGGTTGTTTAGAGCAAGATCCATTATACATAAGACGCTAAACACATCCTCTAACTTTTCAATAGAGCAACCTGCATAAGCAATCATGCATTGCATCATGAGACACATATCATATTCCGTCGAGTTGGGGGCATTACGCCATATAAAATAAAAATGCATAACAACATGAAAGTCTTTCTCGAAAGGATAAAAGAATCCTCAGTTGAGGCAATTCTTTCTCCTCAATCGAGAACTTTATCATGAAGTTCTTGAGTGGTATTCCTAGCAGGTTTTCCCAAAGTATATTCTCTTCGTTTTTCCTTTTGCAAATATTGGTGACCTTTCGTTCGTTTCTTACCTTTTGTAAGTATACCCCTGCCTTTTGCACGGGGAGTCTCGTCATTTGCTTACCTTTTGTAAGTATCCCTTGCCTTTTGCATGGGAAGCCCTTTCTAGCAGCTTACCTTTTGTAAGTACCCCTGCCTTTTGCACGGGATGTCTCGTCATTTATTTACATTTTGTAAGTATCCCTTGCCTTTCGCATGGGAAGTTTCTTTCAGCTTACTTTTCGTAAGTACCCTCTACCTTTTGCAAAGGAAACATCTCATATTTCTCACTTACCTTTTGTGAGCCTCTTTTTGCCTTTTGCATAAAGACTATCATCTCCATCAGCTTACCTTTTGTAAGTATCCCCCTGCCTTTTGCACGGGAAGTCTCATCATTTGTTTACCTTTTGTAAGTACACCCTTTCTTTTGCATGATAAATCATTTCTCGCTAAGGAGCTGTTGCTACCTTTTGTGTGAGAAATCCCTTCAGGCTTTCTTCTTAACCTTTTGTTGAGAGGTTTTCTCATCACCTTTTCTGTGAGAAATTTACTTCCTGTTTGCCCTTTTTCTTATTCCCAACCTCAGAGTTGTTATTTCTTTTCCAACCACAGAGTTGTTGTCTCCTTTCTTTTTTCTGGTCTCAGAGTTGTTGTATGTTTCTCAACCTCAGAGTTAATGTCGTTTATTGCTACTCTCAGCCTCAGAGTTAATCTATATACTCCTTTTGTCCAACCTCAGAGTTGATGTATATCTTGCTTACCTCCAACTTCACAGTTGATATCATTTTGCACATCCAACCTCAGAGTTGATGCATATCTTTTCAATCTCAGCCTCAAAGTTGATAATATGTTTTTCCCAACCCCAATGTTGTTGTCTTTGCTACTTCCAACCTCAGAGTTGCCATTTATTGCTTTCAATCTCTAGCATTAGAGTTATTATTTAGTTTATGACCAGCCACATAGTTGATGCTTAGATCCTTTACCGCCATCCTCAGATTTGTGGTACATATCTTCTTTCCCCCAACCTCAGAGTTGACGCCTACTCTTCATATCAACCTCAGAGTTAATAATTTGTTTTATGACCAGCCTTAGGGTTGTCATCTATCCTGTTTCCAACCTCAGAGTTATCGTTTATCCTTTTTCTATCGTCAACCTCAGATTTGATGTATATACCTTGGTGTCCTCAACCTCAGAGTTAATGTTTACCTTTTATACCCCTAACCTCAGAGTTAATGACAAGCTCTTTTTAATCCCCAACCTCAGAGTTGACGTCCAGCCTCAAAGTTGTCGTCTATATTTTATCCTAGCCTCAAAGTTATTGATAATCATTACCCCTAGTCACCGATTGGATCTTGATTGTGTCACTATCCTCGACCTTAAAGTTGATGTTGACCATATTTTATTTCCAACCGTAGAGTTTAGAATGCCCAGTTTTACCTCATTCATAGTATTGAGGTCGAATGCATTTCAATCTCTATGAAACCTTTTGTCGAAAATTTCTCACTACCTTTTGTATGAGAATCTCATTCCCATCTTTCTTGTTGACCTTCTGTCAAGGAGTTCTCATTACCTTTTGTATAAGAAGTTCAATTCCAGTCTGCTTCTTAACCTTTTGTTAAGGAGTTTCTCATCACCTTTTGTGTGAGAAATCTATCCATATTTTTAACCTTTTGAAATCCTCGTTTCTCTATTATTGAGGAGTTGTTGCTACCTTTTGTATGAGAAAGGGCCTTATCCGTAGCAATGTCGTCCTTCAACCTCATTTTCTTCTTAACCTTTTGTTGAAAAGTTTCTCATTGTCTTTCGCATGAGAAATCACATTTACCTTCGTGTGCTTTCTTAGCGTTTTACTGAGATTGTCTCATATGCCTCGTTGTAGCACCTCAAATTTGCACCTATCATTGTACATACATTCTCATATTAGGTCATAACATAACATGGTCCACTGCATAGCATTGCATTGTCCCTTTGCCTCAAGTGCAAGCCAGTCAGGAGAATTAGGTCAAACTGATCAGGAGATCAGTCAATCAAGCAAGCAAGCACAATTCTCATTGAGCCAAGGCCCTAGGGTTGGTCCAACATGTTCACATGACTTGGGGATCCATTTGAAGTGTTTTGGTCAAGGATGGGATGCTCAGAAGTCATTAGTCAATGCACAGTCAGTCAGAAACCCTAAAAAGTCAAACTTGGTCAACTGGGTTTGTTTTTATGATTTTTGTTGGTTGGATTTGGTTTGAGAGAGCTTATTCATGTCCAAATAGGCCTCATATAACATGTCAAACATCATCATGGAAGAATTTGAAGCCAAATCAGAAATTTCCAAAAATAGAAACTGGACCTGTAATTGAAACTTGCCAAAAATGGAAACTTCTTGATCCCAAACTTACATCTTGATACAAGCTTCAAATGAATTTTTGCCCAACATGAAAGTTGAAGATCTTGTTCTCCCATTTCCAAAAAGTCCAAGAACTCTCAATTCCCATGTATGGTTGGCAAGTTATGATCAATTCATTTTCAAAATTTCTTGAACTTCAAAAGGCCATATCTCTCAAACCATTTGGCCAATTTGGGTGGGGTTTTTTTCCAGCAAGTCACATTTGACCTCCTCTTTCCAAAAATGTAACCATCATTCACCAAAACCCCATAGATCAAAATGACCTTTTTTTCACTTACATGAATTATTTCAAGTGTGGTACAAAAGTGAGTTTTTGAGATAACCATTTCTAATCAATTTGGCCATTCAAACATGTTCTGAAATTGCATTTTGGTCATGTTACAAAGCCCATTTTCGTGCTACAGCCCTTGCACCTCACCATTTGAACAAAAGTGGTCATTTAGCAAATTTGATTTTTAAAACAAATTGTGATTAGCATTCCACTTAGCAACCTTAAACAGCAGATATATAGGTTATTTTCTGATCATTGGCAACCCTAGCAGCCTCTGAACACACAGAATTCTCTCACTCTCTCAAATTTCCATTTTTGCATTTTTGAACTTTTCCTTGCAAACTTGTAAAGCACACGAGCTGGCTATTGTTGTTTCATCATTCAACATCCATTTTGAGCTGATTTCAACCATCACACACCAACTGTAAAGCTGTTTTCCACGACTGTTTTCTTCAAGCTTCACTAATGGCAGAATTTGATTGGAGCCAAACCAAGCTTTCTTGAGCCAAGCAAACTTCATCATTCATCATTGGGAGCTTGTTGGAGCAACTGTTTCATCACCAAAGATCCAAACAACAACTGTTTCACTAATTCCTTCAAAATCAAGTAAGAACTCGAATCTCCAATTTCTTGAAACTATGCCATGCTTTAGTTAGGTTTTGTTGTGATGGTCATGTTGGAACTTGAATCACTAAAAATGGTTAACTATTCTGAGAGAAATCTAAGTTTCAAGTTTGATGTTAAATGTTATTTTTGCTCGATTCGTGTTGTTCAAGTTGATTCAATGAAAATGATGTTTGGATTTGTAATGCTGGATGTTTGCTGGTCATGATGGCGTGTCCAATTTCAATTTCTGGGCCAATTTGTTTTTCACGATTTTTGGAGAGGATGAAGATTCACTGTTCAACATAAACCCTAGAATATGCATGAGTTTCCCAGATTTATCCCCTGTTCACGTATGCATGGCGCTGTTTATCCATACTAACCAATCAGATTATTTCCTTTCCAATGTCCAAAACGCGGTGTTTCGATTAGTGGATCCGGTATTTACTAAACTGCCACTGCCGTGCTTAATTAATTGCATAAATCATGTTATTTCAATAATTATTTCATCTTTGTATGCTCATTTTGTAAAAATCATAAGTTCATCATGCTTGATCCAATTTCCATGGGATTTTTTGCATTTGATTCATCACGATCTCTACTTATTTGTCATAATTTTTCCTGATTTTTTTGATGAATGGATTTTATTTGGTATTAGGGTTTTGCTCATGTGCTCAATTGTTGTACCTTTTACCAAATCATTTGTGAAATAGTGACACTTTATCCTATGGCCTTGAAATTTGTTATGCACAAACTAGACACATCCATGGTGATTTTGGTATAGAGTTCATGAATTTAGCTTCTCTGGTCATTGAGTTATGATTTTTTGAAGTAGGGTGTGATAATTTGTGTCACACCATTGATATGCAACTTGATGATTTTCATAGCCATGCTTCTTGACCTCAAAATGGATTGAATTTTTGCATGATTGAGCTTGTGTATGTCTAGTTTACATGTGATTTTTTGTGGATTTGTTTATGGCATTTTCCAATTGATTGAGATTTTTCTCCCCTGTTGGGTCTTATGTTGACTTTTTGTGACACATGTTCCCATTTCATTTGTAAAATCCTCATACTTTATTAGATGGACATGAAATTTGATATGTAATTACTAGACATCTTAAGCTTTGCCATGGTTTTAGTCTCATTCATTTATCATATGCCATCACTGATTTATGATTTTCTTAAGTTGATGCATGTTTGGTTGACTTCTTTGAGCATGTTCAAAATTGCCTTGTCTTTCTGATTTTCATTGACTATCTTCTACTTGTCCAAATGAGATGAAATTTGACATGCTTACCATGCTATAGGTTGTGATTGATCATGATTTATTTGGTGATTTTTTGAAATGTTTGAGATTGCTTTTGATTCAAGTCTTGCTGTTGACTTCTATGAGCTTCTAAATGCCATGCCATGACCTAAATTGTTCATGAAATGATGATGATGATTGATATGAATGTGAACCCAATTGGGTTTGTTTCTTGATTGTTTGAACTTGATTTTGGATGCTTGCCATTTGCTGTTTTGACTTTCTCATTCTCTTTTGACCCTAGGCTTGTCCTAGTGGTCCTGTTACTCACATTTGAGCTCATCTTTTCAGGATAACCAACAACTGTCCAGTGATTGGCATTCAGGCTCCACGTTTGCCTTTGCCTGTTGTTTGTTTGTGTGTGTGTCAGCCGAGCTACGAATGCTCTGATTCTTCTTCGTCCAAGAAGATACGTATGCATAGGATGCGACATCCTAGCGAGCATGTGTCGTTTCCCCCAGTCCGAACTACTTCGACTCTGATGTCTATGCTTGATAGACTAAGTAGGCCCAGGATGCGGTATCCTGCCGAGTCAGTTTCAGTTTTGTTTTCTTGTGTCTCTTTCAGCCAGTGTGTGTGTGTGTGTGTGTGAGCAGTGTTTTAGCAACCATTTATCCTTCCTTTTGTGTGTGGATCCCGTCGAGTACGACGGATGCGTAGGGGTGCTAATACCTTCCCTTCGCATAACCGACTCCCGAACCCATGTTCTTTCCTAGGTTTACTTCGAGCGTTTCCTTTCCCTCTTTTGGGATAAATAACGCACGGTGGCGGCTCTGTTGTTCTTGTTTCCCCGCCGGTTTTTCGCGTAATGCGACAGCTGGCGACTCTGCTGGGGATGCTAGAGAAGTTGACCTATGCTGGTCCATCTTCCCTAAGCGAGTCTCTCCTAGCGCTCTCTAGGTTAGGGTTTTGGTTGCTGTGTGCTGTGTTTATTTATTGCATTCATTATTTACTGTTTGCATTCATTGTCTATTGTTTGCATTTATGTTTGTAATTATGTTTGCATTCATATTCATTATTCATTCTGCCTGGCTAGTTGTCTGTTTTTTCTTTGTGGGGTGGGAGTCAGTTGAGGTAAAAGGTCCAATACCCAGACCATGAGTGAAATCTAGGATGATTAGGAATAGAGTGATTCATGGGAAGCGGGTGGTATTGCGCCACTTAGCGGAACATTGATATCACGAGCAGTTCAGACCCTGGTGGGGTATCGTCGTTACATACTTCGGGTGTGTATATGATGGTATTCTGCGAAAGGTTATTTATGCTGTGTTTCTCTCGACCTTACCCTGGCCTAGACTACACCCGTGAGTCGGGAAGGGTTCATTATTACAGGTACCGTTGGTGACTCTTGGTTCTGTTGGTGACTTCGGGTTCAGACAACAGTGTATTCAATTGACCTTGGGTTTTTCAAGTTGGATTTGGGTTCTGAATTTTGACTGAAGCTTCAACCTTGTGATCAGAGATTGCACAATCAGCCAGTCCAGTCTGCATCATTTGCATCATAGCATATTTATTTTTCAAAAGAAACGCAAAAAAAAGATACAAAAAAAAAAGATACAAAAAAAAAAAGAAACTAATCTCTGCATGCATATCATTTCTCAGGTACATTCCAGAGCTTGGTTCACTGATAGAGATGGCAACAGTCCCAGAACCGAAGCGGAAGACCTGCTCCTACAGCTTTCATCGTGAGCCGTTGAATTCATTGATCGAGCTAAGTAGTCTTGTGACTGATGATCGACTGAAGAGTTTCGTTGGGCAGTATGGAGATATTTTGACAGTGTTGAAGACGTTAGTTGATCCGGTGCCTCTGCAGACACTTCTTCAGTTCTATGACCCGGAGCTCAGATGTTTCACCTTCCAAGACTATCAGTTAGCACCTACTCTCGAGGAGTATTCTATTCTGATGAGCATCCCGATTCAGCATCAGATTCCCTTCTTGGACGTGCCTAAGGAGGTTGACTTCAGAATTGTTGCCAGAGCTCTCCGTTTGAGTGACAAGGAAGTTGGTGATAATTGGAAGCCCAGTGGGGAAGTAGTGGGTCTGCCGTTGAAGTTTCTCTTGAGAATTGCTAGAGATGAAGCAGAGAAGGGGAATTGGGAAGTTTTTCACGCCCAGCTTGCTGCCATGATCTATGGGATCATCCTATTCCCAAGCATGCCCAATTTCATTGACCATGCCGCTATCACTATCTTCATCAGAGGGAATCCAGTCCCCACCTTGTTAGCTGATACTTACTATGCCATCCACAGTAGGCATGGTAAGGATGGAGCCATCAAGTGCTGTCTACCTCTCCTGTTCAGATGGTTTATGTCACTCCTGCCTGTCAGTGGACCCTTTGTGGATACCCAAAGCACTCTTAAGTGGACTCAGAGGGTCATGTCGCTCACCTCCTACGACATCCGATGGCAATCTTACCGGATGGACGTACGGAATGTTGTTATGAGTTGTGGTGAATTCCGAAACGTGCCACTCGTGGGGACCAAGGGCTGTATAAATTATAATCCAGTTCTTTCTCTTCGCCAGTTAGGGTTTGTTATGAGTAGAAGACCACTTGAAGCTGAGATAGTTGAGAGTGTGTATTTTGAGAAGCAGAGTGACCCGACTAGGTTGGAGCAGATAGGAGGAGCTTGGAGATCTGTTGGAGTGAAGGATGGATCCGTCTTAGGGAAGAAGTTTGCCATTGCAATGCCCGATTACACCGATTGGGTAAAGAAGAGAGTGGAAACCTTATTGCTACCCTATGATAGGATGGAGCCGTTGCAGGAGCAACCACCTTTGGTTCTTGCTGATAGTGTGCCTGCTGAGCACTATAAGCAAGCTCTGATGGAGAGTCGCCGTTTGAGGGAGAAGGAGCAGGACACTCAGATGGAGTTGTACAAAGCCAAAGCTGATAGGTTGCACTTGGCCCATCAACTCAGGGAAGTGCAAGGAGAGGATGCTAGCAGAGCCAGGAGCAAGAAGAGATCATATGAGGAGATGGAATCCATGTTGGATGCAGAGCATAGGGAGTGCTTGAGACTGCAGAGGGCATAAGTCAACTATCAGAAGAAGATCAAAGACCTAGAGAAGCAACTCAAAGACAAAGATATCCAGTTGAAGAAGGAGGTAGACTTGAGACAGACATCAGAGGACTATCTTGGAGGAGAAGTCTTAGAGCTTAGAAGACAATTGAAAGAGAAGATCACCCCTCTACCAGAATGTTCAGAATGCACACTGCTGATAGACCAGTGCCATTACCTGAAGACCCTCATTCCGGAAGACCGTCTGTCTTAGTTTATATCTTTGATGTATTTGTTGAGAATCACCTCCAGGCCTGTTGGATGGGATTCATTTGTTTGTACTCCGTCTTTTGGATCTTTGTTGTTGAGAATCACCTCCAGGCATGTTGGATAGGGATTCATCTGTTTGTACTCCGGTTCAGATTTTTGTTGACTTTTTTGGTTGTATGATCCTTTTACCCTTATTTATAGATAAGGTTGTTAGTATTTCCCTGTTGTTCTCACTTTCCCTGTATTGTATTGTTCTCTTGTTGCTGCAGGTTGCCATCTTTTGGGGATGGATCAGGCTCTTTGAATGCCTGAGAAATGAGCATATCATGTGCATCATACATCATTAAACATCATACTCATCTCATTTGCATAACAGGTGTTCTTGTGCCGCCTTCTTACTTTGGTTTCTGTGTTCAGGCAGGATAGCTGATCAAAGACCGCACCGCTACTCAACGCGACTCAACCATCAACGGAATATGGATCAAGTACAAGCCGAGTTAGCTGAGATGAGAGCTAACATGGCCCAATTTATTCACATGATGCAAGGGGTTACGCAAGGGCAAGAAGAACTCCGAGCTCTGGTTCAGAGGCAAGAAGCTGCATTGCCATCAGTCAATCCACCTCTACAAGAAGGAAACCCGGTTCCTGACACTCCTGCTGCTGCTGTGCCCGTCAACAACTATGCTGTGGGAGAAGAGTTGAGGGGTATCCGAGTCGACGGTCAACCAATTGCTCCAGATGCTGCTAATGCCAGAGTCATCCATGCTCCGGCCCGTAACAGAATTCCGATTGTTGACAGACAAGAGGATATGTTTACCTTACTCAGTGAAGACGAAGATATTTTGGGCAGAAATGATGCGAGAGATCGTAAAGTTGAGGCCCTTGCTGAGAAAATCCGGGCGATGGAATGTCAAAACTCCCTCGGTTTTGATGTTACAAACATGGGATTAGTTGAAGGTCTGAGAATCCCGCACAAATTCAAGGCACCGTCATTCGACAAATACAACGGTACTTCCTGCCCTCGCACTCATGTGCAGGCATACTTCAGGAAGATCTCTGCTTACACTGACGATGAGAAAATGTGGATGTACTTTTTCCAAGATAGTCTATCTGGGGCATCTTTGGACTGGTACATGGAGTTGAAGCGAGAATCAGTCAGAAGCTGGAAAGATTTGGGTGAGGCCTTCCTAAGGCAATACAAGCACAACATGGATATGGCGCCGAGCCGAACTCAGTTACAGAGCTTGTATCAGAAAGATAATGAGAGCTTCAAAGAGTATGCCCAGAGGTGGCGTGAACTAGCCGCAAGAGTGCAACCTCCGATGTTGGAGAGAGAGCTGACTGACATGTTCATTGGAACCTTGCAAGGTGTGTTCATGGATCGCTTGGGAAGTTGCCCGTTCAGCAGCTTTTCTGATGTTGTTGTCTGTGGAGAAAGAACTGAGAGTCTTATCAAAGCAGGAAGGATACAAGATCCTGGCTCTTCAAACTCTTCCAGTTCTAGGAAGCCATCCTCTGGGGCACCCAGAAGGGGAGAGGGTGAAACGAACGTTGTACACCGTCGGAGGAGTGTGAACAGAGGACAGTATTGGCAAGTCGCTGCTGTGACTATTCCAGCGACTCAAACTCAACAACAGCAGAGAAGACCAACTCAGTAGTATCAGACTCCACAACATCGTCCTCAGCAGCAGGCTTACCAGCCTCCCAACGATAATCAAGCTGGTACAAGTAATGAGAGGAAGAAGATCATTTTTGATCCAATCCCCATGTCCTACGCCGAACTGTATCCCTCTCTGATAGAGCGGAACTTGATTACTCCCAGAGACCCGCCGCCCATACCCGTCAACCCTCGTTGGTGGTATAGGCCTGAACAACATTGTGTGTATCATTCAGGTGCTCCTGGTAACGATGTGGATAGCTGCTTTCAGCTGAAGATGAAGGTTCAAGACCTTGTGAGGTCAGGTATTCTGATCTTGGAGGACTTAGGTCCCAATGCTAATCAAGCTTGAAACTCACAAGTCCTGGGCTGGCGCCGACTTTTCTTCAGAAGGTTTGTTCAAAAGCAGAAGCTGCTGGTACAAAAGATATTGACAGTTGTCATCCCTGGGGGGATCTATCACAATTGGGTCACTGTGGGCGTTCTTACAGTCATTCCTAAGTCAGAATAATAATCACTTTGTTTAAAAACCCTTCTCCCATGCCAAAAGGAGAAGTGATGACATTGTTGGCAATATTTTGTGCAATGATATTTTCATTCAAATAAATACATGTCGAATATTTGTTTTTCCAATTGTTTTCCCTTTTCGCTTTTGCATGAAATTGGTGATCACAAAAAAACCCTAAAAACAAGAATAAAAGCAATCTTTTCATCTGCATAACGATTGTTTTGTTTGTTTTTCAAAAAGCTTTTCATATCAAATCATTATGCAGGTTATTTCTTAAACCCATTGAACATAATGGTCCAACGCCATCTCCCAATTCTGAATTCCCTGTATTCGAAGCGGAAGAAGATGATGTTGAAGGGATTCCTGACGAGATTTCCCGACTTCTTGAGCAAGAAAAGAAGATCACTCAGCTGTATCTCGAGAATCAGCAGAACAGCCAACTGGGGCATTAATCAAAAAAAAAAAAAAAAAAAAAAAAAATTATTATTAAAAAAAAAAAAGAAGAAAAAAGAGAAAAAAAGAGGGTGCAAAATCAAAAGAAATCAAAATCAAAAGAAATAAAAAAAAACGAAGGAAAAGATAGCACCCTCAAAGTCCCAAGTTGGCTGATGCTGAATGGATTCAGAGTCGTTACGACCGAGTGAATCTGATCAAAAAGAAGAGATTAATTGCCATGTGTCATGGTCAGTTATATCAGCAGGGAGTGAAGAAATCATTCGATAAGAAGGTCAAACCTCGTGTGTTCCGAGAAGGTGACCTTGTGCTCAAGAAAGTCTTGTCTTTCGTGCCCGACTCCAGGGGCAAGTGAACCCCAAGCTATGAATGTCCATATGTTGTCAAGAGAGCCTTCTCAGGCAGTGCTTTGACACTTACAACAATGGATAGAGAAGTTCACTCGTCCTGTGAATTCTGATGCAGTCAAGAAATACTTCGCCTAAAAGAAAAAACAGAATAGCTCGCTAAGTCGAACACCCCAAAGGGCGACTTAGGCAAAAAAGGAGCGTCTCGGTGGATTGAAAACCCGAAAGGGCGATCCAGGCAAAAGTTAGAGACATTGAAAAAAGAATTTGCATCCCGCTAGATTGAGCACCTCACACTGGGGCAATCTAGGCAAAAATTAGGGATTTGGCAAGTAACTGCATCTTGACAAGACTGTGTTCTATATCTGTCATCCGCCAGGAATTCTCGATACATCGTCGACTGAAGCTCTGAATACATCGAAATTTAGAATGGTAGAGAAAGGGTCATTATGTTCAATGTAGCCCTCTCCAATATATATCACCGATTTCAAATTTGTACAGATCCATGGAGTCTCGCCCTTTGCAGACTACCATTCAATTACATCTATTTGAGCTTTTACCCAATTATTTGCACTCTTATGTGTTTTAATTCAACAAATGTTTTGCATGTTTTAATTGATAAAGTATCATTGTTTCAAAATAAACAAATTTTTCAAAAAAATTGTTCTTAAACAAAGTGAACATTCACAATGATGGAAGGTTACTTAGGAGACCCACAGTGCTCTCCTGAGGGTGGTATGATTAACAACAGGTAAGACAATTGTTCGTATCTCGAGCATGGCTATATCTTTGTCCCGCAGAACCTCGTATGGTCTCTCCTCAGCGAGTTTGCTTATGGTTGAAGTTGTTCATCTTCATGTCCCCGGCAGTGCAGAGTCTTCCTCCAAGTTCCTATTAGCACCTATGGTGGGGCATCCCCAGTGGAGTGCTGTTTAAGCCCTATTGTGGGGCATCCCTAACAAGTTTGCAAGTTTGTGGGCCAGTTCCCAGGCAGAGTGTTTATTGAAGGCTCTAACTTTCCTCTCTCCAGCAGAGCAGTCTTCCTCTCTCCCCCCAGCATGGGTATTTTTTCTTTGAAGATTCAGTATTCGGTGGATTGACATCCCAGTAATCCGGCATTCTCTCAGATAGATCCCTCAGCGGAGTTGTTTGCACGAGGAGCTTTGTCAATGCCTATCTGTTCTCATCAGAGATCTGATTGCTTCTCGGTACCTCTGGTCTCCAGCACGAGTTGTTGTGGCGCGTACGCCTGTGTTTGAACTTTGTTCTCCGGTTTGTGACTGAAGATCCCTCCGAAAGCCTCTGGTGGCCTTCCTCCCCTGCAGGATGAGTGTTCCCTGATATCCCAGTCCCCAGTGGATTTTCTTTGCTCTCTGATGACTTTGGTTTTCCCTCCGGAAGAATGGTGTCGGATGGTTGATTCCCGAACCTGCCTGTTGAGCATGTCTGTTTGTCAACATTCATCATACATTTTAGGTATAATGCATACATGCATAATCATAACATTCAGGTACTCATGATGCAGCTGTTGCCGTGTATCTGTTGATGGTTGTCTCCTGCTATTTGTTGATACAGATCTCTCTAGTAGATCCTCCCTAGCAGATATGGGTGTGTCTGATCTCTCCATGTAGAGCCAACCCTTAAGCAGAAAGTGTCTACCCTTTCCTGCCATTTCCCCACTGAGATACTTCCTCGTGGATGACGGTTGTTTCCGTTCCCTCCCAACACGCATTGGGATGGGTAGTCCCTATTGAGTTTCTTTCCTCATTAGGGTGGGTCTTGTTTCAGTCTGCCATTTTGGATCGATCCTGAATTGGCTTCCTATTGGCTGTCTCTTGTGCTTCCCTGGGGCATAAATGAATAGTTGCTCACTAACCGACACTCATTCACCTTATCCTCAGCGGAATTGTGTGGCCTCTACCTACAAACCGGTAGTTGTAAGTCCTATTTCTGTGGTTTTCTACCTACAAACTGGTAGCTGTAAAATCCCACTTTCATCCCCTAGCGGAGTTAACCCTTTGTGCTCATCCTATCGATGACTGGTTACTTTTCTGTGGCTTCTACCTACAAACCGGTAGTTGTAAGTCCTACCCTTGTGGTATTGATAGTCTTGTCCCCATTGGGTCTTCACCTTCTTTTTGGATACTTGCTCCGAGTAGGCAACTTTATCCTCTTTTGATTGGTCATCTTTTGCATACCTAGTCTGGTACCCATATGCCTTTCTTTTCGGTCGATTATTCATTTAACAACCTACAACCCGGTTATGGATAATCTTCCATGCGAGTGTATTATCTATGTTTTGACGGCTATAGATAATATATCTCATGCACTCTTTGGTCAATCTTTTGATTGTTTTCTCCAGCAGAGTAAGATTCGTGTTCCTTGTGGAATCGAATGTTCATCCTTTAACAAGTTTGCTTTCGCTCTCTTCAGGATGTTTTCGGTCGATTATTCATTTAACAACCTACAACCCGGTTATGGATAATCTTCCATGTGAGTGTATTATCTACGTTTTGACGGCTATAGATAATATATCTCATGCACTCTTTGGTCAATCTTTTGATTGTTTTCTCCAGCAGAGTAAGATTCGTGTTCCTTGTGGAATCGAATGTTCATCCTTTAACAAGTTTGCTTTCGCTCTCTTCAGGATGTTTTCGGTCGATTATTCATTTAACAACCTACAACCCGGTTATGGATAATCTTCCATGCGAGTGTATTATCTATGTTTTGACGGCTATAGATAATATATCTCATGCACTCTTTGGTCAATCTTTTGATTGTTTTCTCCAGCAGAGTAAGATTCGTGTTCCTTGTGGAATCGAATGTTCATCCTTTAACAAGTTTGCTTTCGCTCTCTTCGGGATGTTTTCGGTCGATTATTCATTTAACAACCTACAACCCGGTTATGGATAATCTTCCATGCGAGTGTATTATCTACGTTTTGACGGCTATAGATAATATATCTCATGCACTCTTTGGTCAATCTTTTGATTGTTTTCTCCAGCAGAGTAAGATTCGTGTTCCTTGTGGAATCGAATGTTCATCCTTTAACAAGTTTGCTTTCGCTCTCTTCAGGATGTTTTCGGTCGATTATTCATTTAACAACCTACAACCCGGTTATGGATAATCTTCCATGCGAGTTTATTATCTACGTTTTGACGACTATAGATAATATATCTCATGCATTCTTTGGTCAATCTTTCGATTGTTATATCCAGCAGAGTAAGATTCGTATTCCTTGTGGAATCGAATGTTCATCCTGTAACAAGTTTGCTTTCGCTCTCTTCAGGATGTTTTCGGTCGATTATTCATTTAACAACCTACAACCCGGTTATGAATAATCTTCCATGCGAGTGTATTATCTACGTTCTGACGGCTATAGATAATATGTCTCATGCGCTCTTGGGTCGAAGTCGTCCTCCCCAGTCGAATAAGATTCGTATTTCTTGTGGAATCGAATGTCCATCCTTTAACAAGACGGCTTTTCTAAGCCCTCTTCAGGATGTTGAGTGTTTTGGAACACAAACCAATTCACGCTTTGGCACTCAGGCCAATTGTCCGGTATTCAGACCGAAGAAGTTTCCGACGATCAGGTTGATGTACTTATGTTTTTTCCGGTATTCAGACCGAAGAAGTTTCCGACGATCAGGTCGATGTACTTATGATTTTCCGGTATTCAGACCGAAGAAGTTTCCGACGATCAGGTCGATGTACTTATGGCACTCAGGCCAATTTTTCCGGTATTCAGACCGAGGTGGCGTTCAGGCCAATTTCCGATGTTTCAGATCGACATCAAATCTCTCATACACCGATGCTCAGTATTCAGACTGACGAGCGGCGCTCAGGCCATGGTTATCCCTGTGTTACCATTTATTTTGGTATCCAGGTCGACGTTTCTGTTTCGGTATTCAGGCCGATTTCTTTTTTCCGTTCCAGACGGATTTTTCTTTCAAGACTGTTTCTTTGCCGATCCTGACAGGCATTGTTGATTATTTCCCCAGCAGGGTGCAAATTTCTACGGTTCTTAGTATTCAATCCCTGTTTACCCTGAAAGTCTGACAGTCGTTGCTCTCATCCATTCGGGTTCCCAGCTGATTGAATAGGGGCAGCTGTAGCACCTCAAATTTGCACCTATCATTGTACATACATTCTCATATTAGGTCATAACATAACATGGTCCACTGCATAGCATTGCATTATCCCTTTGCCTCAAGTGCAAGCCAGTCAGGAGAATTAGGTCAAACTGATCAGGAGATCAGTCAGTCAAGCAAGCAAGCACAATTCTCATTGAGCCAAGGCCCTAGGGTTGGTCCAACATGTTCACATGACTTGGGGATCCATTTGAAGTGTTTTGGTCAAGGATGGGATGCTCAGAAGTCATCAGTCAA
The DNA here is from genome assembly GCF_024323335.1 of Lathyrus oleraceus. Lineage (NCBI taxonomy): Eukaryota > Viridiplantae > Streptophyta > Magnoliopsida > Fabales > Fabaceae > Lathyrus > Lathyrus oleraceus. The sequence goes on along the minus strand of NC_066580.1, from coordinate 437,999,204 downwards.
TGCACAGTCAGTCAGAAACCCTAAAAAGTCAAACTTGGTCAACTGGGTTTGTTTTTATGATTTTTGTTGGTTGGATTTGGTTTGAGAGAGCTTATTCATGTCCAAATAGGCCTCATATAACATGTCAAACATCATCATGGAAGAATTTGAAGCCAAATCAAAAATTTCCAAAAATAGAAACTGGACCTGTAATTGAAACTTGCCAAAAATGGAAACTTCTTGATCCCAAACTTACATCTTGATACAAGCTTCAAATGAATTTTTGCCCAACATGAAAGTTGAAGATCTTGTTCTCCCATTTCCAAAAAGTCCAAGAACTCTCAATTCCCATGTATGGTTGGCAAGTTATGATCAATTCATTTTCAAAATTTCTTGAACTTCAAAAGGCCATATCTCTCAAACCATTTGGCCAATTTGGGTGGGGTTTTTTCCAGCAAGTCACATTTGACCTCCTCTTTCCAAAAATGTAACCATCATTCACCAAAACCTCATAGATCAAAATGACCTTTTTTTCACTTACATGAATTATTTCAAGTGTGGTACAAAAGTGAGTTTTTGAGATAACCATTTCTAATCAATTTGGCCATTCAAACATGTTCTGAAATTGCATTTTGGTCATGTTACAAAGCCCATTTTCGTGCTACAGCCCTTGCACCTCACCATTTGAACAAAAGTGGTCATTTAGCAAATTTGATTTTTAAAACAAATTGTGATTAGCATTCCACTTAGCAACCTTAAACAGCAGATATATAGGTTATTTTCTGATCATTGGCAACCCTAGCAGCCTCTGAACACACAGAATTCTCTCACTCTCTCAAATTTCCATTTTTGCATTTTTGAACTTTTCCTTGCAAACTTGTAAAGCACACGAGCTGGCTATTGTTGTTTCATCATTCAACATCCATTTTGAGCTGATTCCAACCATCACACACCAACTGTAAAGCTGTTTTCCACGACTGTTTTCTTCAAGCTTCACTAATGGCAGAATTTGATTGGAGCCAAACCAAGCTTTCTTGAGCCAAGCAAACTTCATCATTCATCATTAGGAGCTTGTTGGAGCAACTGTTTCATCACCAAAGATCCAAACAACAACTGTTTCACTAATTCCTTCAAAATCAAGTAAGAACTCGAATCTCCAATTTCTTGAAACTATGCCATGCTTTAGTTAGGTTTTGTTGTGATGGTCATGTTGGAACTTGAATCACTAAAAATGGTTAACTATTCTGAGAGAAATCTAAGTTTCAAGTTTGATGTTAAATGTTATTTTTGCTCGATTCGTGTTGTTCAAGTTGATTCAATGAAAATGATGTTTGGATTTGTAATGCTGGATGTTTGCTGGTCATGATGGCGTGTCCAATTTCAATTTCTGGGCCAATTTGTTTTTCACGATTTTTGGAGAGGATGAAGATTCACTGTTCAACATAAACCCTAGAATATGCATGAGTTTCCCAGATTTATCCCCTGTTCACGTATGCATGGCGCTGTTTATCCATACTAACCAATCAGATTATTTCCTTTTCAATGTCCAAAACGCGGTGTTTCGATTAGTGGATCCGGTATTTACTAAACTGCCACTGCCGTGCTTAATTAATTGCATAAATCATGTTATTTCAATAATTATTTCATCTTTGTATGCTCATTTTGTAAAAATCATAAGTTCATCATCCTTGATCCAATTTCCATGGGATTTTTTGCATTTGATTCATCATGATCTCTACTTATTTGTCATAATTTTTCCTGATTTTTTTTTATGAATGGATTTTATTTGGTATTAGGGTTTTGCTCATGTGCTCAATTGTTGTACCTTTTACCAAATCATTTGTGAAATAGTGACACTTTATCCTATGGCCTTGAAATTTTTTATACACAAACTAGACACATTCATGGTGATGTTGGTATAGAGTTCATGAATTTATCTTCTCTGGTCATTGAGTTATGATTTTTTGAAGTAGGGTGTGATAATTTGTGTCACACCATTGATGTGCAACTTGATGATTTTCATAGCCATGCTTCTTGACCTCAAAATGGATTGAATTTTTGCATGATTGAGCTTGTGTATGTCTAGTTTACATGTGATTTTTTGTGGATTTGTTTATGGCATTTTCCAATTGATTGAGATTTTTCTCCCCTGTTGGGTCTTATGTTGACTTTTTGTGACACATGTTCCCATTTCATTTGTAAAATCCTCATACTTTATTAGATGGACATGAAATTTGATATGTAATTACTAGACATCTTAAGCTTTGCCATGGTTTTAGTCTCATTCATTTATCATATGCCATCACTGATTTATGATTTTCTTAAGTTGATGCATGTTTGGTTGACTTCTTTGAGCATGTTCAAAATTGCCTTGCCTTTCTGATTTTCATTGACTATCTTCTACTTGTCCAAATGAGATGAAATTTGACATGCTTACCATGCTATAGGTTGTGATTGATCATGATTTATTTGGTGATTTTTGGAAATGTTTGAGATTGCTTTTGATTCAAGTCTTGCTGTTGACTTCTATGAGCTTCTAAATGCCATGCCATGACCTAAATTGTTCATGAAATGATGATGATGATTGATATGAATGTGAACCCAATTGGGTTTGTTTCTTGATTGTTTGAACTTGATTTTGGATGCTTGTCATTTGCTGTTTTGACTTTCTCATTCTCTTTTGACCCTAGGCTTGTCCTAGTGGTCCTGTTACTCAAATTTGAGCTCATCTTTTCAGGATAACCAACAACTGTCCAATGAGACCAATACAAATTGGTTGTGTTTGCTTGTTTATCATGACTAACATGTTTTGTTTTGTAGGTTGCTTGGCTCACATGCCTTGAGCCTTGTACCTTGCACATTCACTTGCTTGTGTTGACTGTTGACTTCTGTTTCCTTTTGCTTTAATTTTGAAGTTGTATACTAATGTCTGCTTGACTATTTCAGGTGCTTTTAGTTGCTCAGTTCCTTGTGAACTTTTGCTTTGCTTTGCTTGTTAAGCAATTTGCATTGAGGTATACTTCTAATCTTCATGTAGTCTGGAAGACCTGGCCTGTTACTTGGCCAGGCAACTGTCTGAAGTCCTCCTTAAGAGGCAATGTTTTTGATTGTTTAATTTTGTCCTTGTACATATGCAAAGACCTCCTAAGTGAAGAGGCAATTGGCAGAATCCAAGGGATAAGCAATCTATCCCCTGCTAGTCTGTGTGTCACTCACCTTGCTCACACTACCTGTGTTGATGCATAGTGAGTAAAAACCCAAGATCTATAGAGTCTAACTTGTGGATAGAGTTCCAACTTTCTGAACTCCCACACCTTCTGATATTCAAATGCTCTCCCTGACCAGGGATAAGAGCAATGAGGCACACCCCTCATCTCCTTTCATCTGCTTCACCTTGGCTCTCAATGTCAAGGTTAAGAGCAACATTTACCCAGTTCCAGAGGTTTGTTTGTTGAGGTTGATTTGACCCCTCGACTAAAACCTAGCCTTGTTTGAGCCCCTTGCTTGTGTATAGTGTGCGCTACCTGTGCTTGTATGTTTGTTTGACTTGCTTCCTGTGCAAGTTAGGTTTAGTTTAGACTTGCTTCCTGTGCAAGTTAGGTTTTGCTTGGCTTGCTTCCTATGCAAGTTAAGTGTGTGTGTGACTTGCTTCCTATGCAAGTCATGATTAGGATAGGCTGGCTCCCTGTGCCAGTTAGCTAGAAACCTTAACTTAGGGATGATTTTGCATGATAACATCTAGGCTCGAGTCGTAGTCTCCCTAGTTGTGTCTCCCTCTGTTATCTGGTTAGGCTAGTCCTTTTTCCCTGCGTAGGGGAACTACGTCGCCCTGATCCTCATACCAGATGAGGTACGTAGGCAGGAGATTGGCATCCGGGCGCCCTTTTTCTTTTCCACCCTTTGTGTCTTAACCACCCTTGTGTGTTTTTTTTTGGTTCGGATGCTGATGTAAGTCCAGTGATTGGCATTCGGGCTCCACGTTCGCCCTTTTGTTTTGTTTGTGTGAGTTGTTTCTCCTTTTCTGGTTGGAGTCCGACGTAAGTCCAGCGGTTGGCAGTTGGTTTCCTGTGTGTGTTTGTTGGTTCGGATGCTGATGTAAGTCCAGTGATTGGCATTCAGGCTCCACGTTTGCCTTTCCCTGTTGTTTGTTTGTGTGTGTGTCAGCCGAGCTACGAATGCTCTGATTCTTCTTCGTCCAAGAAGATACGTATGCATAGGATGCGACATCCTAGCGAGCATGTGTCGTTTCCCCCAGTCCGAACTACTTCGACTCTGATGTCTATGCTTGATAGACTAAGTAGGCCCAGGATGCGGTATTCTGCCGAGTCAGTTTCAGTTTTGTTTTCTTGTGTCTCTTTCAGCCAGTGTGTGTGTGTGTGTGAGCAGTGTTTTAGCAACCATTTATCCTTCCTTTTGTGCGTGGATCCCGTCGAGTACGACGGATGCGTAGGGGTGCTAATACCTTCCCTTCGCATAACCGACTCCCGAACCCATTCTCTTTGGTCGCGAGACCATGTTCTTTCCTAGGTTTACTTCGAGCGTTTCCTTTCCCTCTTTTGGGATAAATAACGCACGGTGGCGGCTCTGTTGTTCTTGTTTCCCCGCCGGTTTTTCGCGTAATGCGACACTCGTGCATGAGGAAATATTATACATTTTGCTTGCCTTTTGCAAGTATCCTCTACCTTTTATAGCAGGAAGTTTAACCTTTTCTCAGTTGAGCTACTTGCCTTTTGCAAGACGTCTCTCTATCTTTTGCAGAAGAGTTTAGTCTCAGTTCTATATCCTCTGTTACTTATCTTTTGCAAGTACAAGCGTTTACTTTTCAGAATCTGCGGGAATACCTCGATCACCGGTTACATGTCAAAACTTGTTAGTGAAGGCAGAGAAAAAAGAAAAGAAAAAGAGAAAGACAAAATAAAAAATTAACCGTATTGTATTATCATATTGCATACGTCATGCAAATATAACATTCCCATAACTACCCACTTACCTAAATAACTTTTCAATCCCTAGCAGTTGCCCTGCATAAAAGCTATTTTGTTCATCTTATACCCCAGTGGAGAATTTCTTTGTAACCTATCTTCATATTTCATTTGTTCCCAGTGGGCAAATTTTTTTATATTCTAATATTTAATCCTCTTCTACTTTGAATGCCCGGAAGTTGTTGATATCCATACATTCAGGTCTGAGAAGATTAAATATAGGCAACTGTCATACCCTAAAATTTTCCCCACCCTTTACAATGATCATTTAGGTCACTAACTCTAATCATTTGTATATCCTCATAAGCATTCATTTCATCTGCATAAGCATGGTTCAACATAAGAAGACAAGTGACTTAGATTCATGGCTTTGTGCTTGCATCTAGTGAAAACTAGGGTTTCTCACCAACTTGAGGTGGCTCAATCAATCAAACCCTACTTGGAGATAACTTTTGATGCTTGGGTTTTGTGCCCATGTTTGGTGTGTCAATTGTGGCTTCTTGAGGAATCAAAATCCTATTTGGGGGATACCCATTTGATCATGGTGTCCCTAAACCCTATTCATGTCTCATGCCCTTGTGTGGGCCCATAACCCTAATTTCATCTCATTCCATTGTGATTTGGTTCTTTTGCTTGACCAAAGTTGCTTCCAACCTCTTGTGCATAGTCCATGCATGTGGTTCCTATTGCTTTTGATCCCATCAACTTCATTCTCCCACATGTGCATCATGTGCTTGTGTCCTTTGGTTTATGCCTAGGTATATGTTTTGCTATGCCATATGTTCATCCTCATGCCTAACCCTAGCCCTTTCCTTGATTAACCTATTTTCATCTGGTCAATATTCATTTCATATGTTGTCATGCCTTTGTTCAGGTTTGTCATTGATCATTTAAGTAATTGCTATGTCCTTTGGTGTATGGTTAGTGGTACATTCATGGATCCTTGCCTTGATTCCATTCCATTACAAGCTTTGGTCCAATTCATTTTTAAGTCATATTCAACTCATGTCAAGTTTGATTCATTTTCCGGCCTTGGTTCAATCCATACTCAAGTCATGTTTAATTCAAGTTACAAGTTAATCATGTCCATTTCAAGTCATATCCATTTAAAATTCCATACAAGGTTAAAAAATCAAGATCAATTCAAATAGCAATCCAATTTCATTCAAATGAAAATTCCATCATCATAATCCATTACAAATGGTCATTACATGAGAAAAATACAAAAAAATTGAATGTTGACTTTTTGATCAACTTTGACCAAAGTCAATCCAATCCCCTTTTCCATCCTAAAACCCTAAATCTTCAATTCTAATCCTAATCCTAATCTTCAAAACCCATCTTGATATTTGATTTGCCACTTTTACATGATGCTTCATATTCCAATTTTGCTCATCATGTTGCCTTATCCAACCATCATTCATGTGCATATAACCAAAACCTGTTAAACCATGACCTACATGAGCTGCGAAAACACAAGTCAGAATGAATGAAACCTAGAAAGGCATGAATGCTATCAGCAATAAACAAACCATTGATCCAACGTTAAACAGTATTTTCTCAAATCAAATTCAAAACACAATAAAATACGATTAGGATTGTATGCCACGAGCCTTAAGTGGTAAAGAAGGGATGAGAATGGAGCTTTCCTACACTCATTCTGAGTATTTTGAACACAAGACGCTTGGCTTGGTAGTTCGAGATACTCACCTTTACCCATAGTCTTTAGTGCAATCCGAAGTCAAGAACAATCTCTTTTCAAAACCTAAAACACAACATTAACTCATCAAACCTTTTGTTTGAGCCTTAGGGCATAATTTCGAAAACCCTTTTCAAGGTATAACATAAACAAAACAAATAAACATTTTGTACCACGAACAACGGGGCTCTGATTTCTCACTTCAACAAGTGAGCATACGTAGGCACGAGGACCCAAATCCTTGGCGAGCACACTAATAAAAAATTTATTTTCACTTCGTAAACCTTTAGCAAGTAAGCATTAAGATAACGACACCCATTCAAGCGAGAGATAAGCTAGATGGTTCCCATCGAGTACGATGATTGTGAGGGGTGTTAATACATTCCCCTTACATAATCGACTTTCGAACCCGTTCGTGGTTGCGATGACAATTCTTTTGGGGTTTTCTCGATATTTTCCCTTTCCTATAGAATAAATAAAATCCAATGGCGACTCTGTATTTTTCGCGTAGCGACAAGGTGTTTGCGGAGTTTTAGAAGTTCAAGGTAAAGTCTGAAAAGCATAATGATTAGAAGTTGAAAATTCTCAGAACTGATGGTGGATGTGAGTACAACTCTACAGAGTTCAAAAGGTTTTGTGAGGAGAATGGAATTGAACATAGGGATACTGCTCCATACACTCCTCAATACAATGATTTTGCTAAAATAAGAAACATAACTTTGCTTGATATGACAAGGAGCATGATGAAGGAGAAGAAGCTCCCTCACACCTTGTGGGGAGAAGCTGTTACCACTGCAACATATGTGTTCAACAAATGTGCAACCAAAAAGCTAAATGATATTGTTTCTTTTGAGAAGTGGACTAGAGATAAGCAAAGTGTTAGCCATCTGAAGGTGTTTGGTTCTGTTTGTTATAAACAAGTCCCATATGCTAAGAGTTGGATGACAGAAGCAAAGTCATGTTGCTTATAGAGAACCACATTACATGTGCTTATAAGCTCTATTGTCCTGTCACTAACAATGATGAATTCAGAAGAGATTTTATTGTGAAATCATCAGAAGCATGGGAATAAAACAATTCACAATCCAACTCTGGTGCAGTGTTAACACCCAAGCTAACTTCAGAAGACATTTTAGACTCTGAAGGAGAATCTGAATCTGAAGGAGATTCTGAGTCTGAAGATAAGTCAAAGTCTGAAGGTGACTCTGATGCTGAAGAAGAGTTTGAAGGTGAGTCTAACTCTAAAGATGAATATGATTTTAATCCAGATTCTGATGATGATCCAGACTCTGGTGGTAATCATGCCTCTAAAGGTGGACCGGACTCTGAAGGTAGTCCAACATCTGATATTGTTCTAGCATCTGAATAAGGTTCTCAACAAGTTCAGCAACCACAAAGAATCAGACAATTACCAAGGAGATTTGGAGAGTTTGACATGTTGCAAAATACTGAGATAAACTATGAAGGGGAATTCATTCAGTGTGCCGCGTTGGTAGACTCTAAAGTACTAACGAAGCTCTAAAAAAGAAAGTGTGGTTGAAGGCCATGAAGGAAGAACTTGAGGCTATAGAAATAAGTAAGACTTGGGAGTTGAGTGAGCTTCCAAAGAACAAGAAATCCATCAGTGTGAGATGGGTTTACAAGGTGAAACTAAAGTCATATGGATAAATTGGCAAACATAAAGCATGGTTAGTAGCTAAAAAATTTCTATAGAAATCTAGACTAGATTACTTCGAGGTGTTTCCTAGAGTTTGTAATCTGAAAACTGATTTATTTTTCAAGCTTCAAGGATTCAGAAAATGTGAGATGGAGTATGGTGTTTATGTTCAACATACATCTGATAGCAATATGATTCTGGTGTGTCTCTATGTTGACGATACATTACTAACAGGGAGCTATTTAGATGAGATAGTCAAGTTTAAGAAGGTGTTGATGATTGAGTTTGAGATGACTGGTCTAGAAAACATGACATATTTTCTAAGGATGGAGATTGTGCATCATGAGAAGGGTATAATCTTGCATCAACTGAAGTATGAACTTGAGCTTCTTAAGAGGTTCGAACTAATAAATTGCAATACTACAATCATACATGCTGAAAGAAATCACAAGCTTGATTCTAATGTTTAGGATGATGATGTAGATGCTACAACTTTTAACTAGTTGGTTGGCTCATTGAGACGTCTCTGTAATATTAGACCTGATATTTGCTATGCAGTTGAAATTGTGAGTAGGTTTATGAACAAATCAAAGTGGTCACATTACCAAGCTGTTATCAGGATACTGAGGTTATTAAGAGAATTCTGAAATATGGAGTTGTGTTCCCTTCTGGTGTTGAAATTGAATCAGAGCTAAGGTGTTATTCATAATCTTATTGTGTGGAGACAAAGTTGACAAAAGAAGTACTTATGGATATTTCTTCAAATATCTGAGAGATCCTATTTCTTGGTGCTCTAGGAAGCAATCCGTGATTGCATTGTCAACTTGTCAAATTGAGTATATTGCAGGTGTTTTGATTGCTTGTCAAGTTGTGTGGGTTATGAACTTGTTGCAGGATCTAAAGATCAGGGTGAGCAAGTCTGTGAAGTTGATGATTGACAACAAATCAACCATAAGCCTTGTCAAAAATCTAATGCTGCATGGAAGAAGCAAACACATTAACACAAAGTTTCATTTTCTGAGAAATCAAGTTCATAATAGAGCGTTTGAAGTTGCTCATTATAGTACTAAGAAACAATTGACAGATGTTCTGAACCAATTTATCCATTTGAAAGATGAAATTGGTGTTGTTGATTCTGATTAACTGAATATGAATTAAATGATGAATTTAAATATAATTCATTTGATTTTTTATTTAGATTATATTTGGATTGGATTTGAATATATAAGCAAAAGCTTAAAACCTTTTGTAACCGAATTTTGAGTAATCATTTTTCCAGTCAAAATTAATTACAACTTTTCTCTCTTTCATCGAGACCCAACTCATATTTAGATAATATTTTTAATTATTCACAAGTTATAGTCATTGTTTATCGTATCATGTTTATCTGGTTTAATGGAGTTTCCACTATTTTAAATTCTAAATCAGATACCTCAAAAAAACACTTTTCAGATTCTAAAATTCGGAGGATAGATTTGATTCGGTTCTTTTGCAAAATATATTTGTATAACTAATTTGTAAAAAATTGCATTGAAGTTCTAAAGACCAAAAATGAGTTCAGTCAACTACAATACAAAGAATCAAAATTTAAATCACATGGTATACAACTATATGTGGGTTTACATTATCTACAAACCATATCAAATCAATGCTATTAAGACTCCAGAAAAGAAAAAGAAAAAGTGTAGTAATATCACTTCTCTCGTGTGTTCTGAAAAAAAATGATACTAATCTAAATAATACAACACTTAACAGCTAAAGGTATGATCAAAAAATGGCCAAAAGCAGAGAAATTGCCACTGTAAATGCAAAAGCAGGTTTTATCTTCAATGAGTGACTAGATGGTAATCTTTCAGGATTATTAGACTGGTTAGATGTTTTTTCAGGATTCACAGCCATAGCAGGAGATATCCCAGGAGCGTAAGATCGGTTTGCCGGCAAACTCGAGAGTTCATCATCGTAACCTGATAATAACAACAATTAAATAACATCATTTCTCATTTAACAAGGTGCTATATTCTGAAGCATAATAAGGTGAATTGTACTCACAGTTAGATTCTCTCCAACCCAGAGCCATGTTCTCGCGATCGAAGACTATACGGTAACCGGTCATGAAGTTTTCTGCATGAAAAGAAACATGATGATCAATGTTGCAATTGTACTTATTAAAAAAGCTTTAATTCGGTTATCATACTCACGTCCAATGATGTTCAGATTGTTGCTTTTCAAGACAGCCAAACAAAGAACATTGTTGTTACCATCCTGAAATGAACACCAAAAGAAGCATTCATGAAGTTAAGAGGGATGCAAAACATTACATACCAATTTCAGAATAATTTTTTTCTTCTAGAAATGGTACCCGTACCCCGTAACTAACCGTTACTATTGGGTCCATGACATAGTAATTGTCTCCGCCTTTCATCGTTAGGTTAACAGTGGGAACTTGAACCGTAGTCTGGTTTGGGCTGCAAACAAAGTTGAAATTGTAACTGATTTGCAACTAATACACTTTACACTTGATTACATAGCGAACATAACAAATCTTAACTAACTTGTAACAAACTTCAATTATATCTAACAATCAATTTTTGGTGATCAATATGAAATGAAAAAAGAAGAGAATTCTCTTAAAGCTATAATCACCTGAGCTCATAGCAGTACTCAAAGGGAAGATCATCAGATTCAGAAGCTGAATGCCTTTGGAGTTTAATGTTTGAATCAAACTGCAAAAACAACATAAAAAATTAAGAAAGAACTCAAGTGATGCAAGAAATGAAACTCTAGTTACCTTGTTGAAAAATTATAATCTATTAAGATTACTTACACTTTGAGTAATTTGCTTATAAGCCGGGTTGTTTAGGTATGTAAACGAGGTTCCAGTGTCAAATATTGCATTTAACTCAAGATCAGCAACATTTCCTCCCACAATAATTTGTGTGACAGTGATGTTGTAAGTTGAACTGCAAAAGAGTGCCCGTATTAATTAAAACTTCAAAGTAGACGCTCGTCGTCGTTGAAGTTTAGAATTTGACATGTTTCAATGTTTTGCATCTAAGTGACCATTTCGTGTTCGAGAAAACATGAAAAAAAAATCTAAGAGTGAGATATATGAATATATTGTATACTAGTAACCACTTACTGCAATGGCCTAATGTTGAATGGTGTTTTTCCTTGGTCCAAGCTATTATTATCATTACTATTATTATCCCCAAATGTGATTCTTCCATAACCATGTTCACCAAAACACATTGAAAAAGAATTTGAAGTTAGGCCTTTTTTGGCTAAGACACTTGGAACAGATACATCACTCATTCCTAATCCAAACAAGCCATTTGGAGCTGCCCCGGTCAGAAAAGCACCGGTCTGAACTTGCCCACAACTGCAACATATTCAATGACAAACACAAATATAAAAAACCAAGACCAAAAACCAAAAAATTGATTCTATAAGTAAACTCGCGACAGAGATTTAGATGCTGAAAACTTACCCGAAAGTAACCGTCGGGTTAGCCTGTTTAGTTTGATCACCATGATCCGTGATTAGATGCAACACATCTTCCACCAAGAAACCAGAAGTTGAAGTATTTTCTGATAGATATTGAACTTGGTATGGACAAGTGCCACCAGATGAAGAAGAACAAAGTGCCGGCTGCTCACATAAGCTGCTATTGCAGGCAACATTTTTACTAGTGGATGATCTCTTATTATCATAGATATTAAACTCAATTTTCTGTAAGCAACAACAAAAGTATCATTAAATCTATATTTTTATCAAAAGATAGTAGAGATATAAATCTATATTTTAGTTTGAGGGCGTGTAAGACGGACTAACGCACAGACTCTGATAAACCCGACTAAATAGAGCTCATAAAATGTCTATCTCAATTCGTAGTTAAATAGAGTCTCTATTTATACGATTTAAACCGCAACTAAAAACTACTAAGACATATTATATAGTACAAGATTTAAGCATACCTGTCGTGATGATGTCTGTATACCACCACGGACACATTCGGTACAGTTGCAAGGGAGCCAGAACAAGTCACTTCCGGTATCCAACGCAACAAGAAACCATGAAGATGGCGTTCCAACAGAAACATTCGCAAAATGCAAACTGAATTCCAAATACTTATCATCAATACATTGAACAAGAAAACTAAAATCAAATTAAACTAACAGAAAATCAACAATTAACAAGTGATTGAAAAAAAAAAAGTCTTACTATCCAAACAAGGGAATCTGGTAAGTGGAGTTATCGGGAGAAAACGTAAGAAGTTTCTGATCAATATCACCGCCGTCTGCGAGGCGGCGAGCGTGAAACACACGGTCTCTGTGGGCCATAGCAACGTAATATTCACGAGTTCCCTCGTCGGGTAGTTTGTCAATACCGAAAATACCCTTGACCGGTTCGGAAAATCGATGGTGGATGTCAAAACCGAATGAACTTAAAGCATAGGAAGTATTTGATAGTGAAATTAAAGATAATAATAACGCTAACAACACTAAAGCCATGAATATATGTTGATGAGTTGAATTGAAGATAGCTATAGTATAGTATGTATGTATATTGGTTGAGTTTGTTGTAAATTAATTTTCCAACAGAGTTGAGTTTTGTAAAATGTGTTTTGTGCGTGTGGAAAAAAATGTTGAGGAAACATGTAAGGAAGTTCCGTGTATATTTGAAATGTTCAAATAATAATAAAAAATAATAATTTTTTTTTTTTTTAACTTGTGATTAATAGTTGCATGGAGGGATACGGAGAAGATACCGTATGTTTTGGGTTTAAGATTAGTCAAAAAAAGTGTTTCTGTGAAGCGCGATTGTTGTTGATTTGGCGAGAGGTGGGTCCCAGAAATAGTACGGTTGGAGACTTGGTTTTGCTTAGATTGACTTCTTCTATATACTTCTAGTGTTTTTTCTTTTTCAAATTACTACTAAATCAACTAACTATTGGTTGCATTGTTTATTTAATTATTTAATTAATTAAGTTTGGTGAACAAAGAAAGTTTTGCCGGTGAAAATGGTATTTTAGTGGTGAAGAAGTCAACTCCAATAACAACTTGAACAACCTTTTCCTAGCCAAGTTGTTTAGTTTGTTTCATATTTAGTTACATATTTTTATTACATAAAAGTTAATAACTTTTTTTAAAGAATTTTCAAATAAAAAAATTGATTTAAATATATATTTTTTAATTTTATTTTAGATAAATCGTCTTTCTAATTATTTTTAAATATTAATTTTTAAAAAATTGTTTATATTTAAAACTATTTTAAATTACTTTTCATAAAAATTATTATTGAAATACATTTTTCTTTTTAAATTTATACATTTTTAATAATATTTTTATCTTTTTTAATGATTTATGTTTATGTTTTTTGGATGACAAATTTTATATTTTTAATTTATAAAAAAAGTATTTGAAAAAAGTTAACTATTTGAATATTTTAAAAAATAAATTAAAATGCTTAAAAAAATTAGTTTTTAAAGATAAAACAAACATCATGACAATGAAGTTAAATCATTTATAGTACAAAATTCACACATTTGAGTAACGATCAATTGATTAATATTTAATGATTCAGTAAAATACATATTTTTTTATATTTTATTATTCAACATATTAAATTTATATTTAACTTGTTTAAAACAACTATTAGTAGTTAAAATGTGTGAAGGCATAGTCTGTTGATATAAGATATCTTTTAATTGTTTCAATCATAATTTAAAAAATACCAACAATTATATAAAATATATTTGAAAAGAACAACAATGCTATATGTTGCGAATTGGGCTGAATGCGAATCCCTAGAAATTAACCAGTCACTTCCAGAACTAAATTTGACATCTCCATATTGTAATTTTTATTTTATTTTTATATTTTTTATTATATTTATCAGAAATTTTGAGAAAATACCAACAAAAAAATTTAAAATAATAATTTTTTCCAAAATTTCCGATAAAAATTAACGGAATTTCAAAAAAAAAAGAATTCTGAAAATTTCAAAAAATATTTTTTACACTACATCAATTTTTGAAATTTTCGATATACTACAATATTTTTCGAGATTTCTGATAAAATACATAAAAAAGTAGTACTGAAAAATTTTAAAATGAAGTATCAAAAATTTGGTTTATTATCAAAAACTTTGAATGAACTACCAGAAATTTCATTCGTACTTTTGACTCAATTTTTTCAAAAACAGTTTGAAAATTATGAAAATATGTGGGAGTGTCAAGGTTAACTTTGGGGGTGACAGGTTAATTCCTCGAACTTCACCAATGATATTTTTTATATATATTTTTCAAAACTAATTTTAAAATATAACCACTATTATATTGAGTTAGTCATTGTCATACTCTAATTTTTAACTCTAAGATCTCACATCTCATTTGCATTTTTGCATACAAGCAATGTCACATTTTGGTTCTTCCCCTTATCCATCTTTGGGTTTGCTTTTGCAGGGATCACCAAACACCTCTTTGATTGTGTTTTATCTTTGTGTTTATTTGATTCATTGCTTATCTAACCACTAATCAACATATCAAAAATATGTCTTGTTTCCCTTAAGCTATTTGTGCAAGGTAAGAGTTTTTTAACCAAGGACATCTCAAAGTTTTGTGGCTTACTTCTCAAGGGAAGTCAAAGGTTCATGTGTTTATTTTTATGCCTTCTTCAATAAGCAACTTCAAGATTTGATCAATTTAATCAAGAGACAATCAAGGAAACCTTATCTTGAGTTCATATGATTATCCACGTGCTTTGAAATGTAAGAAAAGTCCAAATACACAAGCTTGTTCCAAGGGGTTTGACCTAAAAGTCAACATTTTTGAAGTCAAGGTTCCAAAGATTACAACTCCTTCAATTCTCAATATTTTTGAATGCTTCCTTTTGCATATGAATCTTCTCAATATCCTCTACAACTTCTCTTCACATGACAAAAGCCAATTATGCTTGGAGGATCATCAAAAGTTTGGAGACATTATAGGTCACTTGTGGACTTAGTGAAAATTGACATATTTTCAAGTGACTTTTCTCCAACTTTCAAATATCATAACTTCTTCAATTTTCAACATATGAGGCTGCTTCTTTTTGCACAATGTCATTTGTGATGCCCTCTACAAGTTTTCTTCAAGGGTCAAGGTCAGAATATACTTGGAAGGTCACGGAATTCATTGAGACATTACATGTCATTTTCAACCATGAAGCACTCAAACTTTTCTAATTTATGTAACCAATTTTTATGCCAACTTGAACATGTCATAACTTTGTGCTCAAACATCCAAATACAACCTTTTTTGACACATTATAATCTTGACCACGATGTTAACACATTGCAAAAATAATGGGATCAAAAAGCCTCTTGAGTAGGATGCCTCATTGAGTTGAACATGGTGATTTGGAACTGAAGAAATCACAATTGCCTAAAATTTGCACATCATTAATATCAATTCCAAGCCAAATTAGCAAGTGTTTTGATCCTAAACATGTTTAACCAAATCTCCAGAAGTTAATTGACCCTTAAAATACATCATTTGGCTGAGTTTTGATGAGTTGCGAGTCACATTTTTCACGCATTTGGATCAAATTCGTTTTGCATGAATTCTGCATCGTTTCACATGTATTTTGATTCAAACACATTCCCTATAAATAGAGGAAGCTATTGCATTCATTTCCAAGCTTTTGAGAGCCAAGAAACCCTTACTGCAACTTGAAATTTTTCCAGAAAATTCAACTATCATGTTTTGAGTTTCAACTTATTTCAATCCAATTTCTTGATTTCATTAGCATCTTCGGCATCCTCTGAAACTTTTGCAACAATTCCCAAGCTCTGAGACCCCCTGAAGTGCTCTAACCAGATCGAGCTTCATCAACTTCTGATCACCAGCTGGACAAGGTAGCTTTGAGCATCTTTTGAACTCAAACAAGTTACCACAATGTAGTCCTTCACTCCCTGATGCTTTCCCCTAACTTATCTGATGTTGATTGATCATGTTCATCATTTAATTTTATTTTTCATGACTTGCTTGTTTCTGAAACTTCTCTGAAATTCCCTTTGCTCAATTCACATAAATGAATTTGGAGTATAAGGTTGAATTCGGGATGAGAAGAAGATCACAATGGTGGTGGTTCCATGTCTTGAATTTATCAAACGATAAAACTCTGGTGAGAGTTCACCGGAGAAGAAGACCGGAGCTTTCTTAGGTTGTCTGAGTTTGAATCATACATGTTGGCAGAATAGACTCTTTTGATTGGTTAGACTTAAACTGGATCTTGTGTTTGATTTGTAGCGCATTCCACCATGCATCCTAACCTTTAGAGTGTTGGATATGTTACGTCAATTAATGAGGTGTGATTTAATGCTCTATGTTTTTTATGATTTTAATTCTTTTTTTTTTATTATTTTTAATTGCTTTTTCCTTTAAAAATTTATTGTAATTTCATTTTTTATCCAAAAAATCCCAAAGTAATTTCTAAAATTCTCTTTTATTTTTCTTCATCTAATTTTTATTTTTCTATATTTTATTTCACTGATTTTCTATTTTTCATGAATTTTCTCTTTTCTCCTTTGTTTTAATTGGTTAAAAATTATTTTTCTGCATTTTAAAATTATGAAAATGTTATTATATGTTTCTTATTTTATTTTCAATCTTCCATAATTTTCTTGGTCATTTATTTGGTGTTTTGAAGGACTTTATGAATTTTCTATTTTATTTCTATTTTAAAATTCATTTAAAAATACATTTGATGCACTTTTATTTTATTTAAATGCATTTTATATTTGTGTGACCTTGTGAACTTTTGTTAGCCTTGGATCATGATGGTTTGGACTTCAACTCTCATCAAAATCAATGGGTCTTGGGTGTTGATGGGGTGAAAACCCTGATCAACCAAAATGGATGATTGATTTTGATGATGACTTGATCAAACTTTTGATCCAATTTGGGTGTGACTTCTCTTGATTCCTTCTTCTTCATATCCTTATTTTCCCTTTGATCAATTGGATGACTTGTGTCCATCTTGTTCATGATGTGTGGATTGGTACTTAATGAACTTTCATCATTTCAAATCTACCTTCTAAGTGATCATGGATCATTTAAAGTACTTTGAATTGATGCATAAGTTTGTCTTAAGTGTCATGAAGTGTGGATTGAAGTAATAGACCATCCTCATTGCCTTTGTGCTTGATCATTCCTTTTCTTTTTTGTGTGGCATGACTTTAGGAGAATGATTTTTCATATCATTTCTCTAGCATGTATTAACATAAACATTATTATTGACCGGCCTCAGATAGTTGTGACTTCTACATAAGTCCAATTACAATTGCTTAACATAGCGCTAAATTTGTCCCAAAAGCAAATGAACTTTTATAAGTGAGATTGTAAGTCTCATATTCCTCATGTATTGTGTGAAAATGTTGCTCATTTTCCATTTGTGAGAGCTAGTGACATACTAGTTGATTTTATCCAAGTTGGAGCCCTTCTCATAAATGATGTATAAGTTCATATTTTCATGCTCGTGAGTGGATAGTTGAGTGTTATTCAAAAAATGACCAAAACATCTTTTCATCTTCACTAACATCTTTTACTAACTTTTCACTTGTATTAAATTATATTTCAATGTCATTTACTTTATGCATTTATTTTATGTCATTTACTTTACACTTTATATTTAGCATTTCATATCATATTGTTAGTGATTATGTCATTTTGTTTTTTGTCCATTTGGAACTTTATTTTATATCATTGTAAAGAAGACACTAATAAGAAAAAATCTGAAAAGAAACTTGTTTCTCTTAACTCATGGACTTGTGGTTACTATCCTTTGCATGATTATGGAGTTATGGACTTAGAATTATGATCTTGACTTTTGCTTTGGGACTTGTGACTTGAGACCTTGGAATTCATCTAATACCTATGACTTTGGACTTCTCTGTGAAAACTTAGTTTGGTCACTTTTGATTCATCTGATACATGGATTATTATTTGCTTATTTTGGCTTGCTTGAGGCTTAATCCAAATGAGGGAATTCTTGTTTGACTTATGTCACAAAGCTTGTTATCTCTTGGTTAGATCTTTCCTCCCTAGCTTTTACTTTATGCTTCAGGATAGTCTCTTCTTCTCCTCCCTTTCTTTAGTTTTTAAAATCTTCTCTCTTTTTTTCAAAACCTTCTTGCTTTCTAACTTGAACCTCTTTATCAATAAACCTTGACTTTTGTCAAGTGATTTTAAAAAAAAAATCCTAATAAATGCTAATTCATCTTAGGCATATCCAGACCAATTTCAAAAGACTTAAAAAAATGCATAACTCATTCAAATTGTTTTTGTGTACTTTTCCTTTTAGAACTTTTCTCAAGGTATTAGACATAAGCCATTTCCATAGTTGAGATATAATTATCCTATCCCCATAGCAATTATGATAATTCTTTTCCATTTATGAGAGCTAGTGGCATACTTGTTGATCCTTATCCAAGTTATCATGATGATGCAAAGTTCTCATACTTTTGGGTGACTAGTTGAGTATTCTCCTTAAAATTACAAAATGTATTTTCCATAAAAATGAATCAAAATAAACTCTCTTTGTTATTTTTACCATGAAGTACGAGGTTTTGATCCTCCATTGCACTTTGTTGGTACGTAGGCATTAGACTTCAAAAGTCTTGACAAACATAAAAACAAGAAAAATATACTTCTTTTCTTATCTCTCCAATCTTTTAACAAACAACACCCTTTTCAAACCAAAATGTACATATTTTCAAAGAGGTTCACATGAAATACCATGGATGTTTATGGTGTTAATACCTTCCCTTTGCATAACTAACTCTTGGACCCTTGTTCTCTTTTTATTAGTTTTGTTTTTAAAACTTCTTTGGATTTTGTTCGTACTTTTTCCCTTTTCCTTTGGAAACAATAAAAGCACAGTGGCGAATCGTGCATTGCGAGTTAAGTTAATCAATAGCTTAATCTCAAAAAAATTATCGCTACAGAAAAGTGGCGACTTTGTGGGGAGTAGTCCATAGTGCGTTAAGCCCATATTTGTTTTTTTTGTATATATTGTAATTGTTGTTGTTTGTTATTGTTTGTTTCGTCTTGTGCTTGGCGATCTCTATGTGGTGAGATAATTCCTATACCCGTATTTGAGAGCTCTTATGATAGGAGGGTGTTATATTCATGTTTGGCTTACATGGAGTTAATCCTTAATAAGCTGACTTGAGACCCCCTACTCAGTGAAGGCCCCTTTGGGATTACTGATGTCACACGAGTAGTCGTAGTTGGCATTACTTTTTCCAACCTGGGAGCCCGAGAAGCCGAGGACCTTAGAATCCTTAACCCATCTTGGCCTTTTAGGATGTAGTGTGGTGGCTATTCAGGTGTAGACTTGAATTAGTTGTTACGCGATACTACACTCAGACGAGTTTCTCTTGAGAATATTATTGGTTGACGAGTAGTCGTATAAATTGATAATTCCAAAAGATGGAATTACGACTCTAGGAACTTTTTAGAACCTTTTTCTACAGGTGATTCCCTTAGTACATACATTATGGGTTGGTTCTCACCCTTGGCTCCATGCTCGTGACTCCGAACCTTTGGACCTTATTTGTGTGCTTTGTGTGACCTTGTTTGTGATTGTTGCATCATGCACTCATGGCATTCATAATAATTTTACTTAATTTTCAAGGAACTTAGAGACTCTTGTTGCAAACATCGCAGATATTTTGATCATGGATATTGGAAGGAGGAATACTCAGAAATACAGTTTCAAATGTCTCGATCTCATGGAATAAAGGAAGCTAGCATCTTCCGTGGATGATCCTAAGGGTTTCATAGCCCGTTTTGGAAGACTTTTATTTGTGTTATCTACTGATGTTGAGGATGGTCTTCTCGGTACTTTTGTTCAGTTCTATGATCTTGTTTATCTGTGCTTCACTTTCCTTGATTATCAGTTATTGCCTACCATGGAGGAGTATGCTCATCTTTTGGGTATACCAGTTTCTGATAAAGTTCCTTTTAGTGGGGTGGAAGGAATTCTTGAATCTCGGGTTATTGTCGAAGCCATTCATCCGAGGAAGTCTGACATATATACCAATCTCACTGTCAAAGGAGGTATCAGAGGGTTGACTTCAAAGTTTATATTTGAGAAAGCCTTTTCTTTTGCTAATGCTAATAATATGGTGGCATTCAAGATTGTTCTTGGCTTACTCATCTATGGTTTAGTCTTGTTTCCTAACATTGACAATTTTGTTGATGTTAATGTTATGAGGATATTTTTTATTAGGAATATGGTTCTAACTCTCCTCGGCGATGCTTATTTCTCCATTCATCACAGGAATTCTAAAAGGGTGGAACTATTGTCTGTTGTGTGCCTTTACTGTACAAGTGGTTTATTTTGTGCTTTCTGCAGTCTCCTATCTTCCAAGAAAACAAGGATTATTTAAGGTGGTCTCAAAGACTTATGTCTCTTATCAATGACAACATTACTTGGTACTCTTCTGTTTATGACGACATCGAGATTATTGATAGTTGTGGGGAGTTATCTAATATGCCTCTTCTGGGTACATAAGGGGGAATCAACTATAATCCGGCTTTGGCAAGACGTCAACAAGGGTTCGCTATGAAGGACAAAACTAATAACACTTTGTTAGAAGGTCTATTTTTCCAAGAAGGGAAAGACACTCAAGGGTTGAAAGCTAGGATGGTGCATGCTTGGCATAATATTCATAGGAAAGGAAAAAGTGAGCTTGGATTAAAGAATTGTATAGCTTTGGAGCCTTACACTAGTTGGGTGAAGAAGAGAGCAAAGGAATTCAAGATGTTGAAGCTAGCGGAAATATACCCGAACATATCGCATGCTCGAACATACAACATAGTCGCCATCGAACTTTATTTATTCCCGAAGGAAAGGGAAAACGTCGATAAAAACTAGGGGAAAGAGATATGCTGGGTAAGGAAGTCGGTTATGCAAGGGGAATGTATTAGCACCCATTATATCCATTGTACTCCATGGGAACCGTTTTGATTGTTCTAAGCTCGAATAGGTGTTATATCTAAAGATACTCACAAAAGAATAAGGGAAAAGGAAGGAAATAGATAAAGTTCTTGATGAGGATTGGGAACCTCATACCTACATATCCTCATAGTGTAATGAGGAATTCAGAGCTCCGTAGTTCATAGAACTAGTGGTGAGAGATGAAAAGAACTGTGATAACAAGGTATGGTCTGAACTAAAGGGTTGTATGATTTGAACTCCAACAAGGGGTGAAATATTAACCCAAGAGTAAAACTGGTATGAACCAACGAGTGAGGGGCCTAAAACATGGTATCACTATATTGGAACAACCGAAAACAAAGGAATTAAGTGTTTGGTTTTACAGCACAAACATCTCTTGGTTCACAAAGAGGTACAAGATGGAGCTCAAAGAAATAGTATATTTGGCTCAAAGATAAGGTATATCACTTGAAATGAATGAAGGTAGAATATGAATGCATCATGGAGATGAATGGAATGCTTGACCAAAGTCAAAGAATCGCGGTTTGATAAGAGTGACTGAAAAAGTATAATTTGGAACCAAAGGTCAGGGTATACATTGGAATCCATAGGAGAAGTGAAATTTGTACCATAGAGGGAAACGGGTTTATCGGCCGAAAAAAAAGGAATAAAATGTCTGGGTACAAGCCAAACAACTCTAGGTACAAACGCGGATTGTCACTATATGGTCCTAAAAGGGTGTATTTGGAATTCCAAAGAAAAATGTATTTCGGTTTCAAAGAAATAGTATGTCACTGAGGTGAACGGTTTAATGATTAAAGGTAAATGATGGATTATGAAAGATATGGATGGTGCCCTAAGGCGGAAGGAAGAATAATTATGAGTATGCTTTCCAAGGATTTGCATCCTCGTGCCTACGTATTCTCATAGTGCAATGAGAAAATCAAAGCAATCGTAGTTCAGCCCACTAAGGTTGAAACAAAGGGAAACAAATTGATTTTCCAGGGTACACAACCCTATAAGGCTGAAAAAGGAATGACAAGGTTCACAATCTTCTAGGCAATGTATCACTACCAGAGTTTAAAACTATTGAAGGCAAGGAACTGAATTGGACGACCAAGGTTTATCACCTTACAGGAAAAAGAGAAACAGATACCAGAGTCCATGACTCTCAAGGTAAAGAACTGAATTTCCAAGGTTTAACACCTCTAAAGGCAAATAGAAACAAATGCTAGAGTCAATGACTCTCAGGGAAAAGAACTGAATTGGATTGCCAAGGTTTATCACCTGACAGGGCAAAGAGAAACAAATGCCATTGTCCATGACTCCCAGGGTAAAGAACTGAAGTTCCAAGGTTTAACACCTCTCAAGGAAAGGAATTGAATTGAATAGTCAAGGTTTACCACCTTACAAGGTGAAGAATTGAATAGCCAAGGTTTACCACCTTACAGGGCTAAGAACATGCCAAGGTTTACCACCTTTTAAGGCAAAGAATTGCATGAAAGAATGTGTACAACCACAAGTTGCTAATAGCAATGATGCTCCATTGTTGAAGTGTTTGAATGATTGATGCTTGCTCGAAGAAGACTTATCAGTTGTATGATTCAAATTGCACTAAAGTCTATGAACAAAGGCGAATACCTTGAGCAACTGGGTCAAGCGTCTCATACCCAAGGATATCCATAATGAGTTAATGGAATTCTCCACTCTCATCCATTCTTTATTTCTTAAGGCTCGTAGCGTGCAACTCGAATCAAAATTAACAAGTTGATGATAGAAGATCCAGTGTGTTGATCTTATTGATGTAGTGCTACTTGTTGTAGAAGAAGGCTTTCCAATCACGTAATTCAAATTATGCTAAAGTCTATGAATAGAGGTGAATACGATGAGCAATTGGATCAAGCATCCCGTGCCCAAAGATATTCAAAATGAGTTAATGGAATTCTCCAATCTCATTCATTCTCTATTTCTTAAGGCTCGTGCCACACACTCTGAATTATGATCTTCAAGTGTTGATACCTTTGCAGTGCTTGAGAAGTAGTCCACGTTGCTAGCTATGTTAGGTTGATGTTGACTTTGAAGCCTTGATCTTGTATTTGAACCTTAAGGTCCCGAGTTCCTGAGATTCAACATATCTACAATAGCTTGAGCATAATGAACATTCCATATCAAGTGATAAAGGGTCTTTTGTTCACTTGAATAGGTTTGGGGCTTACAACACAATTATAAAAGATTTGGTTGACCAAAGCGACCTTTGGTCAACACTAATCAGTGGGATTGAAATGAATAGTTGCATTATGTTAAATAATATCCTATTGAATTAATCATCTAAATAAGAATCAGACAAAACTGATCAAGATCCTAAACTAAGGGAGCATGTATTAAAAATCGAGATTTCAAGCCTTAAGGGCAAAATGGTCAATATGTCAAAAATTGATTAATTAGGAAGATAGTTTCTAAAAATAAACATTTAATAAAAAACTAAATAATCCTAATTATCTAATTATGTAAAACTTAATTTGTTTAATTATCTAAGTATTTAAAACATGATCTAATTAGAAATTAACTAAGTTCAAAAAACTAATTAAGATCTAATTTAATTAAATTAGTTAAAGTTCTAATTAACCTAATATTTGTAAAACCTGATTAATCTCCCAAAATCTTAATTATCTAAACTAATTATCATGATAAAATGAGATGAACATGATTAGATATAGGGTAAATGGGCCTTAAAGAAAAGAAAGGAGTGCAAGTCTGAATCAAGTAGTGTTTTGGCCAGCAACAAAAAGAAGTTGTCGTGTTACTATCATCCTTTTAGTGATAGCAAGTATTGCCATAAATATTAACTTCATCCTTTTGGGATAGTGATCATTGAAGTTGTGTACTTACTATCATCCTTTTCGTGATAACAAGTTTTGTTGTTTGATCTTACCATCATCCTTTTGGTGTTGGTGATCCTTGAAGCTTTGGTCTAACCATCATATTTTTTTGTGATGGAGATCTTTGCAATTATTTTAGTCTTACTATCATCCTTTTGGTGATAGCAAGTTTTGTTGTTTGATCTTATCGTCATTCTTTTGGTGTCGGTGATCGTTGAAGTCATTGTGAATTAATCATCATCCTTTTGGTGATGGCCATTATCCTTTTGGTAATTTCAACCTTCAGAGTTTGTTTAACCACCATCCTTTGGGTGATGGTGATGTTATTTTTTATCTTACCATCATCCTTTTGGTTATGGCGATCTTTGAAGTCATTTTGATCTTACCATTATCCTTTTGGTGATGGTGATCTTTGTTGTCGCAACCCGAAAAATACGGTAGTGCGAAAAAACAACCGGCGAAGAAGAAAGTGACAGAAGAGTCGCCACCGTGCGTTATTTATCCCAAAGGAGGGAAAGGAAACGCTCGAAGTAAACCTGAAGAGAAAGGAAAGGAAAAGACAAGGTCTCGCAACCAAATCTTGGGTTCAGGAGTCGATTATGCGAAGGGAAGGTATTAGCACCCCTACGCATCCGTAGTACTCTACGGGATCCACTCTTGTTTGTTTCTTGTCTAAAGGGTGTGTGTTTATCTAATGTACTATTTACTAAAAGAGAGGGTCAAAGAAAATGACTCGCAGGATGTCGCATCCACTGCATACGTATCTCATCTGGAATGAGAATCAGAGTCTTCGTAGCTCGGCTACCTATGGGTTAAGGGTAAGTGTGCTCGCTAAGACGTCACGTCTTATGCCTACGTATCTCATCGGGAATGAGAATCAGAGCAAAACATAGTTCAGCTAACTACGGGAACAAAGGTCTCGATTGCAACTAGGGCAAGAGAAAGGGAAGGTCTCGATCGCAACGAGGGCGAGAGAAAGGATCGCAACGAGGGCGAAAGAAAACAAGGATTAGTTGTTAGTCGTTAGTCAAACTCGGCAAGACATCGCGTCTTGTGCCTACGTATCTCATCTGAACATGAATATCTTATTGATGTAGTGCTACTTGTTGTAGAAGAAGGCTTTCCAATCACGTAATTCAAATTATGCTAAAGTCTATGAATAGAGGTGAATACAATGAGCAATTGGATCAAGCATCCCGTGCCCAAAGATATTCAAAATGAGTTAATGGAATTCTCCAATCTCATTCATTCTCTATTTCTTAAGGCTCGTGCCACACACTCTGAATTATGATCTTCAAGTGTTGATACCTTTGCAGTGCTTGAGAAGTAGTCCACGTTGCTAGCTATGTTAGGTTGATGTTGACTTTGAAGCCTTGATCTTGTATTTGAACCTTAAGGTCCCGAGCTCCTGAGATTCAACATATCTACAATAGCTTGAGCATAATGAACATTCCATATCAAGTGATAAAGGGTCTTTTGTTCACTTGAATAGGTTTGGGGCTTACAACACAATTATAAAAGATTTAGTTGACCAAAGCGACCTTTGGTCAACACTAATCAGTGGGATTGAAATGAATAGTTGCATTATGTTAAATAATATCCTATTGAATTAATCATCTAAATAAGAATCAGACAAAACTGATCAAGATCCTAAACTAAGGGAGCATGTATTAAAAATCGAGATTTCAAGCCTTAAGGGCAAAATGGTCAATATGTCAAAAATTGATTAATTAGGAAGATAGTTTCTAAAAATAAACATTTAATAAAAAACTAAATAATCCTAATTATCTAATTATGTAAAACTTAATTTGTTTAATTATCTAAGTATTTAAAACATGATCTAATTAGAAATTAACTAAGTTCAAAAAACTAACTAAGATCTAATTTAATTAAATTAGTTAAAGTTCTAATTAACCTAATATTTGTAAAACCTGATTAATCTCCCAAAATCTTAATTATCTAAACTAATTATCATGATAAAATGAGATGAACATGATTAGATATAGGGTAAACGGGCCTTAAAGAAAAGAAAGGAGTGCAAGTCTGAATCAAGTAGTGTTTTGGCCAGCAACAAAAAGAAGTTGTCGTGTTACTATCATCCTTTTAGTGATAGCAAGTATTGCCATAAATATTAACTTCATCCTTTTGGGATAGTGATCATTGAAGTTGTGTACTTACTATCATCCTTTTCGTGATAACAAGTTTTGTTGTTTGATCTTACCATCATCCTTTTGGTGTTGGTGATCCTTGAAGCTTTGGTCTAACCATCATATTTTTTTGTGATGGAGATCTTTGCAATTATTTTAGTCTTACTATCATCCTTTTGGTGATAGCAAGTTTTGTTGTTTGATCTTATCGTCATTCTTTTGGTGTCGGTGATCGTTGAAGTCATTGTGAATTAATCATCATCCTTTTGGTGATGGCCATTATCCTTTTGGTAATTTCAACCTTCAGAGTTTGTTTAACCACCATCCTTTGGGTGATGGTGATGTTATTTTTTATCTTACCATCATCCTTTTGGTTATGGCGATCTTTGAAGTCATTTTGATCTTACCATTATCCTTTTGGTGATGGTGATCTTTGTTGTCGCAACCCGAAAAATACGGTAGTGCGAAAAAACAACCGGCGAAGAAGAAAGTGACAGAAGAGTCGCCACCGTGCGTTATTTATCCCAAAGGAGGGAAAGGAAACGCTCGAAGTAAACCTGAAGAGAAAGGAAAGGAAAAGACAAGGTCTCGCAACCAAATCTTGGGTTCAGGAGTCGATTATGCGAAGGGAAGGTATTAGCACCCCTACGCATCCGTAGTACTCTACGGGATCCACTCTTGTTTGTTTCTTGTCTAAAGGGTGTGTGTTTATCTAATGTACTATTTACTAAAAGAGAGGGTCAAAGAAAATGACTCGCAGGATGTCGCATCCACTGCATACGTATCTCATCTGGAATGAGAATCAGAGTCTTCGTAGCTCGGCTACCTATGGGTTAAGGGTAAGTGTGCTCGCTAAGACGTCACGTCTTATGCCTACGTATCTCATCGGGAATGAGAATCAGAGCAAAACATAGTTCAGCTAACTACGGGAACAAAGGTCTCGATTGCAACTAGGGCAAGAGAAAGGGAAGGTCTCGATCGCAACGAGGGCGAGAGAAAGGATCGCAACGAGGGCGAAAGAAAACAAGGATTAGTTGTTAGTCGTTAGTCAAACTCGGCAAGACATCGCGTCTTGTGCCTACGTATCTCATCTGAACATGAATATCTTATTGATGTAGTGCTACTTGTTGTAGAAGAAGGCTTTCCAATCACGTAATTCAAATTATGCTAAAGTCTATGAATAGAGGTGAATACAATGAGCAATTGGATCAAGCATCCCGTGCCCAAAGATATTCAAAATGAGTTAATGGAATTCTCCAATCTCATTCATTCTCTATTTCTTAAGGCTCGTGCCACACACTCTGAATTATGATCTTCAAGTGTTGATACCTTTGCAGTGCTTGAGAAGTAGTCCACGTTGCTAGCTATGTTAGGTTGATGTTGACTTTGAAGCCTTGATCTTGTATTTGAACCTTAAGGTCCCGAGCTCCTAAGATTCAACATATCTACAATAGCTTGAGCATAATGAACATTCCATATCAAGTGATAAAGGGTCTTTTGTTCACTTGAATAGGTTTGGGGCTTACAACACAATTATAAAAGATTTAGTTGACCAAAGCGACCTTTGGTCAACACTAATCAGTGGGATTGAAATGAATAGTTGCATTATGTTAAATAATATCCTATTGAATTAATCATCTAAATAAGAATCAGACAAAACTGATCAAGATCCTAAACTAAGGGAGCATGTATTAAAAATCGAGATTTCAAGCCTTAAGGGCAAAATGGTCAATATGTCAAAAATTGATTAATTAGGAAGATAGTTTCTAAAAATAAACATTTAATAAAAAAACTAAATAATCCTAATTATCTAATTATGTAAAACTTAATTTGTTTAATTATCTAAGTATTTAAAACATGATCTAATTAGAAATTAACTAAGTTCAAAAAACTAATTAAGATCTAATTTAATTAAATTAGTTAAAGTTCTAATTAACCTAATATTTGTAAAACCTGATTAATCTCCCAAAATCTTAATTATCTAAACTAATTATCATGATAAAATGAGATGAACATGATTAGATATAGGGTAAATGGGCCTTAAAGAAAAGAAAGGAGTGCAAGTCTGAATCAAGTAGTGTTTT
This sequence comes from Lathyrus oleraceus, assembly GCF_024323335.1. Lineage (NCBI taxonomy): Eukaryota > Viridiplantae > Streptophyta > Magnoliopsida > Fabales > Fabaceae > Lathyrus > Lathyrus oleraceus. The sequence continues at coordinate 437,970,791 of NC_066580.1, read as the reverse complement.
GGCCAGCAACAAAAAGAAGTTATCGTGTTACTATCATCCTTTTAGTGATAGCAAGTATTGCCATAAATATTAACTTCATCCTTTTGGGATAGTGATCATTGAAGTTGTGTACTTACTATCATCCTTTTCGTGATAACAAGTTTTGTTGTTTGATCTTACCATCATCCTTTTGGTGTTGGTGATCCTTGAAGCTTTGGTCTAACCATCATATTTTTTTGTGATGGAGATCTTTGCAATTATTTTAGTCTTACTATCATCCTTTTGGTGATAGCAAGTTTTGTTGTTTGATCTTATCGTCATTCTTTTGGTGTCGGTGATCGTTGAAGTCATTGTGAATTAATCATCATCCTTTTGGTGATGGCCATTATCCTTTTGGTAATTTCAACCTTCAGAGTTTGTTTAACCACCATCCTTTGGGTGATGGTGATGTTATTTTTTATCTTACCATCATCCTTTTGGTTATGGCGATCTTTGAAGTCATTTTGATCTTACCATTATCCTTTTGGTGATGGTGATCTTTGTTGTCGCAACCCGAAAAATACGGTAGTGCGAAAAAACAACCGGCGAAGAAGAAAGTGACAGAAGAGTCGCCATCGTGTGTTATTTATCCCAAAGGAGGGAAAGGAAACGCTCGAAGTAAACCTGAAGAGAAAGGAAAGGAAAAGACAAGGTCTCGCACCAAATCTTGGGTTCGGGAGTCGATTATGCGAAGGGAAGGTATTAGCACCCCTACGCATCCGTAGTACTCTAGGGGATCCACTCTTGTTTGTTTCTTGTCTAAAGGGTGTGTGTTTATCTAATGTACTATTTACTAAAAGAGAGGGTCAAAGAAAATGACTCGCACGGATGTCGCATCCACTGCATACGTATCTCATCTGGAATGAGAATCAGAGTCTTCGTAGCTCGGCTACCTATGGGTTAAGGGTAAGTGTGCTCGCTAAGACGTCGCGTCTTATGCCTACGTATCTCATCGGGAATGAGAATCAGAGCAAAACATGGTTCAGCTAACTACGGGAACAAAGGTCTCGATTGCAACTAGGGCAAGAGAAAGGGAAGGTCTCGATCGCAACGAGGGCGAGAGAAAGGATCGCAACGAGGGCGAAAGAAAACAAGGATTAGTTGTTAGTCGTTAGTCAAACTCGGCAAGACATCACGTCTTGTGCCTACGTATCTCATCTGAACATGAGAATCAGAGTTGTCGTAGTTCGGCTACATAGGGACGCCAAACAAAACACACGCAGGAAACCGACTGCCAATCGCTGGACTTATGTCAGACTCCACACAAACAGGCAAACATGGAAACCGAATGCCAATCGCTGGACTTACATCGGACTCCGAACCAACAAACACACACAGGAAACCAACTGCCAATCGCTGGACTTATGTCAGACTCCTACACACACAAAGGGTTTAACCGGACGCTAAATCGTCAGAAGCAACAACAAAGTTAAACAAACAAGCTAACAGGGAGTCTGGTACTCGAGCCTGCTAGCTGTCAAGCAAACACACACAAAAAAAGGAAAAGAGTGCCCGGAGAGATCTCGCACGATCTCCTGCCTACGTACCTCATCTGGTATGAGAATCAGGGCGACGTAGTTCCCCTACATAGGGATTGCCATCTGAATATGGACTTACAAAGGAGGACACCAGTTGTGTCAAAGGAGAGTGGGCAATGTGTTCACGTCCTAGCAGTAGGTGTCGCAGCTCGCTGAATCGAGTCTTAGGCAGTTACCTTTTTGCAATAGAACAGACTACATGCCACAAGATCGGAGACGCTCGGAGAGGTCTAGAAGTGGGGGAAGCTCTGCCCTAGAGTTGTCATGCAATATGTATTTAAGTGTTAGGATTTACAAATGGGAATATCTACCTAATGTTAGCATGCAAAGAATATGGGAATTCTACCTATGTTATCATACAAAAGGTTCTATCTAATGGGTGCTACCTAATCGGAACAAGAATTGACGAGTGGAGCAAGGAGAGGTGCTAGGGATAAGGGTAGATGGCGATGCACGAAGCAATCGACTTACAAGGTTGATGGGGATGCATAAAGCAATCGACTTACAAGGTTGATGGCGATGCATAAAGCAATCGACTTACAAAAGGGTGGATGAATATGTGCTGGTTCTGTTAGGTTTTGAAAAAATGATTACTCGACGTTGGATCGAGGTTTTGATCTTGCTTTGAAATGGTTATCGAATGCTCATTTTAATTCTTGTATTTACAGATGAATAAAGAATGAAAAAAATATTATACATTTCATGGGAGAGGGATACATTTGTTACGAATGGGGATTGTTCATGGCAAACAAACAATAATAATACATGCCTTATACACCATACAAGTAGGCCACAGTTAATCAAACAAGTAAGATATAAACAAGTATATAATCGAATCAAATAATCAAAGAATGAAATAATGAAGCATTAAACAATGTATGAGTGTAAGTGCAAGGGAACCGGCTCATTGTAAGAAAGCCCAAGAGTAAGCTATGTGAGGTCAATGGCGATGCTTAAAAAGCAATCGACTTACAAGGGTGTGAAAAATGGGCTCGATATTAAATCGAGAAAAACATGATTTTTATAGTTTTAAAATGGTTTTTGAATTAAATTAGAAGACAACAACTTAACAAAATGAACATATGAGTGTAATAAAGGCATAAACATAAGAATAAATGAAAATGCTAAAGAAAAAAAATAAAATAACTAAAAGAAATAAAATGCAAAGGAAAATGCTACATATGAGTATTGAACCCACCCCACTCAAGAATATGAACACTGCCCTCCTCCACCAGACCACTCAGGGTTATTTAACATTGTGCTGCTACGTTGAATATATAAACCGGGATAAACATAAAAAGAGTTAAAATAAAAAAACAAATTAAACATTTTTTATGGTTTTTGTGTTAAAAACAAATTAAATTAAATAAATAAAATTAAAAAAGGAAAAAAAACAAAAAAATGGAAACGGAGAACACAGATGTTCGTCTTCCTTCACCCTCTCCCCAACCTCACGAACTCAAACTTTCCCAACGACGGCAATCTCAACGAACTCGCCCCTCTCGTCCCTGTTATGAAATCACTCATCAACGAAACCCTCTCACGCTCTCAAACTCAGCGAATCAATCTCTCTCAACTCTCACAATGTTTCGTCAACAAGCACATGAGAAGGATAAAAAGAAGGAGAAGGAAGCTCTTACAAAGTGTCGCGGTGGTGGCGGTGAAGGATGCGCAGAAGCTGGCCTCCAGGTGAACGATTTTGGGGTTTTTAGGTTTTTTTCTCAGATTTTCGCTTCCACCTCTCTCTGTTGTTAATTCCTCTTTTTTTGATTAGGGTTTATAGTCTCTTTTCCGCCTCCGATTTTTGTTGTGCTCTCTCTTACTGATTCACCCTTTTTATTTATGCCTCCTGATTTAGGGTTTCAAAGGTGCATTTGGTGTTTCACTGGAGCATCCTGCAAAATACCTTTTTGATTGTTCAGACTCGGATGGGCTTGTTTAATGCTAAAACCGGAAACGGTATTCTGAACCCACTCTTTCTTCTTCATTTTTGTCTCTATGCCAAATTGGGATATCCTTGAATTACTGCCTTTGCTAATTACCTTATTCTTTTTACTGCAGTGACTTTTTTTTGTGAAAACTCAAGAGCAGTTTCGGTTGAGGTTCAATGGCTTTGGAGGTTTGGCTTGGCTTCAATTTGCTTCTGCAACAGGGTTTCAAAACAGGTTCAACAACATGATTTCCACTGATGATGGATTGCATTTGCCAATTTATTTCATGTTTCTTTGGCCTGAACAACTTGACTACTTTCATTAAGAACCTCATTGTAGTTGTTATGCCTTGGCTTGATGATGAACATGGATGCTGCAGGATGCAAGACTGATGTGGTTTTGCAGTCAGGTGGAATTGGGTTGGTAACATCTTGCAGGTTGTACTTTTAATATGCTCATTACAGCAATTGCAATTTGGATTGATGATTGGCTTGTTGTTCAACTGGATCATGGAAAGGTAACAAGAAGACTTATATACAACCTGTCTAAATCAAACTTTATTAAACTCCCTCTGCATATTTTGCTTGTGATGTCAATTGCTGTTAACGTTTAGGTCAAGTAGCAGATGGTCAAAGCATAACAGGGACTTGTAAACTACAAATGGTTGGCCTATTTATGTTGAGCCACAACCCTGCTTCCAATTGCCCCATTGGTTTGTAGTTCATATCTCTGTTGCAGCTTGGAATGGTTTTTCTTTTTCTTGGTCTTATGTAGCATATGCATTTTTCTGACCTTGCATTACATTGTCTTGCTAGGTTCACAAAGTATTCTAATTGACTGCAGTAAGTGAATGGTCTTATTGGTCCTGCAGTACATTACATCTCTGGCATGGTCTGCTTCATGAAGTAGCAGGATATGGTCTTGATTTGGCACAATTGGCCTGTGATGCTGAATCCTGGTAGTGAGCAGCAAGTATGTTGTAGCAGACCTTGCAAAGTGCAGGTTGCAGCAGATGGATGTACACACCATGGTAAGTTTTTGAATGCCAGTTGATGTACCATGCTTTGTTTGTCACTTATATATCGTGTGGTGTTGGATTTGTAGACCAATTAATGGTATGCTGCTCAAGGCTCCAACTTGGCCAATGTTTCTACACTAATTTCTGCAACATGTATGATATTTGTGAGTTGTTAGATTCAATCTTGGCTTTGTGTTGTTCTTACCTTAGTTTTGCTTCATGTTATGCATAACTGAATTTGTCATATATGTTGCATGACAGGAGTTTGTATTCAGTAGCTTGCATCAATGTGGTTCATGGTTTGGTAGGGGTTTCCCTTGGTTCTGAATCCTCTTGCTTGCAGGTTTATAACAAGGCCTAAGGTACATGGTTGTAGCTAGTCATTGCATGTTGTAGGATTGTTGAGTGGGCTGCTGCATTGACAGAGCAAGAACTGCTGCACAATAAGTTACCATGTAGTGCATTCATGCTCCCAATTGTAGCTTGCCGTGTTGCATTGTTTCTTGCAAGTCGTCTTGGTCTTGGCACTGGTTAGAAGGTGAGTATAATTGGTATTTCAGTTCAGGCTTCAGACTGTTATGCAGCCAGTAGTTTCAAGCTATTATCCTGCTGTGTCCTTCCATGGTGATGCGATTGTGTGCTTTTGCAGATAAGTTCTGGCTTCCTGATGTTTACCTGAAGTTTGCCTTGTGACTTGGTGTGTTGCAACAAGACTTTCAGCTTGGTTTAAAGGCCTCATTGCAGGTTAGAAAATCCTTGAGCATTGTTAGCTTAAACAAATGGATCTTTACACAACAACCTGTTGACTTATGGTGCACTGGTTTTGCAGCATGTTCAATGTCCATTTCCGGATTGATTTCTTCAGCATGTGGTTATGGTATGCCCTCTGAATTGTGCTCGATTTTCAACATTGCCATATGGTTCAACATCTTTTCCATGTCTTCTCTATAGGTTTCATTTTGGTTTATGATGTTTTGCTGTCCATTTTTCTGTTTCTTCAGGTCTGCAGGATGCCTATGTTAACAGTTAAATGGTTATTTGCTAGGCTGATGTAGGGACTGAGTTTGCATGGTTGCTTGGACTATTATCACTTGCTGCAGGTTGAATGCAGGTTTGACATGTGGTTTGTTCTACTGCATGTTTGAGCTTCCATGGTAAGATTTTGTTGTTGTTAATTGTTCATGCTTGATAATCAATATGTATTGCAATGAATGATCTTATGATTAAGGACAAATATCATTCCCACTCAAAGTTTGTTTCTTTGGATAAAACCAAGGCAATTAGGCACTCAGATGGATCGGGTGCAACAGACAGCAACGAGCACATTTCAAGTGAATGAGGAAGTATAAATAGCAGCCTTGCCCATATTGATTTTGAAGCTGGGATTTTAATAACTCCAACACAATCCCTCTGTTTTAAGTATGATATGAAATCCTGAAACCTTCTGTCATCACTTCTTGAAGATGAGATGGAGTAGCAGCAAATGTTGATTGCACATGTCGAAAATCTGTGCGTTTAGTCATGTCTAATTTGGTAGGCCATTCGGCAGGCTCAGGTATGGCATTCGAATATCTGCAAATATTTGAATCTGCTCTGCATGCATTAATTGTACAGTAGCTGACTCCACTTTTACAGAGATTTCCCTGCCATTGACACTGCAGTGGCTGCTCCGAACATTCCATATTGACTGGTTCTTGGACAGGCAAGGGTGTTGGTTTACCTCGTATGCATAGCTAGTTCAAACCATGTCTTGGCATGCTTCATGGATGAAAATGGTTGTACTTTCACAACAGGTTTTGGCTTGGACATTGGCAGCAAACTCATGGCTTTACTTTATGGCTTGGACTTTATGTTGGTCATGATTTGCTGTTTTTGTATAACTTGACTGCTCTTGTAGGCATGGCATGAACATAAACATGGTTGGCCAAGGATAACTTGCAAATGAAGCTCTCATGATGGAAGCAAGCAAACATGAACAATGGAGTGATGGATTAAGCTTCATGATGGAAGACTTAGGATTTTAGGATGCAAAGAGGTTGTGTTGACTTTGGTCAAAGTTGACCAAAGTCAACAATTGGTCAAAGTTCATTTTTTTTGTATTTTTCTTGTAAATGGAATTCAATGGACAATTATGGGTGAATTTAGGGTTTAATGAATTTGGGTTGACTTTGGTCAAAGTTGACCAAAAAGTCAACTGTTGACCAAAGTCAACAGTTGGTCAAAAATGCCAAATTTTGTATTTTCTTGTATGGACTCACATGTAATGGTTTACAATGACATGAAATAAATTGAACTGGATTAACAAATGGTTTGAAGTTGGTTTCCAAATTGTTTTGCCTTATGACTTGAATGTTTGACTTTGAAAAGAACATGACTTGACTGATAATGTACATGAACAAGGTCATGAAATGAGACCATAAGATTAGGGTTTTGACATAGTATCCATGAACCAATAACATGACTAGCAAGTGGCTTGAAACACAAGAAGCTCGGTTGTTCAGATGACCCAGACCATAGATGTATCCACAATCACATGAACAACACCATGACTTTGGACCAAGACCAATCCAAGCATGTTAAACAAAAAATAAAAACATAAAAAATTCAGGACCAAAATCGGGGTATGACAGCTGCCCCTATTTAGACATCTTCAACTAGAGAAAATGAAGCAGGACGTTCTTCATATGATCATTGTGGGAGATGGTTAAATACTAAGAAGACCCGGATTTTGATCCTGAATCCCCATGAAATAATTAACAATGCCTGTCAGAATCGGCAGAGGAGCAATCTCAAAAGAAGAATCTGGCTGGTACGGTGAAAATCGGCCTGAGTACCGAAACAGAAAGTTGACCTGGATACCAAAATAAATGGTAACACAGGAATACCCATGGCCTGAACGCCGCACATTAGTCTGAACACTAAGCATCGGAATATGAGAGTATCAAATGTTGGTCTGATCATCGGAAATCTGGTCTGAACACCACTTCGATCTGGAAATCGGAAAACTGGCCTGAATGCCACAAGTACTTCGACTTGAATGTCGGAAACTTCTTCGATCTGAAAATCGGCAACTGGCCTGAATGCCACTTCGGTCTGGATACCGGAAAATTGGCCTGAATGCCACTTCGGTCTGAATACCGGGAACTGGCCTGAATGCCACTTCGGTCTGAATACCGGAAAAAACTGGCCTGAATGCCACTTCGGTCTGAATACCGGAAAAAACTGGCCTGAATGCCACAAGTTGCATCGACCTGAATGTCAGAAACTTCCTCGATCTGAATATCGGAAACTGGCCTGAATGCCATAAGTGCTTCGACCTGATTGTCGGAAACTTCTTCGATCTGAAAATCGGAAAAAACTGGCCTGAACGCCACTTCGGTCTGGATACCGGAAAACTGGCCTGAATGCCACAAGTTGCATCGACCTGAATGTCGGAAACTTCTTCGATCTGAATATCGGAAAAACTGGCCTGAATGTCACTTCGGTCTGAATACCGGAAAATTGGCCTGAATGCCACTTCGGTCTGGATACCGGAAAAACTGGCCTGAATGCCACTTCGGTCTGGATACCGGAAAACTTCATGCCTGTCAGCATCGGCAGAAATAGGGAAAATGATAATTGAGGCGGCACGTGGGCCAACGACCCATGCTGGGGGATGATAAGTCATGAACAACCTTCAGTCTGAGCAATGGAAACAAACTTCTGGCTTGTCACTTTGGGATACCGAGAATGTTTTATGCTTACATGCGTATGTTTGAATTTTTCAATGGCGTAATGCTCCATGAGAATGGAAATGCTACGCGATTTGGGAGGATGCAATGCAATATGATTCCACATGCAGGGATGCGAAATGCTGGGGAAAATGCCAAGCTGAAGCAAGGAATCCCGTTGGGGAAATGATTATAATCTTTCGGACCCTGGCACTACTGTTGGAGATGCACAGCATAATGAACTATGTGGGGAAATGACCGGCCGCGCGGTGTTCTGGCAATGGCGAGATACCGAGACTCTGACTGGGGAGAGAACGGTGCTGGAAACCTGTTGTTGGGGGAAGCGATAGTGGTTCTGGCAACCATAATCTACGAGAGATGACTCAGCAGGGGGGAGCAAACACTGATACAGTACCGAGGTTATGCTTCCAGGAAAGAGATCATCGATCTGGGATTGAAATCCTCGATCTGGCATCGAACTCTGAGGAGCAGTTGCTTCTGCTGGGGATATACAGTCCGACACTGTTAACTCCGCTGGGGATATACAGTCTGGCACTGTTAACTCCGCTGGGGAGTGTATAGTCTGAAACAACCGCTTGGGGAGTACAGTAGTGAGAACCTGCTGGGAATTGAAGAATCCAACACTCTGATCAGCTCTGCAGGGATAAGACACCGGATTCGTCTGTTGGCGACTTCACTGGGGAAGATATTCACGATCATCTGCAGGGGATTTTAAGGAAATGCCCCGAGGGTATCTGTTCTGAATAGACGATCCAAAGCACTTAAAATTTACAGCAATTTTAAATGTTTATTAAGCATGTACCTGTAAAGCCCTTATGTGTCATGATGTAATGTTTATCAAAAATTCGGACGTCATTTTTGCAAACAAAACAGTAAAATGAAAATGAAAACAGAGATATACTGAGTAACATGATTTTATTGATTGAATGGCCTCTGAATAGGCATTTACATCAGGAAGCAATCCCTGGAAAGAGGTAATTGCGCAAAAGATAAAATATAAATTAATCTAATGGCAATGTGAAATGGATTTCTATTGGGTTCCAATTCTGCTATGACCCGCTCGTCTTCAAGATCTTCCAGATGATCAGCCTTCTGAAAAGGTGATTAGATTGTTTTCTTTCTTTTGAAAGTTTCCAGCCATCGACACAAGATGAGATTCAGAACTAACTCAGAACGTAGTCATTCGCTTAATCCCTAACTTTTGCTTGGATCGCCCTTTCGGGTTTTCAATCCACCGGGATACCCATTTTTGCCTAAGTTGCCTTTTCAGGTTTTCAACTTACCGGGTGTACAATCTTTTAATTTTAGTCCCTAACTTTTGCCCGAACCTTTTCATTTTCTTGGTTCGTCAGGATGCCCATTTTTGCCTGGACTGTTCTTTTTACCGTCCAGCGGGTCTATTTTATGCGAAGTATTTTTTAACTGCGTCTGAGTTTACCGGGGAAGTGAAGTCTTCACCATCCATCGTTGCAAGAATTAAGGCCCCACCATCGAAAACCTTGGTGACGATATACGGTCCATCATAGTTAGGAGTCCACTTGCCCCTGTGATCTGTCTGAGGAGGAAGGATCCTTTTCAACACTAAATCTCCGACTTGGAAACAACGAGGACGCACTTTCTGATCAAAGGCTCTCTTCATCCGACTCTTATACAACTGCCCATGACAAATGGCTGCCATTCGCTTCTCTTCGATAAGACTCAACTCATTGAACCTTGTCCGAATCCATTCAGCTTCATCTAGCTTGACATCCAACAGGATTCTTAGAGAAGGAATCTCCACTTCAACAGGTAGGACTGCTTCCATACCATACACAAGGGAGTAAGGGGTTGCCCCGGTCGGTGTACGTACTGAAGTGCGGTACCCATGCAAGGCGAAGGGTAGCATCTCATGCCAATCTCTGTACGTAACGACCATCTTCTGCACAATCTTCTTTATGTTCTTATTCACTGCCTCAACAGCACCGTTCATCTTAGGACGATAGGGGGAAGAATTGTGATGCTGAATGTTGAAGTTCTGGCACAACTCCTTCATCATTTTGTTATTGAGATTGGAACCATTATCAGTAATGATTCTCTCGGGAATCCCATAGCGACAAATGATTTCCTTCTTAATGAAACGGGCAACCACATGTCTGGTGACATTCGCGAACGATGCTGCTTCGACCCACTTGGTGAAATAGTCGATGGCAACAAGGATGAAGCGATGCCCATTGGAAGCAGTCGGCTCAATCTTTCCAATCATGTCAATGCCCCACATAGCAAACGGCCACGGCGAAGACATCACATTCAGAGGATTCGGCGGTACATGCACCTTATCAGCATAAATCTGGCATTTATGACACTTCCGAGCATACTTGAAACAATCTGATTCCATGGTCATCCAATAATAACCCGCCCTCAACAATTTCTTAGCCATTGCATGTCCGCCGGCATGAGTACCGAAGGAACCTTCATGAACTTCCTGCATTAACATGTCCGCCTCGTGTTTGTCCACGCATCTGAGCAAAACCATGTCGAAGTTCCTCTTATACAGCACATCGTCTTTGTTCAAGAAGAAACTGCCTGCCAATCTTCTCAAAGTCTTTCTGTCATTGTTGGATGCCCCTGTAGGGTACTCTTGATTCTTCAGAAAGCATTTGATATCGTGATACCAGGGCTTGTCATCAACCATTAGTTCAGCGGCAAACACATACGCGGCCCTATCAAGGCGCATCACATCGATCCTGGGAGCATGATTCCACCGAACCACCTTGATCATGGAGGATAGAGTAGCAAGAGCATCTGCCATCTGGTTCTCATCACGAGGTATATGATATAATTTTACTATTGTGAAGAAAGTCAACAGTCTTCTCGTGTAATCTCTGTAGGGGACCAGAGTGGGCTGGAGAGTATTCCAATCACCATTCACTTGATTGATCACCAAAGTTGAATCTCCGAAGATGTCCAGAGTCTTGATTCTCAAATCAATGGCTTGCTCAAAACCCAAGATACAAGCCTCGTACTCAGCTTCATTATTGGTGCACTCGAAAGTCAGACGAGCGGTGAAAGGCATGTGGGCACCTTTCGGAGTGGTAATGACAGCACTAATTCCACTTCCTCTGGCATTGACAGCCCCATCAAACGTTAAAATCCACTTTTCATCCGGATTAGGTCCCTCCCCAACAATTGGCTCTTCACAGTCTTTCATCTTGAGGAACATGATGTCTTCATCTGGAAAATCAAACTTCATCGGCTCATAGTCTTCAATCGGTTGTTGAGCAAGATAATCTGACAGAATACTCCCCTTGATGGCTTTCTAGGATGTATACTGGATATCATACTCTGTCAGTACCATTTGCCAACGAGCAACCCTTCCGGTGAGAGCTGGCTTCTCGAATATATACTTGACTGGATCCATCTTGGAGATCAGTAAGGTTGTGTGAGTCAGCATGTATTGTCTCAATCGCTTAGCAGCCCATGCAAGTGCACAACATGTCTTTTCAAGCATTGAGTATCTCGACTCGCAGTCTGTGAATTTTTTACTCAGGTAATAGATGGCATGCTCTTTTCTACCTGTCTCGTCGTGTTGACCGAGAACACAACCCATGGAATTATCGAGTACTGTCAAGTACATAATCAGCGGTCTCCCTGGGACTGGAGGCATGAGGATAGGGGATTCTGCAAATACTCTTTTATCTTTTCAAAAGCCCTTTGACAATTGTCATTCCACCTGATAGCCTGATCTTTCCTCGGCAATTTGAAAATTGGCTCACACGTGGCTGTTAGGTGAGAGATGAACCTTGCAATGTAGTTCAACCTCCCTAAGAAACCACGGACTTGCTTCTCCGTTCTTGGCTCAGGCATTTCCTGTATTGCTTTCACTTTGTCAGGATCCACCTCAATCCCTTTTCCGCTAACAATAAAACCCAACAATTTTCCAGATCTCACCCCGAAAGTGCACTTGTTCGGATTAAGCCTCAGCTTGAATTTCCTTAACCGCTCAAACAGCTTCTGCAGATTTACCAGATGTTCTTCTTCTGTCTGAGATTTGGCAATCATATCGTCCACATAAACCTCGATTTCATGATGAATCATATCATGGAATAGAGTCACCATAGCTCGTTGATATGTTGCCCCAGCGTTTTTCAGACCAAACGGCATCACCTTGTAGCAGAAGGTGCCCCATGGGGTTATGAAAGTTGTCTTCTCCATGTCTTCTGGTGCCATCTTGATTTGGTTATAGCCAGAAAAGCCATCCATGAAGGAGAATACCTAGAACTGAGCTGTGTTATCCACCAAAACGTCGATGTGAGGTAATGGGAAATCATCTTTAGGGCTAGCTCTGTTCAGATCCCGGTAGTCGACACACATCCGTACCTTTCCATCCTTCTTAGGTACTGGAACGATGTTGGCGACCCATGGCGGATAATTTGTGACTGCTAGAAACCCTGCATCCAACTGTTTTTGCACTTCTTCTTTTATCTTGACAGCCATCTCTGGTCTTGTTCTTCTGAGCTTCTGCTTGACCGGAGGACAACCCTCTTTGAGAGGTAAACGGTGTACCACAATGTCTGTGTCAAGCCCTGGCATATCCTGATAAGACCAAGCGAAGACGTCAACATACTCTTGCAACAGTTCAATCAACCCCTTCTTCACATCATCTTCCAAAGCAGCCCCTATCTTGATTTCTTTCTTGACGTCCTCGGTGCCAAGATTAATCACTTCAGTAGACTCTTGATGCGGTTGAATGACCCTTTCCTCTTGTTTTAACAGCCTGGCAAGTTCTTCAGGGAGTTCACAGCCTTCGTCGCCCTCTTCTTCAGCTTGGAAGATTGGGTTTTCGAAGTCGAAGCGAGCCATAGCAGAATCGTTATCAATAGAATCCGGTGATGTGCATCTGCATGAGTGATGGTATGTGCTTATGAGCGTGAACAGTGAGTGAAAACTAAACAAAACATTGCCAAATATTTTTATTCTTTTGAAAAATTGAAAACTGTAAAAATAGAAAAATAGTGAACAAGATTTTGAATGCAAAAGACGTCCTTCATTTATGATAAACAATGCAGGTATTCACATAGATGAACCCTACAATGAGTCATTACGCCCTGGGCGGAACGCAAGACTTGGACATGCATGAATAAACAAAGAAAAATTACTCCTCTAGAAGAGTGACTTGGACAATTTCCTCGGAAGACCAATTGTTGATGACTTCACCAGGGATCCTCGGACGCACCCAGTTGTCGATGTCGCAATCACTATCCCCATCTTCATCGTTGAAGGCCGAGATCTGGCCATATTGGATGACGCCAGCACTGGAGAAAGTAATCGGCCCCTGACGAGTCTGAAGTGCTGAAGTTGTAGAAGTCAGCGTTGGTTGATACCCAATCCCGAACTTGTCGTCCTTCATTGGTAACTCCAACAGACGTCCCCAACCGGGAGCAACACCTGAATCCACCAAGGCTTGCGCCTGCTTGAAAGATGAGATAGGGGCTCCTGCTTTAACCCCTTCCATCGGAGCTGCGTCCTTGATCTGAACTGACTCAAAGGCCTGACTGAGAGTCTCATGAATTTCACCTTCTACCTCTACGTACTTGAAGGTAGACAGGTTACTGACCAGGATGTCCTCCTCACCACAGACAGTGATAATTCTTCCATTGACTGGGAACTTGATCTTCTGATGCAGTGTTGAGGAGACTGCCCCAGCATTGTGGATCCAAGGACGACCCAGAAGGCAACTGTACGAGGGACTGATATCCATCACATAGAATACGGTGTTGAAGGTTTGTGATCCAATCTGAATTGGCAATTCTACCTCTCCAAACACCGACCTCTTAGAACCATCGAAGGCTCTCACCATGAGATCGGAAGGTTTCAAGATCAAACCTTCTACTTCTAACTTTGACAGGGCTCTCTTGGGTAGCAGATTGAGAGAGGAACCTGTATCCACCAGAACATGAGATAACACGGTGTCTTTGCATTCCATTGAGATATGCAAAGCTTTGTTATGGTTGCGTCCAGCTGGTGTTAAGTCAGAATCAGTAAAACCCAACCCGTTGCTTGCATGAACATTTGCAATGATCCCTTCTAGTTGGTTTACTGAGATCTCCTGAGGCACATATGCAGCATTAAGGACCTTCAGAAGTGCCTCCCTGTGTGCCTCTGAACACAACAGGAGTGAAAGAATGGATATCTTAGACAGCGTCTGAATCAACTGATCGACTACCTTGTAGTCGCTTTTCTTTATAATTCTTAAGAGCTCATCCACATCCTTCGCAAAAGTAGGCTCAGAACCAGTCTGTGGTGCAGAAGTGCCCTCATTTACAACTTGCTTGCCTTTGGCCTTAACCGCGGCATCAGTGCTCTCAGCTTGGGTAACGGGTGGCGAGAATAGTCTGCCACTCCTGGTGAATCGCCCGATTCCACCAACATTGTCCATTGCGGGACCTTCAGCTTCGAGTTCCGACTTCTGACCCTCTTCTACCTTCAATGGTCGTTCCACCCCATGATCGTGTGTGTATACACTCCCCCCATAATGCCAAGGAATGGCCCTATCGCTTGTGAAAGGTAGAGGACCAGGGGTTGTGATTGTCATAGCGGTCGGTCGCGCTGGTAGCACTGGTTGTGCTTCTGGCACACTGATCTGATTAGTCGGGTAAAAGATGGTGATAGTAGCGACATCATAGTCGTACTCAGGAATCTCGTTCATTGAAACAAAAACATCCGGAACACCGGAATCAAGTTCAGTTACATCAAAATCAGACACATTGTTTGGTATATCAGCAACAACATTTGAAAAATTAAATACATCAATGGGAAATACACAATCAGCAGGA
The DNA here is from genome assembly GCF_024323335.1 of Lathyrus oleraceus. NCBI lineage: Eukaryota > Viridiplantae > Streptophyta > Magnoliopsida > Fabales > Fabaceae > Lathyrus > Lathyrus oleraceus. The sequence continues at coordinate 437,955,743 of NC_066580.1, read as the reverse complement.
ACAACATATGTGAATTCTTCAACAGCGTCTTCAAACACCTCTTCAACTACCCCTTCAGCAAACTCTTTGACAGACAAGTCTTCAACTTGGAGGGTACCATTGTCAAGCAAGACCTGGATACCCTGCTGCAGCTTCAAGCAACCCTTGCCCTGTGTAGCGTAATCCAAACAACCTTTCCCACAACCGGGGAAAACATCGGCCTTCAGCAAGCATTCCTTAATTTCCAGCAACGGGGTCTTCAACTTTAACACATCCTTAACGGACTTGGCTTCTTCTTCCAGCATATTAACGTTTGCACCACCATGTTGTGGCATGGGATTGTTGACGACATTAGGAACCGGTGCAAGGCTGATAGCCTTTGAATCAATGAGGTCCTGAACTACGTGCTTAAAAGCTTTGCAGTTCTCGATATTGTGGCCAGGTGCCCCAGAGTGGAAACTACACCTAGCGTTGGCATCGTAACCCACCGGAAGTCTACCAACAGGAGGAGCCAGAGTGCGTAGCTGCACAAGTTGTAGCTGTTGAAGACTAGCAAGCAGTTGAGCGCACGACATTGGAAGAGTGTCGAAACGCCGGTCCATCATCCTCTGCCTCTGTTGATAGGCGGGTCTATTACCTGGTTGTTGTTGTTGTTGATACTGAGCTGGCTGACGTTGTGGTTGTTGCTGATACTGAGTTTGTTGGCGTTGTGGTTGTTGTTGTTGTAGTGGTGCTGCAGCTGGAATGGTCACAGCCGCAACATACGGTTGTTGATGATAGTTTTGAAAATTATTCCTCCTGTTTTGATATGAAGACACGGAATTCACACCCCCCTCCCTCTGCTTTTGTCCTCCCATAAATGGCTTATTTACTCCTGATGAAGATCCACCTCCATTGTGGCTCTTGTAGGTCTTCAGGTAATTTTCTACCCTCTCTCCGGTAGAGACCACATCAGCAAAGTTGGAGGCATTGCACCCCACCAGACGCTCCAGGTAAGGTCCAGGCAACGTATTCATGAACATGTTGGCCATCTCCTTTTCCAACATGGGAGGTTGAACACGGGAAGCTGTCTCCCTCCATCGTTGAGCGTATTCTCTGAAGCACTCATTGCTTTTAAGAGACAGGTTCTGGAGTTGAGTTCTATCTGGGGCCATGTCTGCATTATACTGGTATTGCTTCACAAAAGCCTCTGCCAAATCCCTCCAGCAACGGATGTGGACTCTATCCAACCTCATGTACCATTCCAGGGATGCCCCAGCTAGGCTGTCCTGGAAGAAGTACATGAGTAGCTTCTCGTCATCAGAGTATGCAACCATCTTTCGGAAGTAGGCTTGCACATGGGTCTTCGGGCAAGAGCTACCATTGTACTTGTCAAAGATTGGGACTTTGAACTTCGGTGGGACCCTCACGCCTGGGACCAATCCCAAGTCAGAAACATCTACCCCCAGAGGGTTTTGTCCTTCTACCGCCTTCAGCCTCTCCTCTAGTCTCCTGAACATGGGATCCATGCCATGGCCCATGCCAAAATCTTCTGGCAGCAAGAACTGATCATCTTGATCATCGTGGATGGGTTGTTGATCAAGGTTGTTATGTGGGATCGGGACAGGCCCCGGTCCATTAACCTCTGCATTTGGAGGATCAGTCACGACCTCTGGTTGAGTAGTTGCGGGATTCCTTTGTATCATTTGTCTAATCTCTTGCTGTCCTTGCGCTACTCCCTGAACCACGTCCATGAACTGGTTCATGCGGACCCTCATCTCAGCAAGTTCTGCTTGTAGACCCTCCATTGCTTTCTGCTGGTTTCTGCGGGTACCGTACCGGTGGATTCCTGAATCAGCTATCCTGCTAGTGGAACACCAAATAATATGAGAACACCGCGGCGACACCTGTTATGCAAGAATATGCAAATGAATATGTTAATGCAATGACATGTTTATCACTTCCAAAAAGGTATTCTACCCCCTTGATTCCAGTCTCACATCAGGTGAATAGTGCAAGAAGACCGAGTCATGGATAAACTTCTGAGATCAATATGCAATAAAGGGAAACCACCATACAAACAAGTTCAAGGAAAGGGGCTTTAGCCGAAAATACATCAAAAGAGTATCTCCACAACAAGCCTGTGGATCATCACTACACAACAACACAGCAATAAGTAAAAGGAGGAGCAATAATCAGGACTCAGCCTCCTGTGTACAAACCATGAGGACTGCTCCTCACTTCAGCCAGCAATGCTATCGTGTCAGGATGATCTGGAAATTCTATCAAACGCCGGATAAGCAGATTCCTTTGGTGAATAACTCCATCCAACTCGTTGATGTGCTCTTTGTAGTAATTCCCGTCATCTTCTCCGAATACCTCTTCAAGTCTGGATTTCTTCAAACCTGCCAACACCTTAAGTTCTTCAATCTGTCCTCGAGCCTCATTGAGTTGATCGGTGATGTAACCAATGGTAGAACGGGCGCACAGAAGCTCATTGTTCTTCTCCTTTAGCGAAGTCTTCAATTTCTCCATCTGACCAGTCAGTTTGGTCACCATCTCCTCCTCCTTTGCCTTCCGAGAAGTTGAAAATGCATCCCATCGCTCTTGCCACCCAGCTAATTTACCATGAGCATCCATTAATTGTTGCTTGACTCGCCTCAACTCAGAACTGGATGATCCCAATGCCTTGTCTGTCTTCCTGAAGAAGTCCACCTCCACAGCTAATTTCCTTTCTGCTTCCCCTTGCAATCTGACGGCTTCCCCCTTCTGATATTCTGCCTCATGGAATTGATGCATATAGTCTTGCAACTTCACACTTAACTCCGAGTTTTCAATTTGAAGCTCCTCCATGGCTTTCTTCAATTTGTCATACTCCTCTCGGCTCACCATTGTTGACCGCGCAGGAGTCGGTGGATACAAAGGTTCTTCTATAGGAAACGGCAGACCCAACTCTTCGACTCTTCCTTGAAGCCAATCTCCATACTGAGGGTAAGTTCTACAATCTCCTTTTCCAAGCACAGTTCTTCCTCTCTTGATCACCTTGAGCCAGGCCTCAGCTGCCTTACGGGATACAGTCAAATCAGGCGAAGAATGAAAAAACAGAGATTCTTCCACATCCTTTTCCAAAGGTGGAGTTCTTAAAGCATATCCAAACTGTCTGACTGCTAGAGAAGGATTATAGTTGATTTCTCCTCTTCTTCCTACCAGCGGTACATTTGGGAAGTTCCCACAACTGTGAATAATATCCACCCGAAGCAAGCTCCGGTCAGACCACCAAGAAATATCTTCAGCTCTCAACCCCATCAATCTCTTCGACCAACTCAACGAGTCCTCGACATCAACGAACGCTCCTGATTTGGGTAGGTGAGAACTGAACCACTTATAAAACAAAGGCGCACAACAATTCAACAATCCTCCTTTTCTATTCTCATTCCTGTGGTGCACCGAATGAAAGAAATCTCCTAGCAAGGTCGGCACTGGATTTCCCAACACGAAGAGGCGTATTGCGTCCATGTCCACAAATTTGGCAACATTAGGGAACAGGACAATCCCATACACACAAAGAGCTAACACAGCATTGAAACCCCTCTGGTCACCATCTTCAAGTTTCTTCTTTGCTTCTCCCAGCAAGAAACTCAAATGAAAACCACTGACTCCTCCCTTCTGACACATATTAGCCTTCAAGACTGATTTCCCCAAATATGTGGCCGAAGCAACCATGCTGAGATCGGGCAGAAACTCAGAACTGTAGAACAACAACTGTGACTTGATAGGAACTCTGAGAAAACTAGCAATCTCCTCCAAAGTAGGGACCAAAATATAATCCGGGAATGTGAAACACCTCAATGGAGGGTCATAGAACTGCAGCAGTGTAAAGAGAGCATCATGTTGATCCTTGGAAAGAACCGTGGCGAAACTTAGAATCAAACCGTACTCCTTCCGGAATCCTTCTAGAGAATCAAGATCCATTAACTTCATCAACTGTTGAATAGGCTCCAGACAGACCACAGGAAACTTGTAGGCGATGTGTCTCTTTCTGCCAATGTCCATCGTAGAAAAAACAAGAGAACCCCGACCGGAATCAAGAAGAAGATGTAAACCCCCTAGAAATGGATAAACATGTGTTAAATGATATGAATGCAGAATGATGTGATGCAATGCAGTGACATGGAAATCAGGACTGCTGTATCTGCTTGAGCAATTGTCGGGTTGCACTGTTTGAAGAGAAAACCCACTGAAGAATATAATATAAGATCAAAACTCTGCTCCAGAAAACCGGGTTGGTTGGAGGTTAAGGTTTTCCTGAATTTAGCCCGCCCCTCACTGGTAGGTTCTAAGAACAGAAGTTTGTCAGCTATAGCCCTTCAGTCGAGAATAATACATTTACCACTGAAGGTTTGGCATTATTTCGGGATAAAAGACCTCCACTGACTCCCCTCAACAGGACATCCTAAAGCAAGTTCCCAGTCTCGGGGTCCTCGGATTGATCAGCGAGAATGCGCCCACCAGAGCTAACATAATCACGTCTCGGAGGAGAGGCCTTGACTGAGTTCTCGGGAAATGGTCACCAGAGTCGACGATTTCTACAGGAATATCTGTCGTTATGGAACACCCATAGGACAAAATATATCCAACAGAAACCTCGTCTCGAATGTGGGTTTCATGAATGACTTAACGTAGCAACATACCATGCAAGCCTCATGACTATCCACTCTAACACCTATGTGTACACTCAAGCCTGGGTAGTGGGCTTATCTCTCATAGAACAGTCCCAACCCAACAAACAAACAACCCACAGAACCCACAGATACAACAAACATATGTACATGAATGCGATAAGGTAAAGCAGGTAAATGCTGAAAATAAATAACTGTACAAAAGAATAAACACCCAACAAACAAGAAACCTACAAAAGCTAGGAGGGACTCGCTTAGGGAAACCGGGTCCCCAGCAGAGTCGCCAGCTGTCGCAACCCGAAAAATACGGTAGTGCGAAAAAACAACCGGCGAAGAAGAAAGTGACAGAAGAGTCGCCACCGTGTGTTATTTATCCCAAAGGAGGGAAAGGAAACGCTCGAAGTAAACCTGAAGAGAAAGGAAAGGAAAAGACAAGGTCTCGCACCAAATCTTGGGTTCGGGAGTCGATTATGCGAAGGGAAGGTATTAGCACCCCTACGCATCCGTAGTACTCTAGGGGATCCACTCTTGTTTGTTTCTTGTCTAAAGGGTGTGTGTTTATCTAATGTACTATTTACTAAAAGAGAGGGTCAAAGAAAATGACTCGCACGGATGTCGCATCCACTGCATACGTATCTCATCTGGAATGAGAATCAGAGTCTTCGTAGCTCGGCTACCTATGGGTTAAGGGTAAGTGTGCTCGCTAAGACGTCGCGTCTTATGCCTACGTATCTCATTGGGAATGAGAATCAGAGCAAAACATGGTTCAGCTAACTACGGGAACAAAGGTCTCGATTGCAACTAGGGCAAGAGAAAGGGAAGGTCTCGATCGCAACGAGGGCGAGAGAAAGGATCGCAACGAGGGCGAAAGAAAACAAGGATTAGTTGTTAGTCGTTAGTCAAACTCGGCAAGACATCGCGTCTTGTGCCTACGTATCTCATCTGAACATGAGAATCAGAGTTGTCGTAGTTCGGCTACATAGGGACGCCAAACAAAACACACGCAGGAAACCGACTGCCAATCGCTGGACTTATGTCAGACTCCACACAAACAGGCAAACATGGAAACCGAATGCCAATCGCTGGACTTACATCGGACTCCGAACCAACAAACACACACAGGAAACCAACTGCCAATCGCTGGACTTATGTCAGACTCCTACACACACAAAGGGTTTAACCGGACGCTAAATCGTCAGAAGCAACAACAAAGTTAAACAAACAAGCTAACAGGGAGTCTGGTACTCGAGCCTGCTAGCTGTCAAGCAAACACACACAAAAAAAGGAAAAGAGTGCCCGGAGAGATCTCGCACGATCTCCTGCCTACGTACCTCATCTGGTATGAGAATCAGGGCGACGTAGTTCCCCTACATAGGGATTGCCATCTGAATATGGACTTACAAAGGAGGACACCAGTTGTGTCAAAGGAGAGTGGGCAATGTGTTCACGTCCTAGCAGTAGGTGTCGCAGCTCGCTGAATCGAGTCTTAGGCAGTTACCTTTTTGCAATAGAACAGACTACATGCCACAAGATCGGAGACGCTCGGAGAGGTCTAGAAGTGGGGGAAGCTCTGCCCTAGAGTTGTCATGCAATATGTATTTAAGTGTTAGGATTTACAAATGGGAATATCTACCTAATGTTAGCATGCAAAGAATATGGGAATTCTACCTATGTTATCATACAAAAGGTTCTATATAATGGGTGCTACCTAATCGGAACAAGAATTGACGAGTGGAGCAAGGAGAGGTGCTAGGGATAAGGGTAGATGGCGATGCACGAAGCAATCGACTTACAAGGTTGATGGGGATGCATAAAGCAATCGACTTACAAGGTTGACGGCGATGCATAAAGCAATCGACTTACAAAAGGGTGGATGAATACGTGCTGGTTCTGTTAGGTTTTGAAAAAATGATTACTCGACGTTGGATCGAGGTTTTGATCTTGCTTTGAAATGGTTATCGAATGCTCATTTTAATTCTTGTATTTACAGATGAATAAAGAATGAAAAAAATATTATACATTTCATGGGAGAGGGATACATTTGTTACGAATGGGGATTGTTCATGGCAAACAAACAATAATAATACATGCCTTATACACCATACAAGTAGGCCACAGTTAATCAAACAAGTAAGATATAAACAAGTATATAATCGAATCAAATAATCAAAGAATGAAATAATGAAGCATTAAACAATGTATGAGTGTAAGTGCAAGGGAACCGGCTCATTGTAAGAAAGCCCAAGAGTAAGCTATGTGAGGTCAATGGCGATGCTTAAAAAGCAATCGACTTACAAGGGTGTGAAAAATGGGCTCGATATTAAATCGAGAAAAACATGATTTTTATAGTTTTAAAATGGTTTTTGAATTAAATTAGAAGACAACAACTTAACAAAATGAACATATGAGTGTAATAAAGGCATAAACATAAGAATAAATGAAAATGCTAAAGAAAAAAAATAAAATAACTAAAAGAAATAAAATGCAAAGGAAAATGCTACACATGAGTATTGAACCCACCCCACTCAAGAATATGAACACTGCCCTCCTCCACCAGACCACTCAGGGTTATTTAACATTGTGCTGCTACGTTGAATATATAAACCGGGATAAACATAAAAGAGTTAAAATAAAAAAACAAATTAAACATTTTTTATGGTTTTTGTGTTAAAAACAAATTAAATTAAATAAATAAAATTAAAAAAGGAAAAAAAACAAAAAAATGGAAACGGAGAACACAGATGTTCGTCTTCCTTCACCCTCTCCCCAACCTCACGAACTCAAACTTTCCCAACGACGGCAATCTCAACGAACTCGCCCCTCTCGTCCCTGTTATGAAATCACTCATCAACGAAACCCTCTCACGCTCTCAAACTCAGCGAATCAATCTCTCTCAACTCTCACAATGTTTCGTCAACAAGCACATGAGAAGGATAAAAAGAAGGAGAAGGAAGCTCTTACAAAGTGTCGCGGTGGTGGCGGTGAAGGATGCGCAGAAGCTGGCCTCCAGGTGAACGATTTTGGGGTTTTTAGGTTTTTTTCTCAGATTTTCGCTTCCACCTCTCTCTGTTGTTAATTCCTCTTTTTTTGATTAGGGTTTATAGTCTCTTTTCCGCCTCCGATTTTTGTTGTGCTCTCTCTTACTGATTCACCCTTTTTATTTATGCCTCCTGATTTAGGGTTTCAAAGGTGCATTTGGTGTTTCACTGGAGCATCCTGCAAAATACCTTTTTGATTGTTCAGACTCGGATGGGCTTGTTTAATGCTAAAACCGGAAACGGTATTCTGAACCCACTCTTTCTTCTTCATTTTTGTCTCTATGCCAAATTGGGATATCCTTGAATTACTGCCTTTGCTAATTACCTTATTCTTTTTACTGCAGTGACTTTTTTTTGTGAAAACTCAAGAGCAGTTTCGGTTGAGGTTCAATGGCTTTGGAGGTTTGGCTTGGCTTCAATTTGCTTCTGCAACAGGGTTTCAAAACAGGTTCAACAACATGATTTCCACTGATGATGGATTGCATTTGCCAATTTATTTCATGTTTCTTTGGCCTGAACAACTTGACTGCTTTCATTAAGAACCTCATTGTAGCTGTTATGCCTTGGCTTGATGATGAACATGGATGCTGCAGGATGCAAGACTGATGTGGTTTTGCAGTCAGGTGGAATTGGGTTGGTAACATCTTGCAGGTTGTACTTTTAATATGCTCATTACAGCAATTGCAATTTGGATTGATGATTGGCTTGTTGTTCAACTGGATCATGGAAAGGTAACAAGAAGACTTATATACAACCTGTCTAAATCAAACTTTATTAAACTCCCTCTGCATATTTTGCTTGTGATGTCAATTGCTGTTAACGTTTAGGTCAAGTAGCAGATGGTCAAAGCATAACAGGGACTTGTAAACTACAAATGGTTGGCCTATTTATGTTGAGCCACAACCCTGCTTCCAATTGCCCCATTGGTTTGTAGTTCATATCTCTGTTGCAGCTTGGAATGGTTTTTCTTTTTCTTGGTCTTATGTAGCATATGCATTTTTCTGACCTTGCATTACATTGTCTTGCTAGGTTCACAAAGTATTCTAATTGACTGCAGTAAGTGAATGGTCTTATTGGTCCTGCAGTACATTACATCTCTGGCATGGTCTGCTTCATGAAGTAGCAGGATATGGTCTTGATTTGGCACAGTTGGCCTGTGATGCTGAATCCTGGTAGTGAGCAGCAAGTATGTTGTAGCAGACCTTGCAAAGTGCAGGTTGCAGCAGATGGATGTACACACCATGGTAAGTTTTTGAATGCCAGTTGATGTACCATGCTTTGTTTGTCACTTATATATCGTGTGGTGTTGGATTTGTAGACCAATTAATGGTATGCTGCTCAAGGCTCCAACTTGGCCAATGTTTCTACACTAATTTCTGCAACATGTATGATATTTGTGAGTTGTTAGATTCAATCTTGGCTTTGTGTTGTTCTTACCTTAGTTTTGCTTCATGTTATGCATAACTGAATTTGTCATATATGTTGCATGACAGGAGTTTGTATTCAGTAGCTTGCATCAATGTGGTTCATGGTTTGGTAGGGGTTTCCCTTGGTTCTGAATCCTCTTGCTTGCAGGTTTATAACAAGGCCTAAGGTACATGGTTGTAGCTAGTCATTGCATGCTGTAGGATTGTTGAGTGGGCTGCTGCATTGACAGAGCAAGAACTGCTGCACAATAAGTTACCATGTAGTGCATTCATGCTCCCAATTGTAGCTTGCCGTGTTGCATTGTTTCTTGCAAGTCGTCTTGGTCTTGGCACTGGTTAGAAGGTGAGTATAATTGGTATTTCAGTTCAGGCTTCAGACTGTTATGCAGCCAGTAGTTTCAAGCTATTATCCTGCTGTGTCCTTCCATGGTGATGCGATTGTGTGCTTTTGCAGATAAGTTCTGGCTTCCTGATGTTTACCTGAAGTTTGCCTTGTGACTTGGTGTGTTGCAACAAGACTTTCAGCTTGGTTTAAAGGCCTCATTGCAGGTTAGAAAATCCTTGAGCATTGTTAGCTTAAACAAATGGATCTTTACACAACAACCTGTTGACTTATGGTGCACTGGTTTTGCAGCATGTTCAATGTCCATTTCCGGATTGATTTCTTCAGCATGTGGTTATGGTATGCCCTCTGAATTTTGCTCGATTTTCAATATTGCCATATGGTTCAACATCTTTTCCATGTCTTCTCTATAGGTTTCATTTTGGTTTATGATGTTTTGCTGTCCATTTTTCTGTTTCTTCAGGTCAGCAGGATGCCTATGTTAACAGTTAAATGGTTATTTGCTAGGCTGATGTAGGGACTGAGTTTGCATGGTTGCTTGGACTATTATCACTTGCTGCAGGTTGAATGCAGGTTTGACATGTGGTTTGTTCTACTGCATGTTTGAGCTTCCATGGTAAGATTTTGTTGTTGTTAATTGTTCATGCTTGATAATCAATATGTATTGCAATGAATGATCTTATGATTAAGGACAGATATCATTCCCACTCAAAGTTTGTTTCTTTGGATAAAACCAAGGCAATTAGGTACTCAGATGGATCGGGTGCAACAGACAGCAACGAGCACATTTCAAGTGAATGAGGAAGTATAAATAGCAGCCTTGCCCATATTGATTTTGAAGCTGGGATTTTAATAACTCCAACACAATCCCTCTGTTTTAAGTATGATATGAAATCCTGAAACCTTCTGTCGTCACTTCTTGAAGATGAGATGGAGTAGCAGCAAATGTTGATTGCACATGTCGAAAATCTGTGTGTTTAGTCATGTCTAATTTGGTAGGCCATTCGGCAGGCTCAGGTATGGCATTCGAATATCTGCAAATATTTGAATCTGCTCTGCATGCATTAATTGTACAGTAGCTGACTCCACTTTTACAGAGATTTCCCTGCCATTGATACTGCAGTGGCTGCTCCGAACATTCCATATTGACTGGTTCTTGGACAGGCAAGGGTGTTGGTTTACCTCGTATGCATAGCTAGTTCAAACCATGTCTTGGCATGCTTCATGGATGAAAATGGTTGTACTTTCACAACAGGTTTTGGCTTGGACATTGGCAGCAAACTCATGGCTTTACTTTATGGCTTGGACTTTATGTTGGTCATGATTTGCTGTATTTGTATAACTTGACTGCTCTTGTAGGCATGGCATGAACATAAACATGGTTGGCCAAGGATAACTTGCAAATGAAGCTCTCATGATGGAAGCAAGCAAACATGAACAATGGAGTGATGGATTAAGGTTCATGATGGAAGACTTAGGATTTTAGGATGCAAAGAGGTTGTGTTGACTTTGGTCAAAGTTGACCAAAGTCAACAATTGGTCAAAGTTCATTTTTTTTGTATTTTTCTTGTAAATGGAATTCAATGGACAATTATGGGTGAATTTAGGGTTTAATGAATTTGGGTTGACTTTGGTCAAAGTTGACCAAAAAGTCAACTGTTGACCAAAGTCAACTGTTGGTCAAAAATGCCAAATTTTGTATTTTCTTGTATGGACTCACATGTAATGGTTTACAATGACATGAAATAAATTGAAATGGATTAACAAATGGTTTGAAGTTGGTTTCCAAATTGTTTTGCCTTATGACTTGAATGTTTGACTTTGAAAAGAACATGACTTGACTGATAATGTACATGAACAAGGTCATGAAATGAGACCATAAGGTTAGGGTTTTGACATAGTATCCATGAACCAATAACATGACTAGCAAGTGGCTTGAAACACAAGAAGCTCGGTTGTTCAGATGACCCAGACCATAGATGTATCCACAATCACATGAACAACACCATGACTTTGGACCAAGACCAATCCAAGCATGTTAAACAAAAAATAAAAACATAAAAAATTCAGGACCAAAATCGGGGTATGACATTTGTCATTGTGGTTTAACCAACATCCTTTTGGTGATAACGAGCCTTGTTATTGATATCACTATCACCTTTTTGATACCAGCGATCTTTGTCATAGTGGTATAACCATTATCCTTTTGGTGATAGTGGTCTTTATTATTGTGTCTAACCGTCATCCTTTTGGTGTTGACGATATTTGTTAGTTTGATCTAACCATCATCCTTTTAAAGATGGTGATTGTTGAAGTTTGATCCAACCATCATCCTTTTGGTGATGGTGATCTTTGTCATTATTATGTTACCATCATCCTTTTGGTGATGGTGATCTTTGAAGTTGTGATCTAAACATCATCCTTTTGGTGAAGGCGATAGTTGAATTCGATTTAAACATCATCCTTTTGATGATCTTGGTCATTATGATGTTACCCTCATCCTTTTGGTGATGACGATCATTGAATTCGATTTAAACATCATCCTTTTGGTGATCTTGGTCATTGTGATGTTACCCTCATCCTTTTGGTGATGACAGTTGTCGCATTACGCGAAAAACCGGCGGGAAAACAAGAACAACAGAGCCGCCACCGTGCGTTATTTATCCCAAAAGAGGGAAAGGAAACGCTCAGAGTAAACCTGGAAAAGACGTGGTCTCGCGACCAAAGAGAATGGGATCGGGAGTCGGTTATGCGAAGGGAAGGTATTAGCACCCCTACGCATCCGTCGTACTCGACGGGATCCACGCACAATAGGAAAGGAAAATGGTTGCTAAAACACTACTCAAATAAACATTTGCACAGGCTGAAAGAGACACAAGAAAACAAACAAGACTGAACTCGGCAGGATATCGCATCCTGGGCCTACTTAGTCTATCAAGCATAGACATCAGAGTCAAAGTAGTTCGGACATGGGAAACGACACATGCTCGCTAGGATGTCGCATCCTATGCATACGTATCTCCTTTGGACGAAGGAGAATCAGAGCATTCGTAGCTCGGCTAACACGCACACAACCGACCACAGGCAAAGGCAAACGTGGAGCCTGAATGCCAATCACTGGACTTACATCAGCATCCGAACCAAAACACACACAAAGGGGCAAACGTGGAGCCTGAATGCCAATCACTGGACTTACATCAGCATCCGAACCAAACAAAACCCACCCTGGAACCCGAACGCCACTCGATGGACTTACATCAGCTTCCAAGCACACAACAAGAAGAAGGGTCTCGATTGCAACCAGGGCAAGAGAAAGGGAAGGTCTCAATCGCAACGAGGGCGAGAGAAAAGAATTAGTGTTAGTCGTTAGTCAAACTCGACAAGACATCGCGTCTCGTGCCTACGTATCTCATCTGAACATGAGAATCAGAGTTGCCGTAGTTCGGCTAAACTATTCCTGTTGGTTTGTGTTTTTTTAAGTGGACAACGTCACTACGCAATCTACCGGATGCTCGACCTTTGGAGACTTACTCACCTGTAGTAGAAGGAGTGGACGTATCCTTGAGAGGGGATAATGTTTGTTTGTGTTTTAGGAAAGCTCAAGCAAGAAAGGAAGTCCTATACGAAGGAACCGTGCTACCTTAATTGACATGCAAACGAGACTACGCGGAGTCTAGCAAACCTAGGGGATACAATCACACCACACAAATATATACAGCATGAAATAAACACACCAACAAGGGGCTCAAACATCAGGGCTAGGCTTTAGTCGAGGGGTCATATCAACCTCAACAAACAAGCCTCTGTATCGGGGTCAGGTTAGCTCTTAACCTTGCCATTGAGGGGCTAAGGTGAAGCCAGATGAAAGGTGATGAGGGGTGTGCCTCATTGCTTCTATCTCTGGTCAGAGAGAGCATCAGACAAGGGAGCGTGGGTCCAGAATGGGGGGACCCTTCTACGCTCAGGACATAGACTCGACTGTACAATGTACAAGATCTTGGGCTTGGATCTCAATGCTACAACCATGTAATGGGAGCAAGGAGAAGACTCACAGAATAGTGGGGGATAGATTGCTTATCCCTACCTTCCACCAATTGCCTCAAATGAGGACTTTTCCTGCTTGGGACAAATATAAACATACACAAGCATTGCCTCTTAAGGAGGACTTCAGACAGTTTGCCCGGCCCGGTAACAGCCGGGTCTCCAGACTACATGAAGAAGAAAGTTCTATACCTCAATGCCAATTGCTTATAAGCAAAGCAATGCAAGTTCTTAAGAGAACTGAGCAACTAAGTGTACCTGTACAAAAGTCAAACAGAATCAGCATCCCATCCATAATCAGACAACAATAAAATGATCAATCAGTAAGGTACAATCAAACAATAATGGGCACAACACAAAGCTCAATGTGAACCAACATCCTACAAAACAGCCACATTAGTTTACAAGTCAAGTAAGATAATCCCAAATGTGAAACAATATCCTTAAGCCTTAACTTCTTAACCTGTTATGGCAGTGGTGAAATCGGTGGAATTCGCGTGCTTCAGCTCCAAACAGGTGCAATACGAACTTGAGGAAGTTGATTGATGCGTCCAGGTCCAATCGCGGTGGTTCCTAGTGCTTGCAAATCGAATTCACCATGAATGAAGCTTCCTTGCACAATCGAGTTTTGGTGCGAATTTGATGGTGAAATGCGGAAACAGATGGAGATGATGATGAATCAAGATCAATGCCAAAGGAATTTCGAGAATTGATCAAGAATTGGTGAAGTTTGATCAATTTTTGTGTGAAGTGTTCTTGAGAGATTTTCAGAAATTGGAGAGAATTTGGATCTGATTTTTGGGATTGTGAAAATCTGTTATGCTTAGGAAGTAATTAGGCTTTTATATGAATCCTTAATCCACAATTAACCAAGCCATTAATCAAATTGCATTGTTAAGCAAATTGTGCATTTCACTCAAAGTGGCCAAAATGCCCTTTCTCTAAAACAGTCCATATATCAGCTCAACTTCGATTCAAACAAGTCCAAAATATCACATGTGATGTGTAGAAACAAGTCCCATTTCCATTGGATGCTTATTTTTGAATTTCACCATTTGATAGCAAAATGTCCAATTTTAACCCTTGCATTTCTCAAACCAAATCTCAATTTACAAAGCCTATGCATAAAGTGATGATTCAAACACATTCCAAATGCCATTCCTAAGGTGTTGCAAAAAGTCCCATCTCAAAATTCCAAATATTTTGACATTTGGACAATTTTGCCCCTGATCCAATTTAACAGTCCAGTTGAAAAGTGACTTTTTGCATTGGCCACTTTTGGAAAAATCCAATGATGCACCCTTGAAGTACATGTCAAATGGAGTTTGTGCATATAAAGAACTTGCAATTTGGACCAACCATGTGGTAGTTATGGCCTCCTGATTACGGGTCTTTTTGGAAATTCATCTGACCATATCTTGCAAACCACACATGGGATTTTTGAGTTCTTGGACTTTTTGGAATGGTGAGATCAAGATCTTCAACTTTCATGTTGGACAAAATTTGATTTGAAGCTTGTATCAGGAAGTTATCTTGAGGGGAAAAACTTTCCATTTTGGGCAGCTGAAATTACAGGTCCATTTGCCATTTTGGGAAACTTTCTGTCTGACCTCCAAATCTTCAACCTTGGTCTTTGGCATGTCAAATGAGACTTATATGGACATGAATGAGGCCTTTCAAACCATTTCCCACCTTCCAATCCATAAAATCAGGCACAGTTGACCACAGTTGACCACAATTGACTTTCTAGGGTTTCTGGTTGACTGAACAATGACTGGTGACTTCTGAGCATCCAATCTTTGGCCAAACCACTTCAAAATGATCCTTGGACCATATGAGCTTGAAAAATCAACCCTAGGGCTTTGTCTCAATGAAAATGGCACTTGCTTGTTTGACTGACTGATTCTCCTGATCAGTTAGACCTGATTCATCAACTGAGCAAATGTTATGCAGTGGACATTGTTAATGCTATGACCTAATATGAAATGAATGTACAAAATGGTAGGGTGCAAATTTGAGGTGCTACAGCTGCCCCTATTCAATCAACTGGGAACCCGAATGGATGAGAGCAACGGCTGTCAGACTTTCAGGGTAAACAGGGATTGAATACCAAGAACCGTAGAAATTTGCACACTGCTGGGAAATGTCTTTCTTGTTTTTGTTTTTTTTTTCTTTCTTTTCAGGGTAAAGCACATCCAGACATCGACACACGATGAATGGGAACAGAAATCATCTCAACTAGATGCCAACGGACAACTAGGAAACACTCAACGTTTACCAAGACCAACGGAGAGGTAAATCAACTCTACTGGGGATAACCAGGAAAGGACACAACCATACGTCAGCGGACGTAAATGGGAAAAACTCAACGTTTACCAAAACCAACGGAGAGGTAACCAATCATCATCGGATGAATGGAAAGAGATATACAACCATACGTCAGCGGACGGAATGGGAAAAACTCAACGTTTACCAAAACCAACGGAGAGGTAACCAGACATCATAGGATGAATGGGAAGAGAGATACAACCATACGTCAGCGGACGTAATGGGGAAAAACTCAACGTTTACCAAGACCAACGGAGAGGTAACCAGACATCATAGGATGAATGGGAAGACTCGACCAGACGTCATAGGACGAAAGGGAGACTCAACGTTTATCGACACCAACGGAGAAGGAGAAAACTCAGCCAGACGTCATAGGACGAAAGGGAGACTCAACGTTTATCGACACCAACGGAGAAGGAGAAAACTCAGCCAGACGTCATAGGACGAAAGGGAGACTCAACCAGACGTCATCGAACGAAAGGGAGAAGGAGAAAACTCAGCCAGACGTCATAGGACGAAAGGGAGAAGGAGAAAACTCAGCCAGACGTCATAGGACGAAAGGGAGACTCAACCAGACGTCATCGGACGAAAGGGAGAAGGAGAAAGCCACTTCACGAGGGAAAGGCACCACAACCGGAAACCGAATAGGACGTCTACTGGGAATTCTGGCTGGGAATCAACCAGACATTAAGGAATGACTGGGAATAGGGTATACAATCAGACGTTCATGGACGAATGAGAAAAACTCGACGTTTATCGAAACCAACGGAGAGGTAAATCCACTTGGGGAAGGGTACAACTAGACGTCATAGGACGAATAGGAAAAACTCGACGTTTATCGACACCAACGGAGAGGAGGAGACTCTGAGGGGAATCATCTGGCCTTACCAAATGATCTGCGGGGAATAAGCAACTAGACGTCATCGGACGCATAGGAAAAACTCGACGTTTATCGACACCAACGGAGAGGAGAAATCTTCTGGGGACGACCCTGTGGGGAAAGATATCAACTATACGCCAACGGACGCATAGGAAAAACTCGACGTTTATCGACACCAACGGAGAGGAGGAAACTCTGAGGAGAGTGAACACAACCAAATCATCAACGGATGATCGGGAAAACCTCGACGTTTATCGACACCAACGGAGAGGAGGAATGTTTCACTAGGGAAGGGACGACGTTACGAACATCGAAAGATGATGTTTACCGACACCAAAGAAGACCAGACACTACGCATGACTGGGAAAGCACCGAAAGATGGTGTTTACCGACACCAAAGAAACAACACACGCGGGTGCTGACATGATACTGACATCTACATATGTCAGGTCAAGGCTAAACACTTGCAGGAGATCTCACTGGGGAACAAGGTCACGACAGCGAGCAAACGGGAAGGAACACCAAGGATACCGGGTTGTAGGTATGAAACGGGTGACCGACCAAAGCGTGAATTGGTTTGTGTTCCAAAACACTCAACATCCTGAAGAGGGCTAGAAAAGCGATCTTGTTAAAGGATGGACATTCGATTCCACAGGGAATACGAATCTTACTCGACTGGGGAGGACAAAACTTCGACCCAAGAGCGCATGAGACATATTATCTATAGCCGTCAAAACGTAGATAATAGACTCGCATGGAAGATTATCCATAACCGGGTTGTAGGTTGTTAAATGGATAAATCGACCGAGATCATCCTGAAGAGAGCGAAAGCAGACTTGTTAAAGGATGGACATCCGATTCCACGAGGAATACGAATCTTACTCTGCTGGAGAAAACAATCAAAAGACTGACCAGAGAGTGCATGAGATATATTATCTATAGCCGTCGAAACGTAGATAACATACTCGCATGGAAGATTATCCATAACCGGGTTGAGGTTGAATGGATAAGCGACCGAAAAGAAAGGCATCGGGGTACCAGACTGGGTATGCAAAGATGACCAATCAAAAGGGGATAAAATTGCTTACTCGGAGCAAGCATCCAAAAGGAAGGGGAAGACCCACTGGGGACAATACTGCTTGATCAAGGCAAGTATCCAGAGGGGACAAGACTATCAATACCGCCAACTGGGTACTGATAACTGCAAAGAGGGGATTACATCGGCCGGTTTGTAGGCAGAAAACCAAGGAAAAGTAACCGTCATCAACTAGGATGAGCACAAAGGGTTAATTCCAACAAGGGGATGAAAGTGGGATTTTACAACTACCAGCTAGTGGGTAGAAAACCACAAAGATAGGACTTACAACTACCGGTTTGTAGGTAGAGGCCACCAAACGATCTGCTGAGAGACAGAGTGAGAAAAAAGGATTTACAACTACCGAGTAGTGGGTAGAAGACCGTAAAGAAAGGACTTACAGCTACCGGTTCGTAGGTAGAGGCCACCAAATTCCGCTGAGGATAAGATGAATGAGTGCCGGTTAGTGAGCGACTATTCATTTATGCCCCAGGGAAGTACAGGAGACAGCCAACAGGAAGCCAATTTAGGATCGATCCAAAAAGGCAAACTGAAACAAGACTCATCCTAATGAGGAAAGAACTCAATAGGGAAAACCCATCCCATTAGGGAGGGAACGGAAGCAACCGTCATCCACGAGGATGTATCTCAGTGGGGAAATGGCAGGAAAGGATGGACACTTTCTGCTTAAGGGGTAGACTCTACATGGAGAGATCAGACACACCCACATCTACTAGGAGGCTACTGGGTAAAACCAGGTTTTTCTTTCACCAACGGATGAGGAAATAAACCTCTCTGGGGGTACCAATCCTGAGTGCCGTCAGAGCAACTGTAGCGAAAGCACTGTACAGACGTCGAACAAGAAGCTGCCTCTACCGGGGAGACGGTCTGATCGGGTTAACACATGAATGCATATGTTTGAATTTTTCTATGGCGTAATGCTCCCTATTGAATGGAAATGCTACGCATTTTGAGGATGCAATGATCACTACATGCAAAATGCAAAGTGAATGAAAACCCCGCTAGGGAGCCCACTGATCAAATACTCCACTCTATGGGGAGACTCTGCTGAGGAAATCTGCTTGATGAAAACTCTGTAGGGAGAGCACTGACTTCTCACTCATGCTGGAGAACAGAGATACCAAGAATCAGCCAGATCTCTGGTGAAAATAGATAGGCATCGATGAAGTTCCTCATGTCAACCACTCTGCTGAGGACTTACCTGAGAAAACGACGGAATACTGAGACGTCAATCCTCCAAATACCGAATCGTTGCAGAAAAGCATCCGTGCCAGGGAGAGGAGAAGACTGCTCTGCTGGAGAGACGAAAATTGAAGTCTTCAGTACACCTACTGCTCGAGAACTGGCCCACGATAATGTCCAAACAACAACCTTGCTGGGGATGCCCCACGATAGGGCTCAAACAGCACTCTATTAGGGATGCCCCACCATAGGGCTAACAGAGACTTGGAGAAAACATGTTGCACTGTCGGGGACGTGAAGATGAACAACTTCAACCAACACTGCACTGAGCAACCTCGCTGAGGAGAGACCATGAGAAGGTTCTACAGGACAAAGATACAGTAATGCTCGAGATACGAACAAATGTCTTACCTGTTGGTAATCGTACCACCCTTGGGAGAGCACTGCGGGTCTCCTAGGTATCCTTTCATCATTGTGAATGTTCACTTTGTTTAAGAACAATTTTGTGAAAAAATTTTGTTTATTTTGAAAACAATGATACTTTATCAATTAAAACATGCAAAACATTTGTTGAGTTGAAACAAAGAAGAGTGCAAACAATTGGATAAAAGCTCAAATCGATGTGATGGAATGGTAGTCTGCAAAGGGCGAGACTCCATAGATCCGTACAAGTTTGAAATCGGTGATATATATTGGAGAGGGCTACATTGAACATAATGACCTTTCCTCTACCATTCTGAATTTCGATGTATTCGGAGCTTCGGTCGACGACGCATAGAGAATTCCTGGCGGATGACAGATATAGAACACGGTCTTGTCAAGATGCAGTTACTTGCCAAATCCCTAATTTTTGCCTAGATTGCCCCGGTGTGAGGTGCTCAATCTAGCGAGATGCAAATTCTTTTTTTCAATGTCTCTAACTTTTGCCTGGATCGCCCTTTCGGGTTTTCAATCCACCGAGACGCTCCTTTTTGCCTAAGTTACCCTTTGGGGTGTTCAACTTAGCGAGCTGTTTTGCTTTTTTTTTTTTTGTTTAGGCTAAGTATTTCTTGATTGCATCTGGATTCACAGGACGAGTGAACTTCTTCATCCATTGCTGTAAGTGTCAAAGCACCGCCTGAAAAGGCTCTCTTGAAAACATATGGACGTTCATAGCTTGGAGTCCACTTGCCCCTGGAATCGGGCACGAAAGACAAGACTTTCTTGAGCACAAGGTCATTTTATCAGAACTCGAGACTCGACCTTCTAGTCGAATGCTTTCGTCACTCTCTGCTGATATAACTGACCATGACACCTGGCAGTTAATCTCTTCTTTTCGATCGAATTCAGCATCAGTCAACTTGGGACTTTGAGGATGCTATTTTTCCTTTGTTTTTTCTTTTGATTTTGCTTTTGATTTCTTTTTATTTCTTTTGCACCCTTTCTTTCTTTGTTTTTTTTTTTTGATTGATTTTTTCTTGATGCCCCAGTTGGCTGTTCTGCTGATTCTCGAGATGCAGCTGAGTGATCTTCTTTTCTTGCTCAAGAAGTCGGGAAATCTCGTCAGGAATCCCTTCAACATCATCTTCTTCTACTTCGAATACAGGGAATTCAAAATTGGGAGATGACGTCCGATCGCTATGTTCAATGGGTTTGAGAAACAACCTGCATAATGATTTCGATATGAAAAACTTTTTGGAAAACAAACAAGACAATCGTTATGCAGATGAAAAGATTGCTTTTATTCCTGTTTTTAGGGTTTTTTGTGATCACCGATTTCATGCAAAAAGCGAAAAGGGAAAACAATTGGAAAAACAAATGTTTAACATGCATTTACTTGAATGAAAATATCATTGCACAAAATGTTGCCAACAATGTCATCACTTCTCCTTTTGGCATGGGAGAAGGGTTTTCAAACAAAGTGATTATTACTCTGACTTATGAACAACTGTAGGAACGCCCACAGTGACCCAATTGTGATAGATCCCACCAGGGATAACAACTGTCAGAATCTCTTGCATTAGTAGCTTCTGCTTTTGATCAACCCTCTTTGTTGAAGACCTCAGGAGAAAAGCCAACGCCAACCCGCGACTTGTTATCTTCAAGCTTGATTAACACGGGGACCTAAGTCTTCAAAGTTCAGAATACCTGACTGCCCGAGGTCTTGAACCTTCATTTTCAATTGAAAGCAACTATCCACATCATGACCAGGAGCACCCGAATGATACACACAATGCTGCTCAGGCCTATACCACCACCGAGGGTTGACGGGTATAGCCGGCGGGTCTCTGGGAGTAATCAAGTTCCGCTCTATCAACGAGGGATACAGCTCTGCGTAAGACATAGGGATCGGACCAAAAATGACCCTCTTCCTCTCATTACTTGTACCAGCTTGATTATCATAGGGAGGCTGGTAAGCCTGCTATTGCGGACGATGTTGCTGATGTTGATACCGCTGAATTGGCCTTCCCTGTTGCTGTTGGGTTGCTGGAATAGTCACAGCGGCAGCTTGACGATATTGTCCTCTGTTCGCACTCCCTCGCCGGTGCACATTTGTTTCACTCTCTCCCCTTTTGGGTGCCCCAGAGAATGGCTTCTTAGAATTCAACGAACTTGAAGAGCCACGATGGCGAACCGGAGTACGGGTTGCTCTAACATTAACAGACTCTGTAGCAAGAGGCTGTCCATTGATTATGATACCCCTCAAATCATCATCCACGTCGTAGTTGTTGACGGGAATAGTGACAGCAACAATTTGATCATTAACGGGGACCCCCTCTGGTGAAGCACGACTGGGTGGCAGAACAATGGCTTCCTGTCTCTGGGCTAAGGCTCGCAGCTCCTCTTGCCCCTGAACGACCCCTTGCATCATGGTCATGAACTGGGCCATGTTTGCCCTCATCTCAGCCAACTCAGTCTGAACCTGATCCATACTCCTCTGATGATTCGATCTGGTTGCGGTGCGGACGATGATCAACAATCTTGGCTCAGACAGGAGCCAGAGTGAGAAGTCCGAACTAGAACACCTGTTATGCAACATGTTATGATTATGATGCTAATGCATATGATGCACATGATAATGATCATTTCTCAGGCCTTCAAAGAGCCTGATTCATCTTCGAAAAAAAAGCAATCTGCAGCAACGGCACAGTATACAAGAGCAATGAGTACCGAGTGAAACCAACAATTTCATCTGTAAATGAGCACCCGGATCTATCAGTGAACAAACTCTGGAATGGACCTGAGAAATGATATGCATGCAGAGATCATTTTTTTTTCTCTTTTTTTTCAATTTTTTTTATTGATTCTTTTTTTTTTGTTGATTGCGTTTCTTTTGAAAATTAAACATGCTATGATGCATATGATGCAGACACGACTGGCAAGCTGTGCATATCTGGACACAGGATCGAAGCTTCGGCTCGAACTCTGATCACAACCATCTGAAACCCCAAAGTCAACTGGTCAACTGTCATCTGAACCCAATCTGAGGAACCGAGTCACCAACGGAGCAACCTTAAATTCAGCCCAGGGATCCGAAATAAACGGAACCCTCTGATCAATACCGGGGTCAAACCTCCGGCATCCAGAAATAACGATCCATAAATCCGACTTATAAATATGACTCTGATCAACGAAACCAAAAGTCACCATCAAAGTCACCATCAGAACATGCATCTGTAAGAATCACCCTCCCCTCACAGGTAAATTCTAATCAGGTCATCCTAAGGCGGATAATAGTCTCAACAATCGGGCAGAGATACTCAATGGGTTTGCCCTTTCGGGTGTGCCATCGTAGCTCTCCTGAGATCGTCTAAACCAAAGATCCGGGAAAGAACGGTCACCAGAGTCAACAGTTCAGATGAAGTAACTCAACCAAAGTGGAATACCCACAGAGGCAAGCACTATCAAATGAACCTCGTCCGGCTTGTGGTACATCATGTTGCCAGGCACATGTTGACCTAACATGAAGGAGGCAACATGAGACCACACTAATCCTAGGTGTATACTCGGGCCTGGGTTTTAGCCCCACTCAGAACACCCACCCCAGACAGAAGAACCACCTGCACAGGAGACAGTTCAATGCCAGTATGATGCATGCAAACGTACATGCAAACAATAAATGCAAACAATAAATGCACATATATACAACATAATAATCATGCATGCAATAAATAACAGCAAATAGCAACCAAAACCCTAACCTAGAGAGCGCTAGGAGAGACTCGCTTAGGGAAGATGGACCAGCACAGGTCAACTTCTCTTACATCCCCAGCAGAGTCGCCAGCTGTCGCATTACGCGAAAAACCGGCGGGAAAACAAGAACAACAGAGCCGCCACCGTGCGTTATTTATCCCAAAAGAGGGAAAGGAAACGCTCAGAGTAAACCTGGAAAAGATGTGGTCTCGCGACCAAAGAGAATGGGATCGGGAGTCGGTTATGCGAAGGGAAGGTATTAGCACCCCTACGCATCCGTCGTACTCGACGGGATCCACGCACAATAGGAAAGGAAAATGGTTGCTAAAACACTGCTCAAATAAACATTTGCACAGGCTGAAAGAGACACAAGAAAACAAACAAGACTGAACTCGGCAGGATATCGCATCCTGGGCCTACTTAGTCTATCAAGCATAGACATCAGAGTCAAAGTAGTTCGGACATGGGAAACGACACATGCTCGCTAGGATGTCGCATCCTATGCATACGTATCTCCTTTGGACGAAGGAGAATCAGAGCATTCGTAGCTCGGCTAACACGCACACAACCGACCACAGGCAAAGGCAAACGTGGAGCCTGAATGCCAATCACTGGACTTACATCAGCATCCGAACCAAAACACACACAAAGGGGCAAACGTGGAGCCTGAATGCCAATCACTGGACTTACATCAGCATCCGAACCAAACAAAACCCACCCTGGAACCCGAACGCCACTCGATGGACTTACATCAGCTTCCAAGCACACAACAAGAAGAAGGGTCTCGATTGCAACCAGGGCAAGAGAAAGGGAAGGTCTCAATCGCAACGAGGGCGAGAGAAAAGAATTAGTGTTAGTCGTTAGTCAAACTCGACAAGACATCGCGTCTCGTGCCTACGTATCTCATCTGAACATGAGAATCAGAGTTGCCGTAGTTCGGCTAAACTATTCCTGTTGGTTTGTGTTTTTTTAAGTGGACAACGTCACTACGCAATCTACCGGATGCTCGACCTTTGGAGACTTACTCACCTGTAGTAGAAGGAGTGGACGTATCCTTGAGAGGGGATAATGTTTGTTTGTGTTTTAGGAAAGCTCAAGCAAGAAAGGAAGTCCTATACGAAGGAACCGTGCTACCTTAATTGACATGCAAACGAGACTACGCGGAGTCTAGCAAACCTAGGGGATACAATCACACCACACAAATATATACAGCATGAAATGAACACACCAACAAGGGGCTCAAACATCAGGGCTAGGCTTTAGTCGAGGGGTCATATCAACCTCAACAAACAAGCCTCTGTATCGGGGTCAGGTTAGCTCTTAACCTTGCCATTGAGGGGCTAAGGTGAAGCCAGATGAAAGGTGATGAGGGGTGTGCCTCATTGCTTCTATCTCTGGTCAGAGAGAGCATCAGACAAGGGAGCGTGGGTCCAGAATGGGGGGACCCTTCTACGCTCAGGACATAGACTCGACTGTACAATGTACAAGATCTTGGGCTTGGATCTCAATGCTACAACCATGTAATGGGAGCAAGGAGAAGACTCACAGAATAGTGGGGGATAGATTGCTTATCCCTACCTTCCACCAATTGCCTCAAATGAGGACTTTTCCTGCTTGGGACAAATATAAACATACACAAGCATTGCCTCTTAAGGAGGACTTCAGACAGTTTGCCCGGCCCGGTAACAGCCGGGTCTCCAGACTACATGAAGAAGAAAGTTCTATACCTCAATGCCAATTGCTTATAAGCAAAGCAATGCAAGTTCTTAAGAGAACTGAGCAACTAAGTGTACCTGTACAAAAGTCAAACAGAATCAGCATCCCATCCATAATCAGACAACAATATAATGATCAATCAGTAAGGTACAATCAAACAATAATGGGCACAGCACAAAGCTCAATGTGAACCAACATCCTACAAAACAGCCACATTAGTTTACAAGTCAAGTAAGATAATCCCAAATGTGAAACAATATCCTTAAGCCTTAACTTCTTAACCTGTTATGGCAGTGGTGAAATCGGTGGAATTCGCGTGCTTCAGCTCCAAACAGGTGCAATACGAACTTGAGGAAGTTGATTGATGCGTCCAGGTCCAATCGCGGTGGTTCCTAGTGCTTGCAAATTGAATTCACCATGAATGAAGCTTCCTTGCACAGTCGAGTTTTGGTGCGAATTTGATGGTGAAATGCGGAAACAGATGGAGATGATGATGAATCAAGATCAATGCCAAAGGAATTTCGAGAATTGATCAAGAATTGGTGAAGTTTGATCAATTTTTGTGTGAAGTGTTCTTGAGAGATTTTCAGAAATTGGAGAGAATTTGGATCTGATTTTTGGGATTGTGAAAATCTGTTATGCTTAGGAAGTAATTAGGCTTTTATATGAATCCTTAATCCACAATTAACCAAGCCATTAATCAAATTGCATTGTTAAGCAAATTGTGCATTTCACTCAAAGTGGCCAAAATGCCCTTTCTCTAAAACAGTCCATATATCAGCTCAACTTCGATTCAAACAAGTCCAAAATATCACATGTGATGTGTAGAAACAAGTCCCATTTCCATTGGATGCTTATTTTTGAATTTCACCATTTGATAGCAAAATGTCCAATTTTAACCCTTGCATTTCTCAAACCAAATCTCAATTTACAAAGCCTATGCATAAAGTGATGATTCAAACACATTCCAAATGCCATTCCTGAGGTGTTGCAAAAAGTCCCATCTCAAAATTCCAAATATTTTGACATTTGGACAATTTTGCCCCTGATCCAATTTAACAGTCCAGTTGAAAAGTGACTTTTTGCATTGGCCACTTTTGGAAAAATCCAATGATGCACCCTTGAAGTACATGTCAAATGGAGTTTGTGCATATAAAGAACTTGCAATTTGGACCAACCATGTGGTAGTTATGGCCTCCTGATTACGGGTCTTTTTGGAAATTCATCTGACCATATCTTGCAAACCACACATGGGATTTTTGAGTTCTTGGACTTTTTGGTATGGTGAGATCAAGATCTTCAACTTTCATGTTGGACAAAATTTGATTTGAAGCTTGTATCAGGAAGTTATCTTGAGGGGAAAAACTTTCCATTTTGGGCAGCTGAAATTACAGGTCCATTTGCCATTTTGGGAAACTTTCTGTCTGACCTCCAAATCTTCAACCTTGGTCTTTGGCATGTCAAATGAGACTTATATGGACATGAATGAGGCCTTTCAAACCATTTCCCACCTTCCAATCCATAAAATCAGGCACAGTTGACCACAGTTGACCACAGTTGACTTTCTAGGGTTTCTGGTTGACTGAACAATGACTGGTGACTTCTGAGCATCCAATCTTTGGCCAAACCACTTCAAAATGATCCTTGGACCATATGAGCTTGAAAAATCAACCCTAGGGCTTTGTCTCAATGAAAATGGCACTTGCTTGTTTGACTGACTGATTCTCCTGATCAGTTAGACCTGATTCATCAACTGAGCTTGCACTTGGGCAAATGGACAATGCAATGTTATGCAGTGGACATTGTTAATGCTATGACCTAATATGAAATGAATGTACAAAATGGTAGGGTGCAAATTTGAGGTGCTACAACAGTTTGTGTAGTTTAATTAGTATCAACTCGAGAATTGATATTGATCCAGTATCCTATCCCGATAAACTCATTTTCTTAACTTCATTGCATTTCGTCTCTGCATTTCATCTCTATATTTCAAAGGACAAAATTTGGGTCATTTAGTATTTAACTATCTCTCACTATGATCATATGAAGAGTGACCTTCTTCATATTCTCTGGTTGAAGATATTTAAATAGGGGCAGATGTCATACCCCAGTTTTGTTTGGACATTTTAAATTCATCTGATACATGTCTATTTATGAAGTTTTAAATTTTTAGTCATGTGCATTTTTATCATCAAACAAAGTCACCATAATCATGCATATATGTATATATAGTAAAAAAGTCAACATAAAGTCAATATTTTACATGTTTAAAAAATTGACTAAAATTGCATTTTTTCATTATGCATTTTGAAAAATAAATTCATGATCATTTGATTTATCATCAAAATATCCATTTGAATTTTATTAATCATTTACATGCATCATAAAACAAAAATCAATGTTTCTAGAAGGCCCAAAATATTTTTCATTTATTACATCATTATTCAATGCATATACTACATCATTATTTTATCCATATATTACATCATTATTCATTATTTAATTGAATAAGTTTTTAGATGGCACTCACATTCTGTGCATAATTCATAAACTACTCTTTTTAGAGCCTATAAATAAAATCGTTCTCATTCGCAAATCTAACCAAAAATCACTCACAAAAGTAAGTCAACACTTTGCACAAATTTCTCTCAAATTTTCAAGTCACTTTTTATTCTTCTTTATTTAGGTAGGCTTTTAATTTTTGTGTATTTAATTTTCTTTGCCTTATTATTCTTGTATCACTTAATTAGTACCTTAATCATCACCATTTTGCATGGAAACTCCATTCATTCAAAATCAAAAGTTTAAAGTGTTCTTGAATCTCCATGAGTAAAAGTGATTAAATATAATTTAATTTTTGTTTATTTAATTTTCTTTGCATTGTTATTCTTGTTACACTTAATTAGTACCTTAATCATCACAATTTTGCATGGAAACTCCATTGATTCAAAATCAAGAGTTTAAAGTGTTCTTGAACCTCCATGAGTAAAAAGTGTTTAAATATGATTTAATTTTCGTTTATTTAATTGTCTTTGCATTATTATTCTTTTTGTATTTTATTAGTGTATTAATCACCACTATTTTGTACAGAAA
Source organism: Lathyrus oleraceus (assembly GCF_024323335.1). Classification (NCBI taxonomy): domain Eukaryota; kingdom Viridiplantae; phylum Streptophyta; class Magnoliopsida; order Fabales; family Fabaceae; genus Lathyrus; species Lathyrus oleraceus. Next base: position 437,927,789 of record NC_066580.1, on the reverse strand, counting down.
CTCCATTGATTCAAAATCAAGGGTTTAAAGTGCTCTTGAATCTTCATGAACAAAAAGGATGAAATGCAAATGGATGCTTATTTTACATAAATAATATATTCAATAGCTTCCCAATATTACCCCGAGCATAAATTCATGGTTCGTTTGTTATGAGAGTGGATAAGATGACCAAATCAAACATATATATATATATATATATATATATATATATATATATATATATATAATTTTATTTATTATTTTCTTATTATTGCTTAATTTATTTATTGTCTTTAGTTTTTTTAACTCTTTTACCTCTTATATTTATAATGTGCTTCATTCCTTTTATTATTTCTTTTATCTTTATTATTATTATTATTGCTTTATTTTTTAGTTTATTTTATTATATTTTTAGTTGATGCAGAATTGTTAATCCAAAAAGATTAAATGACCCTTAAAGTTAATCTTTCAAAAATACTATTAATAAATGTGCTTGATCAACATCAATTACTTTTTCCAAAATCACACCAAAACATTTCTAAACCAAAATCAATCGCTTAACATCCATTAACCTTTACAAATAAAATCAATCCTTTAAAAAAATCAACTTGATCAACACCAACCCCTTTTCTTTAATAAAAACTTCATATCATTTCAAACAATTTTCAGATCATTTCTCATCTACGCAATCAAAACTTGATTAACATCTAGTATTTTATCCAAATCAAATAAATATACTTAATTATACTTAAACACCATTTTATTTAGAGATGAAAAAGGGGGTGGTCTCAAGCCTTCGATTCCTGATAACGCGAAATTACATCGTATATTTGCCTTGATTTACACTCAAAAATCGTACCACTTTCATTTATATTCCGATTATTCTGCAAGTGTTCGAGTTATTTTTGTAGGTATTTCAATTCTCATGCTTAAATGAGCAAAGTATAGAAAAGGAAGGAAAAGAAGAAGAAACAGAAGAGAAAACAGTAGAAAAGCAGAGAATACAAATCATGTGCATGTGACGACCGTCACAAAGCCTGTCACGACCGTCACGTCTTGGGTGTCACGACCGTCACAGGCCCATCACGACCGTTACAAGGCCAAAATCAGTGTATTGAATCTGTCAACAGAAGTGATCCACACACCCTTATTTCTTGTTCCTCAGCCACTTTCCCGTGGATTTCTCACTCAACCAAGTCACCCTTATTTCTCTCAACTGTCAAGACCAAATGGAGAATATAAAAGGATGGAAGTTGGAAACCTACGGGCACGCTTAATTTTCCTCTCTGAAGCCAACTTTCAAGACCTTTCTCTGCATTTTATTTTTCCACAACAATTCTGTTTTTCTTTTCTTTTTCTTCAGCAACATTGTTTTCTTTTACCGTTCAGAGTTTTCGTTTTCCATTTCCCTTTCCGTCTTTCATTTAGTCAAAGTAGTAGTTTCCTATACTGGGGAACTACTGCAATTTATTTAATTTAGTTTAAGCAATTATTTCGAAGAAGCAGAATCCTACCGACCTGTGGAGGATTGCTCAAGTACTCCAAGATTAGGCATATTCTATTAATCCAATTTCTAGGTTTTTATTCAATTATTATTGTTATTGCTTTATTATTATTATAGTCATGTTTGCTTTATTGTTGATCTGTTTGTGTTTGTATGTGTTTGCGTTATTTAACATGTTCGGCTAAACTACCGGTATCAGTATGTAAACAATTTAATTAGACGGGATTTAATAATAATCAGTTTAAAACTTCTTTTCTCAAACAATCTTTTTGGATGCGGTTTTTAATTTAAATTTAATTAACTTTGTCACAAGAGTGAGAAGCTATTTAATACGATTTCGCCACGAGAGTGGGAAATTAACTAAGGTGAGAACCGACAATCGCGAGAGCGTGAGGGTCGAACTAGTTAGTAAAAACTAGGCATTGATTTTAAAAACAGCGAGAGCACTTTAAAAGCAATTAGAGCTTATTTATTTTCAAAAAGTATTTTTAACTTCAATTGGGACAGCGAGAGCGTACATTATGACTTAAAGGTATAGTTCGAATCAACAATCACGAGAGTGTGAGATAAAGCATTTTAAATAAGTATTTTCTACTTAAAGATATTTGGTACTTAAAATATACACCGGTGACTTATCGAATCCCTGACGGTTAATGTGTTGCATACTGATATCCCCCTATTAATATTTTCTTAAAACTTAACTTCCTTAGATTTAATTTTTGTTCAACCAAACCTCTAAAAATCATTTCCTTAGCTAAACATAGTAACGTCGGTAGCATTAGTTTGACCATCGGTCCTTGTGGGTTCAATATCTTTTAAAACTAAAATGACTAGACTGTGCACTTGCAGTCAAGTACCCGATATACTATATTCTATATACAGTCACGAGACGTATCAATTCTTCTCCTCAATTGTTTGAGTATGAGTTCCCTTACTCAATTAGTCGAACAATTGTCATCTTTTTTATTAACTCAAATCCAAATCATTTTCACAATAACTTAGACGAAAAGGAAGTGGTCTAGAGCCTTCTATACCCTTCCCTGAATACTTGGATATGAGTTGTCTTACTCAGCCATTTGAGTATTCATCTTTTATCTAAAATACGCTAGCCATACTTAAACACCATTTCAAAGGGTGAAAGAGGATATGGTCTAGAGCCTTCGATTCCTTTCCTCGATTGTTTGGATACGAGTTCCCTTACTCGATCGTTCGAGCAATCATCATCCATTAAAAAACTTCTAAACATTCTTTCAAAACTAAAACTTAATCGACTCTTTTTCGTAATAACTTGGACGAAAAAGGAAGTGGTCTAGAGCCTTCTATTCCCTTCTCCGAATAATATTGGGATACAAGTTGCCTTACTCGGCCATTCAAGTATTCTTCGTTCATCCAAAATACTAACAACTATTCAAATCCTTTTTCAATTAAGGGTGAAAAGGGAAATGGTCTAGAGTCTTCGATTCCTCTCCTCGATTGTTTGGATCCGAGTTCCCTTACTCGACCACTCGAGTATTCGTCATCCAATAAAAAACATAACCAATCAAACTTATCTTTCTATTTTTCTCTCCGTGCGATCGAAAACCTTTTAAAAAAACATTATTTAGTCATTTCTAATGCTTATACAAACTAGTGCTTAAGCCTCCACCGTGAGTAGACAAGTCAATATTTAGCCCTTAGAATGCGATCTAACCACTTGTTCATTAAAAAAACTATAACCAAAAACCCAAAAATATCTTTTGTCTTGTCCCGAACTACGGAGTTTTGAGTTCTTCATTGTACTCGGGGATACATAGGATCAAGACTTGGAATCTTGTCAAGCACCCTAATAAAAACCTTTTTGCGATCCTTTTTTACTCTTGTACATTTTATCATTTGAAGAAAACAATTAACATAAGATAACATTCATTTGTAAGTTTAACTAAAAGTTTCTCGTTGAGTACAACAGACGTGGGGAGGGGGGTGTTAATACCTTCCCCTTACGTAATCTAAACCCGGACCTGGATTTGATTGTGACGACCATTTTCTTATTTTTTTAGGTTTTATCGATATTTTCTCTTTCCTCCTTTGGAATAAATAAATTTCGGTGGCGACTCTGTTCGAATCATTTTTTCCACGACCATCACGAATGATCGTATTTTTCGAGGTGCGACACCCATTGAATCTTGAGGTCAATGTTATGTTAACGTAAGATTGGGTTTCCGCTGCTGTTGGAACTCTTATTCAAGGAGTTTCAACCACATACCTCTCGAGGTTGTCTTTACTAAGTCTCTGGTCAGTGACTTAGTAAATGGATCATCCAATTTATAATTCGATCGTATATATGTGAATAAAATGATTACATCCTTAATCAATTTTCTAACAAAAGAATGTCGAAGTCCTACTTGCTTTGACTTTCTGTTATGCACTTTTTTATGCTTTAGGTAAAGTGGCCTGACTACCACAATGTATCAACATCTTTGAAACATTGTCTTTAGCCAATGGAAGTTCCAATAGAATATCCCATAGCCATTCAGCTTCTTCACCAGCGGAAGCAGGATCCTCGAACTCTGATTATATGATTAAGAAAGTGATTCACATTTGTTTCTTGCTCTTCCAAGAAATTTCACCTCGACTAGTGTAAATATTCACATAAATGCAGATTTATGATATTCAACACTTGATATCAAACTCGCATTAGCACATCCTTCTAATATGAAAAGAAATCTACAATAATGGAGATCATGATTTTTGGTTTTCATAAGATAGCCAAAAATCCTAATGATGACCTTTCAGTGCTCACCATTTGGATTGCTAATAAAATCTACTCATTTTACTAATTGTAAATGATATGTAGGGTCTAGTACATTGCATGCACTTGCAGATTCCAATTGAGGCAGAACTTTTCTGTCATTCTTTTAAAGTTTGACACTAGGATCAAATAGAGTACTTACTTTCTTGAAATGTAAGTTTTATAATTTTTCAAGTACTTTCTCAACATAATGTGTTTAATTAAGTTCATAAACCCCACTATTTCATTTTACTTTGACCCCCAAAAGTGTGTCAACTAGTCCAAGATCATACATCTTGAATGTGAAAGTTATAAACCCCCTTGTTTCTAAGATCTCATTCATCTCATTGTTAATGATCAATATGCAATCATCATAGAGGCAAAGGAATATCCCAATTTTCTCACACAACTTTGTGTACAAACACTTGTCACAAGAATTAGATGAAAACGATTTTTAGATAATCATACATGATTATGCAAAAAGGTTTTTAGATGAAGTGGGAGATGAAATTCTGAGCAATTTAAAGTAATATAGTATGAATTGCAATGAGTAATATAAATGTTGCATTGTTTCGCATCAACACTTTTGAAATGATGCATTGTTTCGTCTACAACAACACTTTTACCAAATGTTGCATTGTTTTGCCTACAACAACAGTTTTCAAAGATTGTACTGTTTCACATTCTGCAACACTTCACGATTGTTGTCTATTTCTGAATTCAAGCCTACTGCGATACTTCACAAGTGTTATCCATTTTTAAATTCAAAAACTAATCTTCACTTGAATATCTTCTTGTCATTTTAAAACACACTCAAAATTATTAATTATTACTCCCTCTGTCTCATAATACTCTTTCCGTCCCACAAAGAGTGACCCATTTGATAATTTCACACAGATTTAAAAAAATGAAAGAGAGAGAATGATATTTTTACTAAACCAACCTTATCATGTATTGAAAATGATGAGTATTAATTAGAGGAGAAAAGTGGAAAAGATGCATTAAAAATTGAAATGGATCATTCATTTTGGAACACTTATAAATGGTGTTGAGAATGTATCAAATGTGAGTAGTATGGACAATAGTCCCACGTTGGTTGTAAATATGAAGACTTGAGCATTTATAAGTAAGAGAACTCACTCACCTATCACCTTAAGGTTTTGGGTGAATATGTGGTGTCTCTCTCACAAAGGTGTTGCTCTAGAAAAGAAGTCCCACAATGTTCAATGCTCCCTAGTGGAAAAAACTTCCCCAACAAATGGTATCACGAGCCATTGGTTTCAAAAAGGGATCAAATTACTTGTATCGAAAGTCAACGGCGTCAGGATGGTGAATAGGAAATGTTTCGTTGAAGAGTGTCAATGGCGCCAGTGTGGTGAATAAGAAATACTCTGTGCGGTACAAGAGTCTGTGGAAGTAAGAAGAGCTTTCACTCTAGACTCGCACTTGAGGGGGAGTGTTGAGAATGTATCAAGTGTGAGTACTATGGACAATAGTCTCACATTGGTTGTAAATGTGGAGACTTGAGCATTTATAAGTGAGAGAATCCACCCACCTATCACCTTAAGGTTTTAGGTGAATATGTGGTGTGTCTCTCACAAAGGTGTTGCTCCAAAAGAAGAAGGCTCACAATGTTCAATGTTCCCTAGTGAAAAATTCCACCAACAAATGAGTCACTCATTGTGAAGGGAGTAAGTGTCTTATTTGAGTTCTGCATGGTTTTTAAAAAAATGATTAGATATATTGATTTTAATGATAAAATTAGTTTCATTTACCAATCTATTCTTATTTAATATAGTTAGTGGAATTGTTAAAAATATTAAAAATTAATAAATAGAGGTATAATAATAAAAATAAATAATAAATATTATATTATTATTTTAAAAAATATATTTTAAGACATAAAAAAAAAGTAAAAATCAAACACTTTTATAAAAAGGAATGAACAATAGTACAAGAGTTTGGTGGGGTTGTTTGGTGGTAGCCCCAAGTGGGAAAGCTATTAATAGCAATAGCAACTATATTCCCTTTTAACCGAATTATCTTCAGATTTTTTTCAAATGTATTTAATAATATGTCAGAACTTTGAATTGGATCGAGCTAACACATGCTCCCCCGTATATTTTAGTAGGATTGTTTAACTAATAATTTCGTGATTATGTTAATTTTTATTGTTCATTTTGAATTTCCAATATTTATTTATTTTGTCTTTGTTACACTCTTGGATTCCATACATAAGGAAAAAGTTTATCAAGTCAGAAATGTTAGTAATTTAATTAAAATATGTTAGTACTAACATAATGTTCTAATTTTGAAAAACTATTGAAATGAAGCATTGACAATAAATTTTTTACAATTACTTATGTGTAAAATATATGGACTTTTAGTATCAAGTGTTTAATAAATTTCAATTAAAATGGAGTAATTAAGATTACTCCTTTAGGATTTAAAATTACATGAACACTTGTAAGATTATAAATTTGAACCCGAAAGATAATGTTTGGCTTAATAATATCTTCAAAAATGTGTAAAAGAAAATTTTTCAAAATACATTTCTCTTTAGAATTAGATGGTTATGATTAAAAATATTTTTTTTATTTTTAAATAAATGTTATATTTAACACTTTTTAAGAGATTAAGAATAAGTAATAAATAAAAGAAAGAAAATAAATATTTTATTAAATTATCCTTCTCAATTGTTAGTTTATTCCAACTATTATAAGTGATTTTTTTTAAATAATCATTTTTTTTAATTTATACTAAAATAACCTATTTTTCAAATTAATTACCGAAATAACCATCTTTCATTATTGATGCGTCAGTTGAACTAGCGCATCTAATTAGCATTCAAAGGAGGCGTCCAAGTCATTGGTGCATGCATGCAGTCAAACATGTGAAGGCGTCACATGCATTGGCGCATGCATGTAGGCATGTGAGTGTGCGTCATATGCATTGGTGCATGCATGTATCATATGTGTGTGGCGCCTAAGACAATGGTGCATGCATGTGTGCTGATCTATAAATACACTATGTATCTCCCATAATTTTTCACACAACTTCTTACCCTCCTTCCATTTTCCTTCATTTTCCTTCAATCTCCTTCAAAGTTCTTTTCTTTAACCATGTTTGAATATTCATATATTCACAAGAGAAATGTTGATTTAATCTTTTTAGTAGTGTAGCCTCCGATAAAGATCTGACTTTGGAATATATAAACGTTTGAACGTCTTAATAGGACGTTGAACCGTTGGTTAGATGGAGAAATTGCAGAGGATGAAATGATCAAAAGAATTCAATTACTTGAGTCCACGTTCAACCAAAATGGAGAAGTTCGTGTACGAGTGGATATTAAGACTGCCAGAAACGTTCACATGATGAGTATACTATGTTCAAAATTATTTTGATGGTTGTAATCGCATAATTATGTTGTTGTAATCGCATATTGTTTATGTGTTGTATTTGTTAGTAATTGTATTTTATTTGTTGTAGTTTATTGTATTGTAGTTTATGTGTTGTATGTGTTGTATTTGTTTGTGATGATATTTCCTCATAAAATTATCATATGAAATAAATGTTGTTTTTAATATAAAGCAAAAAGTTACAATTAAAATTATCTTGTTGTGCTTGTTCCAACACTAGGACATTTAGTACGATTATGACCGAGTTGATGACATGAACTACACAATCTAACGATTTTGTTTTCCGTATCCATTTCGGTTCGAATACGGGTGCTGTTTGGGCAATCCTTTTTCTTTCTTCGCATTATTTCATTATGCCAGAGAATGTCCCATTGATATGCAGACCAGTAATCCTCTTTTGCTACCACTAAAAAGCTAATTTTGTAAACATTGGAAATGCTTATGACTTTATAAGTCAGATATTAAGTAGGATGGATCTCGTCGAACCTTTGAACATGTCGATTTAACATGGGAGCAAGGCATACGAAAGACTTGGAACTTTCCTCAGTCGCACCAACCTCCACCTAGTTCCACTTTATAGTGTCCCCTCGACATGCCTTCATTGTGATCCATGGACTCAACAACGTTGTACCAACCTTTAGTACGATCAAACACTGTGACCACATGTGTGTTAGCTTTGGCAGCTTTCTCTCTAATGAATTTCATTGAAGCGTCACTGAACAACTGCCCAAATTGTAACACTGAACTCCATTTGGAACGTCTGGTCTCAAACAACCCCCCTAGCCTAAAATAGGTTGCTTGCACTAAAGCAGTTATAGGTAGGTTTCAGATGCCTTTGAAGACAGAGTTCATTGATTCCACAAGATTTATTGTCATGTGGCACCAACGTTGATCGTTGTCGTATGCCCTACTCCACTTCTCCAATGGAATATTGTCGATCCACCTTACTGCATTTGCATTTGACAATCTGATGTCTTCGCGGTAGTGTTTAAAAGAAGGTTTTGTTAATGCATACCCTGCGTTGACAACCTTCTTCCGTAACGTTTTGTCTTTGATCTCTCGCATGAAGTTTTGAGCAATATGTCTAATGCAATAGACATGCATCGACGGAGGATCCTGTCAGCCATTATCAATATTTTTGTAGGCACTCACTATTGAAGGATGTCGGTCTGAGATCAAACATAAGTTAGGTTGATGAGCAACGTGAAATCAGATATTTTTTAGGAAAAAACTCCATCCCTCGGCAGTCTCCCCTTCAACTAGGGCAAAGGCGATTGGAAAAATGTTGTTGTTGCCATCTTGTGCCACTACCATCAGTAGGATTCCTTTATATTTCTCGTACAACCATGTACCATCAATTTGTATAATAGGTTTACAGAATAAAATCTTTGATGCATGGTTGATACGCACAGAAGAGTCGTTGGAATATTCCATTACCAATAGCACAAGTCCCGTGTGGGTTATACACCGACAACATTTACAAGTTGACAATAGTCCCTAGAGCATAATGTTTAAGAGCCACCGAGTATTTTGGAAGTTGTTTGTAAGACTCATCCCAATTGCCAAACACGTTTTCAACCGCCTTAGTCCTAGCTATCCAAGCCTTCTTGTATGATGGAGTATAGTTGTATTGTGTTACAATATACGAGATTATTGTACTCACCTTTAACGACTGATTGTCGCTAATGACAGACAAAATTTCATCGCATATTAATTGAGAGTTGAGTTTGCGATAGTCTTGCATTGGATCAGACAATGTAATACTACTACACAACTCTACATTTGATTTAAATTTTTTTATCTAATTACATATCATCTAATCATGTCATATTCTTGTACAGTTTATCTGGAGGCCATATTTGGGTCTTGATGGGCAGTGGGATTATTCCAACTTGATGGACAACATAAACACCAATTATCCGGTTCACTACTGTGGAGATGCACCAGAGTGACCGTGTAAAATTGCAGTTCGACATGCAACAACAAATCCAGAACCTTCGACGTGTTTGGGAGATTGGCATCAACAAGTAGTCGATGGGCAATGGGATTATTCCAACTTGAGAGACTTTGCAAAAGAAATGTATCACCATTGGAGGAATCGATGGCAACACATCTTAAACGAATCAGTCATACATGGTGCTAGACCAACTCAACATTAAAAGACATGGTTTAGGTCGGTTACAACACCACAGTTTGTGTTTGAGCCAAGGTATTTAATTGATCCACGCTAACGAGCCTCGTCATCAAACGCCCAACAACAAATCCCCGCCCAAGAACAATGTCAACCCACCCAAACTCAACGATCAACCTCACACCACCACCCTACCATATACACCCAACCACCAAACACTCAACCTCGCAATTAATTCATGCCACACACCCAAACTCAAAACCAGGAGTCAAACCCTAACCACCAACAGCCATACACAGCCACCACAACAGTCTATAGCCCAAATGATTCATACGATCCAGCATCATGACATCGTAGCCCACCACCAATGAACACCCAAACATCTCATCACCACAACATCCAACCATTGTTTGACTTTAGTGCACCACAGGAACCATTGCTTCGTTTCCAAAACGATTCAATGTCCAAATTCGGGCAACCATATCGTCCACAATCCACCCAACCACATTGACTCAACTATGACAACATGGGCACCGAACTCAATTACGGAAGCGCCGTTGGCGACAACCCCTCAGCTATTGGGGACAAATGATGACAAATCTATCAAATATCGTTGGACCTTCCACTGGACCTTCACACCAGCCACCATTGCATCATGTCAGCACTCAAAGACCCCAAACACCTCAGAGAAATCGTGGGAGACCTCGAAGACAGACTAACACACTTAGACGTGGAACATGGGGACATTTCAATCGTGTGTGTCATTGATTTTCTTGTCAATTTTATGTATTTTTACTTTATAATATAATATAATTTTTAATTTAAATATTTAATTTAATTAATTATAAATTTAAAATTTAAAATTAAAAAAATGGAAAGTGCATGCGCCACATATCAATGACGCATACACTGATGTACTGATGTAGTGTATGCATGCACCAAGATCATTGGCGCCTATACTCATGCGCCAACGGCTTGGGCGCCTCCTTTGATTGAGAATTAGATGCGTCAGTTCGATTGACGCATCACTAATGAAAAGTGGTTATTTCAATAATTAAATTAAAAAATAAGTTATTTTAGTATTTAATTTGAAAAAAAATTATTATTAATATTAAACGAAGGAATAATAAATTGAAATCAATTCTAATTACAATTCTAAAATGAATTGAGTACTTTTCTTCTTCCTTAAAAAAATGGAAAAGAAACACTTAAATGTGGTAGATGAGTGAACAATGGCAACATTGATGGAGTTGGTGACTTGGAAGGACAAAATGGTTTGATATGGTAACATTTTTTGTTCATCACATGTCACATTAACTACATCAACTGTCTGTTTAAGGTTGAATTAAAAATAATAAAAGTAAGAGTACCTTCAGCCGCTAGATTTGAATTTTGCACTCATGTCCCTCTTTTGAGTACAAAATACTAAAATACCATGAAAAAAATCGTTTTTGATATAGAGCAACCGTCGATTGAACCGGCGTTAAAAAAAGCCATGGCTTTTGCCCAGTGTGCAACTTTTTCAAAACATAGCCACATGATGAGCTACAACTTTGACTTTATGATAGTAACAATATTATATAAAATTAATATTATCTAACAGTACTCTGTAACAGTATCCAGGATATAGTCATCTACTCATATGATGATATGGTACATATACAACAATTGAAAAATGGTTCATCTCAAAATTTTCTTTACACTAATTTTAGTACAATCACATAACTGCATTACCTCTCAGTAGCTATAATCAACTGTAAGTAAGACCTAGAATTAAATTACCTTATAAACAAAACAAACAAAAAAATCTCTTCTCATATTCATATACAAAATTACAGATCCCTTCTGCATAATGGGCAAGAACCATGCCTCAAGAGCCACATGTCTATGCAAGGTAGATGAAACATGTGATGACAATGAGGTAAACTTCTAACAGTCTCTCCAAGCTGGAAGTCCTGCATATGTATCAATAATCAGAAAATGTCTATATCAAAATCAAAATCCAAACACTCGTGTGTTTTAGGATTCGCGATTGACAGAAATCAATTATGTCAATCGAATCCAAACTCAAAAACTATAAATTCTAACTTCAAGTAGAATCAATTCTCAAGGCAGAATCAATTCCACTTTAAGAGAACCTAACACCTCAAATCACTCCAGAATCAATTCACGCAACTTTGTTACTCATGGAAGATTCGTAGGGGCATGCAAGACGGCCCTACGGCAGGGCCTCACACTTTTAAGCTATGATAAAAGGTGCCTCCATACACATATTCCACATTTAATTTATGGTTAAATAGGACCCTACCATGTAAATATTTACAAGAAAGAGTGCAAAAAAAACCAACCTGGAGACAAACCGAACAAGAAACTTTCTCCCCTGATGCATCAACATTGTCGGTGGTGATTTTGATTTTTGGGATTTTCGCAACGGAATCTCCGGATAACCCTTTCGAACCACCAATGTCAAAGAGGTTTTGAACTTCATCAAAGCTGGTTTCAACAGCACCCATCTGATAAAAAAAATCACAAGTGTCAGAATTAGAAACACTATGAAATAGTGATCATTGCAAAATTGAAAATTCTTATGTAGAAATCAAAATACCTGACTTTGAACAGCACTCAACATTGCAGGACCAATCCTCTCGCGCACGAGTCTTCCACTCAACAAGCTAGCAATAACATCAATCTGCAATATAACTCAAAAGGATCAAAATCCAAACCACAAAACATGCGATTTCGACCGCAAATCATGTAACTACAATAGAAAAGCTTCTTCCAACACAAGAAAAGATCTCATTCTAACACAATCTACTCACCAAATATAAAAGACAACCAATCCCAGATTCATCAGAATGCCAAAGAACAAGAGATGATTCAAACACTTCAATCGAAAAAACAGCTCCTGATATAGCACCAACAGCAGCACCTCGAATGAAACCACTTTCTGTCTCTTGACCTATCAAAGCTCCTGTCATAGCACCCAACAGCGTCCCCACTGCATAACAAAACAAAAACAACCACCCATTAACCTTAAAAAACACAAATGTCACACCTCAATGTTAAAAAATCAAAGAAATAACCAAAACAATGAACATCCAAACCAATCAACAAAATTCCACACACCCCCAAATCGAAAGTTTCATTTTTCCTTCCAAATTTCACATAACCAAATCCGATTTTTCTCATTTCCAACAAATTGAAAAACGAAATTACAAGACACCACCACACCACACATTGACAATGCAAATTCACCCCAGAAAAGAAACAAATAAAAAAATTAGACCAATAATCAGAAACAAAAAACAAACCTAATGCGAAGCAAAAGGTCAAGATCGCAGAGAAAATGTTCCCAATGATCGCGGAAACAGCGAGAGTTCCAAATTGTTTAACCTTGTCAACGAAATTCCCGAAGGAACCGAACAAAAATGAAGGAGAAGGACAAGGATTTTGCACGAAATCCATCTAGGTTAGTCAAAAATCGCACGAATCGTACCAACAAAACAAAACAAAACAACAACAATTGGTAAAGTGCGTTCGGTTTGAAATGATGTCACAGGAATTGGGTTTAAGAAGGAGTTATATAATGACACAATAATATAAAATAAAAAATTAAATAATAAATAGAAAAGTAGAAGAAGAGAAGAAATGAAGAATAATAATAAAAAATAAAATAAAATAGATATTTATAAAGAGAGAAAGCTTAATCTGTAAGGGAGAAGAAAGGAAGAAACTACGATCAACCAACTCGCATTTAAAGCTTGTGTGCCTTAAAAAGACCAATTTTCAATATCTCTCTATCTGCCTATTTTTTTTATTTTCCTTTCTAAAAATGTAAATTAATTTTAATTAGGTTTGGATTAGGTTTAATCCTAATTTTGTGTAAATAACTTTCAAAATAGCACGGGTTGAGATAGTGACAAGTAATTGTCACATGAAATTAATTTGCTACTGTTAATTTTTACTACTTTTTTAGCTTAGTTAATTAAAGATGTATCGGATGGATTTCGTTGGCTACGGTTTTCTCAACAAGTTGGATTATTATGACAACATTTTTTTTTAATATTATATATTGTATTTAATTGATTTTTTTAAAATAATTAATATTTTTAATTAAAATACTAAAATAACCAAAATAATCAACATTTTTAACTGATGCGTCAGTTTAACTGGCGCATTCAATTAAGTTAGAGATGGGGCATCCAGAACTTTGGCGCATGCATGCAAATTCAATGTATGTAGGCGTCATGTTTCTTGGCGCATGCATATGTAGTGTATGTGTCAATGCATGTGGCGCATATACCTTTAATTTTTTTTAAAAAAATAAATGTTAAATTTTTAATTAATTAAAAAAAATAATTTAATTGAAATGCACTGATAGCGTAAAAATATTTTACACTGTCAGGTAATTACAACCATTGATTTGTTAGAAAAGTTTGACTTTTTTTAGAATCACATATAAAGTAACACAAACAGATGATTGTGATGTATTGATAGTATAAAAAAAATTACAGTGACAGTGTACAACAATTAATCTCTAAAAAGAATATTGAAAATAAAAATTATATTTATATTATAATGAAAAATTATATGGAATTGATAAGAAATTCAATGACTCGCCCGATTGAAACGCCCATTTGTTCCACATCCAGGTGCGTTAGTCTGTCTTTGAGGTCTCCCACGATTTTTCTGAGATGTTTGGGGCCCTTTGGGTGTTGACATGATCCAATGGTGGTTGATGTGAATGCCTGGTGGAAGGTCCAACGATATTTGATAGATGTGTCATCATTTGTCCCCAATAGCTGGGGGTTGTCGCTAACGGCGCTTCCGTAATTGAGTTCGGTGCTCATGTTGTCGTAGTTGGATCGTTGTGGTTGGGTGAATTGTGGACGGTATGGTTGCCTGAATTGAGACATTGAATCAGTTTGAAAACGAATCAATGATTCATGGGGTATACTATAGTCAAACAATGGTTGGATGTTGTGGCGATGTGATATTTTAGTGGTCATTGGTGGGGGGCTACAATGGTATGAATCGTATGAATCATCTGGACTATAAACTGTTGCAGTGGTTGCGTATGGTTGTTGGTGGATAGGGTTTAATTCTTCGTTTTGAGGTTGGGTGTGTGGCACGGATGGGTTGGGAGGTTGGGTGTTTGGTTGTTAGGTGTATATAGTAGTGTGATGATGTGAGGTTGGTCGTTGGGTTTTGGTGGGTTAACATTGTTCTTGGATGGGGATTTGTTATTGAGCGTATAATGACGAAACTAGTTGATCATTGATCAATCAAATACATTGGCTCGGACACAATTTGTGGCATTGTAACTGACCTAAATCATGTCATATAATGTTGAGTTGGTCTAGCACTTTGTATGATCGGTTCGTTTAAGATGTGTTGTCGTCGATTTCTCTAATGACGACACATCTCTTTTGCGAAGTCTCTCTAGTCGGAATAATTCCATTGGGCATCGACTCTTCATTAGTGCAACTGCGGAAAGTTCCAAGTCTTTCGTATGCCTTGCTCCCATGTCATTATGGCATGTTTAAAGGTTTGAAGGGATTTATCCTACTTATTATCCGTCGTTTACAAAGTCATAAGTCTATTCAATATTTACAAAATTAGCTTTTCGGTTGTTGCAAAAGAGAATTAATGACCTGAATATCAAGGGGATATTCTTTGGCGCAATGAAGTTATGTGAAGAAAGAAAAAGGGACGCCCAAACAACATTCGTATTCGAGCCGAAATCGATACGATGAACAAAATGGTTTGATTATGTAGTTCATGTCGTCAACCCGGTCACAATCGTACTAACTGTCTCAGTGTTGGAACAAGTACAACAAGATAATTTTACATGTACCTCTTTTGCTTTATATTAAAAATAATATTTATTTCATATGATAACTTTGTAAGAAAATATCATTACAAACAAATACAACACATTCAACACACAAGCAACACGTAAACAACAACACAATAGACTACAACAAACAAAACACCATTACTATAACTAATCGATTGCAACCATCAAAACAATTTTGAACATACTATACATCATCCTGTGAACGTCTCTGTCAGTCTTAATATCCACTCAAACATGCACTTCTCCATTTTGGTTGAACGTGGACTCAAGTCATTGAATTCTTCTAATCATTTCACCATCTGTAATTTCTCCATCTAACCAACGGTTCAACGTCCGATTAAGACGTTCAAACGATTCTATATTCCAAAGTCGAATCTTTATCAGACGTGCGACTGTTGAAAAAATTAAATCGGCATTTCTCCAGTGAATGTATTCAGACATGGTTAAAGAATAAAAAATTAAAGGAGAATGAAGTAGATTGAAAGGAAAATGGGCTTGGAGGATAGGAAGTAGTATGCAAAAATATGAGAGATGCGTATGTTATTTATAGATGAATATCAAAATGCATGCGTCAATGTCCTAGACGCCACACACACATGACAATGCATGCGCCAGATGCATGAGCGCACAAACTAAACCACACATGTATGCGCCAAGAAGCATGACGCCTACACGTATTGGATTTGCATGCATGCGCCAAAGCTCTGGACGCCTCCTCGCTAGTTTAATTGAATGCGCCAATTCAACTGGCGCATCAGTTAAAAAATGTGGTTA
Source organism: Lathyrus oleraceus (assembly GCF_024323335.1). Taxonomy (NCBI): domain Eukaryota; kingdom Viridiplantae; phylum Streptophyta; class Magnoliopsida; order Fabales; family Fabaceae; genus Lathyrus; species Lathyrus oleraceus. Next base: position 437,911,355 of record NC_066580.1, on the reverse strand, counting down.
TTTTGATATATTTTTTAAAATTTTGGTTATTTTAGTATTTTAATTAAAAATATTGATTATTTTAAAAATATATATTTAATTTAATATTATTTTATATATATATTATATAGTATGTAGAAGTGTATTGAATTTCTTTCGTTGAATATTTCTTTTGTCATTATTATAAATAAATTTATTTTTTTTATATTTAATTATTAATATATTTAATTCATATATTAAATATATTTAAAAAATTAAATTTATTTACAATAATCATCGAAAATATATATCCTTCTAACAATTTTTTTTTAATTTATTAAATAAATAATATATTTGATTATTATTATATATCAAATATATTAATTTTTCAATAAACCAATTTTTTTTTATTATTTATAATAATAATTAGAAAGTGTACCTATGTGATCTACATTGGATAGGGGTAGTAGGTGGGTTGTAGTAGACTTTAGTAGGAATGTGATATGGTACCGCATTAATAATAATACTGTGTGCATCTTGAATTTAATATGCTACTAGTATCACTTTTTCTGATCGAGTGTGTATTACTTGGATTAGCATCAGCTAATTAATTTTCTATTAGTAGAATTTTTTAATTTAAGTTATTAAATTAGAAAAAGAATCTAGTAATTTATAGATGTTTATAAAAAAATTACAATGCTTGCTATATTTTCGGATACATATAGTATGAATGTGGTTAGACCATGAATTGCTCAGTTTCAAACACGTTCATATGTTGTTCGAGAAACTAGGCAAAATGTAACTTAAATAAATGATGATTTACCTAGTTGGTCAGATCTCTTGCCAAGTAAGATCCAACACCATACACTCCATCAAACCACTTTCTATTTGGACCTATAATGGGAAAAAAATCGTTTTTTTTACTAAGTTTAAATTTGAGATTTGGGGCATATTTATTTTAACTTTAAAAAAAAAAACTTTTTTTTAATTTTATAAATGGATTTTTTTAAACTGTTTTTTCAAAATATTTTAAATTTTTGTATATTTTTTTATTTTTAATTGAAAATTTAATTTTAATATTACATAACATAAATATACATTATTGAAGATCATAGTCGAAATCGTTATTTATTCATTCACAAAACTAAGTGATGTGAGACTTCTTCAACATGTATGTTTTTAACAAATCTCAACAATCTCCACCTTGATTGAAACTAATATATAAGCTTACATTGTCTTCACCGACAATCATACTCTACTATAAAGAGTATCAACATGTATATTTTCAACCAACCCTAACAATCTCCACCTTGATTGAAAATAATACATAAATTTTCATTGTCTTCACCGACAATTATACTCTACTGTAAAGAGTATAGTCACTTGAAACTACACCACTCTAAGAATTTTCACACTGTCTTCACCGACAATCATAGTTTTAAAAACTATCATACTCTCTCATGAAGAATATATTTCACTTGAAATTAAACCACTTCAAGAATTTCACATTGTCATCACCGACAATCATATACTTTATCATGAAGAATAAATTTCACTTGAAGCTAAATCACTCAAAGAATTTCACATTGTCTTCACTGATAACCATAGTTTTAAAAAACTATCATACTCCACCTAAAGAAGAGTATACTTAACTAGAAGCTAAATCACTTCAAGAATTTTCAAATGTCGAAAACCAGGTTGAAACATTATGGTGCAACTTCCTTGTTGGTAGAAACCTCTTTAATCACTGACATAATCTCACACCTTATGTAATCTTGATTGCATCAAAACATCTTTGACTTGAACTATCCACAAGTAAAAAAAAAATCATCCATCAATTTTTTCTTGCCCAAACTACACAGCGGAATTTGTGCTTACAGCTCACAATTATTTCATTATGCTACCTTTCTTTTCTGATGTAGAATATTAGACAAAACTGCAACCACAATGCACACTAAGAACACTTATCCCTGAATCGAACTAAAAGCTCTGATACCAGTTGTTGAAAAAAAAAACAATAGAGAAAAAAAAGGAACATAATCATAAGTCAAAAATCGGAGAAAAAACCACGGTTGTTGTCAAATAACAACCATAAAATATCACTATGTGAAAATTATTAAGACACATAATATACCCTTAACTAACCTAGGGCCCCAATACACTCATACCCTCAAAAAAAAATATAACCACATCTCACAACACTCTAATACAAAAGTATAAGAAAACAAAGAAAGTCAAATACAAGTTTAAATTACTTTTTTGACTGATGCATCTTGGAATGAAGGACTTGAATCTTATATATAGCCTTGGACACCCTCTTCCTTCACAAAACTAAGCGATGTGGGACTTTAAAGAACTTGTATCTTATATATAGTCTTGGAATCTCTTTTCATTCACAAAACCAAGTGATGTGGAACTTTTTCAACATGTATATTTTTAATCAATCCCAACACATATTAAAATTTATAGCTGAATCCCTTGATACACCCATATTAACTAATGATGTATTATCAACTGTGATTATATACACATTCCTAAAATACCAATCTCTTAATGACTCTAACTTTTCTAACAAAAAATACAAGGCTAAGAAGGCGGTGAGTGAAGCAATAATCCAAAATTTTGACGAATTATATCAATCTCTCTCTCTCTCTCACTCTCTCTCTCTCTCTCTCTCTCTCTCTCTCTCTCTCTCTCTCTCTCTCTCTCTCTCTCTCTCTCTCTCTCTCTCTCTCTCTCTCTCTCTCTCTCTCTCTCTATATATATATATATATATATATATATATATATATATATATATATATATATATATATATATATATATATATATATATATATATATATATACACTTGCGAAGGGAAGAGAAAAAAAGACTAGATATTTGGATCAAGTGAAGTGTGTTAAAGCTGAAGAAGGCAAAATATTGGTTTAAGAAAAAGATATTAAGGATAGGTGAGAGACGTATTTTTACAACCTATTTAATTAAGGATATGATATCTCACCAGACTCTATCAGTCTTGACATTAGAGAAGAGGATCAGAACTATAATTACTACCGTCAGATTCATAAATAGGATGTAAAGGAAGCGTTGAAAAGAATGAGTAATAACAATGCAGTTGGACCAAACACCATACCTATTGAAGTGTGAAAAGTTCTTGGAGATAGAGGTTTTGAGTGGCTCATCAAACTCTTTTATTAAATTATGAACTCAAAGTGCATGTCGAATGAATGGAGAATAAGAACTTTAGTTTCAATCTATAAGAACAAAGGGGTATACAAAAATGTGTGAATTATAGGGGGTTAATATTATGAGTCATCCACGAAGTTATGGGAAAGAGTGATTAAACGAAGATTAAGAAAAGAGACTCAAGTCACCGAGAATTAATTTAGTTTTTTGCTTGAAAGGTCAACCATGGAAGAGATTTATCTATTACGGCATGTGATGGGGCAGTATCAGATGGACCAACAAGACTTGCACTTAATTTTTATTGACTTGCAAAGGGCATATGATAAAGTTCCTAGAGATGTTTTGTGAAAAGCTCTAGAGAATAAAGAGGTTAGAATTGCATATATTCGAGCTATCCAAGATATGTATAAAGGGGTGTCGACTAGTGTACGGACACAGGATGGAGAGACAGGTGATTTTCCCATTACAATTGGATTGCATCAAGGTTCAAACCTAAACCCGTACCTTTTAACCTTAATTGTGGATGTACTCATCGAACACATCCAAAAGTTCGCATCGAGATGCATGTTTTTTCCAGATGATATAATTTTTCTTGGAGAGTCGAGGAGGATTTAAATGAGAGGTTGAAAAATTGGAGACGAGTTTTAGAAACTCATGATTTTTATACTAGAAGTTTCTTGATCTTTCACACTAACAGTCACTACCAATATGAAAAAAAACCTCCTTCACCCACTAAGCAGTCTTCTTGATTTCAATTTTTCCCCTTCAAATATGATTCAACCAAGGTCGGAGGCACACATAGTGGAATAGGAGTTGTTGCCCCTACTTACTTGATTTTTTATTTAGTAATAACCTTTTTGTATACCACTTATTTTAAAAAAACATTAGTAAAAATATTTTATATTCAATAATGTGTTTATTTAAAAAATTAATTTATATTTTATGTAAGAAAATTATGACAAATGAAAATAGTTTTTCAATAATAATTTTTTTGAAGTATCAAATATCTAACAATATAAGATATAAAGTATTAAGTAAATATTTGATTATATATATATATATATATATATATATATATATATATATATATATATATATATATATATATATATATATATATATATATATATATATATATATATATATATATAAGGATTAAATATAAGATATCCCATACAATGTAAGCGATATTTAGTTTATACCCTGTCATACCCCAAAACTCACCCTACCTTTCACAAGGATCATCTAGGTCACTAACCCTAATCATATGCATATCCTTGTGATCATTCATTTCATCTGCATAATCATGGTCTAATACAAGAGGACAAGTATCATGGATTAAATAAATCACTAACAAGAATCTGATAAAGGAAAGAAGGGCACCCCTCAAAGATGCACATAGAAGTCGACTGCAATCTTCATCTCTGGCTAACGCATCAATACACATGTTGGCTTCCCGGTAAATATGCGGAATCCTTACTTCAATATCTTGATGTAATAATGCTCTGATTTTAGTGATCAGATTTCTTCCATGTTACTACTTTGTATGTTAGAATTAATCTCATTTACCACTTGTTGAGAATCCACTTCCATAATAATATTTCTAAAATCCATTGCCATGATAAGCTTTAAACCTTCCAAGACACCCCATAGCTCAGCTATGTAAACACTATTTATACCAATATGCTTGGAGAAACCTCGAAGCCACTCACCATCACTCCATATAATGATATCACCATTGCTCGAGTTGCCATCCTTATCTCTAGATACATCCGTGTTTAATTTAGCCCATCCCATTAGAGGAACTTCCCACTTTATAGGACTCAAAATTCTATGAGGCTCAAGCTGATGCTTGTTGCAGTTTTCGTAAGCTCGTAATCCTGAGTAAATTTGTTGATGTGAATTATCATGCTTGGCAGTCTATTGAAACTTCCATCATGTGTCTCCTTATTATGCCACGTCTAAATGCTACAGCAAGCTATAGCCCAAAATATCGTCTAGTCTTCCTTAGTATTCCATCCTAAGTTACTATTCATATTATAGAATAGTCAATCCTTCAAATTACTTTCAAAAAAATTAAATATCTTGTTAGTATTAACTGATGTCATCCATATCGCAACTGCACGCGGACAATATTGAAAGATATAGAGAGCATCTTCTTCGACAATATTGCAAAAAGAACACATAGCAGTGCCAAGGCTCATGCTATGTTTTCTACTATTGTTGAGCAATCTATCATGGTGAAGAATCCAAATAAAATATCGAACTCGTTCCATTACTTGAATTTTCCAAATATCTCTCCAAGGCTCATTGCTAGCTCTTTCTCCATAATCATCCATCAATTTGTACATGGCTCCAACACTGAAAGGTTTCCCATCTTGCCCAACACCAACCCTAATATTGCGGTCTGCATTAGTCTAATGAGGCATAATGGTTGCCATTTGTTGAAGCATGTCGTGAGGAAGCCAATGTTTCATTACTTCCCAGTTCCAACCAATATCAACATTACCAATGTCTGCAACCTTAGCTTCCTGCATGTTCATGGGAATCTCAATTTGAAGGTCAGCTATGCGAAGTTTGGAGCAATCCATATGTCATTCTAAGCATCCACATCCTTTCCATTGCCAATACTGCAAATACTGTATCTATCTAGTTCCGGCCAGACCTTGATAATACTTTTCCAAAGAGTTGAATATGATGGCTTCATGGAGATATCTCTTTTATCATTGCTTCGATTGTATTTCCCCCAAACAACATCACACCATAGCTCCCCACTTCTATTTTGGAGCTTCCAACCAAGTTTGGAGATACAAGCCTTGTTCGTAATGTCAAGCTTACTCAACCATATGCCACCATCATTCTTTGAGCTTGTCACAACATCCCATTTAATGACATGATGTTTCCCGTTACTACCATTGTCACCCCATATTAATCTCCTTTATATCTTGTGAATTTCATCAATACATGACTTAGGGATATAATATGTCATCATAGGATAGGTTGGTATAACTTCAAGAACACTCTTGGCAAGAGTCATTCTTCCAGCAAATGCACCCTGACCCCCCCCCCTTCCATAATGCAAGTTTAGCATTCATTTGATCAATAATGTAACGATATTCCTCTTTTCTAGGTTCCTTTCTAGTTAGAGGAACACCCAAATATTTACCAAGAGTTGTGGTTTCACCAAAGCCCAACATTCTCCTAAGCATATCTCACATGATCCTTGCTACATTCTTGGAGTAGTACATTCTAGTTTTCTCATGGCTTATTTGTAGATGAGTATAGTCGAAATCTTCGAATACATGTGATCAAGCAAAAGGACGAAGTCTTTGAAATCTTTAAGAGATTCAAGATGCTTGTCGAAAACCAGAGTGAGAAGAAGATCAAAGTTCTGCGAACAGATGGAGGTGGTGAATACACATCCAATATGTTTGATGCATTATGTGCAAAACATGGTATTGATCATGAGGTAACTGCTCCTTGAACGCCTAAACATAATGGAATAACAGAAAGAAGAAACAATACCATATTGGATTGGCAAGATGCATGCTGAAGCAAAAGAATTTGCTAAAATCCTTATGGGGTAAGTTGTTTCCCCTGCTGTTTATATTATGAACAAGTGCCCTACCAAGAAGCTGAAGAACAAAGTCCCTTAAGAAGTATGGAGTGGTAAACTACCATGAGTGAGTCACCTGAAGGTATTTTTCTCTATTTGTTACAAGCATGTTCCTGATGCGAGAAGAAGGAAGCTTGATGATAATAGTAAACCTATTATTCTAGTAGTATATCATAACACTGGTGTATACGGGTTGTTTAATCCGATTAATAAGAAGATTGTGATGAGACGAAATATTGTAATTGATGAAAATTATGTCTGGGATTGGAATTCTAGTGATGCAATCGACAAACCATTGATGAGCTATGATTTTTACGAAGCAAGTAATGGTGTCGAAGTTAAAGATATTGTTGATATTCTAGTTGAAGTTGAAGTAGTTGTTGACATGCCTGACACAGTCGAATTCGAAAATGGTGTAGCTAGTACTAGTCAAAGACCTCAAAGAACTATAACTCGTCCAACAAAACTTCAAGACTATGAAGTAACTAGTGATGATGAAGTCACACCAGATGGAGAATTAGTTCATTTCTCCTTACATGTAGGTGTTGACAAATCAGTTAGATTGAAGCCTTAAATGATAAACAATGGAAGTCATTTATGGTTGAAGAGTTACAAGCAATCGAAAGAAACAACACATGGGAGTTAGTCGAGTTTCCAGCATATACAAAAGTTATCAAAGTGAAGTGTGGGTTTAAGTTGAAGCACAATGTTGATGGATCGAAAGCAAGATATAAAGCGAGATTGGTAGCTCGAGGTTTTCTTCAAAGAGCAGAATTTGACTACTCTGGAGTATACACATAATTAGCAAGATTGAAGACTATTAGACTAGTAGTCATCTTGGCATGCAAGCAAGGTTAGTAGACAATTCACTTAGATGTGAAATCAGCATTCTTGAATGTTCCCTTAAACGAAGGAGTCTATGTCACACAACCTCCATGGTTTGTGATGCAGGAGGAAGTAAGGAAAGTGTATAAGTTGCACAAAGCGCTATATCGCCTTAAGTAGACACCTAGGGCATGGAACAAGAAGATCGACTGATACTTGGTCGAATTAGGATTCGTCAAATGCAAATTTGAGTATGGTGTCTATGTTCAGGTTGTAGCACAAGATATAACAATCATCTACTTATATGTAGATGACTTGCTAGTAACTGGAAATAGCTTGGAGAAGTTGTCGAAGTCAAAAAGCTTATGAAGAAGGAATTTGAAATGTCGGATCTAGGAAACTTATCTTATTTCCTAGACATGGAATTTAAAATTTTGAAGCAAGGTATGATGCTACATCAAAGAAAATATATCAAAGAGATACTCAAGAAATTCAGGATGAATGATTCGACTCCTGCATCTTTGCCTGTCGAACCAAATTTGAAGTTGGAGAAGCATGGAGAGGAAGACAAAGTCGATGCATCTTTGTTCAAACAAATTGTTGGATCTCTGAGATATGTGTGCAATAGTAGACCGAATATAGGTTTCTCAGTCAGATTAATGAGCAGATACATGAGTGAACCAAGGGTGTCACACATGAAGGTTGTAAGAAGGATCCTAAGATACTTAGAAGGATTGACAAACTATGGATTCTATTTCAACGTGACTCTGAAGCAAAGAAGTTATGGTTAATTTTTATTCAGATATTGATTGGTGTGGAGATAAGGAAGATCGAATAAGCACAACTACTTATTTCTTTCAAGTATTTTGTGCCCCAATCTCATGGTGCTCGAGAAAGCAACTTGTGGTGGCATTGTCATCGTGTGAGGCTGAATATATATCAGAATTCTACAATGCTTGTCAAGCAATTTGGATCAGATATGTACTGGAAGAGATGGAGGTCGAAGTGAAGAAACCTCTAGTGTTGTAGATCGATAACAAGCCAGTCATTAATCTTGCAAAGAATCCAGTTATACATGGAAAAAGTAAGCACGTTAAGGCGATGTTTCATTTTCTCAAGGAAAAGATAAATCGAGGTGAACTTGAAGTAAGACATTGCTCAAGTGAAGCACAGTTGACCGACATTTTCACCAAAAGATTGGAGATCGACAAATTCCTGAATTTGAGAAAGAAATTAGGAATAGTTCAAATCGAATATAGTTAGCGTTTGTTCGACACCTTGGATTATAGGGGAAATATGTTGAGATATAATATAATCCAAGTTGTGTGAGACTCAAGCCCAAAGTTAATTATGATTTTGGGTTATTATATTTATTACTTAGTAGTCAAGTCACTTGGATGTATATAAATAGATGTTTTATAATTAAGATTGTACATCACAATATCATTCAATAATATCAATTCTTATTTTATGTTTTTTTCCTCCTCACTAAAAATATCTCACGAACTAAGAAGAACTATATTTTTTATATTTGAAGAGTATCATTTCTTGGAATTTGATGAGTTAGATCATATTCTGATTAAACATGTTAATGTTACATGTTCAAACTTGAGTTATTCCATAACATTTGATGAAATTGTGACATGCTTGGTTGAATTTAATAAAAAAGAATAGTTTGTATCTTTCATAATTTTGTTCGTATTTAATTGACTGTTTTTTTGAAAACAACAAAAACTAATTTTAGTAAAATATTCTTGTATTATACTTAAGTAATCTTGATGCGTTGTTGCTGTGATGACTTGTTATTGAATTTGATTTAGTAAAGTGTGTAGGTAATCAATGGCTGCAGGAAATGTTCATTATCATCGGTTAATCAAATTGTTAAATTATTAAAAATATTTAATTTTTATTATACCTATTTCTAAATTCATATTAATAAATAATTGTGACGTGCTTCGGGTGAATTTTCTATATTAACAATAATGCATAATAGCAAATAAAGGAATATAAGTATTAAAGAAACTGCACAACCATTTGCGAAATTCACTCCAAATTTATGATTTCTCATGCTATCAAAATCGAGAAGCACTACAAGTATACGCAAATCGATTTTCAACATGCAAGTTCATATACTTTTCCTAAACGTGTCAAATAATAATGGGAAATGGGAGCCAATTCCCCAAAACTTACGTTGCGTTTTGTGTGGAGAAAATTGAGTCCATTCAAATTACAAATACTACCATTGATGGAGACATTCATCATTGTTCTTCAGGTGGCTAGAAAAATCCTCATGATAGTAATTAATATTGCCAAATCGCCACGCTAATTATACATGATTTTAAATAACAAAAATCAAACTCAACGGAACACGTGCAAGAAAAGGGTTACAAATATGCTTTGACCCATTTCAATAAAAAAAAATAGGTGTTTTCAATTCACTTGGATATCTCAAAAACTTTGTCAAATTGTTAAAACAATAATCCTAAGAATTTTCATCTTTATCAATATTTCTCCCCCTCTTTCTTTCATACTGAGCATTGTTTTTATAAAGCCTTGAATTGAAACCCTCGCGTGTTAGACTTTTGGGTCCAACCCAGCTTACACGGCTTTAGAAGGCTTAAAAACTAAAAATACTTATTCAAGAATCACCTTACACCTCTCCCTGAAACTTCAAAAATTATTCAACAAAATTGATGAAATTCAAAACAATATTTAAACCTTAATCTAAGCACTCAATTATAACATCCTAATATTTTTAAATGCATTATATAATTTCTAATAAAAATTATCGTCATATTTTAAATATATATTTTATTTTTATATATATATATATATATATATATATATATATATATATATATATATATATATATATATATATATATATATATATATGCATCGGTCAAAGATTCAAAAGAGTATTACATAAAATAATATCAATCCACTCCAAATGAATTAGGATATAAAAGTCATCTCACACGTGAATCACATTTTGATATTCACTTTTTATTACATTTATCTTGAATTTTGAATTGACTTGGACGTTGAAATGTTAATCTTGTAGATTCATCCTCGCGTCGTCGTATTGAAGATCAACACTATCACTATCAGTTCAGGATTCCTCATCACCAGCTTATATATAATTTTGGTTCTAGAATAGAACAATGACATTGTCTATGGGAATTTATTCCTAATTCTAGCAAAAATTCCACGAATGGATCATCCTAGACCCTAACTCAGATATGTACCAAGATCTTCGAGAAATGGAGACAATTACCTCCAAGGTCACTATGAGAATCCTCGACTAGCCTTTCAATTCTAGATCGCTTTAATTATCTGTCATTATCACGACTTTGAAGGTAAATTCATATTGTAACAACTTTCGACACAGTTTCACTACCAGAATACCTCTTCCATAGGACGACGAATCTAAATGCATTAGGCGGAGAACATATAACATTATGATTCCTAGATCATGATAAGGTAAACATAATTGTGAATGTAGAATCGCCAACGATAGAAGTAATTATTGTCGCGAATCACATGATACTTTGATGCGACCTAAAATGTTAGGCATTCTGATTTTTACTCCACTAACATTGTCATAACTAACGAAGATCGATCGTTAGAATGCCTCTTCCATCTAGAAATTCAACACTGGGTCAAGAAGCGAAGATCGAAGTACATTAAGGCATTCGAGAGGCTAGGAAATACCAAGAATCTTGAGTACAGAACTACCAATGATTTTGACAGTCTCCATTGCTTACGAAAGTGCTTACGATACATCTCGTAGGCCATAAACTCCCCGAAGTAACTTTTGATCCAGCGTAATCAAGCGGTCAGAACAGAAAAGATCGCACCCTCGGTAGGGACAGATACACATGAGGAAAGCAATACAAACTCCTAATAACATTGAAGTGGAACGCCATCTAAGACGCCTCCGGTAGGCATTCTTATATAGCTCAATCCACGGTTTCGCCAATCCGCATGGATATAGTATTGCAAAGAAGGAAACTAGACTCGGTTTGCACATATCGAGAAAATACTTAGTGAATAAGCCCTTAAGAGACTTCACCTCCATTCAGAAACTCTCTAAGAGTAAGCAAAATCCAGTCATATCCCAGGGGGTAAACTCTTATGTCTCATGCAACCACGCTGCCAATTAAGCTTATGAGGATTATGGAGAGCATCGTCTACCTCAAAATAAAGTGAAGCAAAGATACTGATCTTCCAAACTATTGAGAAGGTAAAATGTCAAGCTACTTCCAATGACAGACAAACATCTAAGATCGTCAATAAACAACGTCTACGACGACACTAACCGCCCTATATCGCTTGCCAATAAAGGTAGACAAACAAATCTGTGTCAGATGAGCACCCTCACCGAACAAGCGAAAGGAAAGTCGCTTCAGCCAACAGTATAGTCAGCTGAGGAATAAGTGGAAAAGAAGTAGAGCACCATACCCTTATGACTCCCTATACAAGTTAAGTACTCTTTAAAGCTTTTTGCACCATTTCAATAATTAATTTGCTAACTGTGGGACAATGCAAGTCTTGAAATTCCATGCAGGATGACATAAGCCACTCTTCTGAAGCAGATTCCACTCTTAGGGAACACTCTTCCCAATGTAGCGAGTGCATCATTCTTAGGAACTAGCCACACCAAGAGCATATATGGTGGAGTCTAAAGACATTCATCCTATACCAGGTTGACCCTGGGGGCAAGTATAAAAACCTTACCTTTGGCCAGGGATGATTCCTAACGATGCCGAAGAGTTACAATAACTCTTCTTAATCGAAACTAGTATCAATAAAACTCTGATTCATACTACAATGTTCAAAGAACACTTCAAACAACTCAACCTAATGAGACACCTTTTATAAAGGACAAAGTCGTGAGGGTTCTCACACCGAAAATGGACAATACTTCGTAACAGCAGTGACGCGGACTTGACGTTGAACAATACGAAACATGGATGCATGCAACACCCACGAGGAAAACAAATTTTAAATTTCCTGAACAAAAAGTAACTCCTAGCATGATAATAACTCGTTGTTCAATCCGAGCCTAGGAAAAAAGTAACAGACAAGATGTACTATACAATTACAAAAAAGAAATAAATGTATACCAGACGCACACAATTAAATAAAGGCACGGAGCATTAAGATAAATAAACATTTTTAGATATTGTTATTTTTTCCTATGCATGAAAGCCTGACATGTGAATAATATTTTCATCATCTATCTTAGTTTAGTTTTGGTGAAGACAAAAACTTATCAAAGAAGAAATATCAAAGAAGAAAAAGTTCTGAATCAAGAATCAAGAATGCATAAGCTTATGATATTTTGGAAATCAAAAGGATTTTATCATGAGATAAAGTACAATTTCAACTCATATTTGTATAAACTTTAGATGCTAAAAAATATTTCATCCAAACCCCTATAATATTTTCCCAACATTCATCCATGATTGGCATTCAAGCCACATCTTTTAAAAGGCTAAAGTTCAAAAAAATTAATATTGCAACTGATTACACATTTCAAGCAATTGATTGCATCTTGTCTCTGCCTAGAAAAATTGAAAATTTTAAAGGTGTCAATCAATTTATTCATTTGTGCAATCAATTGCATAATGGATCTGGCTGAAAAAATTGAACGTTAGAAAGGTGACAATCGATTGCACCATTCAAGCAGTCGATTACACCTTGGGAAAATTTGAAAAATATGAAACATTGATATTCCAAACCATTGCAATCCATCATGAATTTTCTCTAAACATTGCTACTAATTTAAGAGTTGTCTTATGATTTATTTAAAATAAAATATATCATATTTCCAATTAACCTCTTTCATTCAAATTTTCAAACAATTCATTCAAATTTCAAGTGTTTAATCACAAGCTTTATGGAAACTTTTTTCTGCATAAATTTCATATATTAATGAAACGTTTCATCAAACATTTGAGCACTTGAGTTATATATAATTGTGAATTGTTTATTGGAAATGGGATATCAAATTTCTAAATATTGGAAAGTGTCCAAAATCATTGTAACTCAAAGTATTTTTTATCTTATTGTTGTAATTGATCACCAAGTGTGTGTACTTTCTGAAAGTGTTTGCAAAAAGAAAATGGTATTTTTTTGTGTGTTGTAAAAAGTTCTTTAATTCAGGGAGATTCAAAGTCCACCATAGTGCTGGTTGTCCTCCGAAGCCCCGATCAGAGAAACTTTGAAAGGGTACATTCCTTCAACAAGGATATGAACTCCTGAGCAGAACTCATTCACCCCACTTCCTATTTGAGAGCTATATATACATCATACATATTATTTTGAGAGACTCCATAATACCCTCTTGAGTTTATTCCAAGTTATGATTGAGTTCGCGGGTAGATACTGTTGTCATGCTCTGACTCTATCTCTCATGGAAAATGGAAATAGACGTAATCGAATGTCTTACGGATTGGCACCATTACTCTTTAATGTGGCTGCATATTGTACAAATTGTAATATCCCATATACCCTTAAATGTTAAATTGGTTATCAATTAAGACCATCTGAGTTCCTATATACTATATCTCTTATCAATTGGAACAATTTGAGCTCCTATGTGCTCTAAAAGTTATCAGTTGGAACCAATAGAGTAACTAGTGAACTTTGAAGACACCAATCCTTACATGGAATATATTATAGATAAAAAGAAAAGAAAGATAAAGGAAAGAGTAATCAAGCTCCTGCACTCTGAGGCACCGTACCATGGTTGTCCTCCGAAGCCCCGATCGGAGAAACCTTGAAAGGGTACATTCCTTCAACAAGGATACAAGAGGGGGATATTTTGGTAACATTAATAGAGATATTTTGTGTTACTACTTAATATTATCGCGGTGAGAATCAGAGACCAAGCTATTGGATTAATTTGACTCGTAAAACATTGATATCACCATCGAACTTTTATTTTTCCAAGGGAATGGGAAAATATTCAAAATAAACATGCATAGTGTCGCATCCTCGAAAAAAACAACCGGCGGGACTCAAATAAAAACACAACACAGAGTCGCCACTGCGCGTTATTTATCCCAAGATAGGGAAAGGAAACGCTCAGAGAAACCTGGAAAGGAAATGGTCTTGCGACCAAAGAGAAAGGGTAAGGGAGTCGGTTACGCAAGGGGAAGGTATTAGCACCCCTCACGTCCGTCGTACTCGACGGGATCCACGTTCTAAAATAAAGAATAGGTTGCTAAACATCACACACACACACAAGGGAACGCAGGTGGGGTTAAGAGAAGGGAGCTCGATAGGATGTCGCATCCTATGCCTACATATCTTGTCTGGAACAAGAATCAGAGCCACTGTAGTTCGGCTTACGCACGCCAAACAACACAAAACGCACAAACAGATGGCAAACAGGGAGCCCGACAACCACTCGATGGAATTACGTCAGCATCCGAACCAAAACACGCACAAAACGGCAAACGTGGAGCCCGACCGCCAATCACTGGGCTTACGTCGGCATCCGAACCAAACACACAATCAGATAACAAGTAAACACACACAAAAAGAAAAAGGTTGCCCGGAGTGGTCTCGCACGACCACCTGCCTACATACCTCGTCTGGAACAAGGATCAGGGCGATGTAGTTCCCCTGAAAGGGACTGAATTACTAGCCAGAACAGAAGGAGACACAACACTAGGGAGACTACGACTCGAGCCTAGATGTTGTCATGCAAAGTCGTCCCTAAGTTCAGTTTTCTATCCTACTTGCATAAGCAAACTACTCCTATCCAGGAAAGAAGCAAGCACACAAGCATACAGAATAATTCAAGCATACATCAAATGAGAACAAGCATCTCAAACAGATATCCACATAGCACGCACTATAACCAAACAAGTGGCTCACACAATGGTTTGACTGCCTCAGCAAGTCGTCTGTACGGGCTGTGTTTGCTCTTAACCTTGCCATTACGAGGCTAAGGTGAAGCAGATGAAAGGATGAAGTGAGGATCAGACCTCACAGCTCTTATCCCTAACCAGGGAGAGCTTCTGACAAATGAGCATGGGTCCAGAATGGGGGAACCCTTCTATACTCAGAGACTCTGACACAATGTGCACTGCACGGATCTTGGGCTTGTGATCTCAATGCTACAACCATGTAATGGGAGCAAGGAGAAGACTCAACTGAATAGTGGGGGATAGATTGCTTATCCCTAACTTCCACCAATTGCCTTATTTAAAGGACTTTCACCTGCTTGGCACAAAATTAAACAATCACAATCATCGCCTCTTAAGGAGGACTTCAGACATTTATTTGCCCGGCCCGGTAACAGCCGGGTCTCCAGACTACATGAAGTTAGGAAGTTATACCTCAATGCAAGTTGCTTAAGCAAAGCAAAGCAAAAGTTCACAAGGAACTGAGCAACTAAAAGTACCTGGAAACAGTCAAACACAGTTAGTACTCAGACAGACAAAACTAAACAGCAAAAGTTCAATCAGTTAATCTATACAGATCAATGCACAACAAAGCAAGCTCAAAGCTCAATCCCAAACTTCACAACCTACAAAACAATGTTATGTTAGTGTACAAACATCAAACAACATCAATTGTATTTAACTTGATTCATTCTCCATGTGCATTATGCTTTTGATCCTGAAAAATCAAGCAAATATTAGCAACAAGACCACTAGGCTAAGCCTAGGGTCCAAAGGCAAGAAAAATTCCTAAACAGCAAGGTATTCACCAACCAAAGTCAAATTAATGTCAAACAAGAGCAAACACCATTAGTCTCATGTTTATATCACTCATCATGTTCATGTTATGCACAAAACAAGGCAAATTAGTTCAAATGAAGCACCAAACATGCAAACAGAACTATTGCATTCAAATCCATATCAAAACAAATCCAAAAAATCTCAAATAAATTACACCTAAACAGGACACATCCTAGGTCTAGCACACCAAATTTCAGCTTAATTGGGCAAAGGGAACCATGTCAATAAAAATCAACAAAACAGACACAGTTACATGCTCCAAATCACAACATCAACATATGCATCCACTTCAAAAATTCATAAATCCATGAAGACAATAAAGAAATGGATGAGACCAAAACAGGGATGTTACATCATGTGTCTATTACAAGCATATCAAATTTCATGATCATTCAATACCATATGAGCATTTCACATCAAATATTCAAACATGTGTCACATGAACTTGCACAATTGACCAACAGAGATGAAAAATAGCAATCAATTTGAAAATGCAATGTAAAATTCCACAAAAATTCACATAACCTCTTAACATGTTAATCAAACATCATGCAAAATTTCACATTAATCCAACAAGTATACGTCACTCAAAAAAATCCAGCAAATTGACATAATGAGGTGTGACACAAATTGTCACACCTAAGTTCCAAAATTCATAACTCAATGATCAGGTATCAAAAATTCATGAAATTTACATGTAAATAAGCATCAACCAGTCCACAATCATCACAAAAATTTTCAAGAATTTCTTTGTAAGCATGAGAATTTCACATTGAATTTGGCACAATGTATCAAAAATGCACATATGTGAAACATCCCTAGGTCAAACATATTTTCTACCATGCACAACTTCCATCAATAGGTCAAAAAAATTCTACATTCAAAAAGAAAGTCAACACAAAAATTTTCACATTTTTCTGAATTTTCTATGATTTTTGGTGAATTTTCTAAGGTGTTAATGATTTTTTAGGATTTTTTATGAATTTATTAAATTAATTGAAATTTGACAATGGCACATTCGTAATTACGTGAGGCGGGAGCGGGAAACGCGTTATTCAAAAATTCAAACCGGATTCAAGATCAAACACTCCTAAATGTCCAGAACTCGTCTTCTTCTTCCCCAGATTTTCCAGAAATGGCATAAACATGATGAACACCAAAACTCAACGAAAATTAACATGCGTATACTCGTTAGAACCGTCTTTCTACACACAATCCAAATATCAACCTAATTTTGTCCAATTGTTCCTTAATCTCTCAGATCGATCATGTTAGGGTTTGGTTACAAAACTTCCAATCCAGATTTCTTAGCCTACAGTCATCTATTTGCAAAACTACAAACATCACAATGATCTACATGACATACACTTTAAAACGCACATAAGCATTAAGCATAACTTGAGATTCGTAAAAATGCAAAACCTGGCAATGGCAGTGTTGACCGGGATGAATTCGTGCGTTTTTGCTCCAAACAGGTGTAGTATATGCTCGTGGAAGGTGAGTAGAAGAGTTGGATTCGAATGTAGTGGCTTCTAATGCTCGAATTCAAGATTCACCATGAATGATGCACTTTTGGACAGCTGCGAATCACCACTTCTTGTGCTCCAATGACCAAAAACAGTTTGAGATGATGATGAGAGGAGTTCAAATCAAAAAGAAACTCGAAGATTGATCAACAATTGATGAAGTTTGATGAAGTTGAAGGTTTTGTGTTCTTGAGGAAATTGAGAGAATTGGAGAGTTTTCAGATCTGGTTTTTGGTGAAATGATTTTCTGTTATGATTATCATGTGATTAGGAATATATATATGTGTGCTTAATCATCACTTAACCATATAATTAACCAAATGCCTTTGATTAGTGAAAATGCTTAATTTCAAGTAAGGGACAAAATGGTCTTTTCACATACAAGTCAATGCCAGCTCATGGACAGCTCACACACTCTCTAAATGACATGTGTGAGCTGTAGCAACTTGTCTCACTCTCATTGGATGCACCATTCTCATTTTCACCTTGTGATTGCACTTTATCCATTTTTGCACTTTCATTTTTCAAGTCAAATTCCAAACCACAAACCTTAGGCATGAAATGATGATTCCAACAAATTTCAAATACCATTTGTGAGGTGTAGCAAAAATTCCCACTCAAAAATTCCAATTATTTCAAAAGTTGGACAATTTTGCCCTTGGTCCATTTTAACTGTCCAGTTGAAAAGTGACTTTTTGCATTGACCACTTTTGAGAAAATCCAATTATGCACCATGAAAGTACATGTCAAATGGAGTTTGTGCATATAAAGAACTTGCAATTTGGACAAACCATGTGGAAATTATGGCCTCCTGATTATGGGTCATTTTTGAATTTCACTGAGCCATAATTTTCCAACCATACATGGGATTTTCAAGTTCTTGGACTTTTTGGAAAGGTGAGAACAAGATCTACAACTTTAATGTTGAACAATTTTTCATTTGAAGCTTCCTTGGACACGTGGCTTTGAGGTCCAAAACTTTCCATTTTTGGAAACTTCCATTACAAGTCACTTTCTATTTTTGGCAGTTTTTGTTCTGACTTGATTTTGTTCATTCTTGAGCTTTGAGATGTCATATAACACTTGTTCCAACATGAATGAAGTGTATCCAACTCATTTCCACCTCCAAATCCATCAGATCATGTACAGTTGACCACAGTTGACTTTTTCAACTGATAGATGGATTTGGCAATGCATAGATCAATCTGAGCTCCAATCTTCAACTGAAATGGCCCAAGGGTGAAACCCTAGCCTTAATAAGCACAATATAACCATAGAATGAACCCCATATCCATCATAAACCCCATCTCCTGATTATGCCCTGATTGGCCCAATACAACTGATTAGGGTTGACCAGTGGTCAAAACCCTAATCTCAAGGAATCTGCCTCCATCTCCTGATGAAACCCAACCATAATGATGATGATGTATCATTGCAATCAAGATGAAGACCAATACCCTTTGAGCATCACAAAAAACCCTAATTCACAGTCCAATCCTCAGATGGCCAATGATCAGTCAGTAAACCCTAGGCTTGCACTTTGACTTCCTCATCTCCTGGTCAAGACTTGGGAAGATAGCTTGCACAATGTAACCACATGATATGCAATGCCTAATGACCTAAAATGATATGTACAATGTTAATGCTAGTCCCAAGAGAAGAGGGCAAATTTTGAGGTGTTACAGCTGCCCCTATTCAATCCACTGTGAACCTGTCGATACGAAATAGCCTCGGCTTTCGGATGATCAGGATGAAGAGTGATTGAATACCAAGAACAGACGAACAATTTGCACTCTGATGGGATATAATTAACAGCGCCTGTCAGCATCAGCGAAGAAACAAACTCTTGAAACGTCGACCTGGACACCAAAATAAATGGTAACTCAGGGATAACCATGGTTTGAACGCCACACATCCACTCGGGATTATTATTCTCCTTTTTCTATGCTTTTCTTGAACCCCGAAATTTTCTTCTTTTCTTTTTTCCATTTTCTTGAACCCCGAAATTTTCTCTGCTCTTTTTTCATTTTCTTGAACCCCGAAATTTTCTCTGCTTTTTTTTCATTTTCTTGAACCCCGAAATTTTCTCTGCGCAAACAACCCTCGGATCTCTGCATTTGAACCCCATTCTCCTGTTTGCCAAAATAATGAACCCCAATCTCCAGTTTGAACCCCAGTCGCCTGACGATAACTCGCGATCGCCAATATGAACCCCGTTCTCCAGAAAATGCCTCAACATTTCCTTTTCTCCGTTTGAACCCCATCTCCAGAAAATGCCTCAACATCTTCTTTTCTCCATTTGAACCCCGGAAAATGCCTCAGCACATCCTTTTCTCCAATCTCTCGTGATAATTCCGCTGGCAACGTCGGAAATAACACCAAACCACTCTGAGGGCGACATGTCAGAGGGTAAACCTTCATAAAGAAGGTAGCATGTGTATCTCTTCCTCGGAAGACACCTTTAACGACCTCCATTGGCCTCGGCCAGAGTCTAAGGTAACACATGAACAGAAGATAATCCTGAGGACCTCATCCCGGATATAATCTTCAACTCCATCTCCATTTGAACCCCAGAAAATACCTCAGTATCTCCTTTTCTCCATTTGAACCCCGGAATCGCGCTGATCGCGTAACGTCCTCTGGTTTTATTTCCATCTCCGTCCGACGGAAACATTTCCTCCAATATCGCACTACTGGGGAACACTGCTGATCTGACGTCATGATGCTAGACTCCTCAGAGTAACATCCTCACCACTTGGTGCACCAAAGCTTCAAGCGGTAACCACGGCTTGAATTGCGCTGAACGCCAAACATTTCCCATCTCGGCTTGACGGAAAACAATTACTCCAGTATCGCACTACTGGGGAATATCTTCGATCTAATCACGATGCTGAACTCCTCGGAGTAACACCTCTTCACCTTTGGGCAAAACCACTTCTCGAACAGTAACCACGGTTTGAGACTAGCTTATGCTTGCAATGATGAATGATCGATTTTTCTCTGCGTAATGCTCCATAATTATGGAAATGCTACGCGATTATTATTTTTGTATGCAATATGCCATGCTATTTTTTCATGATGAATGCATAAAAAAGAAATATCCCCCTCAAGGGACTCCTTTGGGGAATACGAGACACTCTGCTGAGGAACTCGCCATTACTCCAACTCCACCCTGCTGGGGAATCACTGCTGCTGGGAAAAGGCAACCCTTGCTGGGGAAGAACCTTCTTTGCACCCAATCCACTCGAGAAACCGCTGGGGATAAGCACCACCAACACTCTGTGGGGATACAACAGTCTTGACTTGCTAGGGATATCAATCCCGACTCCGCTTCGGGAAGACCCTCACAGATATCTGCGGACTTCACTGGGGAAATGCTCACAGATACTCCGCTGGGAAATAGCAACCTCCAGGCTCAACTGGGGATGCATCACTCTATCATCTGCTGGAGATAACCATCCTGATCCCGCTAGAGAAACGCATACCACTCCGCTGGGGACAACCCATGCCATCCATAGGTAGAACCAACTCAGCTGGGCATGCAAAATCCGTCCACTACGGGAACTTGTTCAATCCACTGGTGGGATGAACACCGCTGGAGATATATTTCTTCGAAAAAGACCCGCTCCACTCGGGGATAACAACCTTCAGACCTGGCTACTGAGGAAACAACATCGTAAACCCGTCGGGGACAACCATCCTGACTCGGCTGGAGAAGTCCACAGACCTTGTATCTGCTAGGGAGCTAGTCCTATAATTCTGCTCGGGGACCTAGCTGGGAAATGAGAACAATTGGTACAGAACACCCGTCGACTCATCGAACCATGGTATCTACCTCCCAATCTCGCATCGGCTTTCCACTTTTGAGAATTCCCAGACTCGTCTGGACCTTTTCTGCTCCATCATCTTGTATTCCAAATCGTTCCGCGCTCGACGAGAACGTACTCCTGGAATTATACAGAAATTTCAATTTCTCGATTTTGAAGAGTCTTCTTGATTAATTTCAAGGGTCGTCGTACGTCTCAACGTCTTCGTCATTTCTTTCATTCCTGAGCAAACTCTCTGGGGATCTATTACAAAGCTTCCACATCACAACCTGCAAGTGAGTGAAAATATCCAACAGTTCCTGCAAAACAAATCATTAGATAAAACCGTGCCCCAGGCGTGTCAAGATTTCAACACTTGGGTCACTCAACCTTCCAAATAAGATTTCAAGCCTTCAATCTTATAAACATGCATTGGAAGGAACCTGTATGTCTTAAAATGCAAGATTCTTTATCAAAAATAACCGGATGTTTTTGCAATCAAAGCAGTAATGAAAAACAAAAACAAAATCATTTGACTGAATTTGCATTTTATTGATTTGAAAATGGGTGGCTCAAGTTGAGCAATACAAAGGAAGCAATTCCTGAAAAGAGGTAATTGCGCACAAAAGGAAAAATCTATCCTAATGGCAATGTGAAACCCGTGATCTCATTGAGTTCCAACTCGGTTACACCCCATATGTCCTCAGACTCTCCATGCTTTCTGCCTTCTGAACAAGATGATTCCGACTGATCCCTACCGGATATTATCCGTGATGCTTTAACCAAAGCGCAAACGATCATGCTGGACGCAGTTGTTCGTTTCAATCCCTCTTTTGCCTGGACCGCCCTTTCGGGTTTTCAGTCCACCGGGATACCCTTTTTTGCCCAAGTCGCCTTCTCAGGTTTTCGACTTGCCGGGTGTACAATTTTCTCATTTTATCCCTAATTTTTGCCCGAACCTTTTTCTGTTTTTGGTTCGCCGGGATGCCCATTTTTGCCTGGACTATTTTGTTCTTTTCGTCCAGCGGGTCTCTTTTATACGAAGTATTTTTTAACTGCGTCCGCATTCACAGGGGATGGAAAATCCTCGCCATCCATGGTCGTTAACAACAAGGCTCCGCCAGAGAAAACCTTCTTGACCACGAATGGACCTTCATAATTCGGCGTCCATTTGCCCCTTCGATCGTTTTGAGGAGGAAGGATCCTTTTCAACACCATATCACCTACGTGATATACCCGAGGTCGCACCTTCTTGTCAAAAGCACGCTTCATTCTCTGCTGGTATAACTGCCCATGACAGATGGCGGCTAGCCTCTTTTCCTCAATTAGGCTCAACTCCTCGTATCGGGTTCTTACCCATTCAGCCTCTTGCAACTTTACGTCCATCAGGACTCTCAACGAGGGAATCTGAACCTCAACGGGTAACACAGCCTCCATCCCATACACCAGTGAGAAAGGAGTTGCCCCAGTAGATGTGCGTACCGACGTTCGATACCCATGCAACGCAAACGGCAACATCTCATGCCAATCTTTGTAGGTTACCACCATTTTCTGCACAATCTTCTTTATATTTTTGTTGGCTGCCTCAACCGCCCCATTCATCTTCGGACGATAGGGAGAAGAATTGTGATGCTCAATCTTGAATTCCCGGCAAAGCTCTGCCATCATCTTATTGTTCAAATTAGAACCATTATCAGTAATGATTCTCTCGGGAACCCCGTATCGGCAAATGATATCTCTCTTGAGAAATCTGGCAACAACCTGCTTCGTCACATTCGTATAAGAGGCTGCTTCTACCCACTTGGTGAAGTAATCAATAGCCATTAATATGAACCGATGCCCATTCGAAGCTGTAGGTTCAATCTTTCCGATCATATCAATGCCCCACATAGCAAACGGCCATGGAGACGACATTAAGCTCAACGGATTTGGAGGCACGTGCACCTTGTCTGCATAAATCTGGCATTTATGACACTTCCGCACGAAATTGAAACATTGGGCCTCCATTGTCATCCAATAATAACCTGCTCTCAGCAGCTTCTTTACCATCGCATTCCCACTGGCATGGGTACCAAACGATCCCTCATGAACCTCTTTCATCAATTGGCTTGCTTCTGCATCATCAACACACCTGAGCAAGACCCAATCAAAATTCCTCTTATACAACACCCCATCCTTATTCAGGTAGAACACCATGGCTAACCTCCGCAGAGTCTTTCTATCTTTCTTGGATGCTCCCTCAGGATACTCTTGCGTCTCAAGATAGCGCTTGATATCATAATACCATGGCTTCTCATCATCAGGTGCCGTATCAACAGCAAACACATAAGCCGGCCTATCCAGACGTCCCACTTCAACACTGGGGAACTGATTCCACCTCTGCACCTTAATCAAGGCAGCCAGAGTGGCCAAAGCATCTGCCAAAGGATTCTCCTCTCTGGGCACATGATGCAACTTCACCTTGGTGAAAAACGTCAACAACCTCCTCGTATAATCTCGATACGGAACCAAATGAGATTGATGCGTATACCATTTTCCGTTAACCTGATTCACAACCAGAGCTAAATCTCCATATATGACAAGGTTCTTGATTCTCAAATCAATCGCCTCTTCAATCCCCAATATACAAGCTTCATATTCAGCTACGTTGTTGGTGCACTCAAATGTTAGCTGGGCAGCAAAAGGAATGTGGGATCCTTTCAGCGTAACCAAAACAGCACCAACACCGCTTCCATTCACGTTAACAGCCCCATCAAACATCAGAATCCATTCGGATTCAGGGTCAGGCCCCTCCTCCGGGATTGGTTCCTCACAATCTTTCGATTTGAGAAACATGATGTCCTCATCAGGGAATTCAAACTTCATCGGTTGATAATCATCAATAGGTTGCTGGGCGAGGTAATCAGACAATACACTCCCCTTAATCGCCTTCTGAGAGGTGTACTGTATATCATATTCTGTCAAAATCATTTGCCACCTCGCAACCCGTCCGGTCAATGCTGGCTTTTCAAAAATGTACTTGATTGGATCCATCTTGGAAATCAACAAAGTGGTATGAACCAGCATATACTGCCTTAGTCGGCGAGCAGCCCAGACCAAAGCACAGCAAGTTTTCTCGAGCAGTGAATATCTTGTTTCACAGTCGGTAAACTTTTTGCTAAGGTAGTATATGGCATGCTCTTTTCGACCAGACTCGTCATGCTGCCCCAATACACACCCCATAGACCCCTCGAGGACTGTCAGGTACAGAATTAACGGTCTCCCCTCCACAGGAGGCATCAGAATCGGAGGCTCCTGCAAATACTCTTTTATCTTTTCAAATGCCGCTTGGCAATCATCATTCCACCTGACCGTTTGATCTTTCCTTAACAATTTGAATATCGGTTCACACGTGGCTGTTAAATGAGATATGAACCGCGAAATGTAGTTCAATCTACCCAAGAAACCACGAACCTCTTTCTCTGTTCTCGGTTCAGGCATTTCTTTTATCGCTTTTACTTTTGCAGGATCAACCTCGATTCCTTTCTCACTTACAATAAACCCCAGCAATTTACCGGACCGCACCCCGAAAGTGCACTTGTTCGGATTCAACCTCAGTCTGAACTGTCTCAACCGGTCGAACAACTTAGCCAAATCTACCAAATGCCCCTCTTCTGTCTGGGACTTTGCTATCATGTCATCAACATAACATTCAATTTCATGATGAATCATATCATGAAACAAAGTCACCATGGCCCTCTGATAAGTAGCACCGGCGTTCTTGAGACCAAATGGCATCACCTTGTAACAAAAGGTACCCCATGGTGTAATGAACGTTGTTTTCTCCATATCATCTGGCGACATTTTGATTTGATTATAGCCAGAAAAACCATCCATGAAGGAAAACACCGAGAACTGAGCTGTATTATCTACCAACACATCGATGTGAGGTAGTGGAAAATCATCTTTCGGACTAGCTCTATTCAGATCCCGGTAGTCCACACACATTCTTACCTTCCCATCCTTCTTCGGGACTGGCACAATGTTCGCAACCCATGGCGGATAATTAGTGACAGCAAGGAAACCAGCATCCCTCTGCTTTTGCACTTCTTCCTTAATTTTCATCGCCATATCAGGTCGAGTTCTGCGCAACTTCTGCTTCACTGGAGGACAATCTGTTCTCAACGGTAACTTGTGCACCACAATATCGGTATCCAACCCTGGCATATCTTGATAAGACCAGGCAAAGATGTCGACATACTCCTTCAACAACGCCACCATTCTGCTCTTGACACTTTCCTCCAAAGCAGCCCCGATTTTCACCTCTCTTTTGACCTCGTCGGTACCCAGATTCACCACCTCAATCTGTTCTTCATGCGGCTGAATCACCTTCTCCTCTTGTTTTAACAACCTGGCTAATTCCCCTGGCAGTTCACAATCTTCTTCATCTTCTTCTTCAGCAAGATAGATCGGGTTGTCGAAGTCATACAAGGGTGTAACAGGGTTGTTATCAATGAGATCCGGAGAGGAATCGCATCTGCATGAATGTTGATTCATGCATTGCTTTAGAACCGGTGTGACAAATTGAAAAAGAAAAATGAAAACATTGCCATTTTTATTTTGTTTTTATTTTTTAAACTGCAAAAATAAATGAAAAACAGGGAACACCGCTTTTAACTGAAAAACATCCTTTATTAATGATGCAAAAATCTTGCAAATTTAAACATGAGGTGGCCCTTACAATGGACCATTACGTGTCGGGCAACACGCATGGCTTTCATGCAAATAAGAATAAAAACAAGAAAAATATTACTCTTCAAGGAGAGTGACCCGGATGATCTCTTCGGCCTTCCAGTTCTGGATTTCCATCCCTGGCGTGCACGGCTTTATCCACTGATCGATGTCGCAGTCACTATCAGCATCTTCACTCATCATACATATGTGATCCGGATCCAACATTCCGGCGCTTGTGAAGGTTACTGACGTACGACGTCCTCTTCCTTGCCCTGAGCCTCGGCCAGGCTGATATCCAACCCCAAATCGGTCTTTCTTCTCGGGGATCTCCATCATTCTCCCCCAACCAGGAGCCTCTCCACTTTTGACCACCTCAGCAGCCTGCTTGTATGAAGCGATGGATGGTTTCTCTTCTTCTTGCTTCGCGAACAGAGCATTCTCCACCTTGACGGTTTCGAATGCCTGGCTAGGCGTCTCCCATATTTCTCCATCCATCTCCACATACTTGAACGAAGACAGGTGGCTGACAAAAATGTCCTCCTCTCCACAAACAGTGACAACCTGACCTCCCCAGACATATTTCAGCTTCTGGTGCAAAGTCGAGGTAACTGCTCCCGCAGCATGAATCCATGGGCGACCCAACAGGCAACTGTATGCTGGCTGAATATCCATGACATAAAATGTGGACTTAAACACCTCTGGGCCAATCTTCACCGGCAATTCAACCTCCCCGAACACGGCCCTTTTAGACCCATCAAATGCCCGCACAATCAGATCAGTCGGGGTCAAAATCAGCCCATCACAGTTGAGCTTTGCCAAGGCTTTCTTTGGCAACACATTCAATGAGGAGCCGGTATCAACCAGCACATGCGAAAGCACGGCTCCTTTGCATTCCATCGCTATGTGTAGCGCCCGATTATGATTTCTGCCGTCCACTGTCAGGTCCATATCCGTAAAGCCCAACCCATGGCTAGCATGCACATTGGATACGATCGTCTCTAGCTGATTAATAGTGATCTCCTGAGGAACATAAGCCTTCTTCAGAATTTTCAATAAGGCCTCCCTATGCCCCTCTGAGCTCAGCAACAATGAAAGAATTGAGATTTTGGACGGAGTCTGCTGTAAGTGATCAACCAATTTGTACTCCGACTTTTTGATGATTCTTAAGAACTCTTCAGCCTCATCATCAAATTTGTTGTCCGACCCCGCAGGCGCCGGTGTCACCACAGGAGTACCTCCATTCTCAACCACAGACTTTCCCTTTGCCCTGGCTAAAGCCTCGGCCTTTTCTTTTTTATCTTTTTCTTCCTCCCCTCTCCTCAATGCATCAGGAGCAAACAGCCTACCGCTGTGAGTGAAACCGCTGGGACCGGCATTATCCACCTTTAGCACGGTGGTTTCACTTGCAGTCTGCTCTTCCAACTTCTCCCCGTTACAGTACACTTCCCCACCATAATGCCACGGCACGGCATCATCTTTGTCGTAGGGAATTGGCCCAGGTACCGTGATGGTAACTGGAGCCTCCTCGCTAAGGTTAGACAAATCCACCGGGTCGTAATAAATGGTTATGGTGGAGACCTCCCCTTTTTCTTCATCAGCCCTCTCAATCATAATATTACCACTGTCCATCAGACCCTGGACACACTTCCGCAGAAGCTCACAACCATTCACAGAAACAGTGCACTCAGCACACACGCGGCCGCAGCCCGGATAAACCCCGTTCTTCAACAACTGCCTCTTGACCTCAGCCAAAGGTGTCTTCAACTGATCAACATCAGACAGCCCAATTCTATTTTCCGCAGAAATGGCATTCACCCCCCTCTGACCATGCGCGGGCATGGGATTAGCATTGACGTTGGGAGATGGAGCAAAATTAATGGCCTTGGAATCCACTAAATCCTGAACTGTGTGCTTAAAAGCTTTACAGTTCTCAATGTTATGCCCAGGCGCACCTGAGTGGAATTCACACTTTGCATTCTCATCATAGCTAGCTGGCCTTTGATCAGGTCTCAAAGGTGCCAGAGTTCTGGTTTGCACTAGGCCCAAATCTGCCAGTTTCTTGAACAAGAAGGCATAGGTCACCGGAGGCCTATCAAATTGACGATCCTGTGCTCTGCCCCGAACTTGATAACCAGCCCTTTGCTGCCTCTGCTGAAAGGGTTGTCTCTGTTGCTGTTGCTGCTGTTGTTGCGGTGCAGGTTGAGACTCAGCAGGAATGGTTACTGCAGCATTGTGCTGGAAGTAACGGTCCCTACTGGGTCCACGTTGAGTATAAACAGCGCTGGTGTCTCCTTCCTTTTTCCTCTGCCCACCATTACCGAATGGCTTCTTTGAACCGGAAGAAGATGCAGACGCAGTACCCTGAATCTTACCCAGCTTTAACCAACTTTCTATTCTTTCCCCTGCCACCACAATATCAGAGAAATTGGTGACAGGGCAACCCACCATTCTTTCTGCAAACGGCCCCTGCAGGGTCCCCATGAACAAGTCAGACATCTCACGATCCACAAGCGGAGGTTGCACCCTTGCAGCCAGTTCTCTCCACCGCTGAGCATACTCCTTGAATCCCTCATTATGCTTCTGAGACATACCCTGCAGCTGGGTACGGCTCGGAGCCATGTCAGCGTTGAACTGGTACTGCTTGAAGAAAGCATCTCCAAGATCCTGCCAACTCTTTATATCAGAAGATTTCAGCTTAGTGTACCATTCCAGGGAGCCTCCGGACAGGCTGTCCTGGAAGAAGTACATCCACAACTTCTGATCTGCCGTGTACGCAGAGATCTTGCGAACAAAAGCTTGTAAGTGCGTCTCTGGGCAAGAACTCCCGTTATATTTGTCAAAACTGGGCGCCTTGAACTTCTGTGGGATCACAATCCCATCTACCAGCCCCATGTTAGACATATTCACCACCCCGGGCGTGGCATAACTCTCAAAGACCTTTATCTTCTCAGCCAGCAGCTGAATCTCCTTGTTCTGAGGTGGAGCATTGTAAGGCACAAACGGTTCGTTCTTCATCGAGAACTGATCAGCCTCTCTATCTTCCTCCTGATCTTCATCGAATCCGTAGAATGGAGGCACAAAATTATCCTTCTGATTCTGACCCGGCCCAGGTTGACCAACAGCATCGCCGAAACCACCAGCATTATTCACAAGGCCCACAATCGTCCTCTTTCCACCGTCTCGGGACCCTTGCCCCTGGTTGGAGACTCCATCCAGGTTAACCCCACTGTTTGCTGCAGAAGCCCGCTCGAGCTTTTCAACTTTGTCTGCTAACGCTTTCTGACCAACTGCAAAGCCTTGCATTATGTTGATCAGCTCATTCATTTTATTTTTCAGCTCGAGCATATCTGCGCTGGGAAGCTCCATGAGTCTGGGAGTATTTCTTCTGGTATAATATCTGTGAGGGCGTGTTGAGTGCAAAGGTACCGTTCTTCGAGCGCGAGCAATGATTCCTGTCACAAACAAGCACGTTAGTAACAAACACCTGCAAAATAAAACACAGTTATTATGATCAATGCATGAATGCAGTGTCTATCCATATGAAGAACACTTTGTCTCTCGATCCTGGCATCACTGAGACAGATAATAATCCGGCATCAATATTCAGTCATTCAGCATTTGATTTCATCGTGTGGCTCGGAGATATGTGATTCGGCATGATACCCCCAACCATGTGTGTGCTTGTGCGAGTGCATACAGTAAAGCAAATAAAGCTTGAAAACCAATCACTGAATGAAAAATCACCATAACATAACCAAAGAGTGCACAATCAGTGCCATAGTCATACATCAAGTCAAATAAAGAGATACAATCCTCCAGAATTGGGAAGAAATACAGACAAGTGAATTCCGTCAACAAGCCTGACGGTAATCCAATACAAATGAAAGATCTAGCTCGATGAGGGTCCCACAGATGGTCCTATCTCATCTTCCATCCTCGCGAACTCTGCGGCGAACCTGAGCTCGGTATTCTCCTGCTGCAGTCTTCCAACTTCCTTCTGATGAATCTTCATCTGCCTGAAGTAGTGATCTCTCTCAGCCATGTAGTGATCTCTCTCAGCGGTGATCTTCAGATTCTCTGACTCCTTGACCTTCAGCTTTGCCTCCCACTCAGCAATGAGACTTCTGACTCTGTCATCTCTCTGATCCTTCACCAAGATTTGCCTTCTCTTCTCATCTTCAATAACTTTCGACGCTCTGAACAGCTTATCCTTAGTGATGTCGTGCTCCCTGTTGGACGATGCCAATGCTTGACTAATCTTCCCATAATAGGCAGTATCCATCTCAAAGCGCTTGGCCTCCAAGGCATGTCGCTTGTCTTGATCTTCCATCTTTACTTTGATCTCCTGATTAGCTGCCTGAAAACGAGCAACACTTCTCTCCAATTCAGCTTTCTCTGCAAGTAATTGGTCTCTGGCCCTCTTCATCTCAAGGAATTCCTCCATGCTGACAGAAGCACTTGGACCCTCAATCATGGGACACACAGGATCACCTCCAGGAAATGGTAGAAATGTAGCTTCAATCCTCTTCCGCAACCAATCCTCAAACAAAGGAAAATACCGACTGTTGACTTTACCATAAGGAACCTTACCCTTCCTCTGAATATCTCGCCACTCATCCAACACTTGCCTCAGCTTGGTTTGGTTACCATCTATCGGGAAATAAAAGGACTCCTGAATCTCTCGCCCGAGAGGAGAACCCTCTACAGCAAACCCCATCTGTCTCCTGAGAAGCATTGGGTTGTAATTAATGCAACCCTGAACTCCCACCAAAGGCACATTAGGTAAACTCCCACAACTGCATATAAAATCTCTTCCAGCCAAACCATTATGAGTCCAAGCAATATCATCAGCCCGCAAACCCATCAACCTGAAGGACCACTTGACACTGGGATCAATATGAGCAAAGGCACCTCGAGAAGGCAAATACCCCATAAACCATCGGAAGAGCAACTGAGAACAGCATCTGATCAAGCCACCACGCCTCTTCTCATTCCTGTTATGCACTGAGTAGTAAACATCTCCAATCAGAGTAGGAATAGGGTTTCTCTGCAT
Organism: Lathyrus oleraceus; assembly: GCF_024323335.1. Classification (NCBI taxonomy): domain Eukaryota; kingdom Viridiplantae; phylum Streptophyta; class Magnoliopsida; order Fabales; family Fabaceae; genus Lathyrus; species Lathyrus oleraceus. The sequence continues at coordinate 437,879,908 of NC_066580.1, read as the reverse complement.
GAACAACCTGATAGCATTATGGTCCACAAAATTCTTCTGATTAGGAAACAGAACAATCCCATAAATGCTCACAGCAATCAGAGCATAAACAGTCTTCCAGTTACCCATAGCAGCATGTTCCTTGGCATTAGCCTCCAAGAAACTCAAATGAAATCCAGGTAACTTCCCCTTTTCCTTCAATCCTTCCTTGACCATTTCCGGACTCAAATAAAGAGCACGTGAAATCCCAAGGACATCTGGCTCTGATCTAGTGACGTGGAAAGGAATCTGATCACGGATCTGAATACCCAGGATGCTAACATAATCCTCCATCAGAGGTCCCAACAGATAGTCTGGAAATACAAAGCACCTCAACCCCGGGTCATAGAACTGGAGAAGAGTATGAACGACACTCCTATCACTGTCAGTGAGTCTGAAAACCATCTTCAGGATACTACCGTATGCCTCTCTGAACATCCCCACATGGTCGGGAGTAATCAATGCTATCATCTCCTTCAGCACACCAACCTCAGGATCGAAGAAACTGTAGACAACATCGGGCTTCAAACCGGTCCTCATCTCTGAGCAAAGAAATCTCTCAACCAGGATCTCGATCAAAAATGTCCCTGCATATGGGTAAACATGTGTTAGATGCAATTAATGCAAAATGTAATGATGCTGATGAATGAATGCAATGCGTTGCCATCCTCCAAGCCATCTGATCATCTGCACTGAATCTGGTCTCTGAACTGATCACAACCATCTGAGAAGTGTACAATCACAAATCTGACCCACGGGTTCCGAAATAAACGGAAGAAAGATACATCATCATCATCATCATCAATCTCTGAGCAGACATTCGCGACCATCTGAATCGGCCCGGGGAATCCTGAAATAAACGGATCCCCACTGATAAATATCTCGGCCCGGGGAATCCTGAAATAAACGGATCCCCACTGATAAATCACGGACAGCACTCCGGTGTCTCTGAAATAAACGGCCATAAATCCGACTTATAAATAAGACCCATGGAACAAAAAGTCACCATCTGAGTCACCATCTGAACATGCATCTGAAAGAATCTCCCTCCCCTCACAGGTAAATTCTAAACAGGTCATCCTAAGGCGGACAATAGTCTCGACAATCGGGCAGAGATACTCAATGGGTTTGCCCTTTCGGGTGTGCCATTGCAGCTCTCCTGAGATCGTCTAAACCAAAAATCCGGGAAATGATCGGTCACCAGAGTCAACAGCTCAGATGAAGTAACTAAGCCAAAGTGGATACTCCACAGAGGAAAGCACTATCAAATGAACCTCGTCCGGCTTGTGGTACATCACGCCGCCAGGCACATGTTGACCTAACATGAAAGAGGCGACATGAGACCACACTAGTCCTAGGTGTATACTCGGGCCTGGGTTTTAGCCCCACTCCGAACACCCACCCCACACAGAGGAACCACCTGCATAGAGGACGGCAACAACATGATAGTATGATGCATGCAGACATTAATGCAAATATAGATACACGCTGGTTAGAATAGTAAATGCAATAAATAACACATAATAAGCAACCCAAACTAATCCTAAAACGCTAGGAAGGACTCGCTTAGGGACGATGGACCAGCATAGGTCAACATCTTTAAGCCATCCCCAGTGGAGTCGCCAGCTGTCGCATCCTCGAAAAAAACAACCGGCGGGACTCAAATAAAAACACAACACAGAGCCGCCACTGCGCGTTATTTATCCCAAGATAGGGAAAGGAAACGCTCAGAGAAACCTGGAAAGGAAAAGGTCTTGCGACCAAAGAGAAAGGGTAAGGGAGTCGGTTACGCAAGGGGAAGGTATTAGCACCCCTCACGTCCGTCGTACTCGACGGGATCCACGTTCTAAAATAAAGAATAGGTTGCTAAACATCACACACACACACAAGGGAACGCAGGTGGGGTTAAGAGAAGGGAGCTCGATAGGATGTCGCATCCTATGCCTACATATCTTGTCTGGAACAAGAATCAGAGCCACTGTAGTTCGGCTTACGCACGCCAAACAACACAAAACGCACAAACAGATGGCAAACAGGGAGCCCGACAACCACTCGATGGAATTACGTCAGCATCCGAACCAAAACACGCACAAAACGGCAAACGTGGAGCCCGACCGCCAATCACTGGGCTTACGTCGGCATCCGAACCAAACACACAATCAGATAACAAGTAAACACACACAAAAAAGAAAAAGGTTGCCCGGAGTGGTCTCGCACGACCACCTGCCTACATACCTCGTCTGGAACAAGGATCAGGGCGATGTAGTTCCCCTGAAAGGGACTGAATTACTAGCCAGAACAGAAGGAGACACAACACTAGGGAGACTACGACTCGAGCCTAGATGTTGTCATGCAAAGTCGTCCCTAAGTTCAGTTTTCTATCCTACTTGCATAAGCAAACTACTCCTATCCAGGAAAGAAGCAAGCACACAAGCATACAGAATAATTCAAGCATACATCAAATGAGAACAAGCATCTCAAACAGATATCCACATAGCACGCACTATAACCAAACAAGTGGCTCACACAATGGTTTGACTGCCTCAGCAAGTCGTCTGTACGGGCTGTGTTTGCTCTTAACCTTGCCATTACGAGGCTAAGGTGAAGCAGATGAAAGGATGAAGTGAGGATCAGACCTCACAGCTCTTATCCCTAACCAGGGAGAGCTTCTGACAAATGAGCATGGGTCCAGAATGGGGGAACCCTTCTATACTCAGAGACTCTGACACAATGTGCACTGCACGGATCTTGGGCTTGTGATCTCAATGCTACAACCATGTAATGGGAGCAAGGAGAAGACTCAACTGAATAGTGGGGGATAGATTGCTTATCCCTAACTTCCACCAATTGCCTTATTTAAAGGACTTTCACCTGCTTGGCACAAAATTAAACAATCACAATCATCGCCTCTTAAGGAGGACTTCAGACATTTATTTGCCCGGCCCGGTAACAGCCGGGTCTCCAGACTACATGAAGTTAGGAAGTTATACCTCAATGCAAGTTGCTTAAGCAAAGCAAAGCAAAAGTTCACAAGGAACTGAGCAACTAAAAGTACCTGGAAACAGTCAAACACAGTTAGTACTCAGACAGACAAAACTAAACAGCAAAAGTTCAATCAGTTAATCTATACAGATCAATGCACAACAAAGCAAGCTCAAAGCTCAATCCCAAACTTCACAACCTACAAAACAATGTTATGTTAGTGTACAAACATCAAACAACATCAATTGTATTTAACTTGATTCATTCTCCATGTGCATTATGCTTTTGATCCTGAAAAATCAAGCAAATATTAGCAACAAGACCACTAGGCTAAGCCTAGGGTCCAAAGGCAAGAAAAATTCCTAAACAGCAAGGTATTCACCAACCAAAGTCAAATTAATGTCAAACAAGAGCAAACACCATTAGTCTCATGTTTATATCACTCATCATGTTCATGTTATGCACAAAACAAGGCAAATTAGTTCAAATGAAGCACCAAACATGCAAACAGAACTATTGCATTCAAATACATATCAAAACAAATCCAAAAAATCTCAAATAAATTACACCTAAACAGGACACATCCTAGGTCTAGCACACCAAATTTCAGCTTAATTGGGCAAAGGGAACCATGTCAATAAAAATCAACAAAACAGACACAGTTACATGCTCCAAATCACAACATCAACATATGCATCCACTTCAAAAATTCATAAATCCATGAAGACAATAAAGAAATGGATGAGACCAAAACAGGGATGTCACATCATGTGTCTATTACAAGCATATCAAATTTCATGATCATTCAATACCATATGAGCATTTCACATCAAATATTCAAACATGTGTCACATGATTTTGCACAATTGACCAACAGAGATGAAAAATAGCAATCAATTTGAAAATGCAATGTAAAATTCCACAAAAATTCACATAACCTCTTAACATGTTAATCAAACATCATGCAAAATTTCACATTAATCCAACAAGTATAGGTCACTCAAAAAAATCCAGCAAATTGACATAATGAGGTGTGACACAAATTGTCACACCTAAGTTCCAAAATTCATAACTCAATGATCAGGTATCAAAAATTCATGAAATTTACATGTAAATAAGCATCAACCAGACCACAATCATCACAAAAAATTTCAAGAATTTCTTTGTAAGCATGAGAATTTCACATTGAATTTGGCACAATGTATCAAAAATGCACATATGTGAAACATCCCTAGGTCAAACATATTTTCTACCATGCACAACTTCCATCAATAGGTCAAAAAAATTCTACATTCAAAAAGAAAGTCAACACAAAAATTTTCACATTTTTCTGAATTTTCTATGATTTTTGGTGAATTTTCTAAGGTGTTAATGATTTTTTAGGATTTTTTATGAATTAATTAAATTAATTGAAATTTGACAATGGCACATTCGTAATTACGTGAGGCGGGAGCGGGAAACGCGTTATTCAAAAATTCAAACCGGATTCAAGATCAAACACTCCTAAATGTCCAGAATTCGTCTTCTTCTTCCCCAGATTTTCCAGAAATGGCATAAACATGATGAACACCAAAACTCAACGAAAATTAACATGCGTATACTCGTTAGAACCGTCTTTCTACACACAATCCAAATATCAACCTAATTTTGTCCAATTGTTCCTTAATCTCTCAGATCGATCATGTTAGGGTTTGGTTACAAAACTTCCAATCCAGATTTCTTAGCCTACAGTCATCTATTTGCAAAACTACAAACATCACAATGATCTACATGACATACACTTTAAAACGCACATAAGCATTAAGCATAACTTGAGATTCGTAAAAATGCAAAACCTGGCAATGGCAGTGTTGACCGGGATGAATTCGTGCGTTTTTGCTCCAAACAGGTGTAGTATATGCTCGTGGAAGGTGAGTAGAAGAGTTGGATTCGAATGTAGTGGCTTCTAATGCTCGAATTCAAGATTCACCATGAATGATGCACTTTTGGACAGCTGCGAATCACCACTTCTTGTGCTCCAATGACCAAAAACAGTTTGAGATGATGATGAGAGGAGTTCAAATCAAAAAGAAACTCGAAGATTGATCAACAATTGATGAAGTTTGATGAAGTTGAAGGTTTTGTGTTCTTGAGGAAATTGAGAGAATTGGAGAGTTTTCAGATCTGGTTTTTGGTGAAATGATTTTCTGTTATGATTATCATGTGATTAGGAATATATATGTGTGCTTAATCATCACTTAACCATATAATTAACCAAATGCCTTTGATTAGTGAAAATGCTTAATTTCAAGTAAGGGACAAAATGGTCTTTTCACATACAAGCCAATGCCAGCTCATGGACAGCTCACACACTCTCTAAATGACATGTGTGAGCTGTAGCAACTTGTCTCACTCTCATTGGATGCACCATTCTCATTTTCACCTTGTGATTGCACTTTATCCATTTTTGCACTTTCATTTTTCAAGTCAAATTCCAAACCACAAACCTTAGGCATGAAATGATGATTCCAACAAATTTCAAATACCATTTGTGAGGTGTAGCAAAAATTCCCACTCAAAAATTCCAATTATTTCAAAAGTTGGACAATTTTGCCCTTGGTCCATTTTAACTGTCCAGTTGAAAAGTGACTTTTTGCATTGACCACTTTTGAGAAAATCCAATTATGCACCATGAAAGTACATGTCAAATGGAGTTTGTGCATATAAAGAACTTGCAATTTGGACAAACCATGTGGAAATTATGGCCTCCTGATTATGGGTCATTTTTGAATTTCACTGAGCCATAATTTTCCAACCATACATGGGATTTTCAAGTTCTTGGACTTTTTGGAAAGGTGAGAACAAGATCTACAACTTTCATGTTGAACAATTTTTCATTTGAAGCTTCCTTGGACACGTGGCTTTGAGGTCCAAAACTTTCCATTTTTGGAAACTTCCATTACAAGTCACTTTCTATTTTTGGCAGTTTTTGTTCTGACTTGATTTTGTTCATTCTTGAGCTTTGAGATGTCATATAACACTTGTTCCAACATGAATGAAGTGTATCCAACTCATTTCCACCTCCAAATCCATCAGATCATGTACAGTTGACCACAGTTGACTTTTTCAACTGATAGATGGATTTGGCAATGCATAGATCAATCTGAGCTCCAATCTTCAACTGAAATGGCCCAAGGGTGAAACCCTAGCCTTAATAAGCACAATATAACCATAGAATGAACCCCATATCCATCATAAACCCCATCTCCTGATTATGCCCTGATTGGCCCAATACAACTGATTAGGGTTGACCAGTGGTCAAAACCCTAATCTCAAGGAATCTGCCTCCATCTCCTGATGAAACCCAACCATAATGATGATGATGTATCATTGCAATCAAGATGAAGACCAATACCCTTTGAGCATCACAAAAAACCCTAATTCACAGTCCAATCCTCAGATGGCCAATGATCAGTCAGTAAACCCTAGGCTTGCACTTTGACTTCCTCATCTCCTGGTCAAGACTTGGGAAGATAGCTTGCACAATGTAACCACATGATATGCAATGCCTAATGACCTAAAATGATATGTACAATGTTAATGCTAGTCCCAAGAGAAGAGGGCAAATTTTGAGGTGTTACACATAGGAAATAATAAAAGTAGAAGCAAAGCAAGTAGAGATCAAAGGTACTGGGGTTGATTATGCAAATGGAAGGTATTAACACCATAAACATCTGTATTACTCTATAGGAACCTTTTGAATTTATCTATGTTTTGGTTTAAAAGTTGTTTGCATTTTTGAGTGGGGCAATAAAAGGGGTAAAAAAAATTTGGAAAGTGTTACTTGACTAAAGGTAAGTCAAAGTTTGAGTTTGAGATGTTTCATGTGTACTAAAGCATTTGAAAGTGTAATTGAAAAATCCATTGACTAAAAGTAAGTCAAGGTTTGTGTTTGAAATGCCTCATGTGTACTAAATCATTTTTGAAAATGTAATTGAAAGTACATTGACTAAAAGTAAGTCAAGGTTTGTGTGGGTGTTTTAGATTGAAAAATGGGTAGGGTTTGGTTTATGGTAAATGCATGAATGGACAAACAAAGTCAACAAACAAACAAACAATGCATGACTAGGAAGTCAACATAAGATACTTTCCCTTGGATTTAGATACATAAAGATACATAAATTGGTAAGATATGAATAAGCTACTTACATGTTTTTGAGGCATGATGAACATAAACAAGACATGACAAAGGTTTACATAACACCACAAGAGATATCACATGAACAAGTATGAGATACATGTTCAACATTATGGAAGTTTATGAAGGAAATACTTGAATGAAATGATAAATAATTACATGACATGGATATAACATCACAATTTGAGATAGAATACAAGTGGAGTATCACGAGACATGATTAAACAAGTGTATATTTATGATGACTTGTGAGTAAAGTGTATATGACATGTACAAAGCAAAACCCTAAATGGGGAGGCATCATTATGAAGCAAAGATATGTGGGAGACAAGTTAAGTCCTAAGTCCTACAAGGTATAAACATGTTTACATTTAGACAACTATGAATGCTTGAATAATAAAGATATAAACAAACAAGCCATAGATTAATTCAAAGACATGAAGAGAAAACAAAACTCAAGTGGAATCTCTAATCATGCATCAATGTGTTCTTGCAAAGTTCTTAACCAAAACCCTAATCTCAAGATTGTTTAATCAACATACTTTTCAAGTTTAAGTCATTTTTAATCATGGTATGGAAGGCAACAAGTCAAGACAACATGTTATAAACATAGAACAAGGCCTAAACACAACATAATAAAATTATACAAACATTTAAGGTCCATTAGGTTAAGGAAAACATCAAAAGAAAGTCATTTTAAATGCATAAAACACTTAAAAAGGACCAATTTTCAACCTACTAAAAATACATGGAATAAATATTATTTTTGACATTTTTTTATGGAATCATAAAATAGAGATGACAAATAAGAAGTGTGAAAAAGAATGGTTCAAAAAGATTAAAAATACTCATATAAATAAACATTTGAAGTTGTGAAAAACATAAGAAAAATAAATTTGGTAAAAGAAAAATAATAAAAGGTATGGGGCGAGGGGGACTCAAACCCCAGACCTAAGGCTCACAAAAACACTCCAAACACATGCTTCATCCACTATGGTGCAATGCCCAAGTCATGGACTAACTGGAATCAAAAATATATATATCAAATTAACATTTAAAAATTAAAAATGGTGTCACCTTCTTCCTTCTTCCTCATTCACGATTTTTCTTTTTCCATTTTTTCTTCCAAACTTACAACACTTATAACTCCCTCATTTTCCCATGAAAATCAAAGTTGTAAAAACCAAACTTGCTCACATTTTCACAAGGAACACAATGGTATATTTTTCACAAGCTGGAACTCAAAGAATAATGCACACAAAGCTCAAAACCAGTCACATACCATAACTATTCAACTATCAACAACTTCCAACACAAGCATGATAAATTGAAAATAATTGAAGGAACACAATCAATATATTAATGTCTATTTTTTCACTTTAGAAATCGAGCAGTAATGATGTATGTATGATGAGTTTTAAAGTGAAAAAATCCTTACCTATTAGAGCAAGGTCTAATGCCTCTTCTCAAACTTCCAGAATCAAAATAATGATCCCCTTATCTCTGTTGAACCTTAAGGAGAGCGTTTGAGTGCTTGGTTTCTTCAACAATTGCTCCAAAGTTTCTGTCTGAATCTTATCGCAAGTGATGATAATGAGGTTTGGAAAGCAACGATCTTGATGTTACATAAGTGATTTAAGTGTTTAAACAACTTCTAATGAATGTTTAGAAGATATTTGGATGGTTGGTTTAGTGAAATTTCAACAGAAATGGAACTTGGGATTTTGAGGTAAAGAGAATTTGCTACAAAGGTATTATTATGCAAAGTCTGGTGTGTGATGCTTTGAGGCTTGGCTCTCTATTTATAGAGGTTCCACATGGTCTAAGTAACTTACAAAAATCAAGTTTGGTTCATATGGAATGGTAGTTTGATCATTTGGTTTCATTTTGCGGAAAAAGACAAAAATTGATCATGATGAAAGGTGGAGTACAAAGAGGAGATAAATCATGCTTTTATGACTTCTAGAGGTTGCTTCTATCCTCTAAAGATTGCTTATGATCTGTAGAAAACAAGTTGGAAGCTCCAAGCAAGAGTTGTTGGAAAAGTTGCCCTTTATGAAAATGGATATGGAGCTTTATCCAAATCTTTCCAAATATGACATCAAGTTTTGGTTAATGGCTCAATTCGTTGTGTAACACACCAAGGACTTGTGTAACTTTATGATTAAAGTGTGATTGAGAAGCAAAGTAGCCTGCAAAGAAAGATTATGTAGCATTGGCTTGGATTTGCACAAGGACTTGCTATGAAGAATGACCTAAATTTCAGTTTTGGAATGCTATGTTCATCTATTCGAAACTCAAAGCTCAAGTGTGATAAATTTGTGATCTTGGACTTTTTGGAAAGCTGGAAATATCCTCTACAACTTTCATGTTTTAAGTTTTTCTTGAATAAATTGGGATCTTGGTGATAGTTGGCATAAATTTAGTTATTTGACTAGTTCAACATACTGAAAATTTCACCAAGTGTTTTATCACTTTAAAAGCAAATAAATCCTCCATTTCATGGCCCCATATCTCCTCATCCATGCCTTCTTTGGGGTTTCATCACCTAGGAAAAAGTTGAATCATAAAGCAATACCTTTAATTTGATCATTGGATCAAAGAAAATGGTATCTTGGACCACAAGTTATGGCCTTGGAAAGTTGGGTACTTGGACATGATTTTTAGGGACTTAGTGAAAATTCCAAATCCTCCATCTTTGCCCCTTTTGCAAGTAATCTTGATTTTCTTGATTAAACTCGATAAAATGACTTCATTGATCATATTTTCATGATCCTTGACTTGAAAAGTCCATAGTTGACCAAAAATCTTAAAAGTCAAACTTTGACTTTAGGCAACTGTTGACTTTTCATCAGTTATGTTCAAAACTTTCATCTGCTCATGAACCTAACTTCTTGAGCCATTTGAATTATATGAATGGGTTATGAGGAACATTTGAGGATCCTGGATCATGCCTCAAACCATATGATCATGCTTTGGTCAAAGAGTCAACATTAAGCTGACTCGGTCAAAAAACCCTAATTTGGAGTGCCAGATGAATTGTGGCTTGATGAACTTGAATTGAGGTCTGTATAAACTTTGATTGTTGATGGAGGCAAAATCTTGATAACCTTGAGATATTTATGATCACAATAAGCTTTGATTGATCCATCCCTTGAACTTCTTGATGGCAAAACCCTAACTTGCAAACAAAGCAAAGCAAAACATATTTTTTTTTTGTATTTTTGCGGGGTTAGCAAAGCATAAGGATATACACAAAAGTATTTGATGGCCTTGATATTATGCAAATGATACAAATGATAAAAGATCTTAGGGGTGAAAATTAAGGTATTACAAATATTATATATATATATATATATATATATATATATATATATATATATATATATATATATATATATATATATATATTATATAATGAGTTATTGTTTTGTTGATTGAATACGTGGTTTTTGTTTTCGCCATAATTCAAGAACCGTGAATCCGATTGATATGAGACTTGAAGCTTTGGAAAGTTAATCCAATGAGATATTGTATGGTGATGAGTGACCGTGAACTAACCAATAATTATTAGCAGAGGATAGTGATAATTGTATGCTTTGGTTACGTTTGACCTGTTTGTGTGTAATAACTTGAATAACCTAAGATAATGATGAGTATGTTGTGAGTCGGATATGCCTAGGGTTTATTCTGACATGTTATGCTACTATGTGTGTTTCTTGTATGATATTTTGATACGCTAATATGTATTCTATCAATTGATTTGATGTTGTTGGATGTGAAATAATATGATTAAAACTTTATAAATATGAGTGAGGAAACCTAGGAGAATGACTTAGGAAGATAATCTAGGTTATGGAAATGAGTATACGGTGATGCCTGGACATAATGATACCTTGGTGTGTATCTTAAACAAGTATTCTCTTGATTATGAATAAATATGCATTGTATGGAACATGTGGAGTACTTTGTGAATGGGTGAATATGATCACCTAGTATTTGATGAACACCGTGAGAATTAGTTTGATATTTTGGTGAGGAGCATTTGTTCCAAAAGTCATATTTTGGTGAGAAGCCTTGATACGAAAGTCCTATTTGTTGTTGAGAATTAATCATGTATTTAGAATTAGTTGTGATTATGCACATACCACTTCAAGGGCTTAGGTAAAGTAGTAAGTGGGGATGTGACACCAATGGTTTGTGCCTCAGTTGGGTTTGAGCCCCAACCATGACGGACATTGGGGAAAGATGGACACCTAAGTGGATTAGAGTCCCATACGGTGAAAGATACTTAAAGTGGGTTCGAGTCCCATACGAGTGATGGTTCTTAAAAGTGAGTTCAAGTCCCATAGGGGAACCTGATATCCACCGTGAAAGTCTAATCATACGGGCATGCGTGAACCAAGCCTTGGCTTAGTCGTAGGTCCGGTTGGGGATCAATGTTTCATGAATCCGAATAGTGATTTATTGAGTTATGTGAACTCAAGTGATATGTTTCCATACATTGTAATTATCCCTTAGTTACTCAAGTCCTAGTTACAAGATGCAAGATGCACAAGTAACATAAGGTGAATACTTGAGCTAGAATCGAGTAGAAACCTTGTAGAGCTAAGTGGACCCATATGATAGTCAAACTCACTGAGATCATTATCTCATCTCATTGTCGTTGTTATTTTTCAAGTACTCCTTGTAGGTTCAATTTATGAGGATCTGTCTATTGATGTTTCAAGGGATGTTGATTATTGTAATCTTCCGCTGTGGAGTTGCATACAATGAAGATATTGTACATAGTTCTTAGATTTTATTCTTAGGCTTTATTGTATGACATGTTTCCTTGATGTTTTTAGTTTGGACATGTGTATATAATGATGCCAATAGGCACTTATGATTGTGTCAATACCAAATAATAACACTTTTATGATATTATTCTAGATATATATTATACGGGTTGTTATAGTTGGTATTAGAGCAAGTCGATTCTCGACCCAGCCTTGAAACATCATAAGTAAATCAATTCCTGACTCATAAGTGTGTCTTGACAACATGATTCTTAATGTCACATTATGTAGTATTGGGCTTGATCAACCTAAGGTTATGTGTGTGGTAGGTAGAATCATGGTTGAGCGACCACGTGGACTCTGAAGGTGGAGCAGAGCTTGTATTTCAAGGGTGGACTCAAGTCAAGAGTTTGACAGTAAGGAGAACCAGTTAGTTCAGTTGAAGCCTTAATATAAGTCATAACTTTGGTAACATGTAATTGAAGAGATGTGTATGGTTAAAGCAATCCTGTAATGCTAAGGGAGTCCGGAAGTGAGGATTTATGTTGGATGAATTTTTCGAGTTTTGAGAAATATGTGAATCTGCTAATAGAATAAGATTGACCCACTGATATGGAATAAGTATTGTAAGTAATTCCATATAGTGAAGGAGAAATGATGGTTATGTTGCACATATGTCATAAGGTCTAGAAGTGAGGTTGTGCATCAGTGTTTCAATTTCTAAGGTCACTAGAATATGTTGGAAGAACGAGAGTACTTCAAGGAGGATATTTAGAAGGGTACCTTCCAAGTGGTTGAGGGCTCGAGAGATAGTGACGGTTAACATCCTATTGAGGGTCTAAGATGGTGGTGAAGTATGAGAGGAGGTTAGAGGATATGACTTCCTATTCCAAGTGGGACATGTATGTCCTAGGCGAATGGTAGGAGATAAACCACTTATACCCACTCTTAGAAGGGAGATCGAGTTTAAGATAGTTCGTCAGAGATTCAGTGTTAGTAGGAGACCATTATGGAAATGTTGACTTATCTAAGGAACAATTGAAAGAGACTCGTGTTGGAAGAGGGAGACAATATTTTATATTTAAGTAAATTCTAGTAGAATGGTTCCTTAATTGGAGTTAAGAGAATTACCTTAGAAGAGAATCAAACAAGGAGTTAGGAGTAGTGTGAATCTTGCAATACAACTATTGTAATGAGACGCATTTAAGATAAAAGGCACAAAGGGATCATTAATATTTCATCGATGCCAAGATAGAGCGTGCAATTTGTGATTATTCATGTGCGAAGATTTATAGAGTATGAGCTGAAGAAGAGAAAGTTATACTTTGATACTAAGTAAGTACGTGTTATTGGATTACCTTATGTTGGGATTGTTGGTGTAAGCCCTAGAGGCCAATACTTTTGGTACTTGTATCGAATTATTTATTAATAATAAAAGGCTTTTTCTTTATTACGTTTGTTTAATAAAGTCCCTAGAATAGCTAGTCTGTTTAATGTATCAAGTATGACTTAATCATGAGATCACATTAAACATAAGGACACTATTCTTAAAGTATCCGTAGTCGAGCTTTAGTGTGAAGTGGGATAACATTAAAGCATTAAGACTATTATGTTTGTAGACTGATGATCACATCTCATGGATCATGGATAAAGAGTTATCAAGTCTTAAACATAGGTATGAATATTAGGAGTAATACTTATACCGGATTGACCCGCTATGAGAATACTATATAGAAAGTTATGCAAAGTGTCATAAGTTATTCTCATGGTGATAATAGTGTATTCCACTCTTCGACCTGAAACCACTATGGATCCTAGATGTAGAGTCGAGTGCTTTATTGCTGATCCAACGTTGTCCGTAACTGGATAACCATAAAGACAGTTAATGGGTACTCCACAAAGCATGCTGAGGGACATGAGTGTCCTAGATGGAATTTGCCCATCCTGCGTAACAGGATAAATGTCTATGGGCCCAATATTGAACTGAACAAGGATGACACGGTCTATGCCTTGTGTTCAATATAGACATAAGGGCAAAAGGGTAATTATACACATAATTATTATCACAGAAGGAATTGTCAGATCACATGACATTTTCGTGTCTTGGGTAGCAGTGATGTGTTGCTAGATACCGCTCACTGTTTATTATGTTAAATGCGTGATTTAATATAATTGCCAACGTCACGAAAACCTACAGGGTCACACACAAAGGACGGATTGATGAGAGATAGAGTAACTAAGGAATACCGTAAGGTACGGTGCCCTTAAGTGAGTTATAGAGCATCGTAAGGTACGATGTACTTGAGTAGAATACGAAATATGGTAAGGTACCATGAGCTTAAGTGATTTTGGGCATATTGTAAGATATGGGCCAAAATACACTTAAGTGGGCTTTTAGCTTGAAGCCCACACAAGTGGTTCTATAAATAGAACCCTTGTGCAGAAGCAAAAATTTGCGGTTGCATTATTTTCGTTTTCTATCACTCTCTCTCTCTCTCACTCAAAGCCTTCATTCGTACCAGCTAGCACTGAGATTGAAGGAACCCGTTCGTGTGGACTGAGTAGAGACGTTGTCATCGTTCAACGTTCGTGATCGTTTCGTGGATCTGCATCAAAGGGTTTTGATCGTTACAAGAGATCTGCACCAAAGGTTTCAACCGTCACAAGAGGTAAATATTCTATCACTGATCATGACCATTCGTAAGGATCTCTAAAGGAGAAATTTTAATTTCCGCTGCGCTTTGGGTCGCAATTCTCCTTCAGTGGTATCAGAGCCACTTACGAAACCATGAATCGGATAGGTGTTTAATTTCTGTATTAATATGATTAAAAGACAGAATGAATCAATTAATTAAACGGGCAATTAAATTTGGCATCATGAGTGTACGAGTTGGATGATTGATGTTGACTATGCTTCGGAATCCGACATTAGTATGGTGAAGCAGCGATACATCGATCGTCCATAGGTTACACAATTGAGACCGATCAACTTATATATGATATAAGTAATCCTAATGCAAAGTACGGTATATGTGATATACTGTTTCTGTTTCATTCACTCGAACACTAAATGATTGTTTTCCTTTGAGCGATCAATGGTCATCTGCTTCGGAATCCGACATTAGTATGGTGAAGCAATGACCTGTTGATCAATCATACTGAATCAACAATCGAGGTGTGTTTGACGGTATGAAATTGGCACATTAGGATTGGTGACGGCGCAAGGGTTGTGCCGTCAAAGAGTTGTGAATTTAGGGCTTTTGGAACACGTCAGTTGACTGTTTCAAAGTTTGTTATTTTGGCTGCGTGAAGCTCGTGTGACGAGCGTGTTGACTGTTTCAAAGTTTGTTACTTTGGCTGCGTGAAGCTCGTGTGACGAGCGTAACAGGCGTAACAAACTGGATGCGTGACGGTCGTAACACACCCATGACGGTCGTCACACTCACATTACCTGTGACGGTCGTCACACTCCCAGAGTCAAAATTTTGGGGTTCCCGTTTTGTGACTACGCAAGGGTTGTGTTCATGCAAAACAATGTCCATTTCAAATGAATTGTTCATTAAAATTTTTGGACAGGGGCGCTGCCCCTCCAACCCCGCAAGGGCGCTGCCCCTTGACCCCGTCCGCTGACCGGGCAGCGGAAACCCCGGCTAACTCTGCGTAGTGTGATCGGTCACCGAAATTCAATTTAGTTTTAATTAATTAAAGGAATTAAAATTAATAATAATAATGTGTTTGTTATTATTGCCTTGTTGTGATCAGTTATGGCCTTAGTCTTTCTTTATTTTATTTTGGGTTTTTTTTAAAATACGACCTACGTGTCGTGCCTCTCCTTTTGATCTCTTAATGTAACTTCTTTTCTCATCTCAAACCCTCGTATGTAAAACGAGTTTCTTCTGTAATGTAATGATATGAAGAAAGAGAAGAATTCAATATCAAAGGAGAATAATGATATGAAGAAAAAGAAGAATTCAAGATCAAAGGAGGACAACCTTGAAGATCTTGCTTGGAGAAGCTTAGAGAAGAACTCAATACTAAAGGAGGACAACCTTGAAGATCTTGCTTGGAGAAGCTTAGATCGTTATTAGGTTAGCTTAGGTTCTCTCATTGGCTTGGGAGAACAATTGCGCTAGGGGCCATAACTGTTTCATTGTGTATGTATGTTGATGCATGTGAATGTATGTTGATGCATGTGAGAGACGAGTTATATGATAAACAAGCCGGTGAGATCATAACAATTGCAATTCCCTCAAACTAAAATATTAAGTTTATGCTTTCCAAGTTTTAGCACTCATCAAGACTAGTATCAAATAATGTAGGTTTCGCCAAAGCGAGGTGCATGTTCTATATTGGTAAGGTGCGATGGGATAATTGTAATATCCAACTGCTAAAACAATGAGTCAAACTTAACTAAACAAATTATGAGAATATTATATATGTTTGCTTTCCAAGTTTTAGCACTCATCAAGACTAGTATCGAATAATGTAGGTTTCGCCAAAGCGAGGTGCATGTTCTATATTGGTAAGGTGCGATGGGATAATTGTAATATCCAACTGCTAAAATAATGGGTCAAACTTAATTATAATTTTCTTATATATATGTTTAGAAGCAAGAGTTGGGAATGATCCATATGATGGATTAGAATAAGGAGTTATTCACCCAACTGAAATTTTCGAGAGTTGTATGAGATACAACTGGAAGGAGTTCCTACCTAAATAACCTAGTTTTGTGTAATCCGCCTACGCGGACTTAGAACGAAGTGAAATATGGATCTCGACCCACTAGAAAATCTTCCAACGGGATTTTCCGAATCAAATGATGAGGGTCATTTGTTTTGAGTAAAATAGTGGGAGCATATTTGATTAAAGGCCTAATTAATATGTCAATGATACTTATATTTTCTTAATCCTTATGTAGATAACCATGACAGCAAACACCTCTAACAACATCTTGCGATCAATCCTTGACAAGGAAAAATTGTCTGGGACAAATTTTCTGGATTGGCACCGAAACCTGAGGATTGTCCTCAAACATGATAAAAAGCTGTATGTCTTGGAGACACCTGTTCCTGAAGAGGAACCTCCTAGTTCTGCACCTAAGGCAGAAAGAGATGCTTATAAGAAGCATGTCGATGATGCCAATGAAACTGCTTGTCTCATGCTGGATGTCATGAACTCAGAATTGCAAAAGCAACATGAGAACATGTCAGCGTTCGATATGATCGAACACCTGAAGCTGCTCTATCAAGAGCAAGCAAGGCATGAGAGGTTTGAAGTTTCAAAAGCCCTTTTCCAAAGCAAGTTAGCTGAGGGAGCCCCTATAAGTCCCCATGTGCTCAAGATGATTGGGTATGTGGAAAAGCTTGAAAGGTTGGATCTTCCCCTCGGAAAGGAACTTGCGACTGATTTGATCTTGCAATCGTTGCCAGATAGTTTCAGTCAATTTGTCCTAAATCTCAATATGATTGACATGGACAAATCTCTTCCTAAACTGCTCGCCATGTTAAGAACTGCCGAGCAGAATCTGAAGACAAAAGGGAAGTCCATTCTGATGATCGGAAATGGAAAGTGACAGAACAAAAGGCCCACCAGGCAGGGTGATAAAGGGAAGGGCAAGGAAGTTGCCAAACCTATACCCACTGTTACTGCTTTGAGGGCTAGTGGAGGCATAACAAAGGCAGGCACCTGCTTCCATTACGGTAAGACCGGACACTGGAAGAGAAACTGCCCAAAGTACCTGGAAGATACGAAGAATGGAGTAGAGACTTCAACTTCAGGTATTTTTGTTATTGAAATAAATTTATCTACTTCTGCATCATGGATATTAGATACTGGATGCGGTTCTCACATTTGTACAAATGTGCAGGGGCTAAAAAGAAGTAGAGATTTGGCAAAAGGTGAAGTTGACCTACGAGTTGGCAATGGAGCAAAGGTTGCTGCTTTAGCCGTAGGAACTTATGTATTAACTTTACCTAGTGGTTTAATAATTCAGTTAGAGAACTGTTATTATGTACCTGCAATTAGCAGGAACATTATTTCCATTTCTTGTTTGGACAAGTTTGGTTTTTCATTTATAATAAAGAACAATTGTTGCTCAATTTATTTGAATGATATATTCTATGCTACTGCACAAATGAGCAATGGACTGTATGTCCTTGATCTCGAAATGCCTATATATAACATTAATACTAAAAGGATGAAACCTAACGAGTTAAATCCAACTTACCTTTGGCATTGTCGATTAGGCCACATAAATGAGAAACGCATTTCCAAACTCCATAAAGATGGACTCTTGGACTCTTTTGATTATGAATCATATGAGACATGCAGATCTTGTTTAATTGGAAAGATGACAAAGTCTCCATTCACAAGAAAAGGTGAAAGAGCTAATGATCTTTTGGCCCTCATACATACTGATGTATGTGGACCACTGAACATACCAGCCAGAGGAGGTTTTCAGTACTTCATCACATTCACTGATGATTTCAGTAGATATGGTTATGTGTATTTAATGAAACACAAATCAGAGTCCTTTGAAAAGTTCAAGGAATTCAAGAATGAAGTACAAAACCAACTGGGTAAGAATATTAAAACTCTTCGATCAGATCGAGGCGGTGAGTATTTAAGCCTAAAGTTTGATGACCATCTGAAAGAGTGTGGGATCCTATCCCAACTTACTCCTCCTGGAACACCCCAATGGAATGGTGTATCTGAGAGAAGAAATCGAACCCTGTTAGATATGGTCCGATCCATGATGAGTCACGCCGATCTTCCAAACTCCTTTTGGGGACATGCACTATTGACAGCAGCTTACACACTTAATCGTGTTCCATCCAAAAGGTTGATAAGACACCATATGAGATATGGAGTGGTAAGAAACCACATATGTCTTTCATGAAGATTTGGGGTTGCGAGGTTTATGTGAAACGACAAATTTCAACTAAGCTTGAGCCCAAATCTGACAAATGCTTATTTGTGGGGTATCCTAAAGAAACAAGAGGATATTATTTCTACAATCCTTCTGAGGGCAAAATGTTTGTCGCTCGAACTTGAGTTTTCCTAGAAAGGGATTTTATTTCCAAAGGAACCAGTGGGAGGAAAGTAGAGCTTGAAGAAATTCAAGAATCACAAAGCATTGATACACCTATGGAGGAATTAGAGCAGGAAACACAAATAGTTGTGTAAGAGCAATCTGCTCAAGTAGAACAAGACCATCATAGGTCAGGCAGGATACGTCACCTACCTGAGAGATATGGATATCTCATAACTGATCAAGGTGATGTATCACTCATGGATCAAGAACGAATATGAGCCTTGTGTCTACAAGAAGGTTAGTGGGAGCATGATCGTATTCCTGGTATTATATGTAGATGACATATAACTCATTGGAAACGATATTCCTAACCTGCAACAAGCAAAGTCTTGGGTGGGAAAATGCTTTTCTATGAGGGACCTAGGTGAAGCAGCCTATATATTAGGAATTAGAATCTATAGAGATAGATCATAAAATGCTCGGCCTAAGTCAGAGTACATACATAGACAAAGTGTTGAGACGCTTTAATATGCATGATTCCAAGAAAGGATTCATACCTATGCAACATGGCCTGTGTCTATCAAAAACACAATCCCCTTTAACTAAGGAAGAAAGGGATCGCATGAATAAGATTCCATATGCATCTGCAATAGGATCTATCATGTATGCCATGTTATGTACTCGACCAGATGTCTCGTATGCTTTAAGTGCAACGAGTAGGTACCAATCTGATCCTGGTGATGCTCACTGGGTAGCTGTCAAGAATATCCTTAAGTATTTAAGAAGGACTAAGGACTCATTCTTGATATATGGAGGTCAGGAAGAGTTGGCTGTAATTGGATACACCGATGCTAGCTTCCAGACAGATAAGGATGACTTTAGATCACAATCTGGTTATGTGTTTTGCTTAAACGGTGGCGCTGTAAGCTGGAAAAGTTCAAAGCAAGATACAGTTGCTGATTCTACAACCGAGGCCGAGTATATTGCTGCCTCAAGTGCAGCAAAGGAAGCTGTTTGGATCAAAAAGTTCATTAGTGAACTTGGCATAGTTCCTAGCATTGTGGATCCCATTGGTCTCTACTGTGATAACAATGGTGCTATCGCACAAGCCAAGGAGCCTAGATCTCACCAACGATCCAAACACATACTTAGGCGTTATCATCTCATTCGAGAGATAATAGATAGAGGAGATGTGAAAATATGCAGAGTACCTACACTTGACAATATTGCTGACCCACTGACAAAGCCTCTTGCGCAGCAGAAGCATGATGGCCATACTAGATCTATGGGTATTAAGGGTATGCCTGATTGGCTCTAGTGCTAGTGGGAGATTGTTGGTGTAAGCCCTAGAGGCCAATACTTTTGGTACTTGTATCGAATTATTTATTAATAATAAAAGGCTTTTTCTTTATTACGTTTGTTTAATAAAGTCCCTAGAATAGCTAGTCTGTTTAATGTATCAAGTATGACTTAATCATGAGATCACATTAAACATAAGGACACTATTCTTAAAGTATCCGTAGTCGAGCTTTAGTGTGAAGTGGGATAACATTAAAGCATTAAGACTATTATGTTTGTAGACTGATGATCACATCTCATGGATCATGGATAAAGAGTTATCAAGTCTTAAACATAGGTATGAATATTAGGAGTAATACTTATACCGGATTGACCCGCTATGAGAATACTATATAGAAAGTTATGCAAAGTGTCATAAGTTATTCTCATGGTGATAATAGTGTATTCCACTCTTCGACCTGAAACCACTATGGATCCAAGATGTAGAGTCGAGTGCTTTATTGCTGATCCAACGTTGTCCGTAACTGGATAACCATAAAGACAGTTAATGGGTACTCCACAAAGCATGCTGAGGGACATGAGTGTCCTAGATGGAATTTGCCCATCCTGCTGTCGCATCCTGCGAAAAATCAACCGGCGAGGCTCGAAAATAAAACACACACAGAGCCGCCACTAAACGTTATTTATCCCAAGATAGGGAAAGGAAACGCTCAGAGAAACCTGGAAAGAACATGGTCTCGCGACCAGAGAGAAAGGGTAAGGGAGTCGGTTACGCAAGGGGAAGGTATTAGCACCCCTCACGTCCGTCGTACTCGACGGGATCCACGTCCTAGAATAAAGAAAAGGTTGCTAAACATCACACACACACAGGGAACGCAGGTGGGGTTAAGAGAAACGGGCTCGATAAGGCGTCGCACCTTATGCCTACATATCTTGTCTGGAACAAGAATCAGAGCCACTGTAGTTCGGCTTACGCACGCCAAACAACACAAAACATACAAACAAGCAAGAGTGGCAAACATGGAGCCCGACAACCACTTGATGGAATTACGTCGGCATCCGAACCAAAACACACTCAAAAGGGCAAACGTGGAGCCCGACTGCCAATCACTGGGCTTACGTCGGCATCCGAACCCAAACACACAGTCAGATAACAAGTAAACGCACGCAAAAAAGAAAAAGGTTGCCCGGAGTGGTCTCGCACGACCACCTGCCTACATACCTCGTCTGGAACGAGGATCAGGGCGATGTAGTTCCCCTGAAAGGGACTGAATTGCTAACCAGAAACCGGGAAAAGACACACGACTAGGGAGCTGAGACTCGAGCCTAACGTTGTCATGCATCGTTTACCCTAAGTTCGGTTTTCTATCCTACTTGCATAAGCAAACTATTCCTATCCAGGAAAGAAGCTAACACACAAGCATACAATCATATATCAAATGAGAACAAGCATCTCAAACAAGCATGTCAATCAGATATCCACACAGCACGCACTATAACCAAACAAGTGGCTCACACAATAGGTTTGATTGCCGAAGCGAGTCGTCTGTACGGGCTGGGTTTGCTCTTAACCTTGCCATTACGAGGCTAAGGTGAAGCAGATGAGAGGTGAAGTGAGGATCAGACCTCACAGCTCTTATCCCTAACCAGGGAGAGCTTCTGACAAATGAGCATGGGTCCAGAATGGGGGAACCCTTCTATACTCAGAGACTCTGACACAATGTGCACTCGACAGGATCTTGGGCTTTTGATCTCAATGCTACAACCATGTAATGGGAGCAAGGAGAAGACTCAACTGAATAGTGGGGGGTAGACTGCATACCCCTACCTTCCACCAATTGCCTTATTTAAAGGACTTTCACCTGCTTAGGCACAAAATTAAACAAACACAATCATCGCCTCTTAAGGAGGACTTCAGACATTTATTTGCCCGGCCCGGTAACAGCCGGGTCTCCAGACTACATGAAGTCAAGAGGACCTACCTCAATGCAAGTTGCTTAAGCAACGCAAAGCAAAAGTTCACAAGGAACTGAGCAACTAAAGTACCTGGAAACAATCAAACACAGTTAGTACTCAGACAGACAAAACTAAACAGCAAATATCAACCAATTAATCTATACAACTCAATACACAACACAAGGCAAGCTCAAAGCTTAAGCCTAAGCTTCACCACCTACAAAACAATGTTATGTTAGTGTACAAACATCAAACCACATCAATTAAAATTGATTTGGATCATTCTCCATAAGCATTGCCTTTCTTATCCTGAAAAATCAAGCAAACATTAGCAACTAGACCACTAGGCCAAGCCTAGGGTCCAAAGGCAAGAAAAAATCCTAAACAGCAAGGTATCCACCAACCAAACTCAAATTAATGTCAAACAAGAGCAAACACCATTGGTCTCATGTTTATATCATTCATCATGCTCATGTTATGCACAAAACAATCCAAACTAGTTCAAATGAAGCACCAAGCATACAAACAGAACTATTGCATTCAAATCCACATCAAAACAAATCCAAAAATTCTCAAATTAATTACACCTAAACAGGGCCTAATCCAGGTATGGCACACCAAATTTCAGCTTAATTGGGCAAATGGAACCATGTCAATGAAAATCAACAAAAACAGACACAATTATAGGCTCCAAATCACAACATCAACACATACATCCACTTCAAAAATTCATAACTCAATGAAAACAAAAAAGAAATGGATAAGACCAAAACAGGGATGTCACATTATGTGTCTATTACAAGCATATCAAATTTCATGACAATCCAATACCATATGAGCATTTCTCATTCAATCTACCAACATGTATCATACAAGCTTGCAATATTGGTCAACAGAAATGAAAAATCACAATCAAATTGAAAATGACATGAAAAATTCCACAAAAATTCACAAAGCATCTTAACATGTTAATGATTCATCATGCAAAATTTCACTTCATTCCAACATGTATAGGCCACTTAAAGAAATCCAGCAAATTGACATCAAGAGGTGTGACACAAATTGTCACACCTAAGTTCTAAAATTCATAACTCCATGACCAGGTATCAAAAATGCATGAAATTTACATGGAAATAAACCCCATCCAGTCAAGAATCATCACAAAAATTGGCAAGAATTTATTTTATGATGTGAGCATTTCATGAACAAATTGGCAAAGTGTAGCAAAAATGGACACATGTGAGAAAACCCTAGGGCAAATGATTTTTCTACCAAGCACAACTTTGACCAATAGGTCAAAAAAATTCTACACAAGTCAACAAAGTCAACATAAAAATTTTCACAATTTTCTGATTTTTTTACTATTTTTTATGAATTATTTAAGGTGTTATCAATTTTTTAATAATTAAATGAATTAATTAAAACTTGACAATGGCAGTATTGTAATTTCTGGCGCGGTGGAGGGAAACACAGAATTTGAATTTTCAAACAGAAATTTGGATTAAACAGCATTTCGCGCAAAAGCTCATCGTCTCTTTCCCCAGAATTTACCAGAAACGGCGCGAATTCGAAGAACATCATTTCTTCACCAAAACATGCAAACGGATAGCCGTTAGACTCGTCTTCTAACATAGAATCTAAACATCAACCTAATTCGACCTAATTATTGCTATATCTCTCAAATCGATCGCCCTAGGGTTTATCATCAAAATTTCGATTCCAGATTTCACAGGCTATGGTCCATCATTCTCAAAACTACAAGCATCACTACAATCTACATAACATGCACTTTCGAAAGCATATGATTATTGAGCAAATGGTGAGATTCGAAAAAACCTCAAACCTGGAAATGACAGTATCGTGAAGGTGTTCTTCACGTGTATTGAACTCAAACAACTGTTGAATAATGATGAGGAAGCAAGATGTGAAGCTCAGGTCCAATTGATTCCACTCCTAAAGCTTGCAATTCGAATTCACCATGGAAGCACCTTCCTATGACAGCCACGATGCAAGCCTCTTCCACCTTCGAACTCCAAAAACAGTTGATGTTGATGATGATGTGAGTTCAGATCAAAAGGAATTTTGAAGTTTGGTTGAGGAATGATGAAGATTGATGAATATGAAGTTCTTGTGTTCTTGAGCAAAACTTGAGAGAATGAAGAGTTCTAGATCCAACTTTGGAGAATGTGAAAAATCTGTTATGATTAACAGATGATTATGCTTATATATGGTAGCTTAATCCATGCTTAAGTGTGTGATTAACCAAATTAGCATTGTTAGTGTAATTGGTTATTTCAAGTGAGGGGTAAAAATGGTATTTCACTATGCCAGCTCATGCCACCTGTTTTGACAGCACATACACCTTCCAATTATCACATGTGAGCTGTAGAAACTTGCCTCATGCTCATTGGTTGCTTAAATCTCAAAATCACCATGTGACACCATTTGTCCATTTTTATCCATTGCATTTTTCAAGCCAAATCTCAATTTACAAGGCCTATGCAAGAAATGATGATTCCAACACACTCTAAATTCCATTTATGAGGTGTAGAAAAAAGTCCCATCTCAAAATTCCAATTATTTTGAGAGTTGGACAATTTTGCCCCTGGTCCAATTCAGCTGTCCAGTTGAAAAGTGACTTTTTGCCTTGGCCACTTTTGGAAAAATCCAATTATGCACCATGAAAGTACATGTCAAATGGAGTTTGTGCATATAAAGAACTTTCAATTTGGACAAAGTATGTGGAAATTATGGCCTCCTGATTACAGGTCATTTTTGAATTTCACTGAGCCCTAATTTTCAAACCATACATTGGATTTTCAAGTTCTTGGACTTTTTGGAAAGGTGAGAACAAGATCTACAACTTTCATGTTGAACAAATTTTCATTTGAAGCTTCCTTGGACACGTGGCCTTGAGGTCCAAAACTTTCCATTTTTGAAAACTTCAGTTACAAGTCACTTTCTATTTTTGGCAGTCTTTGTCCTGACTTGATTTTCTTCATTTTTAAGCTTTGAGATGTCATTTAACACTGGTTCCAACATGAATGAAGTGTATCCAACTCATTTCCACCTCCAAATCCATCAGATCATGTACAGTTGACCACAGTTGACTTTTCATCTGACAGATGAATCTGGCAATGCATAGATCAATCTGAGCTCCAATCTTCAACTGAAATGGCTCAAGCATGAAACCCTAGCCTCAATAAGCACAATATAATCACAAAATGAACCTCATAATCTTCAGAAACCTCATCTCCTGATCCAGCCCTGATTGGCCCAATGTAATTAATTAGGGTTGACCAGTGGTCAAAACCCTAATCCCAAGGAATCAGCTTCAATCTTCTGACGACATCCAATCATGATGATGATGATGTATCAATACAATCAAGATGAAGACCAACATCCATTGAGAATCATGAAACCCTAATCTCACAGCCCAATCCTCAGATGGCCATGATCAATCAACAAACCCTAGGCTTGCACTTGGACTCTCCATCTTCTGATCAAGACTTGGGAGAATGGCTTGCACAATGTAACCACATGCTATGCAATATGAAATTCCTAATGCCCTAAAATGATATGCAAATATGTTAATGCTAGTCCCAAGAAAGGAGAGCAAATTTTGAGGTGTTACAGCTGCCCCTATTCAATCCACTGTGAACCTGTCGATACGAAATAGCTTCGGCTTTCGGATGATCAGGATGAAGAGTGATTGAATACCAAGAACAGACGAACAATTTGCACTCTGATGGGATAATAATTAACAACGCCTGTCAGCATCGGCGAAGAAACAAACTCTGAAAACGTCGACCTGGATACCAAAATAAATGGTAACGCAGGGATAACCATGGTCTGATCACCACACATCCACGCGGGATTATCATCTCTCTTCTTTTTCATGCTTTTCTTGAACCCCGAAATTTTCTTATTCTTTTTCATTTTTTCGAACCCCGAAATTTTCTCTGCACAAACGATCCTCGGATCTCTGCATTTGAACCCCGGAAAATGCCTCAGCACTCCCTTTTGCCAAAATAATGAACCCCCATTCTCCGATTTGAACCCCAGTCGCCTGACGATGACTCGCAATCGCCAATATGAACCCCGTTCTCCAGAAAATGTCGCAACATCTCCCTTTCTCCATTTGAACCCCAGAACATGCCTCAACATTTCTTTTCTCCATTTGAACCCCAGGAAAATGCCTCAGCATATCCTTTTCTCCAATCTCTCGTGATAATTCCGCTGGCAATGTCGGAAATAACACCAAACCACTCTGAGGGCGACATGTCAGAGGGTAAACCTTCACCAAGGAAGGTAGCATGTGTATCTCTTCCTCAGAAGACACCTATAACGACCTCCATTGGCCTCGGCCAGAGTCTAAGGTGACACATGAACAGAAGATAATCCTGCGGACCGCATCCTGGATACAATCTTCAACTCCAATCTTCATTTGAACCCCAGAAAATACCTCAGTATCTCCTTTTCTCCATTTGAACCCCGGAAAATGCCTCAGCATATACTTTTCTCCATTTGAACCCCGGAATTGCGCTGATCGCGTAACGTCTTCTGATTTTATTTCCATCTCTGTCCGACGGAAACATTTCCTCCAATATCGCACTACTGGGGAACACTGCTGATCTGACGTCATGGTACCACACTCCTCAGAGTAACACTTTCAACCAGACACTGACTGATGACTGGGAGAAAACTCGACGTTTACTGGACATCGAACAATGATGTTGACAGGACATCGAACAATGATGTTGACAGGACATCGAACAATGATGCTGACAGGACATCAAACAATGATGTTGACAGGACATCGAACAATGATGTTTACAGGACATCGAACAATGATGTTGACAGGACATCAAACAAGGATGTTGACAGGACATCAAACAAGGATGTTGACAGGACATCAAACAATGATCGACCAGACATTAAACAATGACTGGGAAATAACTTGACGTTGACTGGACATCGAACGATGATGTTTTACAGGACATCAAACAAGGATGTTGACAGGACATCAAACCATGATGTTGACAGGACATCAAACAATGATGTTGACAGGACATCAAACAAGGATGTTGACAGGACATCGAACGATGATGTTTTACAGGACATCAAACAAGGATGTTGACAGGACATCAAACCATGATGTTGACAGGACATCAAACAATGATGTTGACAGGACATCAAACAATGACTGGGAAATAACTTGACGTTGACTGGACATCGAACGATGATGTTGACTGGACACCAAAGAAAGCTCGACCAGACACTTACTGATGACTGGGAAATACTGTTGTTCCAAACTCACAATGCTGAACTCCTCGGAGTATCGTCTTCACTGTCCCGACAAAACCAATCCTCAAGCGGTAACCACAGCTCGAATCGCGCTGATCGCGTAACGTCCTCTGACTTTATTTCCATCTCTGTCCGACGGAAACATTTCCTCCAACATCGCACTACTGGGGAACATTGCTGACCCGACGTCGTGATGCTAAACCCCTCAGAGTAACATCTTCACCATCTGATGAAACCAAACCTCCAAGCGGTAACCACGGCTTGAATCGCGCTGATCGCGTAACCTTCTCATCTCTGTCCGACGGACAAAACCTCCTCCAGTATCGCACTACTGGGGAATACCTTGATCAATCACAATGCTGAACTCCTCGGAGTAACACCTTGCTCGGCAGATGAAACCACCTTTCAAACCATAACCGCAGCTTGAGACTAGCTTATGCTTGCAATGATGCATGATTGATTTTTTCTGCGTAATGCTCCATAATTATGGAAATGCTACGCGATTTATTATCTTTCTATGCAACATGCTATGTTATTCTACATGATGAATGCATAAAAAGCATCCCCCTCAAGGGACTCTTCTGAGGAGCACGAGACACTCCGTTGAGGAACTCGTCAATACTCCGATCTCCACCCTGTTGGGGAATAGCACTGTTGCTGGGAATAAGGCAACCCTTGCTGGGAAAGAACCTCCTTTGCACCCAATCCACTTGAGAAACCGCTGGGGATAAACACCACCAACGCTCTGTGGGGATACAATAGCTCTTGACTTGCTGGGGAATATCAATCCTGACTCCGCTTCGGGAAAACCCTCACAGATACCTGCTGACTTCACTGAGGAAATGCTCACAGATACTCCGCTGGGGAAATAGCAATCTCTAGACTCATCTGGGGATGCATCACTCTATCACCTGCTGGGCAACCCTCCTGACCCTGCTAGGGAAACGCATACTACTCCGCTGGGAACAACCCATGCAATCCATAGGTAGGATCAACTCAGCTGAGCATGCAAACATCCGTCCGCTACGGGCACTTGTCCAATCCACTGGTAGGATGAACACTGCTGGAGATATATTTCATTGAAACCCGCTCCACTCGGGGAACTGCTGGAGATATAATTCGTTGGAAAAGACCCGCTCCACTCGGGGAACTGCTGGAGATATATTTCTTTGAAACCCGCTCCACTCGGGGAACAGCAACCTTCAGACCTGGCTGCTGAGAAAACACCGTTGTAAACCTGTCGGGGATAACCATCCTGACTCGGCTGGAGAAGTCCACAGACATTGGATCTGCTGGGGAGCTAGTCCTATGATTCTGCTTGGGGACTTAGCTGGGAAATGAGAAAAATCGGTACAGAACACCCATCGACTCGTCGAACCACGGTACCTACCTTCCAGCCTCGCATCAGCTTTCCACTTTTGGGGAATTCCCAGACTCGTCTGGACCTTTTCTGCTCCATCATCTTGTATTCCCAATCGCTCCACGCTCGACGGAAACGTACTCCTGGGAATCATACAGAAATTTCAATTTCTCGATTTTGAAGAGTCTTCTTGATTAATTTCAAAGGTCGTCGGACGTCTCGTCGTCTCTCCGTTCCTTCTTCATGCACTCGTCCCTGACCGGACTCTGCGGGAAATTACATACTCTCCAATCTTCCGACTTTGAAGAGTCTTCTTGATTAAAATCAAGGATCGTCGTACGTCTCAACGTCTTCGCCATTTTCGTTCCTGAGCGAACTCTCTGGAGATTTGCTTTCAACAAAAGCTTCCACATCACAACCTGCAAGTGAGTGAAAATATCTAACAGTTCCTGCAAAACAGATCGTTAGATAAAACCGTGCCCCATGCGTGTCAAGATTTCAACACTTGGGTCACTCAACCTTCCAAATAAGATTTCAAGCTTTCAATCTTATAAACATGCATTGGAAGGGACCTGTATGTCTAAAAATGCAAAATTCTTTATCAAAAATATCTGGATGTTTTTGCAATCAAAGCGGTTATGAAAAACAAAAACAAAATTATTTGACTGAATATGCATTTTATTGGTCAGAAAAGTGTGTGGCTCAAATGAGTAATACAAAAGGAAGCAATTCCTGAAAAGAGGTAATTGCGCAAAAGGAAAAATCTATCCTAATGGCAATGTGAAACTCGTGATCTCATCAAGTTCCAACTCAGTTACACCCCATATGTCCTCAGACTCTCCATGCTTTCCGCCTTCTGAACAAGACGCTTCTGATCGATCCCTACCGGGTATTATCCATAATGCTTTAACCAAAGCGAAAACGATCATGCCAGACGCGGTTGTTCGTTTCAATCCCTCTTTTGCCTGGACCGCCCTTTCGGGTTTTCAGTCCACCGGGATACCCTTTTTTGCCCAAGTCGCCTTTTCAGGTTTTCGACTTGCCGGGTGTACATTTTTCCATTCATATCCCTAATTTTTGCCCGAACCATTTCTTTCTGTTTTTGGTTCGCCGGGATGCCCATTTTTGCCTGGACTATTTTGTTCTTTTCGTCCAGCGGGTCTATTTACATGAAGTATTTTTTAACTGCGTCCGCATTCACAGGGGATGGAAAATCCTCACCATCCATGGTCGTTAACAACAAGGCTCCGCCAGAGAAAACCTTCTTGACCACGAATGGACCTTCATAATTCGGTGTCCATTTGCCCCTTCGATCGTTTTGAGGAGGAAGGATCCTTTTCAGCACCATATCACCTACGTGATATACCCGAGGTCGCACCTTCTTGTCAAAAGCACGCTTCATCCTCTGCTGGTATAACTGCCCATGACAGATGGCTGCTAGCCTCTTTTCCTCTATCAGGCTCAACTCTTCGTACCGGGTCCTTACCCATTCAGCCTCTTGCAATTTCACGTCCATCAGGACTCTCAACGAGGGAATCTGAACCTCCACAGGTAATACGGCTCCCATTCCATATACCAATGAGAAAGGACTTGCCCCAGTAGATGTGCGCACTGGAGATCGATACCCAGGATACAAACTTCCTACTCAGTCACACCATCGGTGTATTCAAACGTTATCCGGGCA
Source organism: Lathyrus oleraceus (assembly GCF_024323335.1). Taxonomy (NCBI): domain Eukaryota; kingdom Viridiplantae; phylum Streptophyta; class Magnoliopsida; order Fabales; family Fabaceae; genus Lathyrus; species Lathyrus oleraceus. The sequence goes on along the minus strand of NC_066580.1, from coordinate 437,849,314 downwards.
ACAAAAGCTTATTCACCTTAACCTCCCCATCAGACATCAGAATCCGTTCGGATTCAGGGTCAGGCCCCTCCTCCGGGATCGGTCACTCTCAATCTTTCGATCGGAGCACCTCGAGATGTCCTCATCAGGGAACTCAAACTTCATCGGTTGATAACCTCAACGGGTTGCGGAGCGATGTAATCAGACAATACACTCCTTGATCGCTTTCTGAGCGGATCACAAATCAGTCAACATTCTTTCGCCTTTTCACAACCCGTCCGGTTACTGCTGGCTCTTTCAAACATCTACCTGATCAGATCCATCTCGAAATCCACAAAGTGGTATGAATCAGCATATACTGTCTCAGTCGGCGAGCAGCCTATGCCAAAGTACAGCAAGTTTTCTCGAACAGTGAATGTATTGTTTCACAGTCGGTAAACTTTTTGCTAAGGTAAATTGCATGCTCTTTTCGACAAGACGCGTCATGCTGACCCAATACACCTCGTAGACCCCTCGAAGGCCGTTAAGTACAGATTAACAATTGTTCATTCCACAGGAGACATCGGAATCAGAGGTTCCTGCAACTTATCCTTTTATTCTTTCAATGCCCCTTGGCAATCATTATTTCACCTGACCGTTTGGTCTTTCCTTTTTCAACATCTCGAATGTGGGTTCATACGTGGCTATTAGATGAGATGTGAACCATGACAGATAGTTCAATCTTTCGAAGAAACCACGAACCTCTTTTTCTTCATTTTCGGTTCAGGCTTTTTTTTTTTTTTTTTTTTTTTTTTTTTTTTTTTTAAGCAGGATGAACCTCGATTCCTCTTTTCCACTTATGATGAACCCCAACATCTTACCGGATCGCACTCTGATAGTGCACTTGCTTGAATTCAACCTCAGTTTGAATTATCTTAACGGGTTAACCGACTTGGCCAGATCTACCAGATGCCCCTCTCCTGTTTGGGACTTTGCTATCATGTCATAACATAGCATTTGATCTCATGATGAATCATATCATGAAACAAAGTCACCATGATACTTGGCATCGACGCTCTGCTTCTCTAGAGGACAGTCTCTTTTCCATGGTAGCTTGTGCGCAACGACACCGGTATCCGACCCTGACATATCCTGACATGACCAGGTAGAAGCATCCACATACTCCTTCAACAAGGCTACCATTCTGCTCTCGACTCGCCTCTGAAGCGGCCCCAATTTTTTCCTTCCTGACCTCGGCGGTGCTTGGAATAACAATCTCAACTCGCTCCTCAAGCGGCTGAATCACCTTCTCCTTTTGTTTTAAACGATCTGGCTAATTCCAGCAGATCACAATCTTCTTCGCCTTCTTCTTTGACATGAAAGCTCGGTTTGTCGAAGTCATATGAGGTGTAACCGAATCGTTATCAACGAGATCCAGAGAATATTTTTGAATTCGGAACGAGACAAATCAAAAAAGGAGAAAAAATGAAAATAAACATTGCCATTTTTATTTGTTTTTAAACTGCAAAAATAAATGAAAAACAGGGAACACCGCTTTTTGACTGAAAAACATCCATTTATTAATGATGCAGAAATGCAAATTTAAACATGAGGTGGCCCTTACAATGAACCATTACGTGTCGGGCAACACATATGGCTTTCATGCATATAAACTGAAAACAGAAATCATTACTCTTCAGGAAGAGTGTCAGTGATGATCTTGTTTAAGCCTTCCAGCTTCCTGGTACGCACGGCTTTATCCAACCATCAAACCTGCAGTTACTGTCATTCTCTTCACCCATCCCACAGGCGTGATCTGAATCTTCAGCAATTGCACTCACCATTGCCTGACCATGTGCCGGCATAGGATTAGCATTAACATTTGGAGACGGTGCAAAGTTGATAACTTTGGAATCCACCAGGTCTTGGACTACGTGCTTAAAAGCTTTGCAGTCCTCTACACTGTGCCCGGGAGCACCCGAATGGAATTCACATTTGACATTTTCATCAAAATTGGTTGGCCTTTGATCAGGTCTCATAGGCGCCAAAGTCCTCAACTGTACCAGCCCCATATCTTTCATCTTTTTCAATAGGAAAGAATATGTCACAGGCGGCCTGTCAAAATGCCGATCACTCATCCTCCTCCTGACTGGATATCCTACCCTCGGAGACCTCCGCTGAAATGGCTGACGCTGCTGTTGCTGTTGTGCAGGCTGATTGTCAGCAGGAATAGTTACCGCAGCGGTGTGCTGGTAGTAACGACCCCTACCGTGTCCTCTCTGGGCGTACACAGCACTCGATTCACCCTCATCCTTGTGTTGGGCATTACCAAAAGATTTCTTCGGTCTAGACGACGAAGCGTTTCCTTGCATGTTCCCCATCTTCAGCCAGTCTTCAATCCTCCCCACCTTTTCGGCCATTACTTTCTGCCCCAAGGCGAACTCTTGCATGACACTGATCAGCTCTCCTATCCTCTCTTTCAGCTCGAGAACGTCGGCGTTGGGAGGATCCATCAGTCAAGGAGTATTGCGTCTGGTGAAGTATCTGTGAGGTCGGGTTGAGTGCAAAGGTACTGTTCTGCGAGCACGAGCAATGATTCCTGCAAAACAGCAAACAGGTTAATATGCATGAATGCAACGTCTATCCATATGAGGAAGCTTCTGTCCTTCGATCCTGGTTTCATCGAGACAGATAACGTTTTGACATCCACATTCTGAAATTCAAGATGTCTCTCAACCAGATTCTCAATCTATAATACTCCCCATATGGCTAGACGTGAGTTTGAGTGCAGATGAATGCAAAATGAGAATGATGTATGAATGAATGCAATGGGCCATCCTCCAAGTCATCTGATCCTCTGCACTGAAACTGGTCTCTGAACTGATCATAACCATCTGAGGAATACACAATCACACATCTGATCCACGGGTTCCGAAATAAACGGAAGACAGATACATCATCATCATCACTGGTCTCTAAGCAGACACACCGCCATAATCTGAATCGGCCCAGGGAATCCGAAATAAACGGATCCCCACTGATAAATATCTCGGCCCGGGGAATCCTGAAATAAACGGATCCCCACTGACAAATCACGGACAACACTCCGGCGTCTCAGAAATAAACGGCCATAAATCCGACTTATGATTAGGACTCTGATCCACAGAACAAAAAGTCACCATCTGAACATGCATCTGAAAGAATCACCCTCCCCTCACAGGTAAATTCTAAACAGGTCATCCTAAGGCGGATAATAGTCTCGACAATCGGGCAGAGATACTCAATGGGTTTGCCCTTTCGGGTGTGCCATTGTAGCTCCCTTAAGACCGTCTAAACCAAAGATCCGGGAAATGATCGGTCACCAGAGTCAATAACTCAGATGGAGTAACTCAAACAAAGCGGAATATCCACAGAGATGAGCACTACCAACTGAGCCTCGTCCGGCTTGTGGTACATCACGCCGCCAGGCACATGTTCACCTAACATGAAAGAGGCAACGTGAGACCACACTAATCCTAGGTGTATACTCGGGCCTGGGTTTTAGCCCCACTCAGAACACCCACCCCACACAGAGGAACCACCTGCAAAGAGGACGGCAACAACATGATAGTATGATGCATGCAGACATTAATGCAAATATATACACACTGGTTAGAATAATAAATGCAATAAATGACACACAACAAGCAACCTAAACTAATCCTAGAACGCTAGGAAGGACTCGCTTAGGGACGATGGACCAGCATAGGTCTACATCTGCATTCCCCAACAGAGTCGCCAGCTGTCGCATCCTGCGAAAAATCAACCGGCGAGGCTCGAAAATAAAACACACACAGAGCCGCCACTAAACGTTATTTATCCCAAGATAGGGAAAGGAAACGCTCAGAGAAACCTGGAAAGAACATGGTCTCGCGACCAGAGAGAAAGGGTAAGGGAGTCGGTTACGCAAGGGGAAGGTATTAGCACCCCTCACGTCCGTCGTACTCGACGGGATCCACGTCCTAGAATAAAGAAAAGGTTGCTAAACATCACACACACACAGGGAACGCAGGTGGGGTTAAGAGAAACGGGCTCGATAAGGCGTCGCACCTTATGCCTACATATCTTGTCTGGAACAAGAATCAGAGCCACTGTAGTTCGGCTTACGCACGCCAAACAACACAAAACATACAAACAAGCAAGAGTGGCAAACATGGAGCCCGACAACCACTTGATGGAATTACGTCGGCATCCGAACCAAAACACACTCAAAAGGGCAAACGTGGAGCCCGACTGCCAATCACTGGGCTTACGTCGGCATTCGAACCCAAACACACAGTCAGATAACAAGTAAACGCACGCAAAAAAGAAAAAGGTTGCCCGGAGTGGTCTCGCACGACCACCTGCCTACATACCTCGTCTGGAACAAGGATCAGGGCGATGTAGTTCCCCTGAAAGGGACTGAATTGCTAACCAGAAACCGGGAAAAGACACACGACTAGGGAGCTGAGACTCGAGCCTAACGTTGTCATGCATCGTTTACCCTAAGTTCGGTTTTCTATCCTACTTGCATAAGCAAACTATTCCTATCCAGGAAAGAAGCTAACACACAAGCATACAATCATATATCAAATGAGAACAAGCATCTCAAACAAGCATGTCAATCAGATATCCACACAGCACGCACTATAACCAAACAAGTGGCTCACACAATAGGTTTGATTGCCGAAGCGAGTCGTCTGTACGGGCTGGGTTTGCTCTTAACCTTGCCATTACGAGGCTAAGGTGAAGCAGATGAGAGGTGAAGTGAGGATCAGACCTCACAGCTCTTATCCCTAACCAGGGAGAGCTTCTGACAAATGAGCATGGGTCCAGAATGGGGGAACCCTTCTATACTCAGAGACTCTGACACAATGTGCACTGCACAGGATCTTGGGCTTTTGATCTCAATGCTACAACCATGTAATGGGAGCAAGGAGAAGACTCAACTGAATAGTGGGGGGTAGACTGCATACCCCTACCTTCCACCAATTGCCTTATTTAAAGGACTTTCACCTGCTTAGGCACAAAATTAAACAAACACAATCATCGCCTCTTAAGGAGGACTTCAGACATTTATTTGCCCGGCCCGGTAACAGCCGGGTCTCCAGACTACATGAAGTCAAGAGGACCTACCTCAATGCAAGTTGCTTAAGCAACGCAAAGCAAAAGTTCACAAGGAACTGAGCAACTAAAGTACCTGGAAACAATCAAACACAGTTAGTACTCAGACAGACAAAACTAAACAGCAAATATCAACCAATTAATCTATACAACTCAATACACAACACAAGGCAAGCTCAAAGCTTAAGCCTAAGCTTCACCACCTACAAAACAATGTTATGTTAGTGTACAAACATCAAACCACATCAATTAAAATTGATTTGGATCATTCTCCATAAGCATTGCCTTTCTTATCCTGAAAAATCAAGCAAACATTAGCAACTAGACCACTAGGCCAAGCCTAGGGTCCAAAGGCAAGAAAAAATCCTAAACAGCAAGGTATCCACCAACCAAACTCAAATTAATGTCAAACAAGAGCAAACACCATTGGTCTCATGTTTATATCATTCATCATGCTCATGTTATGCACAAAACAATCCAAACTAGTTCAAATGAAGCACCAAGCATACAAACAGAACTATTGCATTCAAATCCACATCAAAACAAATCCAAAAATTCTCAAATTAATTACACCTAAACAGGGCCTAATCCAGGTATGGCACACCAAATTTCAGCTTAATTGGGCAAATGGAACCATGTCAATGAAAATCAACAAAAACAGACACAATTATAGGCTCCAAATCACAACATCAACACATACATCCACTTCAAAAATTCATAACTCAATGAAAACAAAAAAGAAATGGATAAGACCAAAACAGGGATGTCACATTATGTGTCTATTACAAGCATATCAAATTTCATGACAATCCAATACCATATGAGCATTTCTCATTCAATCTACCAACATGTATCATACAAGCTTGCAATATTGGTCAACAGAAATGAAAAATCACAATCAAATTGAAAATGACATGAAAAATTCCACAAAAATTCACAAAGCATCTTAACATGTTAATGATTCATCATGCAAAATTTCACTTCATTCCAACATGTATAGGCCACTTAAAGAAATCCAGCAAATTGACATCAAGAGGTGTGACACAAATTGTCACACCTAAGTTCTAAAATTCATAACTCCATGACCAGGTATCAAAAATGCATGAAATTTACATGGAAATAAACCCCATCCAGTCAAGAATCATCACAAAAATTGGCAAGAATTTATTTTATGATGTGAGCATTTCATGAACAAATTGGCAAAGTGTAGCAAAAATGGACACATGTGAGAAAACCCTAGGGCAAATGATTTTTCTACCAAGCACAACTTTGACCAATAGGTCAAAAAATTCTACACAAGTCAACAAAGTCAACATAAAAATTTTCACAATTTTCTGATTTTTTTACTATTTTTTATGAATTATTTAAGGTGTTATCAATTTTTTAATAATTAAATGAATTAATTAAAACTTGACAATGGCAGTATTGTAATTTCTGGCGCGGTGGAGGGAAACACAGAATTTGAATTTTCAAACAGAAATTTGGATTAAACAGCATTTCGCGCAAAAGCTCATCGTCTCTTTCCCCAGAATTTACCAGAAACGGCGCGAATTCGAAGAACATCATTTCTTCACCAAAACATGCAAACGGATAGCCGTTAGACTCGTCTTCTAACATAGAATCTAAACATCAACCTAATTCGACCTAATTATTGCTATATCTCTCAAATCGATCGCCCTAGGGTTTATCATCAAAATTTCGATTCCAGATTTCACAGGCTATGGTCCATCATTCTCAAAACTACAAGCATCACTACAATCTACATAACATGCACTTTCGAAAGCATATGATTATTGAGCAAATGGTGAGATTCGAAAAAACCTCAAACCTGGAAATGACAGTATCGTGAAGGTGTTCTTCACGTGTATTGAACTCAAACAGCTGTTGAATAATGATGAGGAAGCAAGATGTGAAGCTCAGGTCCAATTGATTCCACTCCTAAAGCTTGCAATTCGAATTCACCATGGAAGCACCTTCCTATGACAGCCACGATGCAAGCCTCTTCCACCTTCGAACTCCAAAAACAGTTGATGTTGATGATGATGTGAGTTCAGATCAAAAGGAATTTTGAAGTTTGGTTGAGGAATGATGAAGATTGATGAATATGAAGTTCTTGTGTTCTTGAGCAAAACTTGAGAGAATGAAGAGTTCTAGATCCAACTTTGGAGAATGTGAAAAATCTGTTATGATTAACAGATGATTATGCTTATATATGGTAGCTTAATCCATGCTTAAGTGTGTGATTAACCAAATTAGCATTGTTAGTGTAATTGGTTATTTCAAGTGAGGGGTAAAAATGGTATTTCACTATGCCAGCTCATGCCACCTGTTTTGACAGCACATACACCTTCCAATTATCACATGTGAGCTGTAGAAACTTGCCTCATGCTCATTGGTTGCTTAAATCTCAAAATCACCATGTGACACCATTTGTCCATTTTTATCCATTGCATTTTTCAAGCCAAATCTCAATTTACAAGGCCTATGCAAGAAATGATGATTCCAACACACTCTAAATTCCATTTATGAGGTGTAGAAAAAAGTCCCATCTCCAAATTCCAATTATTTTGAGAGTTGGACAATTTTGCCCCTGGTCCAATTCAGCTGTCCAGTTGAAAAGTGACTTTTTGCCTTGGCCACTTTTGGAAAAATCCAATTATGCACCATGAAAGTACATGTCAAATGGAGTTTGTGCATATAAAGAACTTTCAATTTGGACAAAGTATGTGGAAATTATGGCCTCCTGATTACAGGTCATTTTTGAATTTCACTGAGCCCTAATTTTCAAACCATACATTGGATTTTCAAGTTCTTGGACTTTTTGGAAAGGTGAGAACAAGATCTACAACTTTCATGTTGAACAAATTTTCATTTGAAGCTTCCTTGGACACGTGGCCTTGAGGTCCAAAACTTTCCATTTTTGGAAACTTCAGTTACAAGTCACTTTCTATTTTTGGCAGTCTTTGTCCTGACTTGATTTTCTTCATTTTTAAGCTTTGAGATGTCATTTAACACTGGTTCCAACATGAATGAAGTGTATCCAACTCATTTCCACCTCCAAATCCATCAGATCATGTACAGTTGACCACAGTTGACTTTTCATCTGATAGATGAATCTGGCAATGCATAGATCAATCTGAGCTCCAATCTTCAACTGAAATGGCTCAAGCATGAAACCCTAGCCTCAATAAGCACAATATAATCACAAAATGAACCTCATAATCTTCAGAAACCTCATCTCCTGATCCAGCCCTGATTGGCCCAATGTAATTAATTAGGGTTGACCAGTGGTCAAAACCCTAATCCCAAGGAATCAGCTTCAATCTTCTGACGACATCCAATCATGATGATGATGATGTATCAATACAATCAAGATGAAGACCAACATCCATTGAGAATCATGAAACCCTAATCTCACAGCCCAATCCTCAGATGGCCATGATCAATCAACAAACCCTAGGCTTGCACTTGGACTCTCCATCTTCTGATCAAGACTTGGGAGAATGGCTTGCACAATGTAACCACATGCTATGCAATATGAAATGCCTAATGCCCTAAAATGATATGCAAATATGTTAATGCTAGTCCCAAGAAAGGAGAGCAAATTTTGAGGTGTTACACCTGCGTAACAGGATAAATGTCTATGGGCCCAATATTGAACTGAACAAGGATGACACGGTCTATGCCTTGTGTTCAATATAGACATAAGGGCAAAAGGGTAATTATACACATAATTATTATCACAGAAGGAATTGTCAGATCACATGACATTTTTGTGTCTTGGGTAGCAGTGATGTGTTGCTAGATACCGCTCACTGTTTATTATGTTAAATGCGTGATTTAATATAATTGCCAACGTCACGAAAACCTACAGGGTCACACACAAAGGACGGATTGATGAGAGATAGAGTAACTAAGGAATACCGTAAGGTACGGTGCCCTTAAGTGAGTTATAGAGCATCGTAAGGTACGATGTACTTGAGTAGAATACGAAATATGGTAAGGTACCATGAGCTTAAGTGATTTTGGGCATATTGTAAGATATGGGCCAAAATACACTTAAGTGGGCTTTTAGCTTGAAGCCCACACAAGTGGTTCTATAAATAGAACCCTTGTGCAGAAGCAAAAATTTCCGGTTGCATTATTTTCGTTTTCTATCACTCTCTCTCTCTCTCACTCAAAGCCTTCATTCGTACCAGCTAGCACTGAGATTGAAGGAACCCGTTCGTGTGGACTGAGTAGAGACGTTGTCATCGTTCAACGTTCGTGATCGTTTCGTGGATCTGCATCAAAGGGTTTTGATCGTTACAAGAGATCTGCACCAAAGGTTTCAACCGTCACAAGAGGTAAATATTCTATCACTG